>NC_138161.1:135608042-136208042 GCF_964165515.1 Mesoplodon bidens
TTTTTTTCTTTTCCAGCTCAGAAATTTGTATTTGGGCAAATTTCAATTTGGATATTTGCAGCCTGTCAAAGATAATGATTTCATCCTTTAAGCTCTAGGCTTACTTTATCTTTTAAGTAATGAGGATATCAATTTTCTTTTGGAAAAGAACAAGCAAACTGAGGTAACTTCTTATGGTCCTTCCAAACTGATAACTACTTCCCCATAGAGATGCCAGCTTCTGTCTTCTTTGAGCAAAGAGCTTACTATTCTGGCACTGATTTTTCTCATTTGAAAAGATGTATCATTGGAATAAAATGGCATTTCTCAAGATAGGTCTGTGGATACTAGTCCTGTTTGGTGTAGAAAAACCTACTGCACTGTCAGATTTTTTAAGAAAGATGTTGCCACTTATAAGACCTGTGTTACAGAGGACAAAGGGGACCCCATCAAATCCCTGCCCCATGGTCAGCAGAGAGGAGGGCCCTCAGCTCTCAGCAGCAAAGGTGAGGTTGGACTATGTAATCATAAATCAACAAATTACAAAAGGCTATTTAGAAAGGGTTCTGCTAAGATACAGATGAAAGAGGCCACAGTATTTACACAGTAAAATATTAATCAGTAAGTTTTTTTATCAGTAAAGAGGTAACAGGGTGTTTCTAGGAACCAATAATCTCTTTGTTAGTTCAGATTTTAATGTTTTGAATATGGGACATGAAGTTCTGTTGATTTTGGAAGGCATTTATCTCTTTAGTGATTCTTTAAGTATAAAGGGTCCAAGTTCAAAGAATTCTGGTAAACAGGGCTCCTACCCTTGGAGAGTGTACATGAACAAACTGAAGGCTCTCTGTAAGCTGTGTTTAACTGTGTTTCCCAAACATGTTTAACCACAACATGTACTTGCATCATATGGAAATAACCTCCTTAGAACAGTCTTTGGGAAATACTGACCTCAAATAATTTCCAAATCCTGATATATATTCTGCAAAGAGGCTAAAACTGAGTAGATTTTTATTTCTAGCCTTCCAGACTAGTGAAAAAATAACAACAGTGTTTCAATGGTTCCTTGTTGTTTTCATATTTCTTCTCTCAAATACGTTTTAACTGATCTTTACAATTCCATGAAATGGGTTTTATTTTAAAATGACACCAAGAAGCCACAACACTCAAGAGACTTCTGCACTTGGTTTTAGTGGAAAATCACCTGACCCCACAATAATAGTCATAAACTGCTCAGTTCGCAAGATCTTCTCTGGCTAAAGCCATGTCATGTTTCCATGTCCCTAAGATGTCAATTCCTTGAAAATTACCAGTCAAAATTCCCCATGCTTCCCACATAAACCTATGCAGTAACTCCCTTTATGCTCCAAATGACTCCTACTTCCCTCACTCTCTCAAGATTTGGAGAAGTGCTATATTATGGAAATAACACAAGTTAGACACTCCTGGGTTCCAGTCCTTACCCTGTAAGTCATCAACTTGAAGACCTTGCAAGTTACTATTTTTTAGTTTTATTTTTTATTACATTACTTTATATTGCAGTATAGATGACTGTTGGGTTTTGGTTGTACAGCAAGGTGGTTCAGTTATACATAGACATATATCCATTCTTTTTCGGATTCTTTTCCCATATAGGTTATTACAGAGTATTGAATAGAGTTCTCTGTGCTACACAATAGGTCCTTGTTGATGCAAGTTACTCTTTGCAATTTCATTTACTCCTCTTGAAAAGAGAATGATGACATCTATACTTTCCAGGGACAACAGCGTCTTGATCTAGAATAGAGACCTTCAATAGAACTGATATTCGCTTGACCTCTTCCTCACTCTCATTTTCCTACACCATCAACAGAATTGCAAACAGCTAAAAATGAAGATTACATTGATATTTATTGCTGAAAAACTGTTAGCTTGAGAAAACAATGGTGAATAGAGTAAGGAGAAGAGCCATCTCAGCACCATCATTAGCCACAGCCCTCCTGCAAAATGTAATCTTCACTATAGGACAAAAGCAGTATGTTCTAAGACTGTGAACTACAGTGACTACAATGGGGTAGAGGGCTTTACAATGGACTCCCATTTCTCAGGCAGGAAAAACCTTCTGACTATACTTAGAATGGAGTGTGGAAGTGAAGAAAGAAAAGGCCAAAC
The DNA here is from genome assembly GCF_964165515.1 of Mesoplodon bidens. Classification (NCBI taxonomy): domain Eukaryota; kingdom Metazoa; phylum Chordata; class Mammalia; order Artiodactyla; family Ziphiidae; genus Mesoplodon; species Mesoplodon bidens. The sequence continues at coordinate 135,610,173 of NC_138161.1, forward strand.
ATTCACACCCCTTGTTCAGTGAAACCCAGTAGCACTGCATGGGTGTATTTTGAAAAATAAAGGGTATTCTTTTTCTTCCTTCCTTCCTTCCTTCCTTCCTTCCTTCCTTCCTTTCTTTCTTTCTTTCTTTCTTTCTTTCTTTCTTTCTTTCTTTTTTTCTTTCTCTCTTTCTTTCTCTTTTTTTTTATTCACTCATTCATAAAATATTTATTGACCACTTACCAGGAGTCAGAGGAATAAAGGAAGTTGTGATTTTTCCATCCTCAGCCCTCAGTTACTGCAGTCCTGGGCTTGTCTTCTGTGTCCCAGGAAGCTGTGGGGTGGCCAGCACCAAAGTGAACAGTAGCTCATGGTGGCACTAGAAGAGCAGAGGAACATATGAACTGGAATGGATATGAGTCAACCTCCCTTTTTACTAAAAAAGCCAAATCCTCTCCCCAATAGAGGGGTTTACTAACCCAAATGGATTTTTAAAGAATCAGTCTGGGGTGATTAATTTTTTATGAGAGGTTGCAGAAAGACCCATGTACTATGCATTATTTAGCAAAGGATGGCCACATTTAAAAAATGATTATTGGATACATATTGCACATAAAAATAAACTATTTTTTTAGGAGAGTTTTGTGGCATAGTATTGACTATTGGGTGTCAGAGAAGTGGAACTATCTGTATTTTTACTTCCAACTTATTTGTCACCAAAGCCAACTCTGAAATAAAAGATCTATGGTTGTTTCTTTTGATGTTGCATAGAAAGAACTTTCCCCCAAATTACAGGTAGCCTAGTGTGTAGGCAGTGCAGTCATGAGTGTTTTAGTTAATGTATGGCTTGTTTTGCAAAGACTTTTGCACATTTAAAAGAAATGTTCATGAATTTCCAAATGCTACGTTTGCTGTAGCAAGACATTTAGAGTAATCATTACCTCCAGCTGTGATTTCCATCTTCCCCACCACTGCTCCCTGTGTGTGCTTCTTTTATATTTGACAGACTTTCTGCATTTTTAGCCACCCTGACAATAATTATGTAGTTGGTGAGCAGCAACCATTAAGTTTAGGTACATTTAGTTCCTACTTAGTCCCAGTTATATGATCACGAAGCACTTCAAGAAGTAAAACAAAATCAAGCATTATGACAATATAAAACCGAGACTTTAAATGAAACAAGGAAAAGAAGTTATTCTGAGTGAAGTACAAGATAAAACACATCTTTTATGGGGTCCTTTTTTAATGTAATAAGTTACCTTAGAACAAAAATTATTTGAAAATAATTTATGAAATTACCATCAGAACACATATCTATAAGCTATAGCAAAGACTTCGTGAGATTTTTAAATCTTCTGAATCTTTTTCTTTCTTAAATATTAAAACATTTAACGTTTTTTCAGGCGGCGGGGAAGATGGCGGACATTCAGATGGAGAGTGCCTACCAAAAGCAATCGACCATCTTTCAAAATAAGAAGAGGGTTCTGCTTGGAGAAACTGGCAAGGAGAAGCTCCCGTATAACAACGGGAACATTGGTCTGGGCTTCAAGACACCGAAGGAGGCCATCGAGGGCACCTACAATGACAAGAAATGACCTTTTACTGGTAATGTTGTCATCCAAGGGCGGATCCTGTCTGGCGTGGTGACCAAGGTAAAGATGCAGAGAACCCTTGTCATCCTCTAAGACTACCTCCACTGCATCCGAAAGTACAACCGCTTCGAGAAGCGCCACAAGAACGTATATATGCATCTTTCCCCCTGCCTCAGGGACATCCAGATTGGCGACACTGTCACAGCGGGCGAGTGTCCTCCCCTAAGCAAGACGGTGTGCTTCAATGTGCTCCAGGTGACCAAAGCTGCTGGCACCAGGAAGCAGTTCCAGAAGTTCTGAGACTGGACACCTGCCCACTGCCCCAAACAAAGTAAAGGGTTTTTTTTCCCAGTCAAACAAAACAAAAACATTTTAGCGATATTGTCTCAAAATAGAGTTACTATCCAGTAACTCCACAAAGGGGTTTTCTTTTTTTTTCTCTGTAAGATCTCAGAGTGCATATTATCTCATTTTAAGACTCCATTCGATGTGTTTTTTTTGTTTGTTTGTTTGTTTGTTTTGCGGTATGCGGGCCTCTCACCATTGTGGAGCACAGGCTCCAGACGCACAGGCTCAGCGGCCATGGCTCACGGGCCCAGCCGCTCTGCAGCACATGGGATCTTCCCGGACTGGGGCACGAACCCATGTCCCCTGCATCAGCAGGCAGACTCTCAACCACTGCAACACCAGGGAAGCCCCAATGTGTTCTTTATAACAGGTTGTTTAGGAATAAAACAATTAATGTAGAATTGCATCTAAATTATATTCTACTTGAAATGAGCAAATAAAGTCAGAAGATTAACATATTAAAACTGTATAGCAATGTCTTCAGCAGGCATATTGTATGTGTGTATGTATACATATATACATTTATGTGTGTATATACATATATACACATATATACATATATATTTAATTTTTTTAGCTGACATTTTTGGGATGTAGACATAGCTAATCAAGCTAGACAAAGTTGATTCTAGTAAGAGTTATTTCCTTACTTTTCACTGCATTTTTTTGGTAGAAATATTTTAATGGAAACTCAGTAAGAAAAACAACAGGTAGTATCTTTTAATTCATCAAGTTCCAAATTACTTAGAGTTGTGAGAATGCATATGATGTACACACACAAAGATATTTCTTCCAAAAACATTAGACCTACTTTTCAAGTGTCAAATGAGATGGTAGACCTAGGTTATTTCTCAACTCCCTAAGTTAGGAATTTGGAATTTGTGAATTAATTTTTTAATTAATTAATTTGTGTTTTTCTTATTAAAAGTTTCCATTAAAATACTTCTACAAAGATGCAGTGAAAAGTAAAGAAATAATTATTACTAGGATCAGCTCCTAAAACTGTAAGCTCAAAAGAAGTCTGGCTCCATTATATAGCTCTAGGTTACATATAATTCAGACGTCAATCAGATAGAGTCAAAAAACACATATACATATTTTACTATTAGATATTAGGATTATAAAAACACAGCTTTGGAAAAAGGAGGATGGAAAATAAAAAAAGATTATCTTCATATCTCAGCAGTTAAAAATCGTGGAGAAATTTCATGGGAACAAATGTGATCTTGAATTGTATATTTCTATTAATAGTAGAATATATATTTTTTGAAGTTTGGGATTAGGAGATAGTCCAGAGCACAAAATGGAGAGAAGCTGCTTCCTTTGCCATATTAGGATTGTATAGGAAGCACCTGAACTTGGCAATGACTCTTTGCAATTAAGTGACATAAGAAAATACATTTTCCGGTCAAGATTTTGCAACATTTTTGAGAAATCTGAACCCGTTGTACCAAAATTCTCATTATTTACCAGGCACCTTTCCAACCATAATACAGCAGAATTTTCTTCTGAGCTCCTTCTCAATGGCTACAGAGAATTGGCTGAATAGAAAATGATGGAAGAAGTCAAAATGAGATCAGAACTGAGCAATAGTTATTGAACCATTTTTTAATGGGAGCCAACGTGATCCATGAAAACTTTATCCTTAACCCATAATGATGATCTCTTTATATCAACCATCTCTATCATCCTTTATTATATTTATATGTACTTGTAACTTTCTAGAATTTAATTATGGTTGACCTGTGCTCCCTTTTAGACATGAGGAGTTCCATTTTCTTGTTGGTCCCATTACCTTTTTATTGTGATCTCATTTTTATGAGTAAATCCTTCACGGGCAACAGTCACAATTCAAAGCACTGTACATTAAACTCTTATCTCCTATAGTTATAATGCTGTGAGTAGGTAATTCACTCTTGGAAACCTGCCTTACACCAAAAAATACTAAAACTGATTAGAGAGAGAAAGCAAACATGATTAGAGAGAAAATAGTTAGAAATATGTTTTAAAAACATGTTTTAAATATATAAAATCAACCAAAGTGCAATGAAATCTAACCTCAAAATGCTTTCTTTCTTTTTTTTTCTTTTTAGATATCTCTACAGTAAATATCACTTATTTTCTTACTCCAACGTACATTCAAAATTTAGAACCATCCATCTTTAAACTTCCGTTGCTGATTTCTATTACTGATATACATAAAAACCACAGAAAATCTCTGAATGTTAATACTGCAGAATTAGTTTCTCTAAGGCCCTTTGTATTGGTAAGAGGGAGTGGGTCAGCAGAATTCACTGAGAGGCGGGGTGTGAACATTACTTGGGAGACAGACAGTTATAATAAACAGCCCTCAAAATGAACATCCACAAGTCAAACAGCCTCAACTCTGTACATGCATTTTAAAATATACTTCATGGTCCACTGGGTCCTATTTCAGAACTGCTCAGATGATATTTATGGACAGGACTTCAAAAATGTTAAATTTCTCCAAAATGTATGTATGGAGTCCAAGGAGGGCTCCACTCTATACAAGTTAGGAGATAGGAGTCCCTACATTTCTCACTGTGGTCCCTGGGATTGCTTCACCCAGCTATTCCAGGAGCACGTCCTTGAAGGAGAACCATCACCAGCTGGGCTGAAGGACATCCTGATCTCTTCAGTTTCACTAGCAGGCAGGAAAAAGGAAGCAAGAGGCAAGATTAGGGCCACATACCCTGCTCTAGCCTGTTGATATTCTCCTGAGGCTTTGATGTGCACAGAAGAGACCTGTATCCCTCATCCCTTATTTTACTGATGAGCACATTCAGATTCATTCTGGGGCAGGGAATTCCCATTTGAAACCAAGCATTCAACCATAGTCTTGAATTAAAATGACATCCAACCCCTCCTTGGAAAAATAAGTGTTCAAGTCAGGGAGAGGCACGTACTCAATAACAAACTTGGTTCCACTCAAATTTCTCTCTAGTCTCTCAGAAAAGTAGCAGTGCCATTTTCTGAGAGTTGCAATGATTTTGTCACTTTATGCGTTTTAATTTTTCCATGACATTTTATTAGAGAAGTTTTAAATGTGTTCTTTTCCCAACAGAAAACAAGCAGCTATGTTGTCTAAATATAAAATGTCATTATTTAAACTTAGTATTTAATAATCCAAATGGAGGGAAGGGTCACTAAAAACATATACCTGTGGAATATATATTTTGTTTCCTTCAATTTCAAAAAGGAAACTCTTACTTTCAAAGAAGTACCACGGACCATGAGCAGTATCTTGTATGTCAAATCTCTTAACAAGGCTTTTAGAGAAATAATGGATCAGAATGCTGTGTCTTATCAGTAAAACATACATCATGGTAAACTCGGAAAGAAAGCATTGAGTGGAACAGATGTATGCTCTTTAAGGACCATTTATAATACCAATCCTATTAAAAATAATAATGTAGCTTCTCTCTCTTTATAATATTTTGATCCTTCCTTTTGCTACACATAATACTTTAAGTTAATACTTTACATGAAAATCCATTTCCAGGACAATCCTATTGGGCTGCTGTACTACAGTAAACTCTAATCTCTGGAAGAGAGGGAAATTGCCATAAAGGATAACAATGTCTACCTTTTAAATATGGGTTGCTGTTTTCTTTTGCATTTAGTAAAGGAAAAGAAGGAACAAAGGGGGCACCATTCAAAAGATTTATTGCCATGCTAAAGAAAAGACTAAAAATAAGAATAATCCTTCCAAGTAGGAGATCAAACCTACCAAGCCCAGCATAGGGAAAGCTGATGTCACTGTATTCAACTGAATAAATGAATTCTAAACATGAATATAGATTATAATGAAAGATGACTTTATAATCTTAAGAAAAAACTTTTCAACCTAAGGCAGACAGTTCGTAAAAACCAGGGTGTACGTGTATATTCACGCAGTGTAATATTATTTTTTTAGTGTAATATTATTCAAAAAAATTACATGTAATTTTATAGCTTCCTCCTACACACATTCATAGGGCACAGATGAATGAGGACTCATGTTGATAGAAGAACAACTCTTACAAACAATAGTAAGTATGATTTTCTACTTCCCCACCATCTCTCGAATCCCAACTCTTCTAAAAGGGAAAAACAGAGACAAAACCATTTCTAGAAAACAGGGCCCGGGGGAAATCTTACTCTACATGCCTCCCTCTTTGTCTCAATCATTCATTCAGCAAATATGTATTGATTGTACACTATGCACCAGCTAGGGTTAGGGATATAATAATGAGAATAATGGAGTTTCTTCCTTCAAGGAAATTATTATCTAGGGGGAAGAGAAATCTAGAGACTATTACAATACAGCACACTAAATTCTCCTCTCTGAATACTGTATTTTGTGATAACAAGTCAAAATCCTGAGAGTGCCTGGAATTAGAAAAGACAAAACAGGTCTGCATTCAGAAGGGGAGATGGAGTTCGCATAGATGCTGTAAATTCATGTACCTTTTTACATCAGGAGATGAAAAAAGATACTTCATGACCCCCTGACTCTCTGGGCCCTCTCCCTACTCCTGCATTCTTCATATTTGTCCCCCATATTCCTCCAAACATAGGCTCCAAGATAGGTGCCCTTATTTTTTGTGCCCTACAGATAGTTTTCCAAAAACAAGCAGATAAAAACATTCTGAGAAAAATTCAATTGAATACAGCATGCCTGCAAGACCGTGTCTCCTGGGGACTACCAGTCTCCAAAAACCAGTATCATCATCTATTAAAGCAGAAGTTTCATCTGCGACATTAAGATAGATATCAGATACCCAGGCAAGATACAAGACAAAGAAATTTTCGAAGGAAATTGTCAAGTAAAATATAAGGTTAAAGATGTACTTTATTTACATCCAAATTAAGAATATAAAAGAGTCAAGTGAGAATTTGGGGAGAAGAATTCGTATGGCAAGAGGAATTCTATAGGAACCATTTACCCCAAAGGGAGGGAGGGAAAACTTTTTCCTCTTCAACTCAGGTCAGAAGAAAGGAGGGTTCAAAGGGACCACTCCCTACAGGGAAGGTGACCCAGTAAACTAGGGTCTGCCTTCCATTTATAAAGGAGGCTTAGTAAGCTGGAGGGATGGACCAGAGAGCTGCTTTGATGATGCAGAGAATGAGGGTTGCTTCTGTACTGGGACTGGTCTGCCCACCCAGAAGTTGTAGGGGCAAAGAGAGCCCAAGTGTTTCCTGTTGACCAGATGTGAGCTCTCAAAATAGAGAACCAATCAAAATTGCTGAAGAGGACTGACCTGAGAGAAAACCATAATAGAAAGCCCCTTGAACTCCAACAAAGAGAACCTGGGGGGAAGAGACCTCTGAAACACCAGAATTTAGGGGCCCACAGAAAACAAGAGGAAAAGCAGCACTCACATCGGGCAAGTACCACCATATGTACCCAGTAGGGACCTCTGGAAACCCATAAAAACACCCTTCTGAGAGTCCATGTTAAACAGATGCCAAGCCCGCAGAAGCAATCATGAAAACCCTTCCTACCCCCTTCCTCGTCTTTTTTTCTCAACCTTCAGAGTCAGAAACCAAACAGAGCAACAGAGGGAGAAAAGGAAAAAATAAAAAGCCTGGAACAGAGATACTAGGGAAAAATGTCCAAAACTTGGGAAAGAGGAGAAAAGACAGACAGACTGCATGTCCTTTCAGTGTCCCGTTGAAGGACAGCTAACAGGTTTACCCAGGGGGAATCATTATTTCACTTACTATCTCTACTGATTAGGGCCCAGACTCTAGAATTTGACAGTGACTTATAGATTTCTGTCCAGGAGAAAACAGAACCCAAAGGTACAGTTTTAGGACAAATTTAGGAAACTTAATTCAGCTTTATTTTCCTGAGCGACTATATTGATTCTGCAAATGCTCTGAAACCTGCTTTATCAGCCTACCGATTTCCTCATTCATGAGTTACATACATTTTTGATATGTGCTTATTTTATGATTGCAAGAGAGTCATGTTTTAAACTTTTTAAAAAATGCTTTTCTAGAGAGGCAACCTTTCTCTATCTCTCATTGTCAACCTCCAGCCTGCAGCATAACCCCAGCCAAGGAAGGGGGGAAGATTTAACTAAAATCAGCTCCAAATTTCTCATTACTACATGGGACTGTCCCTTTTAATTTCTGAGCAGAGGCCATATTGGCAATACAAAGTGACTTTAAAAGTTTCAGTAACCTAAGAGTGATCATAAATGTCTTGTATCTGACAAAATTACCTTTCCAGGGATAGAGGAAGACTTTCTGTAATATATTTTTAAGTAAAGGGATAATTGGAAATAAAAATGATGTTGTCTTTGATAAAAATCCTATGAGTTATATATTTTTAAGTAAAGGGATAATTGGAAATAAAAATGATGTTGTCTTTGATAAAAATCCTATGAGTTCTGTTTGTTCTGCTTATAATAACTTGTAGTCTTCTTAAATTGATAGTTTCACTAAGAGAAAAGAAACCAGAATATGTATTTCTTTGTTCTTCTCTCTAACCAGGATGTCTCATTTTTAGTTAAAAAAAAAGAAATAAAAGTTTTATATATAAATGATGTATGGTTCTTTTACATACAGATAGCATATTTAAATTTACAAGCACTATATATGCTATAAAATATATTGAATCAGGTATTCATAGGATTATAAAAAGCAAGCTCCAAAAAGTAATAATTTTCATCAGGACGATTTCATTTGAATTCCACTTTATCCAAATGATACCGATAATGTATTTTTCTTGAGCAATTATAAAGCAGATGGGATCTTATTATAGATTTTTGCATAGCAACAGTAAGATTAACTATAACCAAAGTTGAGATGACCTATAAAACCTGGCACAGCTTGTGTTATACAAGATGTTAACATTTCAACATCCCATACACAGAAATTCAAATGAAATAGAATGCAGAAATACAAAGAAATAAAAGAAACTTGTTAAAACACACTTTCATTAAATATAAGCTTTGAGCATCATATGAAAACCTAAGATACTTAATTCAATAAAAGTAGTAATGCATTATATCTTCATGTTATGCGTAGTTTATAGTTCACACAGGAGTGAATATAATCCTTGGAATCAAGTCTGAAATCTGGGGTCTACATGGATTCAAAATCTACATAGACTCAGGTTCTAAATCCACTTCTTAACTGGCTGTGGAATGTGGGGGAGGAATCACTTAAGTTATATTATCCCCCATTTCATCATAATGTCTACTGCAAAGTGTGTTAAGTACTAAATATAACAAGGCAACATATATGAAGTACTCTGTAGACTTCTAAATCCTCTGTTCATATTTATTATTAAAGTTTCTGTTTGTAGGTATTTTCTCTTCTTGGGGGAATAGTATCATTATAATACAGAGCATTTTCCTGAAGACTAATACATTAATGGAAGAAGATATAGTGTACCATCTTTGAAGGCTCTAATAAGATTAACTGAGACTTTGAACTTGAGAAATAAAGAAGGAAGTCAAGTGGAGACCTCTCTGCTGCTGCTTCCCTTGTACACAGCTTCTACATATTTCTGGCCAGTGGAGTGGGAAGGCAAGGAACACAGATCACTCTCTCAATGTGTGCAGGGAAAAGCCAAGTGCAGCAGTTGTTACCAACCATGGGCATTGGCTCCCTGATAACCAAGCTCCCAGCAAGACTCCTGGCTCCGAAGCCAGGCAAGTACTCAAGAGTCCTCGACTGCAAGAAAAGCCCTTCTTCCCTCCTGTTTTACTGCCCTGAATCTACTGAAAACCAATGCCAGAAGCAGCAGAAACTCAGGAGCTGAAGGTCCACCATGCCACAGGACTGATATTGCTGAGGGTGGCAGAGTAGCCTCTGCCAGTATTTAGCTCTACAATGACTGATGAGGAGCCCCTGGATAACATCCTACTTTTTCAAACTGCAGCTTCTCTATGCAGAGCACAGATAATAAAGGGAGAAAAAAGTTAAAACTCAGAGAAAGACAAAGTAATGAATATAAGTTTCCTCATATTTTAAGGAAATACCTTGTTCTTTGGAGATACATTTTGGAAAAACAAATGAATGTGTTTTGGATTGGAATTATCCCATTGCATTAGAAGATATTCTGCAGCTTCTGGAGTAAAAAATTGCAAACAGAATGAAAGCAAACAGACGTGAGATTATTTAAAAGTAGCATATGGTAACTTTGGACTATTAAGTAAACTATTGTGTTCAACTAGTTTCTCCTGTACTTCCTTGTACAGTTTTGAGAAATGTATAATGTCCTAAAAGGTAAATAACAGGTAATATGTCAGATGATAAGCACATTGAAGATTTATAACTACTGGATATAATTTTGGAAAACAGTGGGGTAAGTGGAAAACACTTAATGTATCATGGTGTTCAAGGCGCCACCTCCATATACAGCTAGATTTTTTTTTTTTTTTTTTTTTTTTTTTGGTACGCGGACCTCTCACTGTTGTGGCCTCGCCCGTTGTGGAGCACAGGCTCTGGACGCGCAGGCTCAGCGGCCATGGCTCACGGGCCCAGCCGCTGCGCTGCATGTGGGATCTTCCCGGACCGGGGCATGAACCTGTGTCCCCTGCATCGGCAGGCGGACTCTCAACCACTGCGCCACCAAGGAAGCTCACAGCTAGCTTTTTGGCTCTGGAAAATGACTACACAAAATCATTTAAAGGTCAGCTAATCAACAATTTAAGAAAAAATATGCACATAGTATCTTGCAGTTTCTATGTTTCTGGTATCAGACAAGTCATGTGAAAGTGATAAATTCCAGCCTGCAGCTGCTGTGCTAATAAAGGTGCCAGTGAGTCAAGTTCTGTCTAAATATATGCACATGCATTTCTCTTGCAATTACATTTACCCCAAAGACATCAATTATCTCAAGAGTTAAAGGGTATTTCTTTACACCCCTACAAAAAAAAAAAATACCCAGAATAAATTATGCGTTCAACAAATCCCCAAATGTATTCAATATGCCCCAGGACAGCATTCAGATTTCAGTCATTTAAAAGGACAGCTTCTAGACCCTGACTTGAGTGTTTTCTGCCATCACAACTGAGAAAACAAGTTTTTACTGTGCAATAGTATTAGTGTGGGGTTTTTCTGTCTCATGATCTTGGTGATCAATATTAAAAGGAAAATATATATTTGACCCAACATTTGTTCATAGTTGTATTCACAGATCTAAGGCAAACACAATCATCTTTCCTTAATAATTTTTTTTCAAAATAATAATATTATGTAGTCATAATAACATCTTCTTTTGCTTTTGTGTGGAGATCACAATTCAGGGTGAAAAATATAGAGGCTAACTAATTCTTGATTATTTTAGTTTACCCTAGGAAAATCCTGAAGACAATCATAGTTAAAATAGCCACAGATTGTAGGAACTGAGATTCCACTTTGCAGGTATTTGTGATTAAAGAAACTACAGAGCATAAATTATCAAAAGCAATAAACTAGGTCAGACTGCCAGCTCTGCCAATGCCAACGAGGAGTGGCCTGACCCACCTGTGTCACTTGGTGCTTAGGGTCACCATTGACTGACCTGCAATCTGAGAATGTTAGGGAAGTTCACTTCAGAAGGCTTCTTAGTTCTAAAACCCTATATTTGGGTAAAGAGAAGGTTAAGTTATATCATAACTTGCAAAAGTAGCAACAATCACCCCCTCCAAAAATCACAAATTTTATGATTAATTTCCCCTCTCCCAGTAATTCACCTTCAAAAATAGATAGGCTGTACATCTGAAGAAGCAAAAGTTTTCTTTGTCTACAAACATAACATATACATAAGCACAATTTTTAAATCATATTACTCCTATACAGTAATTTCACATATGTGCATATATAATTTATTTCTTATGTGTATATATACTGCATACAACCTTCCCAAGCTATTGGTACATATATTCATTTCTCCTCGATGTGAACTGGGAGTCCGATGTTGAATTAAATACATATTCATGTAATGAATAATAGATGGCTGCTAGACATATATTTCATGTTACAGAATATAGTATCCAACATAGTTACCACCACTATTTCAAAAACATTTTCTATTCAGACATAATACAATTACCTCTGCTTGTTCTCAGGGCCTACCATCTGATTATGAGTTATAAACATGGAACATTTAATGTCTAAGCTGCCTGCATTTAAATGTAAGGCACAATCAGAATAACTAAGCGCATCCACCACATTAATTTGCAGTCCTGGTAGGAACTATAAATTCAGAGGAAAGTAATTAATTCACCAAGGAAATTATGTTGATCTCTTAGCCTTATATCATATTCACCTTGGAATTATTCCACTGCCATCAATCAGAAAAAGAAACATAGCATATAAGCAGCAGAAACCATCAACCATTCTTAAATAGAAACAATCTTTGCATATGGTTTCCTAGAAATAATGCATGGAACAGGTTCTGAATAGTAAGAAAGCACTGAGTCACCATACTGTGTGGTTTTCAACTGAGGAAGTAAAATAAAATTTCCTCTTTGAACACCTCCCCACCCCTACTTATGAGAAGGAAAAAGAAAGGTTTGATGGGACACCTATAAGTTACTAAAAGGGAGATAATTTCCTTGGTCCATGAAGTGGTATTGGGGAATTATCTGGCGACCACATCACACTCCCCTCCACTGCTGAGATCATCAATGACCTGAAGAGTCAACTTCATCATTTTTTTTTTTTTTTTTTGCTGTATGCGGGCCTCTCACTGTTGTGGCCTCTCCCGTTGCGGAGCACAGGCTCCGGACGCGCAGGCCCAACGGCCATGGCTCACGGGCCCAACCGCTCCGCGGCATGTGGGATCTTCCCAGACCGGGGCACGAACCCGTGTCCCCTGCATCGGCAGGCGGACTCTCAACCACTGCGCCACCAGGGAAGCCCTCATCATTTTTTAATTTAGAAAAATACTGTGCTTTGTGCACGTGGGGCAGCTGTTTGGCTGGAGGGAGTCAGGCTTACTGGTAAGTGACAGAATCCACCGTAATAATGTGTCACAGGGTTTCACAGCCTTCCCTTGAGAAGCAGGAGAGGAATCAGCTTTATCCAGCCTCTCTTTAAGAAACTTCCCCATCAAGATTTCTCTGAATGATGGCTATCGAGGTGCCCCTCTACCTTTCTTTCAATACGCATCATCTTTAGCAGGATTCTGGAGGTGTTATCCCTCAAAAACTACTTACAGACTTTGAAAGAGTTGAGTTGATCTTTAAGGAAATCAAGGCAATACTCAAAAGCAAATTTAGTGGTCAGTAACTAGTCTAAATCTCAGATTCTCCTGCTGCAAGTCCTAATTATTTAAAAAGGAGAGAAGAGGGCTTCCCTGGTGGCACAGTGGTTGAGAGTCCGCCTGCCGATGCAGGGGACACGGGTTCGTGCCCCGGTCCGGGAAGATCCCACATGCCGCGCAGCGGCTGGGCCCGTGAGCCATGGCCACTGAGCCTGCGCATCTGGAGCCTGTGCTCCGCAACGGGAGAGGCCACGACAGTGAGAGGCCCGCATACTGCAAAAAAAAAATTAAAAAATAAAATAAAAATAAAAAAATAATAAAAAGGAGAGAAGACTAAGGAGTGATGAAGGAACACTACTGAGCACGTGACTTGTTTTAAGAAGACGAAGGTGGAACCTAGATAACTTAATATTTATCTTAGCTATGTTGTAGAGAACACATAAAAGTTGTTGGATACTTCTGTAGCCAGACCCAAATTATACAGTTACTTTACCTTGAACTCATCAAGAATATGCCAAATTAACCTCATAGAATGAAGGCTTAGAATACATTGGATTAGGAGGAATTTGATTGGATTTTTACTGAGTTAACTACTCACCAGTTACGAATTGATACAATTCAGTTAATATGAGAGGAGGGAGAAGCTTGACATAACATGGGTTTTTTTTTCTTTTCAGTGGCTCAGTTGAATCAAAATCAGAAAGATGTGCTCATTTTTAATTTACGGTTTATGAAAGATTGGGGAAGCTTAGATCCTACAAAACTCATGTTTATCTGAAGAAATATTATTGCTCATTATATATCTGAGAGGGAGACACCAAATAGGCCCTTCACCATCACTATTGGTAACTTTTTTTTTTTTTTTAAGATGTTGGGGGTAGGAGTTTATTAATTAATTTATTTATTTTTGCTGTGTTGTGTCTTTTTTTTCTGTGCGAGTGCTTTCTCTAGTTGTGGCAAGTGGGGGACACTCTTCATCATGGTGCGCAGACCTCTCACTATCGCGGCCTCTCTTGTTGCGGAGCACAGGCTCCAGACGCACAGGCTCAGTAGTTGTGGCTCATGGGCCTAGTTGCTCCATGGCATGTAGGATCCTCCCAGACCAGGGCTCGAACCTGGGTCCCCTGCATTAGCAGGCAGATTCTCAACCACTGCGCCAACAGGGAAGCTCCTATTGGTAACTATTGAATCCATTCATGAAAGGGCTGGCCAGAAGCAATTAGAGAATGAAATCAATCTCCATTGGTTGAAGATTCAGCCTCTCTCTTTCTGCTTGCACCAGTTGTTTCTTGTCATCATTAATGAATAAAATTGATACAAGGGTTAGAATTAGAGTTGAGGCTAGATTTTAGGGTTTCAGTTCAGGTTCAGGATAGCACGAAAAAAATTGCCTTAAACTTACACTGATTCCAGTAGCTACAAGTTCCTAATGGACAGTTCCATGTGGGTAGTTCATGGTGTAATTCAGCATTCTCAAAGCCTAACTAAGGATCTTCCTAAAACAGAGACCTTCCCAACTTGAGAGTTTCACCATTAGGTTGCCTTCCAGCCCAGAAACACTGGAGTTTTCTTGTCTCCCTCTATAACTCATGTATCTCTAAGTCCTGTGAATAATTTCCCACTACCAACCTCCTTTATTTTCAATGTCTTCCCTACCTCATCCTGAAGGCAACCAAGTAAAGATTCTCACAATCACAACATGCATTGCATCAAAAGTTACTAAATAAGTTTTTCTTTTCTTATCCAATTTATTCTACACAGGCAGAAGGTCTCATTTATATCACTGCTTTGCCTTTGAACCTATACTACCTACTTGCTGCTTTTGAATCAAAGTTAAATCTCACTTGGTTTTGAAGGCCCTCTACAGTGTGCATCTCCCCTTCCTATCAAAAGGTACAAGTGCTTACACACATCCTTGGCTCAAAGAGAGCAGGCTCATCATGGCACAGCCATGTGGGGGTTGATGCTTATGCTTCCACTCTCGCCACTCCCCACCCGGGAAGGCTCCGCCTTCTGTACCCTGCTTGACGACACTCATCTTTCTAGCTCAACTTAAGTCACCCTGCATCCATCACGTCTCCTTAGACTATGATAACTTAGAGTCTTTTGGGGGATCCTACAGCACTTACCACACATACCTCCTCACTTAGCACTTTGTAAGTTGTGTTCTTACTCGAATTGTTGCCTGTATATTGACATCTCCATAGCAAGTAGTTCAGTATGCAGAAGCTGTTCAATGTATGCTTAAATCATTAATTTATTAATATGAAAAGTGCTCTATTATACAATAAGATGGAAGCCCAAAGTACAGATAGAAATGGAGATTGGGTGTTTACAAAAATGAAGCTATTTTGGAAAAACGGAAACAAAAAATATTGTCATTTTTAAAATTATCCTTTGGCTGAGTACCTAGTATGTGTGGGAAAAGCTCTGTGTAGATGGTCATCTCTAAACAGTGTATCTTATTTAATCCTAACAACAATCTTGTTAGGTAGGTAATAGACTATATTCATTGAGAGCAAAGAAACTGACTTTAGGAAAGGCGTGCCTAAGACTGTCCATCGGGCAGGTGGTAGAACCAAGATGGTCTCCGGGTTTGTCTGACCTTAAATCTACTAAATCTACTGTTATTTTTCCTGTCCAATAAGGTAGAGTTTAAAGACATAAAAACAGAGGAGACATTTTAAATGGAGAAGCTATATTAAAATTAGAGCATGAAATACTCACTTCTGTTATCTTTTTGTGCATGAAAGGGAGCTAGCCATGATCTTTCCCAGGCACAGACTTTCACCCTGCCGCCTCCCATGCCAAGATTTATGCTTAGACAAAAGAAAGCCGGGTTCTCCAGCTGCCAGGTAATGAATACCCCTCTGGGAGAGCAGCATCAGCTGCTTGGAGAATTACCTGTGAATTAAAATGACATCCCTGATCTTTCTAAATCAGTGCCCCTTCCAAAGATGCACATGAGCGAGACAGTTTTCTCTTTCTTGTTGAGGATTCCTTATAATTTTTGTGTGTGTGTGTGTGGTACGCGGGCCTCTCACTGTTGTGGCCTCTCCCGTTGTGGAGCACAGGCTCCGGACGCGCAGGCTCAGCGGCCATGGCTCACGGGCCCAGCCGCTCTGCAGCATGTGGGATCTTCCCGGACTGGGGCACGAACCCGTGTCCCCTGCATCGGCAGGCGGACTCTCAACCACTGCGCCACCAGGGAAGCCCTCCTTATAATTTTTAATAACAGTACACATATGAATTAAGAATACCCCATTCCTCACATTCTGCGTAATCTGCCCTGTACTCAGAGTGGTTATAGGGATGGGGAAGGGAAAGCCGCAGGGATGCTAGGAGGCTGGCAAATGGAACACTGGGAGAAGAGGACAAGATAGAATCTGTAGCACTTTGAACTCAGGCTGCGGAGTCTGGAATTTGTCTGATAGGCAACCAGAAAGCACTGAATTTATTGTGTAGGAAGATGACATTATCCTAAAAGGATGCCACAAAACCCTGCAAGTAGTCATGAATAAAAACAAGTAATCTGTCCTTATTCTAAGCTCAAAATTACAGTTGAATAGCAAATTGGACCAAAATTTTTAATTTAAAAGCATCAGATTTAATATTATTTATTTGATCTTGAGCAAGATATTTAAATAAGATGCTAATGTTCAAGTTCTTCATCTTAAACACACACACACAAGAAATGATAAAGCCGACCTCCCATGCTCTAGGGGTATTGTGGAAAAAGTGAAATAAGGTAAGTGAAAATGTATACAAAACAAATTTAGAAACAGTGAGAGTATAAAAAAGCAAGTATTTCATACTATGTTTTTATTATGGGTGAAATGGGAAAATACAGACTCAAACCAGAAAAACAAAATCTCGAATTTGTAGAAAGAGTGTGATTCACTATTCTTGACATTGAAAGACAGTCAGAGAAGGTTTATTATTTCTCACAGCTGGGAGGTTCTTCTCTCTATCCAGCCAGATTCCTGAATTCTACAGTTTGTATTCACTTGCTAATGTTCTCCCTCCTGTCAATTTGCAAATGGTTATCATCTTCTCCATAATAAGGTCTCCCATTCTTGCATAGTTTTTAATGATCATGTGCTTTATTGTCTAAATTATTCCAGTTTCTTTAGCCTTTTCTCTGAATACAACATTCTATTGCTTTTATAATTTGCCTACTCCGAAATTAGGGGAAAAAAAGTGTGGACCCTGACCATTTTTAAAAAAGGAAGAGAAGGATATTTGGTGATCACTCCCAAGCATGTACATTTTGATGAAATGCAGATGAAGTATATGTTGTTTATTCTGATTAATAATAATGGACAGAATTGATACATTCCCTAGAGCTTGTAGATAACCACCAAGTATTTTAATATTCCACATGGGCTCTTTAGGGACTCTGGTGATGGAAGGAGGAGGACAGCGCTGACGGGACAAGAAGCACCCCATTGCATTCAGCGGGGGTCCCTGTACTGTCAGAGAAACCTCCTCCCTCAGTCAACGGGATGCAGCCCAGAATCCGTGACAAGCTTCATCTATGTTTCAACTAAATTTTTAATTTGTTTGTGCCTAAGGAATAAGGTGTCGGACTCTCTTTTCAGGTTTTGCTCTTTTGTATTCTGTCTTTAGCTTTAAATGTTAAATTACTTTCGTACAACGTGTCCATTATTTTGTCCTAAATTCTTCCCCCCGTGTGTTTCACACTGCACTTCTCATCGCTCTGTTTTTACTCTCAGTAACAGCTTTGAAGTTAAAATAAGAGTGTCATTAATCCTTGTCCAGAGTTAGGGGATCTGAGCTCAGTCAGTTGATCTCCCCCAAGTACAGGGTGGAAGGCTGCCCCATTATGACCCCAAATAAGACGCCAGGTCTCCCCACTCCATTTTCCTTGGATTTATTGGTGCCCTGGAATCTGCTATGGGGTAACCAGAGAGGGACTGGGACTAGTCTTAAGGTACGTGTGGTAGAATATTTATGAAAATAGTCCCGATTCTTCCCCCCACCTTAATCTAGCTCTTGACTTTGCAGCTCTTCCAACCAGATAGCATCTATTTCCCCACTCCCTGAATCTGGGCTGGCCTTCTAAGTCATTTTGGGTGGTAGAATGTGGCAGAACTGACAGTGTATCAAATAGGAGTTTGGGCCTCAAGAGGCTGTGTGCATCTCTTTTTGATGCCTGTCCCCACCATGAGAACCAGCGTGGGCTAGCCTGCTGGAAGGTGAGAGAGCACATGGAAGAGAACTGAGGGCCAAGTCTCAGCCCAGCTGAGGGCATTCTGGACCAGCCATCCCTCAGCTGACCAACCAGCTCACTGCAAGTGCAGGAGAGAGCCCAGCAGATTCTTCAAGCCCAGCCAACCCCTAGACGCTTGAGAAATTATAAATGGTAATTGTTTTTAAATCACAAAGTATTGGAGTGGTGTGTTATGTAGCATGATTGCAACAATAGCTAACTAATATAACATGTTGTATTCAGATTGTCGGGTTGTCAGCCTT
Organism: Mesoplodon bidens; assembly: GCF_964165515.1. NCBI lineage: Eukaryota > Metazoa > Chordata > Mammalia > Artiodactyla > Ziphiidae > Mesoplodon > Mesoplodon bidens. The sequence goes on from NC_138161.1 coordinate 135,628,800, forward strand.
CAAAAGGAGAACATGTTATGTACAATTTCCCAAATGTATTAATAAGAGAACTTCTGTTATGGAACATCTCATAAAACTCGTCCTCAGAATGCATTCTGAATTGCACTGCTCTGGACTATTTACTTTATCAGTTGTCCTAAGTTAGACCTAGGACTCACATAACAATGACTTGTTTCCCATAAATGCAGCCCAGAGTATTTCTTTGCACCTCAGAACAATGAACTCCCCAGTTTCAGAGATGAGGGAATGGCTAGAGCTAGAGCAGATAGCTCAGGTAGTCAAAAAATATCATTTGCAGGCAATTTTCTACTCTTATTCAAGGCTTTTTACTCTCTTTACAATTTCACTTAAGAAAATCAGAGACCATAAACGAAGGTTGATCATCGAATTAATAGAAAACTCCCAAACCTTTTGCAGAAATGAAAGTACTTTGCATCCTTTCTCCCATAGTTTATAATGATTAGTTCTTGGCATTTTTTCTCTTTTTCCTTCCTTGAACAAAGTCGTGAGATTTTGTGTTTGTTTTGTACATTAACTGAGTGGATTAATGAATGATAGTAATTTTATACTAATATCACAAATAAAGCAGTGACCTAAGCTCACCTTTACTTGCTGACACAGCTCTATAAATATGAAAACTCAGTCTCTCAGATATTTAAGATCTACGGTAGCAAATGTGACAGACTAAATTGCATCCCCCCAAAACTCATATGTTGACATCCTAATGCCCAGCATACCTCAGAATGTGACTGTATTTGGAGATAAGACCTTTAAAAAGATAACTGAAGTTGAATGATGCCATAAGGTGGACCATAATCCAATAAAACTAGTGGCTTTATAAGAAAAAGAGGAGACTCCAGGGATAGGGATTCACAAAGAAAAAGCCAAATGAGGACACAGAGAGCAGGTGGCCATCTGCAAGTCTGGGGAAAAAGGCGTCAGGAAAAACCAAAGCTGCTGAAACCTTGATCTTGGACCTCCAGCCTCCTGAACTGTGAGAAAATGAGTGTCTGTTGTTTAAGCCACCTGGTCTATGGTATTTTGTTATGGCAGCCATAGCAGACTAACACAGCAAGTAGCCAGCCCATTGCCCAAACATCTAGCTAATTACTTGGACTTTTTGCCTTTTACTTAGAAATTAAAATATATAAGACCTAGAATGAGACTGCAGGTTTTATGACTAGACTCTATTACTAACTGGTTGACCCAGAGCAGGCTATTTAAAATCTCCAAGTCTCATTAGCAAGAGGGGGCTGATAGGAACACTATTACTTAGTGCTTCTGTGAAGAGTAAATGAAATAATAAATGTGAAGTATTTATTAAGCCCAGTTCCCAGAAGCGTATAACAAGGACTCAATACATGTGACCTATCAGCATTATTGTCATTACATTAGCATGACTGAATAAAAGCAGACAATTCAATTCCCCTATGCAGATTCCTATCTTTGTAAGGCTTTTCAAATACAAAGTGGCAGGAAGTCCCAGCCTTGAACTGCTTGTTCTTCCCGTCATGCAATATTAGAATAAATGTATGAAAGTTTGGAACCCTCCTGAGCAGTGGTGAGAGTTGGTGGGATTGTGACATTTTCTAAGACTTTTATTAAAGTTAGTCTATGAAATTTGCAGTCATAGGTTAATAAAGAGAGTTAACAATCATGTAGAAGCTTCTATGATCAAAGAGCCTGGTAACATTTTACACAGAGGCTCAGATTTTTCTCCTAAAATCTGTGACATGTTTCAAGGGAGCTCTGCAATAGCTCACCTACACATTTCCTGTTTGTCACCTACTTGCCACTCTCACAGTGAAAGCAAAAGGGTCAATATATGAACAATGGTTGGAACCTGAAATCTGAGAATTCTGGGAGCAAATGTAAGGCCATAGGAATACAAAATGAGAAACAGAAAGAATCTGCTTTTAGCAAAAGCTCTTCTCATCATCCTGGAATTCCGAGCAAGGTCTGTTTAGTTCTAGGTGAACTGGGTTTCAAATCAATGCCCTCATTTACATAAAAGAAAGCAAGCAGAAAAACAAGAGCACATAAATTTAAAGGGTAAAATTGCACAGCATCTCATGTATTTAAATAAGAGCACTTACTTGGATTTATTTTGGAGACCTCAATTTGCTCAATTTTCACCAATTGTTTAAGAATCTCTGTTTGCAGTTATGTTTACCACCATCCCTGCCCTGCCTCTGCTGTACTCTGAATGCCTAATTTGAGAGTTTGGCATTTGGATTCTAACAGTCTGGGCTCAACCAACCACCATTTGGTAGCTGTGTGGCCATGGGCAAGTCATTTAAGTCCTTTATCACTCAGTGTACCCACCTATGAAATGAGCATAAATACCATACCACTGTAATAATAGTAACCTAACGTTGCCTCATTTTGTTAAGTATTGAGCATGTTGACTATATGAAAAGTGCTTAATAAATTATACTATTATTGTGGAACATTTTCACACCCAAATCTCTCTTTAATCCTATCACTTCACTTCTGTATGATTCTCATACACACAGCATCCTTTTCCTGAACATACCTTTGACTCCCTCTACCCTCTTGATTTCAATATATGGTCTCTTATTAGGAAGGGAATTCATCTTGACGTGTGGTCATTGTGAATGCCACCCTTCATTACCTAAAGTGTTTAAACAATGAAGCATTTTGGTTAATAAAGTATTTGTCTAACCTGGAGGAAATAAGGTACTGCCTATGCTTGAATGATTAGAATTTAAAAACAAAACAAAACAAACAAAACTCGAATTTCTGAATCCTGATTTGGGGATTTACAAGGTACTTCAGTATTTTAAAGTATTTGAGGTAGCATAAGACAGAAAACACTGGATAATGTGAAATAAAATAGACCTTTTTGAAGTTTAAGTTTACTTACAACTAAGGTCATTTGGATTTTTAATAACTTATTTTTCATATCATCCTTCATTGTGTCTCTTTTCCTGAATAAAATACTTTTTCCCCCCATTGGTACATGTTAATACAGAGGTAAAACATCTGCCATCTGCTTTTTTTGTCCTGCTGACATATATTTTAATCTTCCTTCTAATGAATGTGGTATGGTACAATCTATGTTGTCAGAATCTACAGGGACTGACTGCAGCTATTTCTGAAGACTATCATTAATTTTCAAGAAACTCATCACAAACGTGTAGAAAGAGTGGCATTTTGCAAATAACGTATTGTCCTCTTTAATATAGAAATGACCTCTATATACCCAAGTGTCCCAGTTCTTCAAATAGGCTTCTCTCCATTTTTGAGAGTCAGGCATTCTATCAAATTAACTAAGAAATTGATTGATTCTATTTCTGAACTGACAAAAATTTTATCTGCCAGCTTTGCTTTTATTTGTAAATGTTTGGAAGATAATTTTTATTCCCCTTCTCCTTAGAAAAAGCTCCTACACATTTGCAAGACATTATTTTTCCATAACACCAATATTTCTAAACATTTACTCCATAAAAAATCACTATAGTCTAATTATTTTAAAAGTCTTAATTAGTTATTTCAGATTATATAATTTCCTAATATGTTTAAACATTTAGAATAGCTTCACTAGTGCTATTTGATTCAATATATAAAATCTTTCATACAGTTAAAATATTGTTGTGTTTTTGTGTTGGCTTCAGTGCCTGCTATTAACTGTCTGAATTTTTGCCTCATACCAATAACGCATGAACGCCTTTATGATGACTTAATGGACTTCAATGATTTTTAAATCTTGACTTTATTTTGGTTTTATTACAGAAAAATATTTCCCTCTTGCTATAATACCCTTATTTTAATTTTTTTAAGTTGTACCTGCGTGGATATTCTAATCAACTTTAAAATTCTTAAAGTTATTTCCTATAGTTAATACCTTTAGGGGCTAGTACACTTCACCAAACCTTTAAAGTATAAAGTAGCCAGTAGCAGCGTTTATCAAAAGAACTAAGGGAGCAACCTCATATACCCTGGGAAGCCAGGAGGGACCATGTCAGGGATATTTACACATGCCTTAGCCCTTGCTCCCAGGATTAGGTGAGTAGAGGTTTCACCATGACATGGAGAGAATAACTCTAACGAGCCTCCTGCCCCTGAAAATTCTCTTGCAGATGTCTCAGAATCTTGAGAATTTGCAGTAAAATTTTAATAAAGGAAAAACTTCATCAATCTAAGCAAAATCTCTAGGCCAATAAGATGAGTCATTCTGAGCTGCATGGGAAGTAATTTAAGAAAGCCTTGTTGGTATCTCTGTAACAGAAACAATGCATTTTTCCTTTATGGGTGAAAAAAAGGGTTCCTATCTATATGAGTAGACTAATTTCATAGGTAAAGTTGAGGGCCTAAAGATATTCCAACATAAATCAGCCAAAAGACCTACTAATTTGCAATTAGTAGGCTGTCTTTTTGTGGCAGGTTGTTGAGGGGAGGGGGAGCAAGGAAGTGTTGCCTAGGATACAGAATATACAATGCACGGAAAAATAAGGCTGCCTTCTGTAAAGCAACTGAGAACAGAAAAAAGAGACTCAATATTTTAGCATAACAGCTTTTATAATGCCAAGTGAAACTGGCATTAAAACTGCAGTAAAATATGGGACCATCTTGGTGACAGCGGACTTTGAGTTAGCACTCCTAAGGGGAGGTTACCTCAAACTACCTCCTTCAAAGGAGAGAATCAGGACCCCTCTCTAGAACAGCAGGAGGGGGTGGGGGAACAAGACTGATAGAACAGAATTAGTGCTAAAGGAGGAAAGGGGATGAGATTAATGCTCTTTGAGAAATCCGTAGAACAAACTGAATAGGGTGAAGCCCTGACCCTTACCCACCCCAGTGTCCTTTGGATGCACACAAATTACAGAGATTAAGAAGAGCCTTCTGCACACCCTCTGGCTTCTCTGTGTATTGACTGGCTAAAAGTAAGATACACTTTTTAGATAATAAACTATCCTTTCTCTCTTTTCAGCCCGGAGTGTACGGTAAGGACATTACTTTTAGAACTGTGGAAAAGTCACCCCAGATTCACCTGGAGGAACTAAACAGTTTAGAGTTTAGAATGCCAAACTGCCTTGCCCACCCTGGTGTCCTGTTTCCCTGATCCCTCAGATCTCATCCTGATTATCTGACCTAGTCCAAGTCTTTGCCCTTACACAGAATCACATGTTTACACCAGTTACATACCTACACATGTGGGTTGATTGGGTGTGTTTTGTGTTTTCCATGACAGATTGGGATGCTGAGATGACTGCAAGATCCAAAAGGCTTTATTCAGACAGCACAAAATTCATGCTGACCACGAGCTGGGAGCTCAGTTGGGGCTGATAGCCAGAGCCTTCCATTCTCCTCCATGTGGACCTATCGTTATGGTTACTCAGGCTTCCTCACAGTATGGCCGCTGAGATCCAGAAAGGAGGAAGTAGGAAGCTCCCAGTCCTCTTGAAGCCTGGCCTCAGAAGACCTAGAATGCTGCTTAGGCTACATTCTATCGATCAGAGCAGTCAGAGGGCTAGCCAAGAATTATGGAAAAAAGAATTACATTCTTCTTTTGGATGGAAGAGTGGCATGTATGTACAGAGACAGAGGAATTGATGGAAGCCACCTTTGGAGACTACCACACAGACTTAATTTGATTTCACTTCTGAACAGGTTAAGAAAAAGCAAAAGAAAGCTTTCAGAATTGGCTTACACTATAATAGCTCTGTAAATCCCAAATCAACACAATAAATCTCTTTGTGTAATGTTTTTCTTTTGTGTAAGAAGTTTTTTTTTTTTATTTAGTTCTTAGAACTAAAAATCATTATACATTTTCTTTGTTTCATTGTATTATTTTGAGGCAAAGAAAGCATTTAAAACATTACTAAGTTAAATGTTAGGTACTATTCCTTTTCTAAGTGTTACTATATCCACCAATAATTTGTTGAACAGAATAATTTTCAAGGATTTATGTTAAAAACAAATGAGCTTAGACTCAAAAATGAATCTTTAAAGGCAACGGAAGTTGCCCAAAAAGCTGACTTAAAAAGAAAAAGACATATTATTTTAGCCACTAAATGATTATGAAGAATAACAGCTAAATATTTAACATTTTAGTCACACTTTGAGACTTACTTCTTTAAAAAAAAATCTGAGCTAACATAATACAGTGGGAAAAATAAAGAAAAAGAAGAAGATGACAAAGAAGAAAGAACTACCAAGTAAAAGGCTAGCAAAAAAAAAAAAAGTGAGGCTAAATTTGGTAAAATATGGCATTTCAGAGAGAATCTCGTGTCAAAAAATAATTGAAGAGTGTTTATCCATTAGATCACTGTTTTATTTACCCAAAATGAAATATGGATATAACATATGTCAACTTCCAAATCTGTTGAGTTAAATATGCCCAGAAATCTACTTAAGAAACTAGAAAGATTCTGAACTATTTGTTTTATTTATTAGTATTACAGTCTGACACTACTCATCTCCAACTGGAAGAAAACTAAAAACCCACATACCAATGTGCCAGACTGAGAAACATATGGCACTTTCCAATAACCAAAGCCTGCATATTTGTAGGTGGTGAAAATCCACTGGGGGCCTCCTTATAGCTCATGAGAAATAGCATCATATGTTTACTTTCAGGAGTTTCAGTAAGAAGAAATTTTAGATTTATTTACAGCATAGAGGAAAAAGTATTACCTTTATTCATGAAATGTGGGGATCTTATGGAGACTGGAGGGAATTCTTTTAATACATTTCTTTAGAAAGGGTTGGCAGCTCAGAGAGGACACTTTGTGGGGTTTTTAAACATTTAATATCCCACTGCTGCTTTGCAGCTTGAGAAAAACTTGTGGTTCTTTATTGGTAAATATTTCAGAGCTTACCTCAACTGGTATGGAATTTAAAAAAAATGTTTAATATTTCTAAAATGTAAAGCTAGATGATAAAACAACAGCTTAGGGCAACAAGGTAATTCTGTCTTTGCAAAATTAAAAAACTAAATATTAAAATTTCAAACTCATAGATTTTCACAGCTGGATAAAATTATTCTTGTTATTGGGGTTTTAATTCATTATCTTTTAATTAATGTTGTTGGTTCTCCATTGTACATGAATTATTTGAATTGAAGAGTGGGTGAGTCAAATAATCATGTGCTCTCTGTTCTTAATAGTGAATAATTTAGTAGATACACATATTAGACAAAAGATATAGTGATGGAAACAGTTCAAATAGGGCAACTGTAGAAATATTTTTTTAATACTGCTAGAAAGTCACTCTTAATGGATTACTACAGGTCTGGAACAACATATATTATTAACCTCATAAAGTTAAGTCACTATCAAAATGATGCGTATTGCCTGGAAACTAAAGAATATTATTTATTTTTGATCCTTTATATGTATGTATATATTAAATTATCTATTTATTATATAATCCCCATGTACTATCAGAAAGGACTGTCAAGACAACTGGTGATAAAAGGCAAAATATAAGGAAATTTCTAAGTTATAATGCACTTTTAAAGTTAAATATTCAGTTCCACAATTCAATAATGGCAGTGGTTAGTAGTAGGGATCCTATAGTCAGAGTATCTGAAATTTGATCCTTCATCTACTATTTAACAGTCGTATCTGATAGGACTTTGGCAACTTAATTAAAAGCCCCATGGATCAAATTCCTCATCTTTAGAGATGTGCCATATTTTATCTAAGATGCCTTTGATTATAAGATACACTATTATTTTATGTACTACTACAAAAGAAAAATCACCCAAAGCAAGGAGTTGAAAAGAAGATGCTGTGTTAAGTGGATATACCAAAGGGCTATCACCTCAACATGAGGAAAATGAGAAAAAAGTATTGATACACATAAAAAGGAACCAGAAAACTTGCATACCTCCATCTTGGCACAGAGTAGAGAGAGAGAAAAAATATGTCCCCTAAAATATGAACAAGAAGCCAGTAATCATGCTGTTCAGCCCACTGAATTTACACTATCAGTATGGTCTGAAAAATCTAGAGAGACTTTATTTGAAAGTGGCTTTAGGTTGGTCATGCTCCAGGTGACTGGCAGAAGCAAACACAAATTGTCTCTGGAAGATTTTGATGGAAATCCAGGCTGAAGCCACCTCAGGACAGCACTGATTATAAGACCAATTTCAGAGATGTTACAATGAGGAAAAAAAGGTGTATGGCAAATTGATTGCAAGTATAGCCCCCATTCTTTTCTTCCCTGAATCCATATTCTTTGCACCATGACTTTGCAGGTTCTCCCATCAAGAAGTCTATTTATTTCCCCAACACTTCAATCTCTGCTTGCCTCATGACCTGTTTGGTCTAATACAATATGACAGACATAATGGTGTGCTCGTTATAAATGTAAGCTCAAGAGACCTTGCACACTTCTACTTGTTCCTTGAATTCTGCCATTTCCAGGAAAATAAACCCTCACTAACTTGCTGACAATCTGAGAGACCATGTGAAATAAAGCCAGTTCATCCTAACCAAGGTTTTGCTAGATCACTCAACCCAACCCCTAGCCAACCCAACAGCTGATCCCAGATGCATAAGCAAGTTTATACAAGATCACCTAAACCCACCCAGGTAAACAAACCACCCTATAAGCTAGTGAGCAAGAATATTATTATTTTAGACATTACATTTTGGGAAGTTTTATTATACAATAGCTAGTTAAATAACATATATCTTAAAATCAATGAAATATAGTACTAGTATCACCTTAGCGAACTATGGTAAGAAATTAATTGACTTAATACCTCTAAGGCATTTAGAATAATGCTTCCTACATGGTCAGTCTTAAGAAATGCTATCTAAATTATTTATTGAGGTGTTACCATGTTCAACTGAGACACTTTTGTCTCCAACTTTACTCATAAATAAAACAGGAGTTCTGATTTGCAGAATGATTGTGAAGATCAAATGCATGTAGACATATTTTATGACTATAAGATACTAAATGAAATGTGATTACAACTGCAATTACACATAAACAAATAGCTACAACACGTATATGTTGAGAAAAGTATGAACATGTAAGTGAACACAAAAAAGCAAATGATGAATTCTGTCTAGGAGACTCAGGAATGGCTTTATAGAGAAGGAGGTATTTGAGTCAAACAGAAAAGAATAGGAAAGATTTGGTAAGGTAAAAGTTACTATGAAGAAGAGTGTGGAAGGCATTCTAGGTTAAAGAAACTTCCTGTACAAAGATTTAAAGATATGAAAACATGTCTTATATGGCCATCTTGCCTAACTGTTTGATGTGACAAAAGTAAAAAGTATAAGAGGAAAAATGGTCAAAAATGAGGCCAGAAAGATAGGTGGAAAAGCTAGTCAGTCATGTATCTGGTTAAGCAAAAATGACTTTCTTCTTTAAGCAATATACATCATCAGGGGTTCTAAGAAGGCAATAATATGACAAAATCTATTTTAGACATATAATTCTGGTAGCAGAGTAAAGGAAAGATTGGAGGGAAGACAGTAAACACAATCATCTAGACGAAAAATGATCAGGGCCTGATCTAGGGTCCTGAAACTAAAGAATGAGGATAAATAAATAAATAAATAAATAACTAGAGACGCATTTGAAAGGCACGTTGGAAGACCATGAAAATTCTTAAGTGTGCTACAGTGTAGCAAGTCCTGAGCTAACTGCTCTCACATGTTTTCCTGCAGGTAATTCCTCTGAATTGTGAAGCGTGAACAGCACACTGTGCATGATAACACAGCTGGTGATGAAAACCTGAGTCAGCCTGCTTCCAAAGCCCACAACTATTTATTCTTATGCCTTGATCACCAATTTACAGAGAAAACCAGAAACCAAATATAAATACTAAACCCCTAATGTATTTGTTGCAATTATTGAGTTAACATCTAGATACCAAATGAAATACCTATGAAGCATAAATAAACTTTGGATTAATTCACTGAATTACCATAGAAATGAGTTTTTAAGAATGGATCATGGTCAAGTAAGACTTCATTGGGTGAAGTTAAAAAAATCACTAGTCAGGGCTTCCCTGGTGGTGCAGTGGTTGAGACTCTGTCTGCCGACGCAGGGCACGCGGGTTCGTGCCCCGGTCTGGGAAGATCCCACATGCCGCAGAGCGGCTGGGCCCGTGAGCCATGGCTGCTGAGCCTGCGCGTCCGGAGCCTGTGCTCCGCAATGGGAGAAGCCGCAACAGTGAGAGGACCGCGTACTGCAAAAAAAAAAAAAAAAAAAAAAAAAAATCACTAATCAGATAGGATGCCACATTGAGGATTCCTAGATAGTGCAAAAATTTTATGAGTGGACTAAGGTCAAAGGAGGAAAAGTTCTGAGAGGAAAATGTTGGTAGTGAATATAATAAGGTGTCTAGATGCCAGACTATAGAATAATTCTTGAGGAGTTATTTTGCTCAGCCCTAAAAAGAGAAAAAGTATGCAAACAGTCTTCAAAATATGTGAAGAGATGCCATCCATTCAATGGGCTGAACTCTTAGTGAGTTGCTGCAGAATTTGGAACTCAGAATCATGAGTAGGAATTAGAGGAGGTACAGTTTTTGACTTACTAAAGGAAATATTTTCTATTATCTAAAGCTATCCAACTAGGAAATGAGTTCATTCACGGGGTTATGATCCCCAACTCTGGAAGTATTCAAGTATTGTTCATTCAAAACTATTTAATTGAGCAACTAAAATTTGCCAAGCTCTATGCTAGGCATTCAGGAACAATAACAATCATTGCTGACCATATATCAGAAATGATTATAGAAAGGGATTCCACATTGTTTATATAATAGACCCTTATATAATGCTTACTACATTCTAATCACTGTTTGAAATTCTTCAAAAATATTAATTTACTTAATACTCAAAACAACCTTACAAATAGGGAAACTGAGGCAAAAAGAGGTACCTTATTCAAGAGCTAGTTATTGTCAGCACTGGAATTCAAATCCAGATGGTCTGGCTCCAGGGTCTGTGCTCTTGGCCACTATGACTGCGTGGTCACCAGCCCCAGTGGATGAAGCTGGACCATGGGAATGATAAGGTGCATCCGTGTCTCACTCCCAGAAGCCTATGAGTTCACTCATAAAGTAGTAGAAGACACTGAAGCCATTTTTTTCCCCAAATTCAATATGCTTCCAGGGATTAGACTTGATCATGTTTTGTCGCTGTTTTCTTTTTTTTTCAAATGTGACCACACATATCCACAAAACATACATGTATACCACTGGTCCAGAATGTTTTCCTGTTTTACTCAGCTTTTAGATGTAAGAAGGTCTGGGTGTTTACAGGAGTGAAAGTTTAGAAATCTATTTCGTTATACAGAATTTATTTTAAAGAATCCATACAAACTTAAGAATTATTTCTTCCAGATATGAGATGGGGAGAATGAGAATAGGGGAAGAAGGGATTTTACGTTTTAGAATTCTGAACTATTTGTTTTCTTATTAGCATTCTTTATTAAAAACATATGGGAGACTTGTGTAAGTGAAAGTTTATTATGAAACAATAATAAGAATGTCTCTCATCTTTGTTATTAGAAAAGAAAGCAAGGATTTGGAATTGTGAACAAAATTCATGACTTCCTCTAATTCTCATAATTAGAAAATGTTGAAGCTAATAGTATGAAAATCACCTGTCATCTAACTGCCTTATTTTATAGATGAGGAAGCTGAGGCCAAGAAATTTTATGAAACGTGGATAGGGTCAGAAAGTAAACTGATTAAGTAGAAACACACATAGAAGTCATTAAAACTATAGTCATTAAAACTATATATATAGTTATATATATAGTTATATAGTCATTGAAACTATAAAGCACTATACAAATACAAGTTTGGACACTATTGGTGCCAGAGCCAGGCCTAGAACTAAGCTCTTCTCATCGGCAGGTCAGGGCTTCTGTTACTTTCTCACAGTATGTGTTCGGAGTTGCCTGCCATTATGACTCACTTAGATACTAGTGTCAGGGGACAGAGAACCCTTGGGAAAATTCATTTAACCTTTCTGAGTCTCACTTTCCACATCTGTAAAATGGGGATAATAAGCGTACCTGCATCATACTGTTGTTCTGAAGATTAAATGAGAAAAATCATGTTAAGCTCATAGCCTGGAATATAGCACACTATAAATGTTATTGATATTTATTATTACTATTATCATATTACTTACCAAATCACTGGCTACAGCTGGTTTCCCACAGCAAAATTACTATTCCCTCTAAAGTAATCTGTTTTTTAAAGTATCTTGATGATGGACTTTGAAATGAGACAGATGGGAGCACAAATGCCAGCACTGCCAATTACTAACTGAGGGATCTTGAGCAAGCTATTTAAATTTCTAATACTCACTTTTCTAGATGAAAAATATAGTGATACTATATAGTGGAGTTGTGAGGTCTAAGGGAAAAGGCATGAAAAAACACTATACTCCTGGCATTTATTAAAACCTTCAATAATATACAGCAATCATCATTATCTATTATATCATATTATTATATGTTCTGAAGGCTTTGTGGTGCATGCAAACAACATAGTAGAAAGAGCTCAGAGGTCAGCAAGATTATTGCACCTGGGCAAGAGTTTTGCTTCATTTTATTTCCCTAGGTTTGTTTTTCTATTCAGCTATGATCCTATGCAACGTGGATAGAAAAAGATAAAATACATGAAATAGAAAAGCAAACAGGACAATGCTGTATAAAGACTTTTCAAGTTTTGTCACTTCCCTGATTCCAGCAAAAGACTAGCATTATTAGGAAAATCCTGTGGTGGAAGTTAATAAAAAAAAACAGCAAATAAAAGACTGAAAATTTATTTCATCGTTTGGAAGAAAAGACATACCCCGTTGGAAGGGCATTGGAGTAAGTTTTCTGCACATCTTGCCTCACCCATTTCCTACCTGACAAGTCTAACATTGTACTTTTTAGTGGTACGAGGCTTGTTTTTATCCACCTTAACCAACAGAATGTTCTTTCAGCTGTTCCAGTGCTAAGAAGTTCTACTTTAAACTTAGCAAGTGAAAAATGGGCATTTTAAAGTTATTTCATGCGTTAGTGAGCCTCCCTTTTCATATAGTTACTAAAACCCTTGGTAAGGTGCTAATGAGAAATGCCATCTTGGGTACCAAAAATTTCTAACTAGGCTATATTTTACTGTGTATTCCATAAAGTCCCAAGGGATCATCAAATTCAAAGAGACCTGAAAATATAGAGTAATGCTGTTGCATTCTTATAGTACAAGATATATTGCCTCTCATTCACTTTTGTGGTAAAAATTAGCCTATAAAATTAGTCTATAAAATTTTCATGGCAACTTCAAAGCATTAAAGTGTAGGTAATGGAATGAAATAGCTTGAAATGAAAAGTTATTGAGATTATGCCAGTGGGTGGCACAACTGAAATTAGAACAAAGAACTAAGACTTTAAAAACATGTTTGGGAAATACGTTTTAAAAGTTGCTATAACAATCTCTTAAAGAGAATGTATAATGGCAGTGGTTAGATATTCTATCATACATCGGGCTGTCCTGGTCTGCAAGCCCATGTGTAGCTAGGAGACGGGATAGGATTTTTTTTTCAAAGGTAAGGGATCTTTGCAGGATGCTCTCTGTTTATAAGTGGCATGTTCACTTCTTAGTCAAGATCCAGGTTTCCTGATATAGAAGTGCCCACTCTCTCTCCTATCTCTCGGGTAAGTGCAAACAGAGAGCCCACAGGTAGAAAGCTCGTGTCTAAGGGAGTTGACTGGCCACTGCTGGGGCTGGAGCAGATTCGGTGTTGAGTGGAAGTGCAATGAAAGCGCTGTGAGGGAGGAGAGCCTGGAGAGGAAAAAGAGAACAGAGTGAAGCCATCTGGCTACCAAGAGAAAAGAGTTCAGTTGCTTTGCCTGTAAACTCTCTCGACTCCCTACCTGAAGGATAACCGCAGGGACCACAGCGTCAAATGAAAGGGTTTATTTGATAAGAAGTCGAATCAGCAAACACCAGAGCCACCAAGGTCTGTGTTGCTCCCAGATCCTCCCGAAAGCCTGTGTTTGTTGCATGTGTGATGACTCTAGGGCAGCAAGTACCCATTTGGAAAGAGACAGGTGAAAGGTCATGATACATTAGCACTGAAACTTCTTCCAGACTCCTTCATTTTTCTCAAACACAGTTTCCTTTGATGACAGGAAGACACTCTAATATGGATGTTTCAGAGAAAAAAATTTGCTTGCTCAGAAGCCTTTGTTTTAAAGATTCACTGCAGCTGTTTCAGCAAGAAGGCCAGAAAGAATGCATATGACTCTGAGTGCCCCGTGTGCCGCCCACTGAAAATTCACTTTGCTAAATGAATTAACCTCTTTGACTCAGTTGCTTGGCTTTAAAAACAGAAACAATAATATGGCAAGGTCACAGTCTTGCAAATCTTTTTAAGCAACACACCTACATATTCAACTGTCTTAGACATCAACCACCACTTGAAGAGACCCCGGCAGCTCAAAACCACAAGTTTCCCTAAGGAACCTCAGCATCTTTCCCCAAACCTGCTGTCTGGATTTCTTTCTTTCTTTCTTTTTTTTCTTTTTTTGCAGTACGCGGGCCTCTCACTGTTGTGGCCTCTCCCGTTGCGGAGCACAGGCTCCGGACGCGCAGGCTCAGCGGCCATGGCTCACGGGCCCAGCCGCTCCGCGGCATGCGGGATCTTCCCGGACCGGGGCACAAACCCGTGTCCCCTGCATCGGCAGGCGGACTCTCGACCACTGCGCCACCAGGGAAGCCCATATCTGGATTTCCTGTCACACAATTTAGACCTTCTGCTTAGTGGCTGTTTCTTGAAACAACTTCCCCTCCTATTCTTACTGACCCGGTCTTCATTCTGATTCTCATTACTTACCTGGGTTAATGCAGCCATAATCACTCTTCCTAAGTGGCTGCCCTCACTCCAAGCTTGCCTTCTCCATTCCTCTTCCGAGAGGGACAATTTTACCTTTTTATCCTCATCAGACAGAAGGACTGGAAAGGGATGGAGAGAGACGCAGGTGGAGGAGATTAGCTTCTAGAGGCATGAAATAAAAATAATTAATATTGGTGTGGGAATTTGCTCTTCCAGCTTCAACCTATTTTTTCATTCTACTGAATACCTCAAAAAGAATGTCATTAGAAGCCAGTAAAAAACAAAACAAAACAAACCAACAAAAACTTTCTTTCTTCTTTCCAAAATATCTAACATTTTATCTGTTAGGAATCCTGAAAACGAACAGAGGAGTCATTCTTTTTTGTTGATTTGTAAGCTCAAATATACTGCTGGCTGTGCATAAAATTTCTCTCTCACAGTCGTATGCCAGAACATAGAAAACTTTAAAAACAACAAAAGCACTTTCTGCTTTGCAGAGGTAGTAAAGCACAGTTTTGTACTCTTCATTTTGTACCCAGCTGGCAGACACAAAGATCTCATAAACAAGTGTGTGACAATTCTGCTAGGCGGGCACTTGTCTCTGTCAACTAAGTTATAAACTCACTAAACTACTTGCAGATTCTGAATGCAAGGCTCAGCTCTTCCTAAAGCATTAGAAATTTTCTCAGAACCTGCACCTTAGAATAAGCACAAAGGACAAACAAAGGCCTGATTTGGTCTAGTTCTCCAGAAAGAAAGTGGCTAATAACAGGTGCTTTCTCAGCTCAGCAAGGAATGAGTGGATCCTGTACAGGTGAGTATCAGAAATATTGCAGATGTGATTCCTAAAATAGAATCATAAAACTTTGGAGCCGGAAAAGACATTAGAGAAGCAACCTCCTGGCTGCGGTAGAAAAGCATGCTGATACTCAGAAAGTGACTTGCATTTGGCCCGTGAAACTGTCACTCAGCTAAGAGAGGGGCAGAGCTAGCCTGGAACTCTGGGCTCCAGATGTAAAGACAGGACACCAGCCATTTGCTTTTTTCACAAGTAGCAAATACCCAGAAGTTAGCTCGTCTTAAGTCCTGACAGGTGCTGAGTTATCTCAGCTTCCCAAATGGGAGCCGCTCTGGGGAGATTCCAAGCACATGAGTTAAAACAAATGGAAGATGCACCCCCAAGTGTCTCCTGCCTCTAATGAAATACTGTGCCAGTGTCAGAGGCAAAAACGCCTCCGTTTGCCAGACCAAAAACAGCAGCAGGAACATGAAACAAACACTTCTAAATTTCTGTCATCAGTACTTCAAAGAAATAATGCTGCCTGTCCTCTATAGGTGCTTAGATGCTGCTGCATCTCACATCGGTTATTCTCTGAGCATCAGGTTACTAACATGGATTTACTCTTTCATGTACATGGTCATTTGCAACTCATTTAACAAGCGTTTATTGAGCCAGACATCATGATAGATACTGGAGCAAACCTGGTACTTGTAGTCTGTGCCTTTGTGGGACTTTCGCTGCAGCAAACCTTTTTATGATTTGCCTACGCTTCTCTTCAAGCTCTACTCAAGAGTTAAAAAAATGCATTGATGTAACAAAAAACTAGTTGCATGCATGAAAAGACTGGGAAAGCTAGCAAGTTACTTTTTTCTGGAAAATTACTTAATTATACTAAAGCATGTGAAAATAAATTCCCCCCCAAGACAAGATAGATTTTCTTAATCCTCCAAAAATGAAAACTTTAAAATTAAAAGATAACAAGTGCTTTTAGGTCAGAGCCACAGCATATTTAGCAAAGGATAATGGGAAATTGAAGTAGGATACCAAGTTATAGGTTTCTCCTCTGACCTAAATCAGAGAGCCCTGGCTTGCAAATGACCCAGCTACAGTGTTTCTTATTTCTTGCACATTACATGTTTTAGATTAATTAAATAGACAATCTATTTCTCTGAGCTTTATTCCTTAACATCTAATTTCTCAACCCCCTGAAATCTGCTCACCTTTTCATTGATCCACTGATTCAGTGAAGTGGCCAAATCCCAAGGTCCCGGCTCAGCTTTTAATAGCATCATGGTTTTTTGCTAAATTCAACACACTTGAATGCACTGTTAGTCAAAAAATCACTTTCTCTCTCTGATCATTTTCTCTGGTTAGCCTGTGGTCAATCCAGATCACCCACTCTAAACCCCTCTCTCTTCTTACATTCACTTTTTTAAAATTTATTTTTTTATTGAGTATAGTTAATGTTCAATATTATATGTTACAGGTATGCAATATAGTAATTCACAATTTTTAAAGGTTATATTTCATTTATAGTTATTATAAATATTTCCTATATTCCCCATGTTGTACTATATATATATACACACATTCACACACACACACCACTTCTTCTTTATCCATTTATCTGTTGATGAAAACTTAGTTTGCTTCCATAGCTTGGCAATTGTAAATAATGCTGCTATGAACACTGGAGTGCATGTATCTTTTTGAATTAGTGTTTTTGTTTTTTTCAGATATACACCCAGGAGTGGGATTCCTGGGTCATATGTTAGTTCTATTTTTAGTGTTTTGAGAAACCTCCATACTATTTTCCACAGTGGATGCACCAATATACATTCCCACCAACAGTGTATGATTACTCCCTTTTCTTACATCCTTGC
Source organism: Mesoplodon bidens (assembly GCF_964165515.1). Lineage (NCBI taxonomy): Eukaryota > Metazoa > Chordata > Mammalia > Artiodactyla > Ziphiidae > Mesoplodon > Mesoplodon bidens. The sequence goes on from NC_138161.1 coordinate 135,646,301, forward strand.
CAACATTTATTATTTGTGTTCTTTTTCATAATAGCAGAAACTCTGCAGGCCAGAAGAGAGTGCCACGATATATTTAATGTGATGGAAGGGAGAAACCTACAACCAAGAATACTCCACCCAGCAAGGCTCTTATTCACAGTTTAAGGAAAGATGCAAAAGATTTACCAACAAACAAGAGCTAAAAGTTTAGCATCACCAAATCAGCTTTAAAACAAATGTTAAAGGAACTTCTCTAGGTGAAAAAGAAAAGGCCACAACTAGAAACAAGAAAATTACATGGACTTTTTAATTTAGATTGTATATCCCATGTTCTTCCAAAAGCATTTAAACTGTCTTACAAGGTAAACATAATATAAAATGGAGCAGTTAGGAATAAAACAATTTTAACCACACACCTGAACTCAAAGGCAAGTAGATATCATCCCTTGCTTGAAGTAAGTGGCAGTTTAGGTTAGGCAGAACTGAGTTCCACATTTTCTACCAGCTGAAACACCAAGGGAAACATGTCGAACTACATTCTTTTCATTATCTGACAAGCAAAGGTACACACAACTGTCTCTGTAGTCTGTGCTATTTCCTGGAATGAAATTCAAGCAGGAATTTATGACTTGAAACCTTGTAGAAGACACAGCAAGTAACACACCGTTTCAATTACGTGATTATAGAATTATGTGATTACAAAAAATCCATTCAGACCACCCTTTGTCAAAACAGCATGCATAAAGTCAAAGTAAAATTTGATGAAAGCTTTGGGGAGAGAAGGTAGGACAAGGTAGTCTAGAGCCTCACATTCTCAAGATCTAAATGAAGATGGGGATCATTTTCAATAGTGAAACAATGAACATGTCTATTAGATTCTCTCAAATACCAGATTCCTTAGGCAATGTGGCTGAGGCTAGATTATCGTTAGTTCATGATTAAACTCTCACAAGAAACTGCAGTGTAAATATTCTGGGTTGTCAGTTAAAAGTAAACCTCCTTGCTTAATTATTAGTCAAGATGTCATTTTTGTCAATAACCACATTTGTTCTCATCACAAGCAAGTAGTCTCACTACAGCAGAGATGCCAGCCTAAGAACAACTATTTTTCTTGTAATTGGCCTTGGACAGAATCTCAGGAAAGATTCTATCATCTGTATCTGCTAACGTGAGGAAAATAGTTTCACTCTGAAAGTTTTTTTTTTAAGCCTAAATGACTTTGTTTTGTTTTATGATGAGTTATTCTCAACTGTTGAAGAACCTCAGTGGAATACCTCTTAAAGATTAAGTATTAAGAATAACACTTCCTTAAAGACCTCATGATTGTAAGTGAGCTGTAAATGTACCCTTATATAACTACCCACCAATCTGTTTGTTGGATGAATCTCAATTAGTTAAATAGTGGTGAGTGTCCAGATTATTCCAATTTATATTTAATTGATGCTGAGTTGTTCCTTTATGTAATGACTTGCTAATAGTCTATATCTTAAGATCCTTCCTGATTAAAATGAGAAGCTTTTCTTGTGTGCTATATAGTAGAACATGCAGCTAGCTCTCCTAACAATTGTCCAAATGAAATAGATGTCCATTAAAAGGGAAGAAAAGGAATAGTGTTAAGACATAACTTTTTGTCTGCATTTTGCTTTAAGATTGTATTTGTTAGGTTTCCACTTCTGGCCATAATGTAGTCATTTGAACCAAATCGCTTTCCCACCAAAAACAATGAAAAAATTAGACAAAATACACAAAATAACTCTGTAGATACTGGATGACATACAAGGCAGTACTATGATCCTTGAGAGAACAAAAACAAATGAGATGAGTCCTCTAATCACTCTAGGTCACTGCCTGACAGCGCTTTCCAGACTGCAGTGCAGGGAGGGGGGTTCCATACAAGCACAGTAGGGTCTCACAGTTCATGGTAAATATGAGTTCGAATATCTGTACTCACTACTTTATCCCAGCAGTTAAATTTTTAACTTTTAATGGGATCTAGTGAGACTCTAAATTCTTCAGATTATGTGCTCTGGTAAAAGAATTTGAACTTAATAAGACTTTCAAATACAAGTAGGTTTAAAATTGGACGATCTATTAGAGACAGCAGATCATTTAAGAAAATAAAGCAATTGATCAATTGATACAGAAACAACATTTTAAAAACCCTTCACTAAACCTTTTATTTTAACAAACTAGACATAAGAACTTAGAAAAGGGGAATTAGGAAGTAATTAGGGAGCATGATAAAGAACATTTAAAACCACTAGTCAATAACATACCAAATAATGTAGTTATTTTATTATTCTCAAGGTCAGTGTAGACTAGAGGTCTTCCTACTAAAAGCAGTAATAAGACACAAATGCTCCTATTATCTTTGTGGCTTAATATTATTCTAGGATTAATAAAATGTCTAACAATAGGGGACTACTTTAGCAATATAGGTGTTAGATATAAAATAACCATTAAGAATGATGTTGCAGATAATTAAACAGGAAATATCTGCATGACTTTTAAGGGCTTCAGAGAATTTAATTTTAAAGAGTTCCTGTCATTTGTGCTATTAATCAGCAATTATAAGACATTTCTAGAATATAAAATGTAAATGATGAATGAAATAAAACACAGCAATTTTAACAAGGATTATTTCTAGATAGTATAGTATTTTTTACCTTACTAAGTTTTCTAAAATAAGCATGAATTACTTTCATTATTACATTATTATTATTTCATTATGTTACAAATACATTTAAGAAAAAAAAAATTTAAAACACCAACATATGTGTACATATGCTTATATAAACAGAGGATATGTAGAAGATTGCAGATCAAGCAATTAATATTGGCCATCTTTGAGTTGGTGGCATGCGATATATGGGCTGGGGCAGAGATTTCTATATTATTTGACTTGTTATAGGTACATGTGTTCCTTTTGTGATTTCAAAAATCCAATAAAAAATTATTCCAGAACTACCATAAATAAAATAAAGGAAAAATAATAACATTCAGGGATAACTATTCGCCAGATATGATACATTGGTATTTTAAAGTATTAATAACACAGATAACTTAATAATAAAAATACAAACACGCCGCTATAAAATGCAAAATAATATTAAAATAAAAGCAAAAGATACAAATAAGACAAGAAATTTGAAGAAGAAACATACATCATTAAAGCATATAAATATTGGTAAATTGAATGTTTCAAAAAAATACAAAAATAGGGCTTCCCTGATGGTGCAGTGGTTGGGAATCCGCCTGCCGATGCAGGGGACACGGGTTCGTGCCCCGGTCCGGGAAGATCCCACATGCCATGGAGCGGCTGGGCCCGTGAGCCACGGCCGCTGAGCCTGCGCATCTGGAGCCTGTGCTCCGCAGCAGGAGAGGCTCACGTACAGAAAAAAAAAAAAAATATATATATATATATATATATATATATATATATATAATTTGTTAACATTTTGCCAAATTCACAAAAGTTCCAAAAATTATATAAGTTGCTGAAATTATTAAGTTGAGAACAATTGTCTTATAAACTAGTATGAAAAGATAAACTGAATATTTTTTCTTGAAAGTAATTTGGTAATATAGAATCATTAACATTTTCTCCTATTGAAACCAGTAAATTCCACTCAAAGAAATCTACCCTAAAACTTATTGAGATCTAAAGAAAAATGTGTTGAAAACAATTATTGCAGCAATGTACGTAATGGAAATACTCTAAAGTCCAACAATAAGAGAATGGCATATTAAGTACAAAATATTTAAATTGTAAAACATTACAGTCTACGGGTGGGTTAAACTAATCTTTATTTCTAGTGCCAACTGAAATCTTGACCCTGTGGAATGACTTTTCTACAAATACTGCTTTAGGTTTAGGACCAGCTGGCCAAATTTCTGTTTTTCTAGGCAAGGGCAATCCTGCTTTTTTTCAGTTTATCCAATCTCTGCTTAAAGTAGAAGTCTCTCTCAAACAGAAGAGTGATTTCAGCTTTTCTGGCCTTCTATGGTTCTCCAGTCTCATGTGTATCTAGTCTCACCTGGCTTCCTGGCCTTTCCACAGACTCCTCCCAGGGCTGTGGCATTCTCTGCAGGTGGGGATAGACACTGTGTCTCCAGGAAAGGTCAATAATGCACTACTTTTGGACCATAGCCAGTGTAAGATTTACACATAAGAATAAGATTCAATGTCATAAATAATATTTTGGAATGGTTAGAATAGCACATTCTGCTATAGTCCTATTCATAAGAGAAATCAATAAGTAAGCGTGGTGACATGTCACTGTGCCTAGAATGTATTATCTAAAAATGTTCTGGGTTTTGCAATCTGCACAAACAAGGCTTTCAGATCTGCCAATTGGAAAAACGTTTCATTTGTCACGATTCATAGATTAAATAGTAAATTATTAAACAGGACCTACTCAAGTTTTGCAGTAGTCCTCATTGCAGATGTAAGAATATGCAGTATTAACAAGAAATATGAGCTCCATAGGACAGACTCTTCTTGTGCAAGAAGCCAGTAGCCCTACAACTCAGTGATTGGTTCATGCTACCTTGGCAGCCACCAACAAAATGTGTAACATCATACAAAGGATTTCCTTCTCTGGCATTTGAAAACATTACTGTTGACTATTATTCCTCAATATGTGAAGCCCACTTTTGTTCATCAAACATTTATTAAGCATTTACCTTGGTGTGTACTGTATTGGAGACTTGATAATAACATCGTCCTCATTCTTGAGTTGCTCACCATCTTGTACAAAGTAACTGCTTACACTTTTTGGACGTTGATATAAACACTTACCACATGTATAGAAATATTGAATCACTATGTTGTATACCTGGAACTAACATAGTGTTGTGAGTCAGTTATGTTAAAAAAAATCCTAGTAACAAATAAATAAGCAAATACTTACTACAAAAATAATCTAAGAGAAAAGTAGGGAGGTAACAAGAAATGCTTAGAGTCAACCAGCATTTTTTCTTTGTTCTTTATTTAGATGTATTAAGTTAACATGTATACAGTGTCTGAAATCATTACAGCACTTGATTACATCTTTTTTTTTAATTAGTTTCTGCTTTATAACAAAGTGAATCAGTCATACATATACATCTGTTCCCACATCCCTTCCCTCATGCATCTCCCTCCCTCCCACTCTCCCCATCCCACCCCTCCAGGCGGTCACAAAGCACCGAGCTGATCTCCCTGTGCTCTGCGGCTGCTTCCCACTATCTATCTACCTTACGTTTGGTAGTGTATATATGTCCATGCCTCTCTTTCGCTTTGTCACAGCTTACCCTTCCCCCTCCCCATATCCTCAAGTCCATTCTCAAGTAGGTCTGTGTCTTTATTCCCGTTTTGCCCCTAGGTTCTTCATGACATTTTTTTTTTTTTGAATTCCGTATATATGTGTTAGCATACGGTATTTGTCTTTCTCTTTCTGACTAACTTCACTCTGTATGACAGACTCTAGGTCTATCCACCTCATTACAAATAGCTCAGTTTCGTTTCTTTTTATGGCTGAGTAATATTCCATTGTATATATGTGCCACATCTTCTTTATCCATTCATCCGATGATGGACACTTAGGTTGTTTCCAGCTCCGGGCTATTGTGAATAGAGCTGCAATGAACATTTTGGTACATGTCTCTTTTGGAATTATGGTTTTCTCAGGGTATATGCCCAGTAGTGGGATTGCTGGGTCATATGGTAGTTCTATTTGTAGTTTTTTAAGGAACCTCCATACCGTTCTCCATAGTGGCTGTACCAATTCACATTCCCACCAGCAGTGCGAGAGCGTTCCCTTTTCTCCACACCCTCTCCAGCATTTATTGTTTCTAGATTTCTTGATGATGGCCATTCTGACTGGTGTGAGATGATATCTCATTGTCGTTTTGATTTGCATTTCTCTAATGATTAATGATGTTGAGCATGCTTTCATGTGTTTGTTGGCAGTCTGTATATCTTCTTTGGAGAAATGCCTATTTAAGTCTTCTGCCCATTTTCGGATTGGGTTGTTTGTTTTTTTGCTATTGAGCTGCATGAGCTGTTTATAAATTTTGGAGATTAATCCTTTGTCAGTTGCTTCATTTGCAAATATTTTCTCCCATTCTGAGGGTTGTCTTTTGGTCTTCTTTATGGTTTCCTTTGCTGTGCAAAAGCTTTGAAGTTTCATTAGGTCCCATTTGTTTATCTTTGTTTTTATTCCCATTTCTCTAGGAGGTGGGTCCAAAAGGATCTTGCTGTGATTTATGTCATAGAGTGTTCTACCTATGTTTTCCTCTAAGAGTTTGATAGTTTCTGGCCTTACATTTAAGTCTTTAATCCATTTTGAGCTTATTTTTGTGTATGGTGCTAGGGAGTGATCTAATCTCAAACTTTTACATGTCCCTGTCCAGTTTTCCCAGCACCACTTATTGAAGAGGCTGTCCTTTCTCCACTGTACATTCCTGGCTCCTTTATCAAAGATAAGTTGGCCATATGTGCGTGGGTTTATCTCTGGGCTTTCTATCCTGATCCACTGATCTATCTTTCTGTTTTTATGCCAGTACCAGACTGTCTTAATTACTGTAGCTTTGTAGTATAGTCTGAAGTCAGGGAGCCTGATTCCTCCAGCTCCGTTTTTCGTTCTCAAGATTGCTTTAGCTATTCGGGGCCTTTTGTTTTTCCAAACAAATTTTGAAATTTTTTGTTCTAGTTCTGTGAAAAATGCCAGTGGTAGTTTGATAGGGATTGCATTGAATCTGTAGATTGCTTTGGGTAGTAGAGTCATTTTCACAATATTGATTCTTCCAATCCAGGAGCATGGTATATCTCTCCATCTATTTGTATCATCTTTAATTTCTTTCATCAGTGTCTTATAATTTTCTGCATACAGGTCTTTTGTCTCCTTAGGTAGGTTTATTCCTAAATATTTTATTCTTTTTGTTGCGATGGTAAATGGGAGTGTTTTCTTGATTTCATTTTCAGATTTTTCAGCATTAGTGTACAGGAATGCCAGAGATTTCTGTACATTAATTTTATATCCTGCTACTTTACCAAATTCATTGATTAGCTCTATTAGTTTTCTGGTAGCATCTTTAGGATTCTCTATGTATAGTATCATGTCATCTGCAAACAGTGACAGCTTTACTTCTTCTTTTCCAATTTGGATTCCTTTTATTTCCTTTTCTTCTCTGATTGCTGTGGCTAAAACTTCCAAAACTATGTTGAATAAGAGTGGTGAGAGTGGGCAGCCTTGTCTTGTTCCTGATCTTAGTGGAAATGGTTTCAGTTTTTCACCATTGAGGACAATGTTGGCTGTGGGTTTGTCATATATGGCCTTCATTATGTTGAGGAAAGATCCCTCTATACCTACTTTCTGCAGGGTTTTTATCATAAATGGGTGTTGAATTTTGTCGAAAGCTTTCTCTGCATCTATTGAGATGATCATATGGTTTTTCTCCTTCAACTTGTTAATATGGTGTATGACATTGATTGATTTGCGTATATTGAAGAATCCTTGCATTCCTGGGATAAACCCCACTTGATCATGGTGTATGATCCTTTTAATGTGCTGTTGGATTCTGTTTGCTAGTATTTTGTTGAGGATTTTTGCATCTATGTTCATCAGTGATATTGGCCTGTAGTTTTCTTTCTTTGTGACATCCTTGCCTGGTTTTGGTATCAAGGTGATGTCGGCCTCGTAGAATGAGTTTGGGAGTGTTCCTCCCTCTCCTATATTTTGGAAGAGTTTGAGAAGGATAGGTGTTAGCTCTTCTCTAAATGTTTGATAGAATTCACCTGTGAAGCCATCTGGTCCTGGGCTTTTGTTTGATGGAAGATTTTTAATCACAGTTTCAATTTCAGTGCTTGTGATTGGTCTATTCATATTTTCTATTTCTTCCTGAGTCAGTCTTGGCAGGTTGTGCATTTCTAAGAATGTGTCCATTTCTTCCAGGTTGTCCATTTTATTGGAATAGAGTTGCTTATAGTAATCTCTCATAATCTTTTGTATTTCTGCAGTGTCAGTTGTTACTTCTCCTTTTTCATTTCTAATTCTATTGATTTGAGTCTTCTCCCTTTTTTTCTTGATGAGTCTGGCTAATGGTTTGTCAATTTTGTTTATCTTCTCAAAGAACCAGCTTTTAGTTTGGTGGATCTTTGCTATCGTTTCCTTCGTTTCTTTTTCATTTATTTCTGATCTGATCTTTATGATTTCTTTCCTTCTGCTAGCTTTGGGGTTTTTTTATTCTTCTTTCTCTAATTGCTTTAGGTGCAGGGTCAGGTTGTTTACTCGAAATGCTTCCTGTTTCTTAAGGTGGGATTGTATTGCTATAAACTTCCCCCTTAGAACTGCTTTTGCTGCGTCCCATAGGTTTTGGGTCGTCGTGTCTCCATTGTCATTTGTTTCTAGGTATTTTTTAATTTCCTCTTTGATTTCTTTAGTGATCACTTCGTTATTGAGTAGTGTATTGTTTAGCCTCCATGTGTTTGTATTTTTTACACATCTTTTCCTGTAATTGATGTCTAGTCTCATAGCATTGTGGTCGGAAAAGATACTTGATACAATTTCAATTTTCTTAAATTTACCGAGGCTTGATTTGTGACCCAAGATATGATCTATCCTGGAGAATGTTCCATGAGCACTTGAGAAAAATGTGTATTCTTTTGTTTTTGGATGGAATGTCCTATAAATATCAACTAAGTCCATCTCGTTTAATGTATCATTTAAAGCTTGTGTTTCCTTATTTATTTTCATTTTGGATGTTCTGTCCATTGGTGAAAGTGGGGTGTTAAAGTCCCCTACTATGATTGTGTTACTGTCGATTTCCCCTTTTATGGCTGTTAGTATTTGCCTTATGTATTAAGGTGCTCCTATTTTGGGTGCATAAATATTTACAATTGTTATATCTTCTTCTTGGATTGATCCCTTTATCATTATGTAGTGTCCTTCCTTGTCTCTTCTAATAGTCTTTATTTTAAAGTCTATTTTGTCTGATATAAGAATTGCTACTCCAGCTTTCTTTTGATTTCCATTTGCATGGAATATCTTTTTCCATCCCTTTACTTTCAATCTGTATGTTTCTCTAGGTCTGAAGTGGGTCTCTTGTAGACAGCATATATATGGGTCTTGTTTTTGTATCCATTCAGCCACTCTGTGTCTTTTGGTGGGGGCATTTAGTCCATTTACATTTAAGGTAATTATTGATATGTATGTTCCTATTCCCATTTCCTTAATTGCTTTGGGTTCGTTATTGTAGGTATATTCCTTCTGTTGTGTTTCTTGCCTAGAGAAGTTCCTTTAGCATTTGTTGTAAAGCTGGTTTGGTGGTGCTGAACTCTCTCAGCTTTTTCTTGTCTGTAAAGGTTTTAATTTCTCCATCAAATCTGAATGTGATCCTTGCTGGGTAGAGTAATCTTGGTTGCAGGTTTCTCTCCTTCATCACTTTAATTATGTCCTGCCACTCCCTTCTGGCTTGTAGGGTTTCTGCTGAGAGATCAGCTGTTAACCTGATGGGGATTCCCTTGTGTGTTATTTGTTGTTCTTCCCTTGCTGCTTTTAATATGATTTCTTTGTGTTTAATTTTTGACAGTTTGATTAATATGTGTCTTGGTGTATTTCTCCTTGGATTTATTCTGTATGGGACTCTCTGTGCCTCCTGGACTTGATTAACTATGTCCTTTCCCATATTGGGGAAGTTTTCAACTATAATCTCTTCAAATATTTTCTCAGTCCCTTTCTTTTTCTCTTCTTCTTCTGGAACCCCTATAATTCGAATGTTGGTGCATTTAATGTTGTCCCAGAGGTCTCTGAGACTGTCCTCTGTTCTTTTCATTCTTTTTTCTTTATTTTGCTCTGCATCAGTTATTTCCACTATTTTATCTTCCACCTCACTTATCCGTTCTTCTGCCTCAGTTATTCTGCTATTGATCCCATCTAGAGTATTTTTCATTTCATTTATTGTGTTTTTAATCGATGCTTGATTCATCTTTAGTTCTTCTAGGTCCTTGTTAACTGTTTCTTGCATTTTGTCTATTCTATTTCCAAGATTATGGATCTTGGAAATAGAATCTTGGATCAGCTTTACTATCATTATTCTGAATTCTTTTTCAGGTAGACTGCCTATTACCTCTTCATTTGTTAGGTCTGGTAGGTGTTTATCTTGCTCCTTCACCTGCTGTGTGTTTTTCTGCCTTCTCATTTTGCTTATGTTACTGTGTTTGGGGTCTCCTTTTTGCCGGCTGCAGATTCGTAGCTCCCGTTGTTTTTGGTGTCTGACCCCAGTGGCTAAGGTTGTTTCAGTAGGTTGTGTAGGCTTCCTGGTGGGGGGGACTAATTCCTGTGCTCTGGTGGTTGAGGCTCGATCTTGTCTTTCTGGTGGACAGGTCCACGTCTGGTGGTGTGTTTTGGGGTGCCTATGGCCTTATTATGTTTTTAGGTAGCCTCTCTGCTAATGGGTGGGGTTGTGTTCCTGCCTTGCTAGTTGCTTGGCATAGGGTGACCCGCACTGTAGCTTGCTGGTCGTTGACTGAAGCTGGGTGCTGGTGTTGGGATGGAGATCTCTGGGAGATTTTCGCTGCTTGATATTATGTGGAGCTGGGAGGTCTCTTGTGGACCCGTGTCCTGAAGTTGGCTCTCCCACTTCAGAGGCACAGCACTGGCTCCTGGCTGCAGCACCAAGAGCCTTTCATCCACCCGGCTCAGAATAACAGGGAGAAAAAGTAGAAAGAAAGAATTAGTAGAAGAAAGAAAGAGAGAGGGAAAGAAAGGAAGAAGGGAAGAAAGGAAGGAAGGAAGAAAGAAAGGAGGGAGGGAGGGAGGAAGGATGGAAAGAAAGAAGGAAAGGAAGGAGGGAGGGAGGGAGGGAGGAAGGAAAGGAAGAAAGACAGGAGGGAGGGAGGAAGGAAAGAAAAAGAAAGTGGAAAGAAGAAGGGTGGGAGGGAGGAAAGAAAAAGAAAGAAGGAAAGGAGGAGCGGAGGGAGGGAGGGAGGAAGGGAGAGTAGGAAAAAAAGAAAGAGCAGGTAAAGTAAAATAGAATAAAGTATGAAATATAGTAGCGTTATTAAAATTAGAAAGTAATTATTGAAAAAAAGAAAACAAAAAAACAAAAAAAACCGGACTGATAGAACCCTGGGACATATGGTGGAAGCAAAGCTATACAGAGAGAATCTTACACAGAAGATTACACATACACATTCACAAAAAGAGAGCAGGGGGAAAAATCAAAAATCTTGCTCTCCAAGTCCACCTCCTCAATTTGGGAGAATTCGTTGTAAAAAGAGGAAAAGGGCGAGAAGTCTGAAATCTTGCTCTCTAAGTCCACCTCCTGAATTTGGAATAATTCGTTGTAAAAAGAGGAAAAGGGGGGAAAGTCTTAAATCTTGTCCTCAAAGTCCACTTCCTCAATTTGGGATGATTCGCTGTCCATTCATGCACTCCACAGACGCAGGGCACATCAAATGGACCGTGGAGCTTTAATCCGCTGCCTCCGAGGCTGCACAGAGATTTCCCTGCCTCTGCTCTCACAGCTCCCGGGTCTCAGCCTTGGACCTGGCCCCGCCTCTGCGCGTAGGTCGCCGGAGGGCGTCCGTTCTTCGCTCAGACAGGACGGGTTTAAAGGATCCGCTGATTCGGGGGCTCTGGCTCACTCAGGCAGAGGGGAGGGAGGGGCGCGCAGTGTGGGGCGGGCCTGCGGCGGCAGAGGCCGGCGTGACGTTGCAGCAGCCCGTGGCGCTCCGTGCGCTTTCCCGGGAAAGCCGTCCCCGGGTCTCGGGGACCCCGGCAGTGGCGGGGTGCACAGGCCCCCCGGAAGGCGGGGCGGACAGTGACCCGCGCTCGCACACAGGCCCCGCGGCGGCGGCGGCGGCGGCAGCGGCGGCGGCGGCGGGCCGCGGCGGCGGCAGCGGCAGCGGCGGCGGCCCACGCCCGTCTCCGAGGTCCGCGCCTTACCCGCGGCTCGTGCCTGTCTCCGGCGCTTCCCCAAGCAGCCCTCTTAATGCCCTCTCCTCGCGCACCAGGAAACAAAAGGGAAAAAAGTCTCTTGCCTCTTCAGCAGCTCCAGACCCTTTCCCCGGACTCCCTCCGGGCTAGCTGTGGTGCACTAACCCCTTCAGGCTCTCTTCCTGCCGCCAGCCCCAGTCCTCTCCCTGCGCTCCGACTGAAAGCCGATACCCGAGCCTCAGCTCCCAGCCCCGCCCGCCACGGCGGCCGAGGAGACAAGCCTCTCGGGCTGGTGTGTGCCTGAGGGCACCGGTCCTCTGTGCCAGAATCTCTCCGCTTTGCCCTCCGCACCCCTGTTGCTGTGCTCTCCTCCGCTACTCCGAAGCTTTCCCCCTCCGCCACCTGCAGTCTCCGCCCGCGAAGGGGCTTGTAGTGTGTAGAAACCTTCCCCCCTTCACGGCTCCCTCCCACTGGTGCAGGTCCCGTCCCTATCCTATTGTCTCTGTTTATTCTTTTTTTCTTTTGCCCTACCCAGGTATGTGGGGAGCTTCTTGCCTTTTGGGGGGTCTGAGGTCTTCTGTCAGCGTTCAGTAGGTGTTCTGTAGGAGTTGTTCCACGTGTAGATGAATTTCTGATGTATCTGTGGGGAGGAAGGTGATCTCCGCGTCTTACTCTTCCGCCATCTTCCTCCGGGGCCCTTGATTACATCTTTATCTTTGAAAACAAGCTAATAAAACTCCTTATTTATGATCCAAGAAATAGAATTTATGATCCAAGAAATATATGATAAAGGAATTATCTTTTTTTCTTTTAAACTTCAGGTGTACAAAGTTGAGTTAATAAGACTCCTTCCTTTTTGGTCTGTTATCTTTTTTTTTTTTTTTTTTGCGGTATGCGGGCCTCTCACTGTTGTGGCCTCTCCCGTTGCGGAGCACAGGCTCCAGACGCGCAGGCTCAGCAGCCATGGCTCACGGGCCTAGCTGCTCCGTGGCATGTGAGATCTTCCTGGACCAGGGCACGAACCCACGTCCCCTGCATTGGTAGGCGGACTCTCAACCACTGCGCCACCAGGGAAGCCCAGGCCTGTTATCTTTGCAAACTGCTCTCCTACTTTATTTTAGTGTATTTCCCTTCATCCCCATCTCCAACCCCATTTTCCCCCTTGGTCACTCACTGTGACCAAGATATTTAATACATGTCCTTACTATATATGCATCTCCAGAAATATGTAGTATTTCTTGTGTGACACTTCATATACATGAGTTAAACTGCACTGTAAATTTCAACACAGTTCTTTTTTTCACACTCAACACTATACTTTAAAATGTGTCCATGTTCTGTGTCTAATTCGTCCTCATTTCTTTGGATACAGCCACGCCACTTCCATCATGTGCACACATTACATTTTTCTTATCCACACCCTTAGCGAGTATGTCTATGTTGCCTCCAACTTTTGCTCCTATAAGCAGTGCTAGAGCGAACATCTTCCTGTATGTTCCTAATGGACCAGTGAAAGTTCCTCCCTTACAGATACACCCAGGGATAGAAATGCTAAGGTAGGGTACAAGCATGTTAACTTTCCTAATTACTTCCAGGTTGCTCTTTAGAATGAGGGCAACAATTTACCATCTTACCATCAAGCACAAAATACCCCATTTCTTCTTATTTTGTCAAACATCTAATATCATCCAGTTTTTGCAAATCTAATGAGACACCAGAGGAATTCATTGTTATGATTTAATTTCTCTGGAATCTGAGGTTAAAGTAAAGCTGAACATTCCTTTACATACTTAGTCATTTGGGTTTCCCTTTCAACAATGCACCAGTGTGAGGCTTGCCCACTAGCAGAGGTCCTGCCTGAGAACCGTGCACTAAGAACACACCTGCGAAGACCAACCTGCTGCCTTCCATCTCGAGAGATCAAGAGGAAGCCCAATGTGATCTGAGTTGCACAAGCCTCCCCAGCCCTCTCTACCCCTTGGTGTCTCTATCTAAACCTCATCTTTCTGTGTGTCCCTTATCTTCAGAGGACACTACATCTCCTGTAGTTCTCACAAGTGGAAGCTATTATTTCTCCTCAATACTTTGTTCCCATGTTTGAAGAAGGTGAAGGTTTTCTTTGGCCTTGTTGTGGTTCCAGCCCATTCTCTCCACCTCCTCCCTAAAATCCTGCATCTCTGAATCCCATGTCATCACAATGCCTCACACCTACTGCTCAAGGTTGGTTGCCATTCTCTGCTGATGTCTGTTCTCTCCCTCACTCCCAGAGATGATTTGCTCACATTCTCTCCTCTCAAATCCTTCCCATTTTCTCTCACAATGGGCCTCGCTTTCTACTTCCGTGAGAAAATAGAACTATCCAGAACTCCCCCACACTCTTCCACATCTACCCATGAGCACACACCTGGCCCTCCCAACAGGTGAGTGGATGAGCTCTCCAAGCTCTTGTGGAAGGCCCAGCCCTCCTTGTGCACTGATGTCCATCTTCCCAATTGCTCAGGGACATTGTTCTAGCAATTCTCTGAATTCCTGAACATACACTCATACTATTATTTCTCCAACGCTAAATCGAAAACAAACAAACAAAAACTGCTGCATCACTTTTCTCTCCAGCTACTGTCCTACTCCTCTATTTCCAGTTAGTGCAAAACTCCTTCAAGGAGTGGTCAGTATTTGCTCTCTCCCATCATCCCCCGGCCATCCCCTCTTAACCCATTCCAGCCAGATTTCTCTTACTACCACCCTAAGGCTTCTCTTGTCAAAGTCACCATGCCCCCTATGTTGCCAAATGTAATGGTCAAGTTTTAGTCCTCCTCTGACTTGAACTGTCAGCAACATTTTGCACAGTTGAGCACCTCTCCCTAAAATAACTTCCTTCAATTTGATTCCAGGACACCACTCTCTTGGTTTCTCCCTTACCTCTATATTCCTTTCCAGGTTTTCAGCTGGGAGTCTTTTCCTAATGTCTCTGAAACACTGCAGTTACTGAATCTCTCTGAGCCTCGGTTTGTGGTGTACCTTGCTTAGATTCAAGGAGGATTCAATGAAATAAAATATATCAGGAGCCAAGCATTAAGCTTGGATCACAGACATTCAGTGAATGATGGTTATTATAATCAGTAGTAACAAACATGATATCAGGGGACAGTTATAAGTCCCAGGTAAAGAATAATAAAGAGATACCTGCAATAATTCCCAGTCAGCTTTCCTTAGGAGTATATAAAAAATAAAAGGTCACAACTTTAACCTTTAAAAGAAATAAATGTAAATAAAATACAGACTAATTTTATTTCTTGATATGAAAAAAAACCCTTGTTATAGAACTTAAAAATAATCAAGAAACTGAAATGCAAAATGTTACCTTAAATAAGAGTTGGTAAAACCACATATTTTTAAAATATCAACATCTATTATACCAATATATAAGCCAAAAATTATTAAGGGCAGTGGTATACTTTTTGAGCTTTGCATGTCTGTTATAAAACTTTGAGAGTCTGGTCTAGGGAAATATTATGTTATTAGGAAAATGTCATTAGTCACAATGGACTATAGTATGTGCAAATACCCCCAAATTTCAATGGCTTAAAACTTAGTTTTCTGTGGGTTTTCCTCACTTATGTCACATGTTATCATGCATGTGGCTCTGACTCATGTTGTTTTCACTTTAGGACCTTGGCTGATGGAGCAATCACTATCTGGAATGGTGCCCATCACTCTAATTGGGAAAAGATGTAGCAAGGCACACACTGGTTCTTAAAGCTGGCCTCTGGAGTGACAGGCATCACTTGCTTCATGTCTCAAAGGCTAAAGCAAATCATGTGATTATACATAACTGCAATTGGGTGCAGTCATGTAACCCTTCCACGTGCTCAGAAGAAGAGAGAGAGCTGGATATTTGTGAACAGCTTGATAGATGCCAACTTTGAGTTTAACACTGAGAGTTCAATACCCAGTTCCTTTGACTCCTTGAATGGAAAGAAACCCTTAGCTCTCAGTAATCTTTATAAACAGGCAGTAAGAACTTTCTCGAAATTGCAAGGGGTATCATACTTTCAGTAGCAAATCTGAACTTAGATCTGCAAAAGAAAAAGGTTCCTTTAAGGTAGCAATACTTGTTGATATAAGTACTGAAGTAGGAGTTGGTATTTCTGTCTAGGTTTTACAACTGATATCTTCTGTGGCCTAAGGCAAGTTGTTAAATAACACCATCCTTCAAGAAAATAAGGAGATGTAATGACTGACTGATGGTGGAACATTTCTGAGCAGAGTCAGGAGGTGGCTGAGATTAATAGTGAAATCTTCCCATCAAATAGAAGCCTGAACTACTCAGTGACTGACACTAAAGAAGCAAAACACTGACATGCAAAGTGTTTCAAATCCTACGTGACGGGCCGTCTATATTGTAAAGAGTAATTATACATGAGCATGTCATATTCCTTTCTCTCTTTCACACTGATGGAAAAAGAAAACCTACAGGTTCAAATCTGGCTCTGAATTTTCCCTGTAGTAATACAGGCATTATCAAGAACTAGCTACACAATATTGTATTTATCACACATCCCAATGTGAATGTCTGCATTACCTAATAAAGAGTAAAAAAACTACTAGAAATAGTCACTGTAAGGTTTTTGGATAAACGTAAGTTTTTATTTATCTTAGGTAAACACCTAGGAGTAGGAATGTGAAATCATATGGTAAATGAACATTTAAAAGAAAGTGTATGGGAATTCCCTGGCAGTCCTGTTGTTAGAACTTGGCACTTTCACTGCCAGGGCCAGGGTTCAATCCCTGGTCAGGGAACTAAGATCCCACAAGTCTCGCGGCCAAAAAAAAAAAGAAGATTGCTCAACTGTTTTCCAAAGAGAGTATACTACTCTGCATTCTCACCAGTAGTATCTGAAAGTTCCAATTGCCCTGCATCCTCACCATCAGCACTTGATATTATTGTGGTTTTTTTTTTTTTTTTTTTTTTTTTTGCGGTACACGGGCCTCTCACTGTTGTGGCCTCTCCCATTGTGGAGCACAGGCTCCAGATGTGCAGGCTCAGCGGCCATGGCTCATGGGCCCAGCCTCTCCGTGGCATGTGGGATCTTCCAGGACCAGAGCACGAACCCGTGTCCCCTGCATCGGCAGGTGGACTCTCAACCACTGCGCCACCAGGGAAGCCCCTCTGTTGACTTTTTAGTCCATTTATTCTTGGTTTTTTGCTCCTAGGACTATTTTACTGCCATAGCTATATTCTCCTATGTTCTGGCTGTCATTTCATCTTATTTTTGCCCATAGATCTGATCCTGTCTGTTTTCTCTCTTTCAGAAATTTAGAGCTTGCATGTGGAACTCTTCTTTTCCTGTGCTTATGTAGATTTTTTCAAAATCTTCTTTGTAATTTCATGAAGTGCAGTTCTGCCAGGTGGCAACTGGAACTCAATCTTTGCTTGATCTCAAATGCTGCTCCCCGACTTGATATTTTTCATGAGTAAGGTTTGCTTGCAAATCAGGCATATTTTGGAAAAGTATACATATAAAGTTTCTGAAAACTAAATCACATTTTAAATATACTAGGTAAACTTAACTTTTAATAACATCTTGCAAACTGGGTAATCAGTTGTGAAGTACAAACTCAAAACTACCAAAAAAACCAAAACCTATGGTATCCACTCTGTGTTATTTTCATTAGGACTTGGTATCAGGATAACTCTCAGCTCATTCATTGAGGTTGAAGTTTCTTTTTTTATTTCTACAAAATTTTATCTAATATGGAAATTATATAGTCCTTGTATGTTGTTAGATCTTTCCAGGATAATTAATTTGCCTTATTACCAATAATAGAAACAGATTTCAATCACTATTTTAAGTTTTTCAATGGCACTGGTTTATCCCAATGTTTTGGCTCTTCTTGAGTTAATGTTAACTGAAAAAGTTATTTTATCTAAGTTTTCAAGTTGCTTGTATAAGGTTTTTCATAGAATTATAACTTTTAATTGCTTCAGTTTCTGCAGTTATATTTTCATTTCTCATGTTGTCTAAATTTTCTATCAACTTGGATGTCTGTTCTATCAACCAAAAGATGTCTTCTAATAATTATTTTCAAAGCACCAGGTTCCTATTTTTTAACATCTTTTTTGAATGTTTTCTCTCTTTAATTTCAACTTTCACATTTAACCATTTCTTTCTACTTTCCTTGAATAAATTTTGCTGTAATAACTTCCTGAGTTGAACACATTTCATTTATTTTCACAATAAGTATATTCCAGACTCCAAAACCTCTATAGTTTCTCTTTGACCACTTCTCACAGGTTTTACACTTCCTTTGTCATTTATTTTAAAATTATTAGAGAACTGCTTTAATGGGACAAGGACTTGCTAGTAGTGAGAGAGGATGGCATGTGTGTGTCCTTCTTTGCTAATATTTTAAATTTAATTGTTATAAGATTTTACATGGCATCTGCTTTCTTTTTAATTTTTTTTATTGATTGATATTTTGCTTAGAATCTGTTCAAACTTTTGACACTATCTCATGTATTTAAAAATAAATTGTGAGGAATTCCCTGGTGGTCCAGTGGATAAGAATGTGTATTTTCACTGCTGAGGGCCCGGGTTGGTGGATCCCTGGTCGGAGAACTAAAATCCTACAAGCCATGAGGCACGGCCAAAAACATTTTTTTAAATTAAAATAAATAAATAAATAAATAAATTGTGAGTTGGTTGCAAACATCTCTTAGAGTCAAATAATGGCTAAGAGACAGAAAACAAACTTTGATTTACTTGCCTATGTCTGAAAAATTAAGATGGCCTCATGGGAAATCAAACAGCCTGACCAATAAGAAATCAGAGAAAAGGCCTGAAAAGTATTTTCAATACGTTGATGCTGTTATTCTAGCCTCCATCCTCTTCAAGTAGAAATGGGAAAGGTTGTGGTTTTTAATTTGCTTTTTTTAAAAAAATTTATCTTTGGATGTGAAGACCCACAAATTTTATTTCTTACAATTTCTTCTAGGTTTAGTGGCACAGGAAGCACTAGAAAAGTAGACACGTTTGACATAGAAGACAGACAGTGCAAGTGTAGGAGATCATAGAGAATTTGTCAGGATCAAGTGATATTTCTTTGGAACACCATTTGCAATATTTGATAGCACATAGTTAAGTTACAGCCTAATATTGCTCCATAAATGGGATAGAAAAGGCATTACAATGGATGGTGATTTTTTTTTTTTTACCCTCTAGTATATTGACAAGTATAAATTGAATAAAGGGGAAAGTACTTAAAGCATATAAAGGAGTTATCCCTATTTCTTCAGGTCACACCATCTTAGAGGCAGAATGGTGTTCCAGTATTAGTAATAAGTGGCATTATTCTGGATTTCATTCCCCAACGTGTGAGAATACCTTTCAGTCCTCAAATTCACCTCACACTTGCTTCTAAGTCTCTGTGGACCAGCACAGGTGGGCTTACAACCCCTTCTCTCAGCAGCTGCTAAGTCCAGAGGCCTCAGCTGCTCCCCGCGGTATATGAAGCAGCCTCACCTCCTCTCCAGGAAGGAGAAAGGCAATGGGGTCATGACAAAGACTGTGCCTCCCACCTCCCTCAAGTCCCGAGCTCCTTGTAGTACTGATGTGACGTGGCTGAGGGCCTCTGCTACCACTGTGGCCTTGGAGTCCTCACAGTACCTCACCTGGTTTACCTGGAGCTTCAGTTCACTCAGGCCAGAAGTGCCCCTGGGCCAAAGTGAAATTTGCTTCCTTCCCCCTTTACTGCTATTCTATTATCCTGTCCTCAAAGAAAAGCTGCCTTTTGCTCTCAACATAGCACAGAGATGATGTGTAGAAAGCTCTCTTTTGGTTTTACCCATGTGCCATTTACCCCCTAAGACTCAAATGTGGATATATGACCATCATACTGCTGTTACACATGCTGTAATGCATTAGTCACCTCTTCCATCTGATGGCAAGACGTGGCTAGATATTAGACCAAGTTCATGTACCCAACTTTCTCCCCCATAAGATGAGGTTTTCTTACAGGGCCTCTCAATATCTGATGCAGAGAGACTCCTAGCATCCACTCCATATTCTGCCAGTGGTGCTCAAGCATTTCTGAACCCAGATGAATATGTAGCTCAGATAAACCAAAGTCTTCCCTAAAAAATAGAGACTATATTTAATCTCCTGGAAAATCAGCAGAGAAAATATGCAATAAGTAATAATCCTGTTTGATAAGCCTTTTGTAGAAATTTACATAGAGCAGGGACCTGATGGTGCACAAAGCAGTGATTCATCAGTGAGGCTGGCTGATGTCGTAAACCAGGAGAGGCGAGTAGAAGTTTATGGGCAGTAGCAGTTGTCTCTGAGTAAATTACTGCTGTGTATTCATTCTGGGACATTTACTACTTTCTCCTATAAATACAATTAATGTGCTGAATTTATTTTCAAAGCACAAAGCCGGGTTATAACTTATCTTAAAATTTTTCAGTGGAGAAGCATATAAAACAACTTCAAAGGAAATTCTTTGGGACTGCCTTATTGAAGAATTGAACCAACATCTTCATTTTCCTTTTGGAGACCATGGCACACAAAAACAGAATTTCCTTTCAGGATGTGGCACATTTTCAAAAGCAATAGACAGAAACTAGATGCTCAGTTACTGTTTTCTCTTAACTTTATCATTCCTGTCTTTCCCTGAAAATCTGAATTTGACTTAAACATGGTACTTTAATTTTTTTGAAGGAGCTTGTCATCATGAATAAAACATGCTTACAAGTAACCGTAAGCCATGGAAAGTTACCTCAATTCGTTTTCAATTATCTAAAAATACACAGTTAAAAGGAAACATTCACAGAAGTTTACCTGAAGCCTACAGGAATTTTCCAAGTTCTTCTAAAACTTTGGATAGCCATCAAGGGGCCTAATTTGCCCTGACTTTATATTCCATTGTCTTTAAAAAAAAAAAAAAGAAGAAGAAGAAAACAGTGATTCCTTTGATTGAAGAACTATAAATACAGTGAAAGGAATTTCTTCCAGTCTCCCTTTCCCAGCACACATTCTCTTTCCTTTGTCTTTCACACAACCTCAGCGTTCATTCTACAATGTTCCACCAAGAAGGGGGAAAATAGTGCAGGTGGGGAATGGGTCTATCAGACAGGAAATGGAGCATGCAAGCAGGCCACTGACCAAGTACTTAAGCATCCAGATGAACCACATGGCCGTAAATTACGGTCATTACTTTCTGAAAGTTCCCTAGATGGTGCAGGATTACCCATGCAATCACAATTACAAAGCAAGCTGTAGTAATCATTAAACAAACACTGCAACTTCTGCAGTCTTAAGTAAAATGCTTGTTTTCCTAACTGATGCTCGTGCACAATCTAGAATTACCTAGTGGGAGGCAATAGCTCACCTTCAGTCCCTAGGATTCAGAGAGAGAGTTATGCTTTCCATAGGTGGTCATGATTTTCACCAGCAATGACGTTTGGCAAGTTTATGTTTCAAAGTGTTGAAATAAGCAAGTAATCAAGGTAGCTCTGAGGACCATATAGGAAAATTACTCAAGAAATTCAGTGAGAAATTCACAAATTCGAGTTACCATGGGATGAATTGTTTTCCACTTGGCACACCCCTTACAGGTGCTGTTTTACTTTCTTGATTTTCATGGAGGAATGTCAAATTTGGAAATTGACATTAATGGGTACTTATCATGTGGCAGGGCGTGAAAATTTCTTCACTTATTATCTCCTTTTAATATTCACAGCGACCTTCTATATAAAATAGCTTACTTGCCTCCATTTGATAGAGGGGCACAGTTTGGCTTCGAGTAGTGTGATGATTTACCATTTTTCATCACTGGTTAGTGTCAGAACCATGATTCAGCACCAGGATTATCTGTTTTGGAAGACAACGCTACCTCTACTGCCCTGCACCAGGAAAGCTGTGAGAGTTTTCTAAAGTAAAAAAAAAAATCTTGGGTGGCATTTTATTTAATGTTTCACTTTAAAGATGAGGCAGTTTACACAGATCCAATAAAATTACAACTGTTATCACAAACAAAAACCAATCAGTCAGACTTCCCTGGTGGCATGGAGGTTAAGAATCTGCCTGCCAATGCAGGGGACATGGGTTCGAGCCCTGGTCCAGGAAGTTCCCACATGCCACGGAGCAGCTAAGCCCGTGCACCACAACTACTGAGCCTGAGCTCTAGAGAATGCGAGCCACAACTACTGAGCCCGTGTGCCACAACTACTGAAGCCCATGCACCTAGAGCCTTGCTCTGCAACAAGAGAAGCCACCGCAATGAGAAGCCTGTGCACCGCAATGAAGAGTAGCCCTGCTCGCTGAAACTAAAGAAAGCCTGTGCGCAGCAAAGAAGACCAAACATAGCCAAAAGTAAATAATTTAAAAAAAAAACCAACAATCAATCCAGGCTGTACCCGGAAGAGCACAGATGCAGATGTTTACCGTAGGCAAAAGGAAAACTTAAGTGTAAACACAACATTTATTTACACATCTTAATGAGTGCTGATTTGCAAAATACTCTGTTAGACGTGGGTGAAACAACGACGAATATGGTCTGACCCCATATTCTGAGCTGAACAGATGGTCACAAAGATAATTAAAATACAAAAGAACCAAGGCAGCGAGAAACTACAATGAGTGGTGTACTCAGGGTCCCCAGAAAGAGGAACTCCTCCACTAACCTTGTCCACCTTGTATACCCATGCTCCCCAAGACATGAGCAAGCAGCCGTATACCCTGGTGAAAATGCCACATTGTGAGAGGAGGTAACAACTCATCTCTATGGTTCTGGGTGGACTTAAGCATTGTGAAAGAGGAGAAGGATGGAAAAGACCAGCTAACGGTGAAGCGCAACTTCACAAATGTTGCCTTAGATGCCAGCCTGCAGTAAGCCAACAATGCTCTTTAGAGTCAAATCTCTGTTTATTCCATCCCAGACAAGCCCAGGCAGCAATACCAGATTCATACGCTGGAGAAACCCAAGAAGCCATGTACTGCTAATCCCACTTGGAGAAATAACTTGGAATTGTCCTGAAACATAAATGTTGCCACCTCCAGCCCCCA
The DNA here is from genome assembly GCF_964165515.1 of Mesoplodon bidens. Lineage (NCBI taxonomy): Eukaryota > Metazoa > Chordata > Mammalia > Artiodactyla > Ziphiidae > Mesoplodon > Mesoplodon bidens. The sequence continues at coordinate 135,669,267 of NC_138161.1, forward strand.
CCTCAGCCCTTGCTCCTTGACGATGTGACTCATGGATGCTTGGCCAGCTTCCCCCTTCACTAGCCACTGTATACCTTGCACTGCTGGACCTCCTGCAGTTCCCAGAGAGATTCCCATTCTGCTCTATCTACCTGCATGTCCTCCTGCACTCTTATTTTCCTACCTTAGTGCTTTAAAATGCAGCTCAGACATTTCCAGCTTCAGTAAGACTTCTAATTCCTCTAAAACGGTATAGGTGCAACTGTGTGATTTCATTCATGATACTATCCAAAACACACTTACAAACACTGAGGAGTCAGCAGTGCACAAGGCAGGCAGCTCTGCCTTCATAGAGTTTATATTACAAAGAAATAGGATCATTTCGGATATTGGTGAGTACCATGAGAAGGCATCAGGGAGAGTTAATGATGCAGGAGGACGTGGTGGATGGTGAGGGGCAGTGGCGGCTTGCTTTACCAAGGGCTCCGCTCGGGGAAGCAATAACTGAGTTGAGCTGTGAACTACAGGAGACTTCCATACAAGAGGCAGTGGAAGAATTCATTTTCAAGCAATAGCAAAAACAAGTTGGAGTGCCTTATCACAGCATTTCTCCAGTGGCATTCTCATTGCCTTCTGAGGTCAGTCTGAATATTTTGAGGGTAAGGTCTATGTCTTCTTCATCTCTGCATCACCAACATATACCTTAGTACCTGGTAAATGGGCAGTCAATAAATGCTTGCTAAATGAAAGACAATAAAAATAGCCTGAGCCCAAAGAAAAACTTTACATGAGTGTCTTTATATCTGGAACATAACACTGTGATGGACAAACAATATCCTAATTCCACAAATGTAGTAGTGTAGGTGCCTTGGCAGAGCAGGGACTATAGTGGCTTTGGGTGTGCCCACTTAGATACATCCATCCTACATTTATCCAACTGCATCTATTTACATACAATGCAGCTTAGAAAACCTTCTGGAGGGAAAAAGGCTTCCACAAACAGCACTGATATTTGGACATACCAGCCAGGCTAATGAACAAGGACCATGAGAGCACTGAAAGAAAACTTGCTCTAAGGGAGAAAAATCTGCCTTCCGGTCGCCAGCCAAGGCATGCATGTCCAATGGAAGTGGTGGTTTCTGGCCATAACAACCTGTCCTCAGCCAGCAACTCCAGAGCACTTGAGAGGAAGGGACTCATGAGCTGAAAGTAATGTCTTCATGAACTCTACACTTAGTGACCCTTAGTGACAAACACATCCCACTGTGGCAAGCCTAACAGCGTAGGATAGAGGGAGGAAGCTTTCCCTCTACATTTATGAAAGCTGACTGAACTGCTGTAGTATTACCAAGGCTAAGAACAGCATTGGGCCACAGTAACACTCCAGGGGAGCCCAAAGTAGCTTAGTTCATGGGAAGCAAGCTCCCATTCAGCCACAGTGACAACTCTGCCCTCGAGACATTGGCTGTGGGGATCTGGCCTCCTGGGGGCCGCAGAAAACAACAGGGTGATTATATTTGTCAAGAAACATTTGAGTCTCCTAAAAAATCTTAGAAATTCTTGAAGCCAAGAAACTGTCCAAATTATATTTTATAAGTATATATATATACATATATATATATATATATATATATATATATATATATATTTTATATCCACGTATGTAGAGATTTGTGGGTAAAGAAGATAATGTTTAACCGTGGTTCTGTAAAGGAAACTGATGGGAGCAAGATCAACTTAACATAATCTAGTTATTCCTAGACTATAACACAGACTGGGTATTTCTTGTGCTCTAGCTTACTGTTGAGTTGAAATTTAAAGTCTTGTAATTTAAATGATTAGTATTTCTTAAGCTAATATTTCTCAGTAGATGAGTGTGTGGAAATATATCCAAATCACCTAGGAAGTTTTTCAAAGTAAGTTTCCCTTGTTCTCCCTCTGTCTATAATCCCTACCCCCATGATTCCAATATACTCCCCCCTTCCTAACCAGCTGAGATGGGATATGTGTCTCTTTTTGTAAAATCCCCCTAGATGATTCTAATTTTACACTCCTTACATGGCCAGCCATCTCCTGAACTGAGAACTGCCCTAATCAATCTATCAGTTGCCTCAGCCTAGTCTTTGACTAAAACTGTTTAGTAAATCAGAGGTAGTACTATTAGTAAGTCCCTGAAACACAGGTAAGTTGATCACAATATTTCTGGCTGCAAGTAATTTTAAAAAATTGAAAATACCTTAAAATCAAAGAGTATGTATTATGCACACAGAAATACATCTGAAGATAGGGTGGCTCTAAGCCAACATTATCAAGAAGGAAGCCTCTACCTTCTTCATCTGTGCTCCCCATAGCACAACCGCTCATCCTCTTGGGCTGGGCACCTCATGGTTTCAAGATAACTGTGACAGTTGCAGGTATCACAGGCAAACATAGTATCACCCAGAGGAAGAAAGGTTGTTGTTGTTTTTTTTAAGTACAGACCTATCAATAATCACTTTAGGGCTTCCCTGGTGGCGCAGTGGTTGAGAGTCTGCCTGCCGATGCAGGGGACACGGGTTCGTACCCCGGTCCGGGAAGATCCCACATGCTGCGGAGCGGCTGGGCCCGTAAGCCATGGCCGCTGAGCCTGTGCATCCGGAACCTGTGCTCTGCAACGGGAAAGGCCACAACAGTGAGAGGCCCACGTACCACACACACAAAAAAAAAAATCACTTTATTTTTCATTGTTTGTTTTTATTTTTGTTTTGTTTTGTTTTTATTGAGATACAGTTGATTTATAATATTATTTTAGTTTCAGGTGTACAACATAGTGACTAAAACTTTTTGTAGGTAATACTCTACTGAAAGTTATTATAAAATATACTGGCTATAGTCCCTGTGCTGTACAATATATCCTTTTTTTAACTTTTTATTTTATATTGGAGAATAGTTGATTAACAATGCCGTGTTAATTTCAGGTGTACAACAAAGTGATTCAGTTATACATTTTTCTTGTAAACTTCTTTTTGAAAGATGTCAGTGAGGGTTTATTTATATTTCTGATAACTGATAAACCAAACATTTAAAAATGTCTATAGTCTTCTCTGTAAAGGCTTCTTCCAAATAAAAATGTTCTAATCTTTTTCCCTCTAAAAATAAAGTCACTCTTCGAAATATTTAGTAAAAGGTTTGATATCTGCTTCTGGCAACAGTAGGGGATGACCTTATGACCACTACCTTGGTGACCTCTAGGGGGAGCTCAGGTTTCCTCTTCACTCTCCCTGGGAGGCTCAGGGCAGACAGGCTAAAAGGGATGTCACATCGGAGGGGTGAAGGGCATTGAACTTTCAGTACTCAAGGGAAGGGGATTAAGTTTGAGACCTATGTGGAATCAGTTTTTCTCCCTTTTGGAAATCTCAGAACTTCTTCTTGAAAATTGTCTTTCCTTATAAGATTGGTGGAAAGAAGCCCAGTCTGGAAAATCTGTACCAATTTTCTGGAACAAAGGGATTTTCTGTTCCATTCCTTGGTGTGCTTTCTTTTCAATCTGCCTTGTCTTGCTATTAAGAGATGCTAGAGAGAGCTGAGATCTGTGTGAGGACTTAAAAGGAAATGAGTTGAAGAGATTACCTCCAAGGCCACCCCAGTTTTACTTGTGACACTGAGGCCACCCGTAAACTAATAAAGTCCTTCTGGCTCCATATAATTGAGGTCAGTTTATTAGAGCTAAAGATTGACACTGCAGTTTGGAGCCAAATCCTCCTTTGACTGAACTATTTCTCACTCAGGAATTGCTTGTGGAAAATGAACCAAGTGTCAGTGTTAGGGCAGGATCATGTTTGGAATCCTGGGTTCCAGCCCCTTATGAGTCTCTTCCATCTCAACACAACTCATGCTACCACGTAGGTTGGAGATGAAAGAAGAGAAGGAAAAGGAGAGCAATAAATATTCAGGTTGAATAGTGGTAGTGCTCACTGGCCTTGAAAACAGGGAGACATGATTTCATGCCCTGGATCTAATACTTACTTATGTGCTCTCAGACAAGGTGCTTAGAATCTCCAACCTTTCATTTCCTCAGATATAGAAGAGGGATAGTAACAGCAGACACATACAGTTAAGATGAAGGCTAATTTCAATCAGTCGTTCTCAAAAAGAGCACACGTAAGAATCATGAGGAGGAATATATACACAATGGAATATTACTCAGCCATAAAAAAGAATGAAACAATGCCATCTGCAGCAACATGGATGGACCTAGAGATTATCATATTAAATGAAGTAAGTCAGGCAGAGAAAGACAAATTCCATATGATATCACATATATATGGAATCTAAAAAAATGATATGAATGAACTTAATTAAAAAACAGAAAGCATACCTATAGTTACCAAAGGGGATGGGGGGGATTAACAGATACACACTACTATCTATAAAATCGATAAATAAGAAGGACCTACTGTACAGCACAGGGAACTATATTTAATATCTTGTAATAACCTATAATGGAAAAGAGTCTGAAAAAGAATACGTATATATATAACTGAACCACTTTGCTGTACACCTGAAACTAACACAACATTGTAAATTAACTATACTTCAATTTTTAAAATGGTTAAAAAAAAAAAGAATCACCTGGAGGAATTGTTGACCCATGGATCACTGGGCCATACCTCTAGAGTTTCTAATGCAAAAGACCTGTGATGGAGCCCAAGGATTTTCATCTCTGTTAAGTTATCAGGTGATGCAGGTGCTAGTGGTCTGGAAACCAGACTCTGAGAACCACTTAATATAATGCAAGCAAGCTACTTAGCACAATTCTTGGGAAACAGTAAGCAAGGAGTAAATATGTTTTAGCTATTATTTTTAAGCTACATTTTGACTTATTCTTAATGTAAAAAATTTATCATGTTTTAGAGTTTTTAAAATGAAACATCTGCTATATAATTCCTAATGCTGGCAGAGAGTTTGTGCTGACCTTAGCCAGTTATCTTTCATAAATGTAATTATAGCTACATGTCAAGGCATGTAAGTGGTTTTTGGTGATAGACTATTCTCCTATGACATGTTTATTTTCCAGTATGAGTGAGTTGCTAAATCTATGTCTAGAAAATTCTACCTTGACTATTTCTTCACTCTGAATCTTTTCTGTATTAGGAAATCTGAACTTTCACTAAATTGTTAGCCAATGTTGGCAGTTTCTTAAGCAATTGGGTTCTTCAGTACTTACCTCATGAGATGACCAGGTATTGTCTAAAGAATCCTGGGAAGCAATAGTTCTGCACAAACTGGGCTAAAAGGAATCATATCATTTTGGCTGTTCAATCATAATTTATCCCTCTCTTCATCAGGGTTAAGTAAATTGCTCTTTCAGGTAAATCATAAATTCTGAATGACACTCATACAAGCTTCAAACTACCTTCACATTTATTATTTTATATGATCCACACAGCCTCACAAAGGCAGTTTTCTCATCACTGTAACCATCCCACAGATGAGAAAATGAAGATCTGGACTGGTTGTAATTGTATAGTCTCATTTGCTAGATTTCTGGAAGCCAAGTTCTACATACAATGTGTGCTCGAAATACGTTCAGAATTTTAAAAAATCAAACATAAGATTTGGGCTTAAAGACTTTCATTTTTCATTTGACAGTTTAGTTAAAACTGAAAAAGTGATGCTTATCTACTATCAGAAATCAGAATATATGTAGAAAAAGAAAGAAAATAATTAAAACCACACCCAATCTAACCCACTCAAAGAAGACCACCATAGCATTTTGGTGCCTAATCCCCTAAACTTCCATCCCTGTCACCATGTGCAAATAAAACACTGATGCTTTTGAAGCAGCTGTTTTCACTTATCAATATATTATGATCATTTTTCCATGTTAATAAATTCAAAATTTTTATAGCATAGTGGTTCATTGTTTGAAAACATTATATTTTGCTTAACCAACTGAGTGCTAGGCAATTTCCAACTTTTGCTTTTTCAAAGAACATTCCAGTGAATACTCTGGGAGCTCAATCTTTCCCACATCCTTAGTTATGTCCTCGGGAACAATTCCCAAAAGCGAAATTACTGTGTCAAAAGCATGCACGTTTTAAGTCTTTTGATACGTATTGCCAAATTGACCTTGAGAAACATTGTACTAAATAGCTTGCCAGTCCTCAACTCATGAGCATGGCACTTCCCCCTTTTATTATTATTGCATATTATTTGTTTATTTGGCTACTGGTCAATTTTCCCTGGCCAAAGCCTCTTATGTTCTGTACCTCCGCAAAAGAAGCCTTGAAGCACTCAATAAGAGCACCTTAAAATCTCTTCTCATGAACAAGATTGAGGATTGTGCAAAGAAAATTGGTAAAGCTCTTTCATTTAACTCCATTGTCTCAAAACTCCACCAATACCTTCAACTCCACATTCCCACCTGTACCAGCCCATCTTTACAATGAGCCACACATTAACCTAAATCTTTCATGTGTGCAAGAGGAGACGCTATTATCATCTCCTCTCTACAGAAGAGGAAATGGAAGCACATCTTTGCCCAAGATCATATTGGAAGTAGGAGAACTGATATCTGAACCAGGTAATCAATCTTTACGTGAAAATAAAGGAAACTGGGGAGACAAACAGGAAGAAGGCATAAAATGGGGGGGAACAAGAGATATTGTTCCAGAATGTCAAATGGACAACCCTGAGAGAGTCAAAGGAGATAATAAAATATGAGTATGCTTTGTATTTGTTATTACTCCCAATAAGATATAAGGAAATTAAACTAATGGGACTAGAAGCACTGCTCAACCGTTTCTGTAGCACCATCCCTGATCCCTGTGAGGAAGAAAACCAGCCCTCCTGAAGCTCGAGACCTCTGCATCAGGGTGCATCCCCTCTGAAGCCCCGGTCTGTAAACAGAGCTCTTCCGTCTCTCTGCCTCCACAATTTATGGCTCAAAGTGGGCACACTAAATCATTAAAAGCTCTGATGGATAAAACCCATTTTCTTGACCCATCCTAGGTTTTCCAGATCAGGAAATAGAGCAAAATAAGGCATGATAATTTAAAAACAAAAACAAAAAAGAATCCCAAACCTCAGACAAGCTTTTATGTCTACATCACAAATCCTGGAGGAGATTGCACAAAACTGCTCATCAATTCTGGTGCAAAAAGGGTACAGATTGTGCTAAGCTAAATGTTGCTAACCGTTGGAAACCTGGATGCATTTCTGAATAGAAGTACTTCTTGAAAGCAAATAAATAAGTAAGGGTCCCCATGCTGATATTTTATTGAGTTGTGTACTGCTTAAGATTTGGGGTAAAACTAATGGCGTTATTCATTAAAGCAATTTAGACCATTATCAGTCCTTTGCAAAAAGGGGTTTTTATCCAAAAACAGCAGATGCTGTATGTCTTCCCTTTGTCATGGTTTGATTCTTTTAGCCCTCACCTAGTCTCAACACATTTTTTCCCCTAAAGTACTGTTTGTCACTGTCCTCTTTTTTGTTGCTTTTTATCTTCACAGCTCTACCTTCTAAACTGGAAATTATTTCGTACCTTTTTTTTTTTTTGCGGTTCGCGGGCTTCTCACTGTTGTGGCCTCTCCCGTTGCGGAGCACAGGCTCCGGACGCGCAGGCTCAGCTCACGGGCCCAGCCGCTCCGCGGCATGTGGGATCTTCCCGGACCGGGGCACGAACCCATGTCCCTTGCATCGTCAGGCGGACTCTCAAATACTGCGCCACCAGGGAAGCCCTGTACCACTTCTTAATATCACAACCTCAAGACATTGTTAACTAGATTTGTGGACGTTTAGTTAGGTAAGAAGTAAAGTAAGGAACGGGGGTTAAAAAAGGATGTAAATGTATTTTTTCCCCTAATTAAATATGCCTCAGTTGTCTCCAGATCCTCCTCTCTTCTCTTTAGGGTTAAATAAAGAAGGCAGCAAGAAGGTAAGTAGGAGGGCTTGACCAGAACAGAAGGTACTGGTCCTAATGCCTTCATTCTGATGCGAGAGAGGGGCAATATATGGAGGTCCTGCTCCCAGAGAACATGTTGCAAAAATGCACTGGTCCCTTTGAGGAGGAGGATGTGAGGTCTTCTTACCTCCTCTGAAGGAGCTAGGTCTTTTACTTTTTCTTCGTGTTGCAACTTCATTCTTAATCCTTAGTCTGACTCTGAAACAGCTTATTTTTTTTTTACTCATGGTTTAATTTTCCTAACATGTTTTCAAGAGCCAGTAAATTTCTGAAGCAGACAGAAAATGCAAACCAGATGTCTGTTTAAGGCCATGGGCAGGCAACAGCATACAGTAGACTCAATTTTTTGCTGTAATTTCTTTTTTGGAAGTAGCTACAGATAAATAACCAACTCAAACAATAGCAACAGAAATGATGGAAGAGATGATAGAATAGTATATTCAAATGCAACATCCTTCATTTCTTCCTTTTAGTTGAAGAACTATTCCAGCTGGCTATACTGTGTAATTTTCCTGCAAAGGAACAAATAAATAAAAGCTAAAACCTCAAAAACTTTACTAGAATAGTTGGAAAAATGCCTCAGGATAAAAAAATAACCAAATACTGGAAACATGCTAAAGTGCTGTGGTAAAATATTGTGTGCCCATTGTAAGCTTTCCAAAGTACAGTAAGTCCCCTGCATACGAACCTTCCAGTTGCGAACTTTCAAAGATGCGAATGTGCATTTACATGTCCAATCACGTAAGTTAGTTCACGTGTCTGGTGTACATTCTCACGTGTGTGCATCCTCTACAAGTGGTTGTGCTTTTGTGTACTTTACTGTACAGTACTGTATAGAGTAGAGTAGTACAGTATCTTTATTTCAAACCCAGGATGTCTGGAAGCAAGCGTAAAAGTAGCGGTGATGTAGCTGGTACTGCTGAAGAACCGAAGAGATTTATGACGCAGGAAATGGCAAGAGGATTTCCCTTATTTCAGGAGGCACTGTTAGTTTTTGAGGCACAGGACCCGAACGTACAACGGTACACAATGGTTGCAGCAGCCGTTCAGAATGCAGTCCAGTGCTACCATGTCATCTATGGCGAGAAAAAAAGAGCTACGACCCAGACATCACGGGATCATTTTTTCAAGAGGGCAGATAGAATTGAATCCACCGAGGAACCAGAACCTGTGCCATCAAAGTCAGGCGTGAGTGAGATCGCAGCTTGCCCTCCGTCTCCTATGGCTGACGATCCTTCAGCTCTACCGTCTCCCACCTCCTCTCCCTCCTCCAGTCAGTAACTTTTCTTGCCTGTTCACTGGATGCCAGCCCCTGTATGCCAGTTGTTGTACTGTACTACTGTACTTTTCAAGGTACTGTACTGTAAGATTTAAAATGTTTTCTTCATTTTTTGTGTTTGTTTATTATATATTATTTGTGTGAAAAGTATTATGAACCTATTACAGTACAGTACTATATAGCCGATTGTGTTAGTTGGGTACCTAGGCTAACTTTGTTGGACTTACGAACAAATTGGACTTATGAATGTGCTCTCAGAACAGAATTCGTTTGTATGTAGGGGACTTACTGTGATTACACTCTGTATAATACAAGCTTTTCAATTCCCAGGATCCTATTACTTGTTTGCTGTTCTCACTAGAACCCATAAAGAAAAATGAAACCAACTATGACTACTAACTCTTCAGGAAGACATTTCTTTTCAAGAGTAATCCTTCAAAGATACCTCTAAAGTTCATGAACCAGGTTTGACTTGGCCCAGATCATCAGCTTCTTGAGTCTCTCTGAAAAGTCTAAGAGCTTAGTTATAAAATACAATAAGACTTCACTAACTCAGATTATGTGTAGGAAAGGCTAACATGTTCAAATGATAAGGTTTTCCTTGAAATTTAGTTTTGCTATTATGAGACTATACACATGAATAGTTACTGCCATATCAGAGTGCTGCTAGATTTTACAAGCCCTATCTTTAGTTATGCAATTATTTACTGCGTACAGTTTGGGTTTCTCCCTTTCTCAGGTATTACTTTCTCCCAAAGAATAGAATCTTTGGTTTAGACTGAGTAACACAGATAGTCATCACTTTATACATTAGAAGATTAAAAAATAAAAGAGTATAATGATATAGCCTCCAGCCAAAAGGCTAATTTATTCCTATTCACTGCTGGCCCTAGAATATTTCCAGTTGTACACTCTTGAATGCTAGTTTCCTGGAGAACATAATTTGGAGAAAGATGCTTATAAGAATCTTCTCTTAGATGGGAAAGATTTGCAGGGTATTCAGGTGAGGCCTCATCTCACCCACCTCACTATTACACTAATAGATTGGGAAGAGACCTGTAAGTGAGGTTATTTTAGAATTCCAAAAGACTGTGATAACCTTGAGAAGTAGTCAAAAGCTGACACTGAATTTTCATAAGCAAGATTTATGTATGTCAAGCATGATCACAAACAAACTTCAAAACAAAAATAGAATTTCTTTTTAAGCTTGTTAAAGTAAGCAATATTATGTGTGCACAGCACATGGGCAAAAATGGAGACAATTTTCACATCTATTTCTTGAAGCTAGAGACTGTGTGAAACCAATGATCTTTCAGAATGAATGAAAAATGAGACTAGCGAGGTTCTTCAAATTAGTTAGCACAACATGTGATCTATAATGGAGTACAAGTTATTGCCAATGTGAAATATGTGTGATTACTTACAACCTAGAAGAGAGATCAACACAATAGCTCAGGTTACATCTGCCTTTCTGCAGGCATCACATTATGAGGATGTTTGATAACTGCATGTAGTATTCAATTGAAAGAATTTCAAGCTGCCCAACCTAATCTGAGCTTCTCTGGTTGGTGAATCTTTCAACAGTGTTTCCCATTGAGGGTCTTTTAGTTAGTTTTACAAGAGGAGGCTTAAGTCCCCAGGGAATGATAACACCATAATATTCATCCCTGAGCACACAACAAATTTCCATTTATTATCTACAAAACCATTTAAAGAAAAATTACATACTCCTTAAGAAAAGATGAGCTTCATCAAATTTTTAAAAATGTGCTCTTGAACTAAAACACACATAAAAAAGTACAATATGAATAAATATGCTCATGGAAGGAATAAAGGGAAACATGCCAATATATTGAGAGAAATCTTGCCTTTCAAAAAGGACCAAGTCAGGTATAAATGAATCAGACTTGACTAGCAGCAAGGGTATTTGTGTTCTGGGATAGCCAGAAACTAATTCTATTCTGGAACACTTTTATAGCTAAATAAAAGTTTTTCAACCCTGATTCCCATTATCTTTGCCCTATTTCTTTAACTTCATGTTTTTCCTTGTCATTGGCCAAAGTTCAATCACTTATTTCCTTGAGAAGAATTTGGAACGTGTAACTGAGGTCCCTATTTGGAAAAGAGATTGCATGGGTAAAGGAGTCAAGAGAAAAGTAACAGAGAAAATTCTCACCATTTTGGCTTCAACCTCTCGGATCTTCATGATTTATAACTTAGAAACCACGAACCTACATACAGACGTATAATTGGTTCTGCTTTAAAACATTGTTTACCTTACCAAGCATGTCACCAAGAAAGATTATTGCCAAAGTGTTTAGCTCCAGAAAGTGGAAAAATTGTTTAAAAAGGAATGAATTTAACATAAAAAGCATACAGCTTCTCCCCCAGGAGATATATTTTTATGAAGAAATGGAAAGCAGTACATATATACAGCAAATCCTTATTTACTCAACATTAGCAGGTAATCTCCCATGTTTCTCATAATCAAAGCTTATCTGGACATTTGAGAATATTACACACTTTTCTACTTTTTAAAAAAGTTATTTTGTTTTGTGTTTTTGAAGATCCTTGGCATTAATTGTTCTAAAATGATATAGTTAGAGACTCCTGAAGAATTTTATATATCCACAGAATGCAGTGCTGTTGTTGTAATGACTTTTGTCTGTTTCTAATAGTTTTTCATCACCATATTGGCCAAGTTGTCATCTCTCCCTCGCTATATGGAAAAGGGTCTAACAGACTCTGTAAGGCTCTACTAGAACGAGTCTTTTTTTAATTAGATACTCTGATCTGCTGTAGTCTCAGAAACTAGATAAACAAGTTTGTTAAAAGTCAACTTAAACTAAGAATAAATAAATTCTAAGTGAGGATTTCTTTCTCGTTTGTCAAGACCATAATATGTGGGCCACTCGGAAGCCTTTCCAAGTAGGCTTAACTTTTTGACTATTTCCTGAGCAGTAGAATGTGGCATTTAAACAACTTTCATGTAAATGAGGCATTGCGTGGTGTGCCTGTTTGGGGGTTGTGGTGTTACTCAAAACAAATTTCATCATTCTAGTAATTTTTAGTCTTAAATGAATTTAGTAGGAGATCTTTCCTATCCTGCTGCACATGTATTTCAGACTTCAATGACATCTATCACCAAATTAAATTAAGATAGAACATACATAAGAGGGATGAAGGCAATGTTCTCACATCTTTAGAATAAAGCAGGGTAAATGTTGGGCTTCAGGTCATATTCTGGATTAATGGGTGGGCAAGTTGAGGGCACAAACACATTCACACCACGTGCACACACTCATGCACAGACTGACCCTAAGAGGCCTGGGTGACTTGTTATTCTGGCAACTAAATCCGGTTCTCTCTCCTAACCTGAGTTCGCTAAAGGCTGATTCTCTACATCTCCCACCCTACTATGATATGTTGTATGGATGGTACTTTGCTCTTGGATGTTATTAGGAGAAGCAAAAGATTCTCGGGACTAACACATCAGTGATGTTCTCAAAGCATCTTGGTAAAATGAAGAAAGCAAAACAGAGCAGTGTTTTTAAAATAACAAATATCTATGGTTCCCTTGAAGAAAATTCAAAAATCTCACTCTAACAATCTATTTGTTTTTACTCCACTCCTAAAAATGGCTTCTTTTTCACATTTCTGCCCCCTCCCTCTTCTTTTTTTTAAATTATTTTAATATTTTTTTAACCATGAGAGCATCCTGCTCCTCTCTAGCGAATATCAAAGGTAATTTCAGGCAATGGGATGATTAGAGGCTGCATCATTACTCTAGAGAAAAAAGAAAAGCACCACACTGGCCATTATCATCATGCCAAAAAGGGAGAAAACACACTCAAATTATGGCTGAGTTAAGCCATAATCTTCATTGCTTAGACAGTTGCTGTCCAGAGATTCTCTCATCTACTTATCTTCAAATATATATTAAGAGCCTAGTTTCATTTTCATTTCTGCAGATTATATCTAATCAGTACCCATCTTGGAGCACAGATTGAAGATATAATGCTGATCATTAGGCTGTGATGGATCTTCATCTATTCCAAACTACTGCTAAGCATCTCTGAAATGAGGGGGAGACATTCTCTTTACTAGTGAGAGGATATATTGATGTTAAGCTCCAAAATACTTGGGGACATTTAGAACTAACTCTGAGTTACTTATCTACATTTTAACCTTATTGTAAATTTCAACTAGTCACATGCCCTAGACATTGAATACCTGCCTGTAGACACTGACACATGCTTGGTACTTTTCACTCCTCCCCACTCTCCCATTTCTATCCCTTCACTCACTAGCTAACTTGACTAAAACTTAGAAACTAAATTTGAGGCCTTCAAGTTTAAACGTGAATTGAGAGAATACCAACTTTCCCCAATGCTCCCTTTCATTTATAATACACTCATTAGTACAAAACACATAGACTCAAGGAAATGGCACAGAGATATTACACATTCTGCAGTAGAATGCAGAAATAATCCAAAAATGGATTGGCTTTGGGAAAAGTTTTAAAATAGGTGATTTGCCTTTGTAGCTTCTTCTTGTCACCCATTTCCTCATTAAATTTCTTTACATTTATCCACTCGTTCTTCACCACTCTTTCAGAAACCTGGTGTTTCACCTAAAGTTTTTATCTGCTACTTAATTTATTTAGACCCAAATATTTTGTTCATCACCAACTGAAACTTCCTCTCCTCTTGCCTAGAACAGGCTCCTTCTTTACCTTCCCACTTCTTTTCCTTTTCTCTTTCCTCCCTTTCACTGTTTCTTTCCTCAGTATCTTCCTACTTCTTCTTTTTTTAAATTAATTAATTTATTTATTTATTGCTATGTTGGGTCTTCGTTTCTGTGCGAAGGCTTTCTCTAGTTGTGGCAAGCGGGGGCCACTCTTCATCACGGTGCACGGGCCTCTCACTATCGCGGCCTCTCCCGTTGCAGAGCACAGGCTCCAGATGCACAGGCTCAGTAGTTGTGGCTCATGGGCCCAGTTGCTCTGCGGCATGTGGGGTCTTCCCAGACCAGGGCTCAAACCCGTGTCCCCTGCATTGGCAGGCAGATTCTCAACCACTGTGCCACCAGGGAAGCCCTTTCCTACTTCTTTCACTCTATCTAATCCCTTTATTTCTTTTATACCTTTGTGAACAACAGAGAATATCAGCACATAGTGGGAAAATAATAAACACTTGTGGAAAGAAGGCAGAAAGGGAGAGTGAGCAGGAGGCAAATAATTAGCTCAGACTCAACCTGATTTCCCAGCCCAGAATGCCTAGGTTTCCAGACCTTTCTTCCAATCTAGCTGAAGGACATGGAGAGTAGGAAAAAATATAATATATTAGGAAATGAAAGTATTGGAAAAACAGATTATGAGATATTCTCGTTTTCTACTCTTTGTGTTTCCAAGAAAATAGAAGACAGAGGTAATGATTGTTTGACTGAGTTTATTTTGTCAGAATTTTAGAGCTGAAAGGGACCAGCTCCCATCAACTGGGGGCTAATTAGCCCTTTTGGTTTCCATTTATGTATGATCATCATGCAACATATTCTTCAATTCTTTGAGTTCAGATTCCTCTACTGTGACTGCATAGTTCATTTTTCCATTTGGCAAAGAGCCGTCTTTTTCCATGAGGCTGAAACTAGCCACACTCAAGAACATGCTAAGGCCCTCTCTTCTGGATTCTGCTCTCTGTAGCCAGAACCCCATCGGTATCCTGTAGTGAAGGCCTACCTGTGCCACCTTGGCCTGACAATGACTGAGTAGTTCCTTCAGCATCCAAGGCCTATTAGTATTATTTTCTCCTCCGCCACCTCCCTTCTCTCAAAGTTGTTTGGTATCAAGAAAGAAGCTACTAATACAGCTAATCATCTTAACATACCTCATCGAGTTGAGAAAATCACACAGTATGCACCAGCACCTCAAAAATAGAAATTATCCAGTTTTGAGATAATATAGCTAATATATAATATAGCTTCAATTAAGGCATCCACTAATAGAGGCATTTCTTTCTGCTTAATCATCTTTTCTTTGCATTAGTAAATGATTTCTGGCAAGAAACCCAAGGTTGTTAAGCTGCTGCATTTCCTTACTTCATTTCTAAGTAGTTCCACCTGGACTGGATTTGTGACGATTCATACAAAAAAGCCAAAAATATCTTGTCTCTCAACAAAATATTTGGACTCTGGAATGAACTGAATCTCTGAACACAGCATTATGGAAACTGACAGCATGAGCTCAATATTTTTAGGGGTGTATTCATTTTAATCTCTTATAAGTCTAGTTACCAGAAACATCTTGGGAGCCAGTCCACTAGCCTTCCATGGTATCAGTGCAACTTAAAACTTGTTCCACTGAATCTCATGTCAGTCTACTCCTTCAGGATAAGATAAAAGACAAAACTGTCTTATCACTCAACTCCGAAGAAGAAAATCATTTATTAGAGAGATGGTCTTGACTTATCTAAGAAATTACTGTAGGCTGTCATAATTTTTCTCCCATAGCTAGTAATTCTGGACATTTTTTAGTGATGATGTTTTCATTGATTGCTAATGAAGAAGAGATTTAGTTTCTTAAATCTTCCACTTGTGCTGCATTATAAAATGTTGCTTGAGGGTTTGAAGTGTTTCTTAAATTCTAAAATTAGAAATCACTCCGATTTGAATTAAGAACAGCTCTGTTTAGTTCAACAGTAATTCTTTGTATTAAAACATATTTCCATTAGTGTAGTAATAGAAAATGTAACATGAAATTAATCAAAATAGATCCTCAGCCTTAAAATAGAAAGGATACTCAGAAGAGGATGCTATTTACAACCACAATCTTCTATCTCTCTGAAGGATACAGAAATATTACAAGAGAAGAAAGGTTAAGATGGCTGACTGAAGCCATTCAAATTTCTCAGGATATATAGAGAGTTAGCTGGATGTTTAAATAAATTTATCTTAAAATATATCCATAGCATCACTGCTAACCAAGAAATGTTGTCCATTGTGAATCAGAAATGTGGATGAATCTGTGATAAATAGAAACTGAGATAAAATTAGTAGAAGAAACTACAGATCACACCCATGCAGGCAGGGGCTGCTGCGGAGGTGAGGGTGTTTCCAGGGTTATCCAGACTTTTTCAGGAATTCACGAGAGGCCCCAGGGCAATTACTGGAAATAAGAAATTGTGTTAGAAGGAAATATGCTGCATGACTCCTCTCTCCTTCCACATTTGTGTTGAGCAACTGGCAGTAGAAGCACGTGTCCATATAGAGAAGTACTAAGGATAGGCATTTCCCACCTAGTCATGAACTACCTGAAGGCAAACTATGGGTAAAAACCACACATTGCAACTCTCACACACTCACCCCCGTTGCATTCACTGTAGATGACCTCTGGTTATCAGAATAGTCTCCAGCAACAGGGCAATAGAGATTCTCAAATACAAGATGAACACATGATTGAGACTCACTATGTGATTCAGGAAAGACCACACCATGAAAAATAAACACAGATAACAAAAAAAATAAAAGAACCCCATGGAGTTCCCTAGTGGCTTAGTGGTTAGGACTCTGGGCTTTCACTGCCATGACCCAGGTTCAGTCGCTGTTCAGGGAACTGAGATTCTGCAAGCTGTGCAGTAGGTCCCCATCCCCCTCCACCCCAGGCAAAAGAAGAACCCCACCCAAGAAAACAGAGGTGCTATAACAAACAGAAGAACTTTTAAAATAAGGACAATTGATATCTTCAGAGAGAGTTGAGAAGATCATTCATTCAAGAAAGAGAACAACTAGAAAACATAAATGTCTAAAATATGATTATCAAAAGGACTAATTAGCAGAATGGAACAAAAGCATGGAACTGGAAAATTATTAAAGTGTAAAAGAAAGGTTCAGAGACATGAAGGATGCAATAAGAGATCAGAGAGGCTAGATGTAAGAAATAATCAAGAAGTTTAAAAAAATCCCAAAGTCCTAGAGAAATATGTCTTCAGTTTAAAATGGCCCAACCAAGCAGGATGTTTGGCAAACTGTTCCACTCTCCCAAAATATCATCCTGCAATTTCAGAACACAATAAAAACTGACCAGTCAACTTTCACTAAGGAGAGACTTCACCTGTCTAGAAATCTATACTATTCTTAGAAATCAACAAATTGTGTAGATTAAAAAAAAAAAAAAAAGTAAGGGCTTCCCTGGTGGCACAGTGGTTAAGAATCCACCTCCCAATGCAGGCGACACGGGTTTGAGCCCTGGTCCGGGAAGATCCCACATGCTGTGGAGCAGCTAAGCCCATGCGCCACAGCTACTGAGCCTGAACTCTAGAGTCCATGAGCCATAGCTACTGAGCCCATGAGCCACAACTACTGAGCCTGCGTGCCACAGCTACTGAAGGCCACGTGCCTAGAGCCTGTGCTCTGTAATACGAGAAGCCACCCACCACGATGAGAAGCCTGCCCACCACAATGAAGAGTAGCCTCCACTCGCTACAACTAGAGAAAGCCCACGTAGAGCAACGAAGACCCAACACAGCCAAAACTAAATAAATTGAAATAAATAAATTTTAAAAAATAGTAAGTTGCAGAAGATTTAGATTAACAAAATAAGCTTGATTTAGTGCAGGTATAAAGAAATCTCTCCTGAATATGCTTAAAGGAAAATATATTCTAAATTTAGAAAGAAATCAACAAAATTTTATTTATTTTCTGAAGTTTTCAATAATGGTTCAATACTATGCCCCTCAAAACCTTAAAATTCAGAAGTAAATGAAACATGATAAAGCCTAAAATATAATTAGCATAATCCTAGAGGATATGGAAACAACAAAAAAGAATCTTACTCATAATCCAACCCTTGAATAGCTCTTCTACGGAAGAACACACACACACACACACACACACACACACACACGTGGACGTGCGCATTTTCTTTTCTAAAACATTCCTCAGGGAATACTTGTTCTCTTTGTCTTGATTCAGTTTCCTATACCAAAAGGGAATATTGCCACAAATAAAAATCCTATACAGAAACAAAATATTTATGATAAAGCAAGCCACTCAAAAAAGAGCCAGGTTCACTGGCAAAAGCAGGAATGGAATAGAAGATTATGCTACAACTGATAACCTGGTACAATTTACAGCCATGAACTGCCTCAGCACAATTGCTCTGGACTTTTCCTCCATCGCAGAATTTGAAGTGGTTAGATTCTATCAAAATTCCGGTTGTGCAAGCTCCTATTGAGGCCCATGGATATTAAAGGAGAAATTCACAGGGCCAGCCTGGAAATCAACAAGCCCAGGGCTCCAGCATTTAATATTAGGCCTCCTTGATTGGGCTTCCTTCTCCAGACCTCCCTTGAAGAAATGGATTTGTAGCTCCATAAGGCTTCTGCATTACAGGAGACAGAAACCTTAAAATGCATGCACTACCAGAATGATCTAGCAGCAGGTGCATCGATTTTAAGTCAGTGTGATGGAGGAGGAATGGGATTCACAATGGAGAGGCAGCTGGAAGGGGTAGCCTGCTTTCTAACGGCCCAAGTTCCTTGGCTCCTAGGGTTTTCACCAGCCAGCTCAGGAGAATCACAAGTTCAGCATTTCTCTCTAAATCCCAGTTGGCAAAACAATAACCAAACCTCATAGACTGGTCAGAGAGGTGTGAATGGTATGTGGGAAAGCCATACTTTGCATGTGGTGATGTCTTTTCTCACAAGCATACAGGGTTGTTGCAGACACAAGAGATTTAAAAATTCTCAGTAAGTTAAAAATAAGAGATTACTGAAAGCATTTTTAGAATTCTGAAATGATTCTAATATAGTGAATTGAAGGAGATATATATGATATTTTATATATCTATATATGCTTTTAAAAATTGTACTACAGGAATGGCAAACAAGGGCAATCCTGTTCACAAAGATGGTTGATTAAAAGCAACCCAAATGTTGGGGGTACTCACTGGGGCCTCTTGAGGTGACAAGGTAAGTTTGGCTATAATAGAATGGACTCAGAAAAGCCATGTTATTTTTGCAATTGTTCTAGTGACAGTTTTATGAAAAACTTGAGAATTCTCACTAATTATGAATATGCCTCAGTTTCTCTAACCATAAAATACATAACCAATTCTCAAGATCAATCTGAAATGAACTATTATAAAAAATGGGACAAATGTCAATAAATACTAATAATGAAGTATCATTAACTAAACTAAGATCCTTAGGTAAAATCACCGAAGAATAACTATAAAGCTCTCTGAGCACTGTTTACCAGGTAAGAGTGAAATCCATTTACATAGTTGATATTTAATGGCGATTTTATTGGCTTAAATTATACCATGAAATGTTACTCTTTTTAATTTAAGGTAACCATAAAAAAGAATACTAGTAATCAAATTTAGAGACTGACTAAAAAGGGAGATTGAATAAAGTATAGAAGTATGAAAAGGTATACAAATCACAAAATCCACATTCAAGTATTTCAATGAAAATAAAATCCATAAAGAAAATAAGAGAAATTTTTCAAAGGCACAAAAGGAATGTAACTAGAAGTGACAGAAATGATTGACAAAATAATCAAATACAAAATGGAAAAACAATAGAAGCCTATAAGTTGGTACATTAACACTCAGCTACAGCCAACGGCTAGAAATCAGTATAAAGACAGTGATGTTGCCCTAAAAACTCTCACAAAAGGAAAGCATTTGTTATTAACCATTGTAAAGCAGGATGCTGCCAGAATGAGAAGGGTCTCAAGATAGGATTCTAACATTGTCCTTTCTATGTTCATCTTCCTGTAATCATTTAGTTCCACTTTAAAAACTCAGTGATATATCATGACCATAAAAACAAGAGTCTGTTTTCCCAGCAAGAGAAATCAACATTTGTTCCATCCTGCAACTGGATTCCCTACCCAGGCCCATAACAGGGAGAGAAGAAACAGGGTGGTGTGACCATTCCAGTAGCAGCAACTCTTTACTGCATTTTCTTTCACTCCTTCCTTCAATAAGAATTGAATTTTGTATAAGGAAGGTCACTTGTCACCTTGCCTTAGACAGTTACATGATTCCACTTACCCAACTTTCAACATCCCACCTCTACCCTCCCCCTCCCCCAGAGGATGCTGTGCTCTATGCCCCACCCCAGCATGTTTTACAAACACTCTTTATTCTGCAAACCATGTTCACCCATGTTAAGAAATACGACTCTCTTCTTGTTAGTCCTCAGCTGAGGCTCCAAGCTCAGGGCTGGCATGATAAAATTTTCTTTTTAAAAGATTGAGGTAGGAACGGAACAGAAGGCAATTATCACTGAAAGTTGTCATCCTTGTCCTCTCCTGGGGGCACATTGACATTCCCTTTACAGGGAGTTGCACTGATTCTGCCCACGTGTACATAGGGATGGGGCATTCGAGAGACCGAGGAAGTGGCCAACTAACCTATAAGGGCTTTTGTTTATTTGGCAGAGTCAGAGGGACTTATTGTCTTTTGAAAGAAGAAATTATCCACAATCACGTCTGGTAGCTTACTTTTACTATAGGGATAAAGACTGGCAGTTAAGACAAGGTATGAGTAAATGTTATGACAAAGAGAAAAAACAGAAAGAAGATTGTCACACAATTTGCAATCTGTGGGCCCAGCTTACACATTTCTTCCTGTTTTCACTTAAACCCACTTCTTATAGCAGTGAGGCAGAGTAACTTAAAGAGTAGAAAGGGATAATTAATAAGGAAACCTTACCCAAAGCTTTTCTGGTTTATTCAGAAAGATCTAGTTTTCAGGGTGAACACCTGGGTGTCAAGGATTATGAAGAACATTCTCCCTGGTATCTGTGAATGTACTGCTCTAAACACTACACAGATCAACTTCAGTGTATTTTTCTTTCACTTAGGAGAGAAAATCCATTTTGAGCACTGCTTTTGAAACAACTCAAAAAACTTATTTTCTACTATGGCATGCAACATCACTACACATGATTAAAATAGTATTTAAATTCAGCAGGATTCACATTTATATCTAGGTTTATGCATCCATATTAGTAAACCTGAAAAATATTAAGGAAACTCTCAATCAAGAATATCCAGCAATGTTCAGGGATGCACAGGAGACCTAAGGAGAATAAAACAGGTACAGCAGGTGTTTTTGTGCTGTCTGCTCAGCCTATGATAAACCCTTTCTTCTGAGAACTAATTACATCCACCAGGGAAGGACTTCAGTAGCCATGTGTAAAACATGTGACACTGCAACTCTGGCCACAGATGACTGGAACAAAATTAATGCCTGATCCATATTGGGCCAATCAGAATCTCTCTTCACCAGGAATCTGTAGAGAAGGGATGTAAACTGAGGACAAGAGGACCAGTGAGTCAGTCAGTCACCTTCTTCTTGCCATGTGCATGGACAAAGAGATAAACCAGATCTTGGGAAAGACAAATGAAAGAGATGCAAAGAATGAAACAAATGAATGAAATAGAGAAAAACAGACGGTACTACTTGGACTCCTGAAAACTTTCCATCTTTTCTTGCTGACAATCCCGCTTCCTTCACTCCCAACAGGGGTTGTTCTGTGGCGGTGGACTTTGGGAACAAATGTAGACTTGGGGTTTGATGTATGCGACTGCCTTGTTTCTGATTTTTATGTTTATCTTAGTATAGTATTTAGTGCTTGATATCATTGGTGGATTTGTTTCTTGGTTTGGTTGTTCTCTTTTTTTATTTTAATAAATTTTTTATTTTAATAATTTTATTTATTTATTTATTTATTCCTTTTTTCTCCCTCCTCTTCTGAGCTGTGTGGCTGACAGGGTCTTGGTGCTCCAGCATGGTGTCGGGCCTGAGACTCTAAGGTGACAGAGCTGAGTTCAGGACACTGGACCACCAGAGACCTTCCAGCCCCATGAAATATCAATTGGCGAGAGCTCTCCCAGAGATCTCCATCTCAACGTTAAGACCCAGCTCCACTCAATGGCCAGCAAGCTACAGTGCTGGACACTCCATGCCAAACAACTAACACGGCAGTAATACAAACCCACCCATTAGCAGAGAGGCTGCCTAAAATCATATTAAGTTCACAAACACCCCAAAACACAGCACCAGATGCCGTCCTGCCCACCAGAAAGACAAAATCCAGCCCCACCCACCAGAACACAGGCACCAGTCCCCTCTACCAGGAAGCCTACACAAGCCCCTGAACCAACCTTACCCACTGGGGGCAGATACCAAAAACAAGGGGAAATATGAACCTGCAGGCTGTGAAAAGGAGATCCCGAACACAGTAAGTTTAACAGAATGAGAAGACAGAGAAATATGCAGCAGATGAAGGAGCAAGGTAAAAACCCACCAGACCAAACAAATAAAGAGGAAATAGGCAGTCTACTTGAAAAAGGATTCAGAGTAATGACAGTAAAGATGATCCAAAAGCTTGGAAGTAGAATGGAGAAAATACAAGAAACGTTTAACAAGGACCTAGAAGAACTAAGGAGCAAACAAACAACACAATAAATGAAATTAAGAATTCTCTAGAAGGAATCAATAGCAGAATAAATGAGGTTGAAGAACGGATAAGTGACCTGGAAGATAAAATAGTGGAAATAACTACTGCAGAACAGAATAAAGAAAAAAGAATGAAAAGAACTGAGGACAGTCTTAGAGACCTCTGGGACAACATTAAATGTACCAATGTTCAAATTATAGGGGTCCCAGAAGAAGAAGAGAAAAAGAAAGGGTCTGAGAAAATATTTGAAGAGATAATTCCCTAACATGGGAAAGGAAATAGTCAAGTCCAGGAAACACAGAGAGTTCCATACAGGATAAATCCAAGGAGAAACACACCAAGACACCTATTACTCAAACTATCAAAATTTAAATACAAAGAAAAAATATTAAAAGCAACAAGGGAAAAGCAAAAAAATAACATACACGGGAATTCCCCATAAGGTTAACAGCTGATCTTTCAGCAGAAACTCTACAAGCCAGAAGGGAGTGGCAGGACACATATAAAGCAATGAAAGGGAAAAACCTATAACCAAGGTCACTCTACCCAGCAAGGATCTCATTCAGATCCGATGGACAAATTAAAACCTTTACAGACAAGCAAAAGCTAAGAAAATTCAGCACAACCAAACCAGCTTTACAACAAATGCTAACAGAACTTCTCTAGGCAGGCAACACAAGAGAATGAAAAGACCTACAATAACAAACCCAAAATGATTAAGAAACTGGTAATAGGGACATACATATCGCTAATAACCTTAAATGTAAATGGATTAAATGCTCCAACCAAAAGACATAGACTGGCTGAATGGATACAAAACAAGACACAAAAACAAGACCTGTATATATGCTGTCTACAAGAGACCCACTTCAGACCTAGGAACACATACAGACTGAAAGTGAGGGGATGGAAAAAATATTCCATGCAAATGGAAATCAAAAGAAAGATGGAGTGGCAATGCTCACATCAGACAAAATAAACTTTAAAATAAAGACTATTACAAGAGACAATGGGGCTTCCCTGGTGGCGCAGTGGTTGAGAGCCCACATGCCAATGCAGGGGACACGGCTTCGTGCTTCGGTCCAGTAAGATCCCACATGCTACGGAGCAGCTAGGCCCGTGAGCCATGGCTGCTGAGCTTGCGTGTCCGGAGCCTGTGCTCTGCAACAGGAGAGGCCACAACAGTGAGAGGCCCACATACAGCAAAAAAAAAAAAAAAAAAAAGACAATGAAGGACACTACGTAATGATCAAGGGGTCAATCCAAGAAAAAGATAACGATTGTAAATATTTATGTATCCAACATAGGAGCACCTCAAAACATAAGGCAAATGCTAACAGCCATAAAATGGGAAATCAACAGTAACAAAATGATAGTAGGGGACTTTAACATCCCACTTTCACCAATGGACAGATCATCCAAAATGAAAATAAATATGGAAACACAAGCTTTAAATGACACATTTAATAAGATGGACTTAATTGATATTTCTAAGACATTCCATCCAAGAAAAACAGAATACACTTTCTTCTCAAGTGCTCACGGAACATTTTCCAGGATAGATCGTATATTTGGAGAGAAATCAGGCTTTGGTAAATTTAAGAAAATTGAAATCATATCAAGTATTTTTTCTAACCACAATGCTATAGACTAAGTATCAATTACAGGAAAAAAAACTGTAAAAAGTACAAATACATGGAGGCTAAACAATATGCTATTATATAACCAAGAGATTACTGAAGAAATCAAAGAGGAAATCAAAAAATACCTAGAAACAAATGACAATGAAAACACGACTATCCAAAAACCATGGGATGCAGCAAAAGCAGTTCTAATAGGGAAATTTATAGCAATACACTCTTACCTCAAGAGACAAGAAACATCTCAAATAAAAAACTTAACCTTACACCTAAAGCAATTAGAGAAAGAAGAACAAAATAACCCCAAAGTTAGCAGAAGGAAAGAAATCATAAAGATCAGATCAGAAATAAATGAAAAAGAAATGAAGGAAACAAAAGCAAAGATTACAAAAAAAAGCAACAAAAAGAATAAAATATCTAGGAATAAACCTACCTAAGGAGACAAAAGACCTGTATGCAGAAAACTATAAGACACTGATGAAAGAAATTAAAGATCATACAAACAGATGGAGAGATATACCATGTTCTTGGATTGGAAGAATTAACATTTTGAAAATGACTCTACTACCCAAAGCAATCTACAGATTCAATGCAATCCCTATCAAATTACCAATGGCATTTTTCACAGAACTAGAACAAAAAATTTCACAATTTGTATGGAAACACAGAATACCCCTAATAGCCGAAACAATCTTGAGAAAGAAAAATGGAGCTGGAGGAATCAGGCTACCTGACTTCAGACTATACTACAAAGCTACAGTAATCAAGACAGTATGGTACTGGCACAAAAACAGAAAGATAGATCAATGGAACAGGATAGAAAGTCCAGAAATAAATCCCCTCACATATGGTCATCTTAACTTTGATCAATGAGTCAAGAATATACAGTGGAGAAAAGACAGCCTCTTCAATAAGTGGTGCTGGGAAAACTGGATAGCTATATGTAAAAGAATGCAATTAGAACACTTCTTAACACCATACACAAAAATAAGCTCAAAATGGATTAAAGACCTAAATGGAGGCCAGACACTATAAAACTCTTAGAGGAAAATATAGGCAAAACACAGTATGACATAAATCACAACAAGATACTTTTTGACCCACCTCCTAGAGAAGTGGAAATAAAAACAAAAATAAACAAATGGAACCTAATGAAACTTCAAAGCTTTTGCACAGCAAAGGAAACCATAAACAAGATGAAAAGACCACCCTCAGAATGGGAGAAAATATTTGCACATGAAGCAACTAACAAAGGATTAATCTCCAAAATTTACAAGCAGCTCGTGCAGCTCAATATCAAAAACACAAACAACCCTATCCCCAAATGGGCAGAAGACCTAAATAGACATTTCTCCAAAGAAGAAGGTTGCCTACAAACACATGAAATGATGCTCAACATCACTAATCATTAGAGAAATGCAAATCAAAACTACAATGAGGTATCACCTCACACTGGTCAGAATGGCCATCATCAAAAAATCTGTAAACAATAACTGCTGGAGAGGGTGTGGAGAAAAGGGAACCCTCTTGCACTGTTGGTGGGAATGTAAATTGATACAGCCACTATGGAGAACAGTATGGAGGTTCCTTAAAGAACTAAAAACAGAACTACCATACGACCCTGCAATCCAACTACTGGGCATATACCCTGAGAAAACCATAATTCAAAAGAGTCATGTACCACAATGTTCATTGCAGCACTATTTACAATAGCTAGGATGTGGAAGCAACCTAAGTGTCCATTGACAGATGAATGGCTAAAGAAGATGTGGCACATATATACAATGGAAATTTACTCAGCAATAAAGGAAATGAAATTGAGTTATTTGTAGTGAGGTGGATGGATGTAGAGTCTGTCATACAGAGTGAAGTAAGTCAGAAAAAGAAAAACAAATATTGAATGCTAACATATATATGGAATCTAATAAAAAAAAGGTTCTGATGAACATGGGCAGGACAGGAATAAAGATGTAGGTGTAGAGAATGGACTGGAGGACATGGGCAGGGGGACGTGTAAGATGGGATGAAGTGAAGGAGTTGCATTGACATATATTCTCTACCAAATGTAAAATAGCTAGTGGGAAGCAGCCACATAGCACAGGGAGATCAGCTCTGTGCTTTGTGACCACCTAGAGGGGTGACCTCCCTATCCGGGAGGGTGGAAGGGAGATGCAAGAGGGAGGGGATACGGGGGCTTCCCTGGTGGCGCAGTGGTTGAGAGTCCGCCTGCCAATGCAGGGGACGTGGGTTCATGCCCCGGTCTGGGAAGATCCCACATGCCGTGGGGCGGCTGGGCCCGTGAGCCATGGCCGCTGAGCCTGCACGTCTGGAGCCTGTGCTCCGCAACGGGAGAGGCCACAACAGTGAGAGGCCCACGTACCGCAAAAAAAAAAAAAAAAAAAAAAGAGGGAGGGGATACGGAATATATGTGTAAGTATAGCTGATTCACTTTGTTATACAGCAGAAACTAACAGAACACTGTAAAGCAATTATACTCCAATAAGGATGTTTAAAAAAAAAAAAACAGCTTTGGATTTTTAAGAGTGTAGAAAATCTCATATTTTCTTTGTTCTTCTCTTGGCAATTATAGTCTTTCCTGAAATCTGAGAGCTTGGAGAATTAATGTATTTTCAATTCAAACCTTGAAAACATCCATTTATGTCTCAGTGATAGAAATATATTGTGGCAGAAAATTCTCCTCCACTATCGAACATATTTTGTACAAGCAAAGGGAAAAGTCTTTAAACTCTATCAAAAACTCATGCAGTTAACTAAAAGTAATACGTTCATATTTTATTACTAATCAGTTGTACTCTAATAAGACCCCAAATGGACTATGGTTATCAAAAATACTTTGTCTTTTTTGTAACTTCTTTCTCTTTGAGGGCTCAGAGAACTTTTAGCAGAATTAAAACATTTACAAAGCTTTTAAAACAGCTTTGCTTTCCTTTAGGGGCAAAATGCCATTTTTATATGCAATTGTTTGATATCACTGATGTCTTTGATAAGTGACATCATGGTAGAAGCTAAGAATACCATCTAAATTATTATTTTACCTCTAGCATTTCACTGGATATAGGAGTCTGATTAATATTTAATCACTGTAAATGTGAACATAATTCTATAGAAACTAATGTATTGTCCACTTTAAATACATCTGCCCCTTATTATAACAGATCAGTGGCCAACACATATGTTTCCTATAATAAGTGTGCAAAACAAAAGAATGCCCTAAGTCGGGAGAATATTAAGGAGAATTTAACATGGGATGTCATTTCAATTCTCTATATCTGAAATTGGTTAAAGCTAGGTACTATACGAAGAAAAGTTGTAGATTGTTCTGACTTCTTCAATAGCCATTTTATTATTTGGAAAGCATATTAACCAATTTAGCCCAATAATTGAAATGTTGATGCACTCTCAGCCTTTTAGCTAAAGCAGAGCAATTATGGGTTGTGAAAGGTTTATCACAGCTTTGCAGTTTCCTGGCCTTTAAGCCTGTATCTCTATGGGTTTCTGAATGAGGTGTCGTTTTAGCAGTTATGGGGCCCATTTAAACATCATTGGATCAATTGTGATCATTGCCTGCTAAGCTGCCCTTTACCCCCTCTCACTGTTGTGGCCTCTCCCGTTGCGGAGCACAGGCTCCGGATGCGCAGGCTTAGCGGCCGTGGCTCACGGGCCCAGCCGCTCCGTGGCATGTGGGATCCTCCCGGACCAGGGCACAAACCCGTGTCCCCTGCATCGGCAGGCAGACTCTCAACCACTGCACCACCAGGGAAGCCCTGTAGAGGTTTTTTTTTGACTGCTTCTCTGGGTCTTTCCTTGGGTTGAGATAAACACTACTCTTGGCAAGATTTGGATTTCTTGAGCACCATTCTCATTGCTATGTCCTTTTGCTATTTGGATTGTTTATTCCAGGGATAAATTTATTTGTCAGTGTTGCTTTATCTTGGATCATAACACTACCCTGACTGGTACTTGACAACAGACCAGAAGTTAATTACCATGATCAAGACAGAAGATATAGAGCCTCCACCTGTTTCTACACTGAGTAAATATTGGTCCTCGCAACAGGAGCTGACCCATATGTGATGAATCGTTTAACAAATGAGTGGTTTGTATATTGCAGATACACTTGCCTGGTTTGAGCCGTCTTGAATAAAGATCTGTCTCAAGAGCTCCGAAGTCTGAACCTCTTCCATAATGAGCCAATGAACCAATCTTTCATTTCACTTCATGCAATTTTAGATTTCCATAGGATTATAAAATAGCAGGTGTTCATTTTGCTTTTTCTCTCCCAAAGAACCATCCCTCCACATACACGTACACATGTGCACAAGATGTATAAAGGCCAAAGAAAAAGAATTTTATTTTTGCCTGTAAATAGCTTTGATATATATGTTTTCAGAATTTTATTACAAATTCAACTTTTCCACCACTATATCTTTAAAAGAAATCCCTTGAAATTCAGTTGTCATTGATCCTTGGTTCCTTTCTTAGTGGCAGAAATTTTTAAATTCAATTTTATATAGATATTTTCTTCCTGCCTTTCAGTGAAATGCCAAATTTGCAAACCTTTTTAGCAGTCTCACTGAATTCACCCACAGCCATTTTGTGAGTGTTTGAACACTTACTTGTTACATGGACGCCCTCCGAGTGACACAGAAGAGTTCTCCCCACTGGGAGTGTAATGGTCCCTCCCTTGCACATCAAAAAAAACAGGATGTTCAGCCTGTTGTCCCTTCTATTTTTCTATTATGTCACATTTACTTTTCTATCTCGGCTTCTTTAGCGAAAAATGAAATGAGTGGAGAAACTATTATTTCTCATTAACCTCTTTGGAAAAGCAGACATTTAAAACTGTTTCACTGACTGGGAGTATTCCTTTACTTCTCCTATCAGATTTACCATCTTTATACAACAGTTTTCTGAGCATGATATGAAGCCTCGGAGGCTTGTGCTCAGGCTGAACATTTGCTCCTGGTTGAAAGAGCCTCTTATTCTCAACATTTCTACCATCACTCCTGGGTAGAGAATCAGCGAGCACAGCCTCCTGCATATCTGTAGGGTTGGGTTAGGTCTTCCTCTGGCCAATAAAGCATAATTCTGACAAAACCCATTTATTCTAAAGTTCACACTGTTTTTCAGCTTCACAATCACCTCCCACCCTTTTTCATGTACTTTAAGAAAAAAAAGTTTATTGTACAAATGTTTGGGAAACACAGATAAGTATAAAAATAAAAACACCAATAGCTCCCAACCAGAAGATGACCACTGTGGTTCACAACCTCAGGTTTATCCTTCCAGAAATAAAATATAAGTGAAAAAAAATAAAAATGTTTATTTTAAAAATTGATATCACACTATACCACAGTTTTTTTTTTTTTTTTTTTTTTTTTTTTTTTGCGGTACGCGGGCCTCTCACTGCTGTGGCCTCTCCCGTTGCGGAGCACAGGCTCCGGACACACAGGCTCCACGGCCATGGCTCGCGGGCCCAGCCGCTGCGCGGCATGTGGGATCTTCCGGGATAGGGGCACGAACCCGTGTCCCCTGCATCGGCAGGCGGACTCTCAACCACTGCGCCACCAGGGAAGCCCTATACCACAGTTTTGAAAAATGTTTTTTTGTTCATTTCATACATTTCTATGTTTCTCTATGAGATTTTAGTGTCCATGTCATATTTCGTAGTACAGATGTCCCTTAATTCCTTTAAACATTCCTTTGCTTTTGGACATTTAATTTTTCTTAAATTATTTGCTGTTATAGACAGAGAAGAGGTAATGTCGCAGTTTGGAAGTTCCTGTTACATATACCTTTATAACTTTAAAGTAGAAAGGATAAAACTAGGCTTTATAACTTTAAAGATGATTTTTGCCAAATTGATTTGTGATTAATGGTATTTTTTGTTCTGCTTGCTCGTATACTCAATATTGCACACATGAATCTTTGGAGAAAGTGGAAGTTAAAAGAGAAGGAAGGAAGAAGGAGAAAAGAGAAGAAAGGGTCATCACTGAGTGCTTCCTCTGTACCACATTCTGCTAAAAGCTTTCAACACTTGAAGTCATTCAACCTTTACCGTAAGCCCTGATTTGCCACCTTCTGTTGTATAATTATTAGCTCATTTTAAAGGTGATCAATTTGAGGAAAGAGAGGTTATGAAGACCACAGATTATAAACAGCTTGAGTACTTTTAGACCAGAAAGCTGTGTAACCTTGCAACATTTGCTTAAGTTCTCAGAGACTTGATTGTCTCATTTATAACATGAATGAGATGTTCAGATCTCTTCAAGTTCAAACAGTCTATGATCCTAGGTTTAATAAAAAAGAATGCTGCCATACCTTGGAGGTATCTTCACATTCCAATATGAGGATACCAGACAACTTAAGTAAGACTTACCAAAGAGGGACCAAAAACGTGTTCTATATCATTAGCCAACACCCACCCTGAGGGTTTAACAAGATGAAGGTTGAAGAAGACAAAAGTGTCTCATTGAAGAAAGTCGCCGATGTGCTGTGGCAGTGTACCTCACATACCCTCTCCCCTCCAGCCGTGCCCCCTGCTAATGGGGAGGGCAGGGAAAAGAAGTCCTTTCCTTTGACCTTCAGTTACATGCAAGGAGCTTCCTGGGGATGATGCAGAGTAGCCCTTTGGAAATTAAGATTTACAATAAAATGGTGTCTCATTTTTGACAAGGTCCTAGCTGAAACATTTTGCAGCAATGATGAAAAGGCAGGATTTGGGAAATGCCTGCAGTACCGCTGATAGCAGATCAAAAATGTGTGTGTGTTTCCCAAAGTCCCAATGTGAAGCCTACTTGTAGAGTCAGGCCACTCAAGGTGGCTGTTCTCTTGCTCTCTGTACATCCCCTGAGAGACCAGTGCCTGCTTCACCTACACCCTACACATATGACTGACCTTCTGACATACTTGCTCCAGGCCCCAGCAGGTGATTTTTCTTATCAAAGGGGTGGTGAGGGGTGTACCCTTCTTCTTCCCCTGGTAACTGATGAGCCCACTTGATATCAATTCCCCCTATAACTGGTAACATCCTCCATCCCCCAGGGATCAAAGATGGCCACCATGTCCTGCCCCACTGTCTGTCCCACAATAGGGTGTTGCTCCAGAACCTTGTTTCAGATGTGTAAGATCCTCTTATCCACTAAACCATCAATGTCTCTCTTGCTGACTCCAGGCTCTTTCTTCAGTCTTGAAGCTGGGCAAGTACAGGGCTTGCAGGCCTGTGGGGTGCAGCCCAACCCTACTATAGAGCAGTCTACCTGGGCATTGCCAGGGTAAGGCTATGTCAGCAGAAAGAGGCCAGAGTGGGGGTGGGAGTGGGAGGACATTATAAGCAACCATTTGCAGGGGTGGCTCTTACCACATCAAGGGATTAATCTGGTTACTCAGGAAAGATGATCACAGATGTCCCCACAAGATAAAATTTCAGCTTTAAATACCTGCCAAGGCCAAGAGAAACCAAGGTCATATTTCCTTAGTCAACCCTGCCCCTTACCTCTCCTCCCTACCTGCTTCCATTCTTGGAGGGTCAGGGCAGCCTACAGAGTGGGGGAGGGGTAGAAACTTAAGAACATAGAGAAGAAGCTGACCACGTGCTCACCACCCGGTAGGCTTCTGTAGCCATGGCCAAGCCAAGCTGGAAAAATAGAAAGAGGTTTGGAGTTTGGATTTCGTATTGGACTGAACATGTTAATTACTGAAATGAAGTTATCTTAATACGCAAAAATGACTGGAAGATAGTCCATTATCTGAGAGTGACAAGATAAGTCAACAAATCTACTCAACTTTTTATCCAAAGAGTGGGGTGGGGGGGGGGAAACTAGTGCCCTGAGCTGGATAAAAGAGGCAGATGGAGGGAAAAAAAAGTTGCTTTCCTGTGGTACCCTAGGGAGTCCCACCTCTTTCCACAAATAGGTTGATTTAGAAGGTATCAAAGGGTGCAAAGCCCTCCTCAGCTTGAGTATAAATATACCTACTGCTAGTTTCAAACATGTCTGGACACGCCTGGGGAACTGGTGGAGTAGGCCTGCTGGCATCTCTTTATTAGGACTCTCAGGAAGACAAAATATCTTGAAATGGAAAAATAGGCTTGACTCAGTGACAAAGCTCTATGCCTCAGGGTGAAGAGGTGATTCTGATATGGCATTTGTCAAAGGGATTCTTTTGCTGCCCTCTCTAGACTCCTGTAGTATATAAGAAGAGAATGAAAGAGAAGGCTGTATAAAAATGAAAGATATGTCTCCAAAGATTCCTTTCCTTCCTGTCCTCACCATGGTTCACTGTGACTGGAGTATATACTTCTTGGCCACGTGACTTGTTTGGGCCAATAGGATATGGATGAAAGTTACAGTGTTTTCTGAGGCCTTATAAGGCATCATTTATTTCCATTCAGTACTCGAGCTTCTGCCGTTTCCATAAGAACCTATGTCTGAACGCAACCTGCAGCCTAAGCCCAGGCAACGCTACTCGAGCCCAGCAGAGCCATAGCCATCCCATGAATCCAAAAGTAAAAATTTAATGCTGATTTTTGTAAGCCACACATATTTTAGTGTTATTTGTTGGGTAGCATTGTCACGGTGAGAAACAAAACCGATTGATACAAGCGATTTCTATTAAAATGCAGTTGGACACCGGGGCATGTAAAACACTGGAGTTTGAAGGATGTGTTCACCCCTTATTTTGCTACTGAACACTCAGAGTTGTAGCACCTTTAGTGATTCAGGGTAACAGAAGTGACAGGAGGACCTGGGAGAGACCACAGTGCCTGTTGCCTGGAAACGGGTGGCAACGGCCATGCTCTCACAGGTACTGAGTGGCGATAGTAGTCGGAATTTCTGTATGGAGATGCTTAATGGCCCACAGGAGGTGGGAGAGGGGATGACAACCTCACAGATCCACACTGAGGCTGACCGTACTTGTGTAGGACTAGGTGTGATCACATCCTGTGATCTCCCCAAAAGACATGTGGTCCTGTAATACCAGTCAGAGCCAGAAACAAAGAGATCCAGGTTCTATCATTGAAATGGACTTTCACTGAAAAAATCAAATCCTCGAACAAAGTAAAAAAAAATGTCCCAAAGGGTGGTGGGAAAACTGGTACTTTTGATGATAGGATAGAGATTCAAAATGTCAACAAGGTGAAAACATGAGATGAAATCAATAAAATGAAATGTATGAGGATAAATGTAAAACTTTGCATTGAGATTCAGGAAATCTGATGTCCATATTCAAACAAAGGGATGGACATTAAGAGAAAAAGCTCAGGACATGTTATACGATAAGCCCATTTGATTTACAGTAAAGCTAATGCAATCTTATATTGTATTAATAAAAGTGTAATGTCCAGATGAAAGATGGGATAGTTTCTCTGGACTCGGCACTGAATATAGTGTATGGCTCAGTTACATTAAATTCTGTCAGCATTAATCCGTCTGCTTTGTGGGTATCATTCAGCTGGATATGGCATTTTGAGAGTGTACAGTGATGCAAAGGAATGGTTCCAAAGCACTACAGTGAGGAAGGTGAGGGTTCTGGAAGCTGCAACATAAAAGGCATTCCTGAAGAAAAAAGAGGTGTTTAACCTGAAAAGAGATGACTTCAGGGAGTTAATGAGAGTTATTTTCAAATATCTGAAATCTATTCTTCGAAAGAATGAATAAGCTTATTTTATGAGACTCCATAGAACAAAGCCAAGGCCAGTGAGTGGATGGTATAGAGTCACATTTTGATGAAATGTAAAGGGAACATTTACAATTAAGTCTATTGAAAAATAAAATAAGCTCTCTTGCAAAGGAACGAAGCTTACATTCCTAGAGGTATATAAGCAGAGGTGTAAAGTGACCATGTGGCAAAGGGATTTCAGTTTGGGGTTCTGTTTCTCTCTCTCTCCAAAACTCTATCAATCTGTGAAGGCTTCTGATAATTTACCACTTACTCAGAAGTAAAACAATCTTCATAGAATCCCTCTGCTTTATCATCCAGAGGGGCGTATGTGAGAAGCAATCCATATAAGAATTTTCCCACATTTACAAGAGCTTAACTTGCCCACATGATATTTTCTTACATGCCTTTTGGAAAAGTGAGCTCAGAAGCAGCTGAGGTAATGTTTGAGTACATGTGTATATGAGCTTGCCCTTGCGCACACATTTGTGGTACTGTGTAGATGGTTGGGTCTGTCGATAAATAGAGACATATGGAAAGAGAAGAGCAAGAAAAGAGAGAGCAACAGCGAAAGAAAGGAGAGAGACAGACAGACAGACAGAGAGAGGGAGAATGTAGCCAAGAGGGTAAAAATTGCTGTTTAAAACTGCACATAACTAGAGTCCCCATCCTCTAGGAGAATGAGATAGTTTTCTCCCTTTGGGACACTGTGTGTTCAGAAAAACTCCTTCCTACATATAAAAAGTGAAGCACTCTGGCACAGTCCATCAGCCAGATAAGTTAAACAAAAGTTACTGAATTGTTTAGCATAGTATATGTAAGAAGTTTAAGCTTCAAGGGCAGCTTAAAGCTTAACATCATCATACATGATGAAGGGTCTAAGGAGGAAGAGGGAGAAGAAAATGCCCAACAGGATGACTGGATGCAGTGGCCGTCCCTCTGTGGGTGAAGCCAGGGAGATAAGCAGAGAACAGGGACGTCCAAGAGGCAGCTGGGGCATTAATGAACTAATTATTCTTGAGTTACTCCCAAAACACCAGCATAAGTTGGCTGCACATGCAGTCTCGTGAGGATGGACCTTTGAAAGATGAAACGATCTGGGAGGTGTCCAGTGTGGGTCAATGCTAGGCATGAAGGTAACAGGATGCCCGAGAGTTGAGAGTCTGGCAGACACTAAAAGTAGAGCAAGAGGAGACAATGATAAATTTAAATCTTACAAAGAACCCTGAAATATTAAGAT
The DNA here is from genome assembly GCF_964165515.1 of Mesoplodon bidens. Taxonomy (NCBI): domain Eukaryota; kingdom Metazoa; phylum Chordata; class Mammalia; order Artiodactyla; family Ziphiidae; genus Mesoplodon; species Mesoplodon bidens. Next base: position 135,704,506 of record NC_138161.1, read on the forward strand.
GGAAACAGAATTTCTTACAGGGTTTCCTAGTCTTGTGATGGAAGTTGGAGCAGTTTTACTTAAATCCTGATGGTCAAAGTCATCCCTGGAGACTATCTGCAAATGAGCTGACAAGTCTGGCAGGCTTTCCTAAACTCAATGTATGAATGAATAATAAAGAAACAAAATAATCAGCATCCACTTTGAAACAGTTTGTAGGCTTAAATTTATTATTAATGCATTGTTAATAAACAACAAGTAAATGAAGAAAACCCAATAAATGCCATTCATATTTTTGAGGACTTTGCTTGTTAAGAAAATTATTAAAAAATAAATGAAAATTGGTGCAGCCATTAGGGAAAACAGTATAGAGTTTCCCTCCTAAATTATAAATAGAACTACCATATGATCCAGCAATTCCACTTTTGGGTTTATCTGGAAAAAATGAAAACACTAACTCAAAAAGATACATGCACCCCCATGTTACTGCAGCATTATTCACTGTAGACAAGGTACGAAAGTAACCCGTGTCCACTGATGGATGAATGGATAAAGAAAATGTATGTTTCTATACTATATGTGTATAGACACATACACAGCGTAATATTATTCAACCATAAAAATGAAGGAAAACTTGCCATTTGTGACAACTTGGATGGACTTGGAGGGGATTATGTTTAGTGAAATAAGTCAGAGAAAGACAAATGTTGTTTGCTCTCACTTTTATGTGGAATCTAAACAAAAACAAAAAAAACCAAACTCATAGATACAGAGAAGAGATTGATGGTTGCCAGAGGTGGGGTGGAGGAGTGGGAGATGGACAAAATACATGAACAGGGTCAAAAGGTACAAACCTCCAGTTGTAAAATAAATGTCATGGGAATGTAATGTACAGCATGGTGACTATAGTTAATAATACTGTATTGTATATTTGAAAATTGCTAACAGAATAGATCTTAAAAGTTCTTATGATAAGAAAAATAGATTTGTAACTATGTGAGGTGGTGAATGTTAACTAGACTTACTGTGGTGACCATGTAGCAATATACACCAATATGGAATCATTGTGTTGTACCCTGAAACTAATATAATGTTACATGTCAATTATATCTTAATTAAAAAAAAATTAAATAAATAAACAAATAATTGGATTCTTTTATGGATAACTATATTTTTCACAATTATTGATAGTCTGTACAAATATTCAAAGTTATTTTGATTGTTCCTGATTATTTCCTGGCTAATGAACAGTAATATATGAGAAAGTTTTGTATGTATTGTGTCAGGATCCCATATTAATTTTTATAAAACAAACATAATAGTTTACAAAAGAAGCACTTCTCTTTGTAGACTATGATTTTGCTCTTCAAAGAGCTTTAACATCTATTGTTTTATAAATTATCTTTCTACTCAGTTTATTTTATTAATGGTTGATTCATTTATAGCATCCACCAAAATCCTGAGAGGTTCTCTTGATGTCTTAGAACCGAAAGTATCCCCTGGAATTTCTCACAAGATCAAAACAAAAATTAAGTCATCTACATATAGTCTGGAGAGAAAATTAAGGCCAAACATTTTGACACAAAAGGAAACAGGTAATCACTGATGGCTCGACTTAATAGATAAAGAAGTGTCCTGTGTTAGAGGGCTCCACTAGGGCTTAATCTAGATGGAAAAAAGGGAAAGAGACATAATAGACAAGAGAGGCGTGACTCTAGAACCCGATTCCTTAAAACAGGAACTTAGTCCAATTCCAACTGAATATCCTGTTTTACGTCTTCCTCAGCAATACATCTGAAAATATTTCACAAAACACAACATGCTCTTCCGTAAAGCCCATTTATCATAGGAGGAGCTGAGGCCACGAGAGTTTTATTCTTAAGATCATCCAAGGAAGAAGTGGCCTGAGAAGTTGATATTCAATATTCTGCAAATGGGTAAACAGAACTCCTAAAAATGCAACATGGACTTTGGGACTTCACAGTGGTGTTTTCCCTCCCTCCCTCTCTCTCTCCCTCCCTCCCTTCCTTCCTTCCTGCCTTCCTGCCTTCCTTCCTCTACAAATATAATGGATATTTGAGAAAGATTCAAATAAAGAAGCATATATTGAAAAAAGGAGACTTTCTCCCTCTGCCCACCTCATCTCACCCCCAGAGGTAATCATGCAGTATTTAGAGTCTACCTAGAATCCTTCCATATCATCTCAGCTCAGGCCGATGTAACAAAATACCCCAGACTGGAAGGCTTAAACAACAGATATTTATTTGTCACAGTTCTGAAGGCTGGGAAGTCTGAGATCAGGGTGCCAGCATGGCTGGTTTCTGGTGAGTACCGTCTTCCTGGCTTGCATATGGCCAATTTCTCACTGTTTCCTCCACAATAGAGGGTGAAGGGGCAGAGGTTCTGGTCTGTTTTATAAAGACACTAATGCCATCGTGACCCCCCTCATGATCTCACCTAAATCTAATTACTTCCCAAAGACCCTTCAAATACCATCACACTGGAGATTGGGGTTTCAAAATATGAATTTTGGAAGGGTGCAAACACTTGGTCCATTGTACATCTCTTCTATACATTTACACATTTAAATAAATAAGTATTGGTATTTACAAAGAAGTAGGAATATGCTGTATGTATTCTTCTAAAGTTTTTTTTTAACTTAAAAATAGACCATGGATATCTTTCCATGTCAGTCCTTGTGGATCAATCTCACTTTTTAAAATAGTATATGATATTCCATAGTATGGCATTTCCAAAATTTATTTAACCATTTTTCTCTTGATTGACATTTAGGCTGCTCTCAATTTTTCTCCATTAAAAATAATCTTGTGGTTAGCATATATAGCTTTATGAGTATGTGATAATATTTCTAAAGGACAGATAGAGTCTTAGAAGAAGAATGAGGTAGGGCTGGGTAGTCATAGGACACATGCATTTAGGACATTGAGGGACACTGCCAAATGGTCCTGCAGAGGGCTCTCCCACTCCCATTTTTTCATTCTCACCACCAGCCCTTCTACTCCCATCCTGGTATTGACGATCTTACATTTCAAACATCTATCCTATTATCTGACACATTGTAAATGCTCAAGAACTAATATTTTTATGATGAAAAAATGATATAGACTAGGTATATATCCAGAAAAGATGAAAACCCTAATTTGAAAAGATACATGCACCCCGATGTTCATAAGTGGCACTATTTACAATAGCCAAGACATGGAAGCAACCTAAGTGTCCATCAGCAGATGAAGGGATAAAGAAGATGTGGCATATATATACAATGGAATACTACAGAGCCATAAAAAAGGATGAAATCATGCCATTTGCAGCAACATGGATAGACCTAGAGATTATCATACTAAGTGAAGTAAGCCAGACAAAGAGGAATATATGATATCATTTATATGTGGAATCTAAAATAATGATACAAATGAACTAACCTATTTACAAAACAGAAACAGACTCACAGACATAGAAAACAAACTTACATTACAGAATGGGAAAGGGGTGGCAGAAGGCTAAATTAGGAGTTTGGGATTAGCAAATACACACTACTATATATAAAATAGACAAAAAACAAGGACCTACTGTATAGTACAGGGAACTATATTTAATATCTTGTAATAAGCTATAATGGAAAATAATCTGAAAAAGAATAGATAGATATAACTGAATCACTTTGTTGTATACCTGAAAGTAACAAAACATTGCAAATCAACTATACTTCAATTAAAAAAAAACTGACATGGATTTTCAATTTATAATGCATCATGCTAGTTAATATTTTGCTTTATGATTAACCACAAAGGTCCTATGTTAAGTGACTTTCTATGCATGTGAGTTCTTATTAGAATATTACATGACATCACACTATTAGTAACATGCTGTAAGTCTCAAAATCCCCATGGAACATTGGTATAATGAGAAAGTCAAGGAGAGTTGGAGGTTACTCATTAGGTCTCCACGCTTTAGAACCAACAGCAGCACAAAAACACGAGTCCCTTCACATATTCCTCACATCTCCATAGCCAGGGGAGGCAATATACCAAATTAATTCTGAGGCAAAAAATGAGTGTCACTGGGTGAATAAAATTGGGAAAAAATATTAGCATGAAGGAACATCTGCTGCCATCACAATGAAGTACTGGCACATAGACCATCTTAAAGTGACAACACTAACAACAATGAAACTAACGTATGGACAGAAAACCCAGTAACTGCCTCTATGTACCTGTGCCCTCTTTAGCTGCTTTCTAACATCCTTATCCCAGGCCTGTGAATCACTGGAATTGTTGCAAAAATTGCCAAAATAACCTCTGAGAAGCAGATGGTTCGAAGCCTTCTGTCCAGATGCCAGAACCCCATATGCCTGCCAATCTGTGTTTCCAGCATGCACCATTATACTTAAAATTATATTTTTCCTTTTCCTGCCATGTTCATTCTACCATAATTAACAAGTTTCTAATACTTTTCCAGAAAACAAGAAACATCACAGCCTGTTCGCCTCCCTTTTATAAATAGAAACGTGAAAAGCAAGTGTAAGACACCCCCAAACATTCAACCTAAGCTGCAACTCAGCTGTTTGGGACTCACATTAGTGGTCTTCATGGAGTCTTTTTTATAATTTTCTTTTATTTCAACAGAGTCACTGTCTTCCCTGGGCTCTCCAAGTACCTCAGTACTAAGAGGGCTGCTCCCTAATTCTTTTCTAAGTCTATTAGCAAACAAAAAAAGAACATTTTTCTTTTGTCATGAATTTTTCATTATACAGAACCAGGGAGGAGAATGGTAAGAAGCAAATTCTCTGCTTTAGAACAATATGTGGATTTCTCAAGCCAGCAGTGCTGGCTAATATACCCCACACATCATGACAGCAAAACCTTTGGCACAGTCTCAGAGATTGAGCTTTTAGATACCAAAACAAAGCACTTTGATCAGCACCCAAGTTTACATGTCACAGGGAGAACTGAAATATTTCCCAAATCCAAGTTGACCCTTTGGGGAGCTCAGAGATGTCCTTGTTCAGAGATCAGTCTTTCAAACAATTAGTTTTTCTATTGACTTGTTTATTTGCTCCTGGACCAGAATGCCCACCCCCTCCAGGGTCTGGCACCACTGGGTGTGGAAAATGTCCAAAATTTCACAACAAGTTGTCTATTCTGCAACAGTCAATTTGGCATATTTACATGGTGTTCCAATGCAGGGCTTTGAAGCTACCAATCATGAACAGCATACCCTCACATTCCTCTTATGTTATTTTCCCAGGAATCTGTGTACCATACCTGTGATGTTGGAAAGGAAATACCCTTAAACATTCAACCTTTCAACAGAAAAGGAACTTAAATTTCTTTCAGTGAATATTTTGGAGTTGTAGAACAGTACGTTGATTTTATTAGTAAATCTGACACAACATTTTTTTTTTTTTTTGGTCTGGTGTAGGGAGCATGATGTTTTTGAAAAACTTAGACTACATTGAGATATGTGAATTTAAATCAGCCATTTAAAAGTAAGTATTATGACATTTTAATTACATTTTAATGGTAAAACCTTGGAAGTGATGCTGATTTAAGTCAAGATAACCTTTGAAAGTGTTTTTCTTGCCTGCAGCTATCTGGATACCTGACAGGAGGGAAATAGGAAAAGAGAGAGTGAAAAGAGAATGATGTTCTCACCAAGAAAAAAAGTGAGTTGCGGGTTGGGGGTTTTTTGTTGTTTATTTGAATTAAAGTTGATAACTGTGATGGAAAGATCTAGGAGTAATAGGAAACATTTGGACGTGTCAGCATGCAGGATACTATGTTTACATTTGTTTTACAAAAAGTCAACATTAAGGATGAAAAATTGATGACAAAGATTGCAACATAATTTCTGTCTGCATGTATGCCCTCTCTCCCGCTGTCATATGATCTTATGTTTAGGTTCTGCTTGAACTCAAAAGAAAGGAAGGAAGGAAGGAAGGAAGCAAGGGAGGGAGGGAGGAAGGAATGAAGGAAGAAACTGAGAAGTTCAGGAAGATTAGATGCAAACACCAAAATCCCAGAACATTTTTATTTATTTTTTTTTTTTTTTGCGGTAGGCGGGCCTCTCACTGTTGTGGCCTCTCCCCTTGCAGAGCACAGGCTCCGGACGCGCAGGCTCAGCAGCCATGGCTCACGGGCCTAGCCGCTCTGCGGCATGTGGGATCTTCCCAGACCGGGGCACGAACCCGCCAGAACATTTTTTATCTCAGTATTTCTTCTTCCCAAGGAGAGAGGAAAACTATTGAAATATAACTGATAAAAAATGTTTACTTTGAGAAGCTAACAATAATGAGTTAAAGGCAAAGACATTAAAAAGTTGTACTTAAACATACTGACCTTCTATAAAAAAATAACAAAGGGATGAAATAAGGCCAAGTATGTATGATCTAAAACAAATCAAAATGGATAAATATTACGTTTCTGTTGGAGAGTGTTGTTTTATTTACAGTATTTTTTTTCATTAATTTCGCTTGGGACTTCCTAATAGTGTTTGTAATTTTTTTCTCTAAACTTAAAACTCCAACCACACTAAAATTTTTGCATTTTACAAAGCACTTGCCCCATGGCCCTGAGCCTTTGCACTGACTATTTCGTCTGTGCAGGATGTGCATTCCTAACAATTCCTGCCACACAGAAAACTAGCCAACAAGGAAGTTTCTTCTTCAGATGGAATAAAAGAGAATATAGATACTGACCTAGGCATAAGAGTATTTTTTAATATTATAATGGTGACAATTCAAATGAGTGGGTTAATTATTTTGTCCACAACTAGAATTGGAAGAATTTGCTAATTATTTGGAAAATAAGTAAACCTAGACCCCTGCCTCATGCCTTATTCAAAACTAGATTCCAGAGGTTTAGCAGTGTGAAAATGAAAAACAAAACTACAACTATTAGAATATCATTTATGAAAATAATTTTTCTAAAAATCAGTTACAATGTGGAAATTTATGGGAAAAAGCAAATAACTAATAAATATACAGGATGACAACCTCAATAATGATTAGATAAATGTAAATCAAAATATCTAGTCTATATGAATTATCACTTATCAGAATGTCTTATAAATCTGTGAGGGGGTGAAAAGAGTCATTCTCAAATGTAGGTGAAATTCTAAATCAGTATAAGGATTTTAAAGGGCAATTAGACAATAACTCAAAATTCCAAATGTGCATACATGTCAACCCAGAAAGTTTAGTTTTGAGGAATCTATCTCATAGATATACTCCTACATGTGTACAAAGACACACACACACACGCACACACACAGTCATTGCAGTATCATTTGCTATAGCAATGAATAGAGATAACAAAAGTCCGTCAACAGGAGATTGGTTAAAACAATTAGAATTCAACCATACAACAAAAAATCAGACCACTATTAAAACGAATAAAGTATATCTGTATTGACCGAGTTGGACAAATATTCATGATATACTATTAAGTCAAAAAAGAATGTTTTAGAACCATATGCGTTGAATGCCTATACATACAAACTCAAAAATGAATGTAATGTTATGAAGGTACACATGTTGTAATTATACAACCGCATGCTTCAACCTGCGTATGAGTCATCTCCTTTTTGAACCTTTCTCAATCTCCCTGTGAATATGATATCCACCTCTTAAATCCATACTTTAAGAATACACCTACAATTCCACTACCATCATACCTTTGTAGTTTCTGATCAAATAAAGATTAAAATGTTTTTCAGTGAAAAAAAAAGATACAAACTCATTTACAAAACAGAAATAGTCCCACAGACATATAAAACAAACTTACAGTTACCAAAGGGCAAGGTGCAGGGGGAGGGATAAATTAGGAGATGGAATTAACATATATATACTACTATATATAAAATAGATAACCAACAAGGACCTACTGTATAACACAGGGAACTATACTCAGTATTTTGTAATAAACTATAAGGGAAAAGAATCTGAAAAAGAATATATATATATATATGAATCACTGTGCTGCATGCCAGAAACTAACACAACATTGTAAATCAACTATACTTCAATAAAAAACAAAAATTAAAAAAAAAATGGGACAACCAAAAAAAAATGTTTTTCAGTGGACATAGGGTGCTGAACTTTCAGAAATATATGCTAACTTGCCACACCCCAAATGCAAAAACCACGCTGGAACTAAAAAAAAAAATCAGAGGCAATTTTCCAACAAATACTTGGAGCCTCAATTGTTTGCCTAGTCTGTCTCCAGACAATACAAGACGCAGAGTTAATACACAAAGGCACGTCCACAGTAGTGACACCCTCCACCAAGATCAGACAGACTCCTGGGAGGAGACTGGGGGAATCTTCTCTGCTAGGAAGCCTGCCCCTTGTAAATGTTTCTCATTTTTAAATATCTAATCAAGTGTGGGCAGGTGGGAGCCAAAGAAGGAGAGAGTGGGAGCCCTTGCTCACACTCCAGCAGCCCACAGCAGGGAACAGCGGACAGCTCAAAGAGATGTATCACAGTTATTCACCTAACATCTGCTCCCGTCAACCCATTTGCCAGACAGGGTTTTATAAACAATAAGATTGGATTGAGGAGGGCTGATTAGAAAGTGCATAGTTTAAAGGAAAGACACCCAAATGTAGATGAGTTGAACCAAAGTAACTATTCACATTTAACTAATTTTATATTTTTAAAGTATCATCAGTCTCAGATATTAGAACATCTCAATGCTGAAGCATTTTCTAAAAGGACAGAACTATTCAAGATATCTGATATCTTTAAGATCTCTTATGAATTTTTCTTTCCAATTCTCTCTGCAAAAGCCAATGACGGGTCATTAAGATCACCCCGAGAAAAAACTGTGGTATCTCCTTAGAGATTTTCCTTCAACTTCCAATCCTTTTCTAACCACCATCTCCAAATTCAAATTCAAAATCACTAAGGTATTTATGAGTTTAACAGAATTCAGACTAATCTGGCAAAAAGCTATATTTTGATTGGTGAGAAATAAACAGAGAGCTATAAAACCATATATGTTTTAAATATACATTATATGTGTTTGTTGTAATGTAAAACACGATGTGAAAATAATTGCAGATTGTATCTTATAGTGATGTTACTATATATATATATATATATATATATATATATATATATATACATTTTTTTTTCTGATAAGCTACACAGAAAACAAAAATGTCTAGGAATTTCCCGGTGGCTCAGTGGTTAAGAATCCACCTGACAATGCAGGGGACATGGGTTAGAGCCCTGGTCTGGGAAGGTCCCACATGCCGCGGAGCAACTAAGTCCGTGCACCACAACTACAGAAGCCCATGCGCCACAACTACTGAAGCCCATGCGCCACAATTACTGAAGCCCACGTGCCTAGAGCCAGTGCTCCGCAACAAGAGAAGCCACCTCAATGAGGAGCCCGCTTGCTGCAACTACAGAAAGCCTGTGCACAGCAATGAAGACCCAACGCAGCCAAAAATTAATTAATTAATTAATTAATTTTCTTAAGAAAGAAAAGAAAAGGAAAAAAAATCTAGTCAAGTGAAAACTGGAAGAAGGCAGAAAACTCTTTTCTCAAATTCTCTTAGGCATCTTCTAATACAGTGGTTCTCAAAATGGGGTCCCTGGAAAGCAGCATCAACATTCCCTGGGCACTTGTTAGAAAATCTGAGGGTGGGGGCCAGCAATATGGATTGAATGAGTCTTCAGGTGAGTCTGATGACCACTCAAGCTTGAGAACCACCATTCTAATAGTTATAGTCTTGCAGGCTCTGATAAACTCAACTTGGGGTAAGTTCACTCTATGTGTTACTCAAGGTCTTCTTTTTTTTTTTTTTTTTTTTTTTTTTTTTCTTTTTGCAGTATGCGGGCCTCTCACTGTTGTGGCCTCTCCCGTTGCGGAGCACAGGCTCCGGATGCGCAGGCCCAGCGGCCATGGCTCACGGGCCCAGCCGCTCCGCGGCATATGGGATCCTCCCAGACCGGGGCACGAACCCGTATCCCCTGCATCGGCAGGAGGACTCTCAACCACTGCGCCACCAGGGAGGCCCTCAAGGTCTTCTTTAATAGGACTTTTTTACATTTGTCATATTGGGCATACTCAGTATTTGAGAGGGAATCACTTGGTCACTCTAGATGCATACATATATTTTTAAATGATAAGTATTTGATATGAGCCATGATGACAGTGAAATATATAATCTAGTTTTTTCTCATTTATAAATGCTTACATTTAAAGTCTTATAGAAGTATGACAATTGAATCCATTGATTTATGGTTAACAAATCATCTCTATTGAAAATATACATCTTTAGTAATTGGGCTTATCCCAGTATATTCCAGTAGTCATATCTAAATGAGAACAGGACACTATCTGTTCTCATTATAAAGGAAAGTGATTGTAATATACCTCTTCCTTGACTCAATTCTGCTTCTACTGCTCTTTCACACTGTCACAGTAGTAAGATGATTATCTTACTTGATGGCCTCAAATTATTAATAGCCTTTTATGGAGTGAGCATTTCATTCATGCTACAGATGAAAACTCAGTGCCTTCTTACTTCACGTATATTGGGGAATAATAGTCTTCTTCCTCCGGTCATAGCATGGTGTACATTTTCAAGGTCTCCAAACTTTTTAAACCTTCAATGAATTTTATATAAAGCCACAGTATAAAGTCAATGCTCACATTCTTCCTCAAATAATTCAAACAAATTTAATCCACAAGATGAAAGGCATAATAATGTACATGTAAATTATGAGTATTTGCCATTTGTCTAACCGCGTTTGAAATTACAAATAACCCCCCCACACACACCATCCCCCCCACACACATACACCAAAAAAGCCCTCCCCAGGCAACACCATAGCCTTGATTACGGAAGAAACAATTTTTATTCTATTAGCTCCAAGTACTTTAATAGAAACACTAATTTTATTGTAACTTAATTGAAATGGGTCAGAAGTTCAGGTGATTGTATGGAGAAGCAAGCAAAAGCAATAAGTTAGCAAAAACTTTCTATAATTACCAGAGTGCATAGAACACCATTAATTTTATTCTTATTTCTGATTTGTCTTAAATCCCCATATTAATACTTCTAAGATGAAGGCCAAGTAATAGGCCATTCTCATAGCTCTCTATGTTTTAACTTGCTGTTTATTATGCTTCTTCAATTTAGTCTTTTAATATAACATTTATAAAACAAGCCATAAGTATTACAGGCTCTGGGTTAAACCCTTCATTTAATTCCTGTACATGTATGTTATACCTTTAAAGATTCAATTAATCACAATTTTCATATTCAAAATCAAATAATTTAGCCATTATAATTAGAATTTTCTTTCAGCTAATCTCTCAATTTAAAATGTCAAACTAAAAGTAATATTCATCTTTAGGAAAAGATAACACATAGTAAAATGTTTGGCATGATTGGGGATTACATAGAGACTTGAATTCCTCAAGCCCAAAAGGAATAAAAATGATGCCACCATATGAATATGTATCTTATTTTGGGGGTGAGGGGGAGGCAATAAATAATTTTTAAATAGTATTTAATGTCTTTCTTATCAGCCTCACTATGCCTCTGCCTCTTTTTCATTCAGCATTGTCGGTGCTGAAAATTGGTAGCAGTAAAAAGGTAAAGGTGCCTTTGCAATTTGTTTCTCCTCTCCACTCCTCCTTGCCCCCTGAGCCTGACATAAGTTGCAGTTGTCATCAGCAGCTCAGGTAGCAGACAGAAACCCCAGCCTGTTCCGAGACCTTGCCAAGAGCAGCAATTGTTCAGCCCCAGTGGGTGCAGGAGTGCGCCTGGCACTTCCATCAGAGCATTCTGAGTCCAAAGACAAACCTCTATTAATGGCGCCTACTAATGATCTTTACATTTTAATTAGAAATGCTTGAGTTAAGATCACGCGCTGAAACCTTAATGAACAAAGGAAGGCTTACCTCCTGTTCCTCTGCTTTTCAACTACAAGAAAAAGCAATAAGCTGAGCTGAATCAGGTCAGAGCAAATATCAAGAAAACTCATTAGAAATCTGTGATTTAGTCCAAGCTGGAAATACCAGATATTTCCACTACAAAGCCAAGAAAACATGAGGTTAGCAAAGGGAATCATCCACAGAGGTCTCTTCTCCCTTTCTCTTTTCTTTTTCCACTCACACATCCATACATTTTTATTTGACTTTACCATAGCCAATCCCTTCAATATGCAGAAACCAAAAGCCACATGCCTATATCAATGTCTAAAGGCTCTATCAAGTTTGAATATTTTCCTAAGCAATTTGAGGGTTTTGTTTACTTTCTTTTGTCTAAAAGCACCAAGTATTATACTGAATGAACACAGATTTATATCTAGATTATTGTAATAACAAAAAAGTAGATTTAATACTATTGGAAAATGGTTTTCGAAAGTTTCCTTTAAACTGAAGACTGATGTGTTCCTTTTTGAAAACGGAGACAAGTTATAGGTAGTTTTAAAGGTGATTTTATTGGGGAAAAAGTTTTATGAGGTTCTGCTTTCCCACTCCCAATGACTTCTAAAGCATCATCATCACCATGGAAGCTTGCAAACTTATAAATAAGTCCTCAAATATGGAGGAGAAAGCATCACAACTAGACTCCGTTCCAGGGAATGGCTTTGAGCCTCTCCACTGAAAACAGAGTAGAGGTGAGTGGTCTCTCTCAACGGTTTCACTTCTCTATGTAATTTCAACTCAGATTTTGTCTCAACTTTCCGGAGCAGGGTTTCCTGAAGTGGGGTTTCCAGACATCTGGTGTTCCACAGTTGTCAATCAAGTGGTCTCGGATAACATGGAAGCTTTAAAAGAAAAAGCAAGGAAATGGCTATGCTAACAAGCATTTCAGAACCTTATGAGGTGAAATGTGAAATGATTTGGTTTTCACAGAAATCTTGTCACATGTCCAATAATCATCACATTTTGAAAAGTTGTCCTAGGTACTGTGAATGTGCTGATCAATTCTTCTTGACTATGCTTCAGTTAACAGCGTGTATTTTTGTCTCAGCTGATGAATTTTCCCATCTTTTGTGATATATTTTTCATAATTGTGAATTTAATATTTTCTGTTGTAAGTATCATGCTGAGTTAATGCCCATTTGAAAACTTAGATCAATGGCTTGAAAAGGGTTCAATGATGCATGAAAGTAATAATGACAATAATAATAATTTCTACAACTCAGAAGGTCATGCAAATAAAAAGAGAATGGAACTCTACAGCAAATATAGAATATGAATTTGTATATATTCACATATGTGAATCTGCTGGCTTTCCATAAGGAGATGAAAAAGAAAGCAAATATCTGGAAATGGTTGTTTTGAGGGAACAGCAAAACTATTGGAATCCAGCCCAATTCTATTTTCTATTTTGAAACATTTCCCAAATAATGACATAACACATAAAAGCTTCATTTCTAAAGATAACAAAGTGACTTCTTATGGAAACAACTTGAGTTAACATAGGACAAATATTTAATAATGCTTTTCAATATAAAATTAATTTTGTTACCTGGCCAGAATGGGACTGAAACCAGAGTGGTATCATCGACAGTGATCCTCCTCATAAGCCCAGATCCTTTGTTCTAATAGCACATTTAAGTCTCGCTGGCCTAAAACGCTTCCCATTTAAATTCAATGTTTTCTATTTAAGGTCATTGTGTCATCTACAGAAAATGACAGTTGCCTCTTACTCTCCAACAGTTCCTCTTTCTTTTTTCTTATCAAATTTATTCTTTGGGCTTAATCCTCTAGCAGTGTTGAAGACTTGCAGTAATCGTTAGCATCTTTGTCTTATTCCTGACTTTAAGAAGTCTTCAATAGTTACACCAGTTTCTCTGACACTTGCTGTGGATAGTTGATGGAAATCCATTAGCATATTAAGGAACTTCCCTTCTGTTCCAAGTGAAGAGTTTTTAATATTAACTGGTATTAGATTTTATTAATTGTTTTGGAAGGGCAATAGTTAAGATAATTATATGGTATTTTCCCCCTTAAATCTCACTCTAGAGAGAATTACATTAGACCTCTTAATGAAAAGTCTAAATTCCTAAGACAATCCTTACTTAGTCATACCTTCAATACTCTGCTGCAATTTTGAAGTTTTGCATCTATGTTTATAATTAGAATACTACTAGAAGTTTGCCTTTTTTTTTGTATTAAAATCATTCTGTTTCAGTATCACTCTAACCTTAGCCTTGGAAAATTAATTAGATAGCTTTCTACCTTTTTAATCATCTGAAAGAATTTCTAAAACATGAGAATTAGCTCTTCCTTTAAATTTTTATGAAACAGAGTAAACCATCGGGCACTAGTTCTTCCTTTGAGGGAGATTTCTTAATACATTTGCCATTTCTTCTGTGGTTGTTGATGGTTTTAAAGTCTTCTGCTTTTTTTTTTGAGTCATTGCTATTAATTTGTATCTTCTTAGAAAAATAATTTTGTCTCTTAGAATTGCAAATGTACTTACTCCAAATTCATCTCCACAGCTCTAGTTAACAGCCCTATCTCTTCTTCTCTGTTACTATATTATCATTCATGTTATTTTCTCCCTTCATCACAGTAGCAAATGTTTGTCAATTTTGCCCTCTATTGATTTTATTAATAAGACTTTTAATCTATATATATTTCAACTTTCATCTGCCTTAATTCCTTCTTCATATTTTATTAGTCATTCACTTATAATCTAGTATCTGAGAATTGAGACATAATTCCAGTTTGTCCAACTGATAATGGTATTCATTGATGACTTGATTAACATGGGACCTAAATATCCTGTTCCTTATCAAGCTTTTAGTTTGTTTATTTATTTATTTAATTGTATCATCATGGACTCATGGTTTCCTATTTTGCCAATGAGTTATAATTCATTAAAATCATTAGTTATTTTGATACACAAATTGTACTTGGTTTGGTTACTGGGAACCCATCCAAGAAGACTTCTGAGTTCTGTCTTCTGTCACAGATGACTCAGGCTTATCAAACTTCTCCTGCCCCATCCCTGAAAGCAGTATTTCTCAAAGAAGCCCTGGATCCTTTTTGTGGAGAATAGTTGTTCCAGAGCCCTCTCAGTGGACAGAGCTAGGGAATTTATGTGTGTATACACTTAACACGTTCACAGACACACACATACATCAATGTTCAGTGTGTTTACAAACACATAACTCTATTTAATTCTGTAGTTACCTATCTTTGTTGATCTATACTAAAGGCCATGAATTCAGACCAATACTGTTGAATCCAATCTACAGAGTTCATTCCAGTTTCCTTCCTTGCTATATTTGTAACACCTCTTCCAACCATGAGAAACTGGTTCCCATTATCTTTAGAATATTTAACTGATCAATTTCTCCATATATATGGCCAATATCCCATTTCTGGTTATTCCCCATCCAAAGACTCAAAAACCAGCTTGGATGTCCTCCTCAGCCCACTTGGGCTCCAATTCCTGATGGCAGCTGCCCCTGTCCATGGACACCTCCTCAACTTGCTCAGACTCTGACATGCTACACAAGACCACCCATCCACATGAATTTCTCTCTTACCCTACTCAGGTTCTAAGGGAACCATGCTGGGCCACCTCAGATGTAGGTGCCCGTTTCACCCTGTGAGACCTCTGACTGCTGGTCCACTCTGGGCCCCCTGGTTCCCACTCCCAATGACATGGACACCTTTATCAACCGCATCTGAATGATTTAGGGAGGAAAGGGAAACAGGAAGAGAAAAAAACCTGTATTCTATGCTACACTGAGCTCTCCTCAGTATTATTGAAAACCCAGGAAAACTTTTTACAAGGATAAGTATTTGTTCATATTGATCAATCAACAAACATTTATTGAACACCTTCTGTGGGGTCAACTGAGGCATTAGAAGCATGAAAAAGTTCCTGTCTTGTAGCTACTTGAAATTAGATGGGAAACTAAACAAAGAGTAGAATAATAAAGGTTCCATATATTTTCCATAACATCAGAAACACAAAAAGGAAACTATATAACTATTAGATTCTCAAATTGTCATAATATATCATTTGCTTTGAGGTAACCTTTCCACGCCTTGATGTCGAATACCTTTCCTTCCAACACCATTGAAGCTCCATTTGCCCCAAGCTTTTTATTAATGCTTCAGAATGGCTGGAGGTAAGTTTTCTTCTGTTAACTTACTGGAGCAGACACTATTATTGTGTTGGTAGCTCTGTCATCAGAACTAAAGCATAATAATGAAAGTCACAGTATAATGTAAAAAAAAAATCATCACTTAAGGAAAAAGGAAAAGAAGAAAGATGTTTACAGAGTAATTCTTAAAATGTGCTCGTTCTAGGTTGGTCTGGCTCAGATACACAAATTATATTTTAAACATCATGTTCATAAAGGTCTACATTTCATGTGAAAAGTGTAAAGCATAAAGCTTGGCTCCATGTTCTGGCTGGGAGTGTGGAGGTTGTGTCTGTAGAGCCCAGCAGTATCTATAGAATTAAAAACAGAACAAGGACCTGTAGGGAGAGAAGGCAAGGAGCCGACGGTGACAAAGGAAGACAGCAGTCCTGCTGGGAAGCCCCGGAGGAGTGCAGGGAAAAGGAAGTAGCTGCTGCCAATTGCTACCGTCACCACAACTATCATCATTTTTGATGGTTCAAAGGGATATCATTTGCGTCTTGTTCTACATGGATTTAAAAAAAAAGTGATTACAGTGGCTGAGAGGACAATGTCACAGCTGAAGGCCAGATACTGACTAATGTCCACAGCAAGCAATGACGACTATTATTAAAATCATTAATTGCTGTTCCCGATACTGCTTTTCTCAAGGTACATGTGCAGAAACAATTATGAAAGTGATTATTCGTGCCTTTAAATTTCACAGGTGTGTTTGAACTTCACTCTCTGGCTTCCTACAGGAGTGACTGAGACTCAGTACTTCTAAGTAATGCCACTGATGATCAAGGCAGCTTTCATTAAGATACGAAATATTTCCCTCCCTAGCCTAGAAGGAAATGAAAGCTGATTCCTTAACATTCCAGACGTCCTTTCCTGCAAGAGACAAAAGCCTCCACATGGTCCTCACTTACTGCAAATGTGGTTGGTCCTACATTCATTAAACGAGATTTTTGTGAATGCTGCCTGGGCTCTGCGCTTTTCTCTCCAGCTGTCAACCTCTGGGACCCTGCCCCTTTTGCCCAGATCATTCCATTAAGGTAAATGCTGACCTGAGCTGGATTAATGAGATCCTCCTTCCTGTGAGTTTACAGTTAAAACTCAGGGACTCCTGTCACTTACCTGATGAAACTGAATTTTTAAGGATATATAAATGTGGTGACTGGGGAGATGTGTCTCATGTTGGTACTTGTAGTCCTTGTGTGAAGAAGCAGAGAAAAGTGATCTACAAAGAGACTAGAAGGTGAAGCAGATGGGCCGAGAAAAATAGACACAGTCAGGGGATAAGTGGAGGAACCTCTGTCTCGGACCTTTCAGCTCTGGATCCACCATCTGCCCTTCCATTTGGTAAAATTCCACTGGTTCCTTACAAACATCCCCTACCTTCACCCTGCCTTTTACTTAAATTGGCCAGGATTGGACAGAGTTGGGGAAAACTTTTGTTCTGTGAACGGTGTATCTGTCAGTGCTTTACAAGTCTTACCTCTGACTCTGTGACCCTTTGTTTTAACTGGTGGCAGAATGTACATGGACATACCACTGACATGTTTTATATACCTGAGGTGGCTACCAATGGGTTACAGAACACCCAGGATCACAGACTCATTTGGTAAGGCTGCCTTTCCACCCAAATTCACTCCTATCAGTCCTGGAGCAGGTGGTCCAAGAAGCAGGGGCCCTAGCTTGGGAAGTTCTATCAACAGCTCAGAATATCTCCACTTGAGATACTTACCAGAGATTTCAATGTTTGTTTCTTGTACGGGTCCTGAAAAGCCCAGCTGACCTTATTAATGCTATGGAATATGCTAATTAATTCATCTGGGCCCTCGAAGAATTGCCATAACAACAACTGTTCTATTATGTCAGAGACACTGCAAAGGCTTTTAATGTTCCCTTATAGTAAATGTACAAGAGATTGCCTTAATTAAGCTAAACTTCCTAGCTTTCTTTTTCCCTGCCTGTTTTTATTATTTGGTTCTTATTTTTTCATTTGGGTTTTCATGTTTCTTTGCTGTTGTTGTTTTGTCTAGTTTTTATTATTTGTTTATTATTGTTTGTTTTGTTCTGTTTAGTTTTATTGTTTCTGTATCTTTTATGGTGAATATACTCTTGAATAAAAGAAAAAAAACAAAAAATTATTTTCAGATTCATCCACTTTACTAATATATCATCCAAAGATATGGAGACACCATGAAATGAATCATCACTCAGACCCAAAGCTCCTGGACCCTTTCCTACAAGGTTAACAATACCACATGCTCCATGCTCCAGGGCCTCTTTCAGGGCCTTCTATTTATGTTTACAATTACTGAGCATTTACTCTCCCTGCAGGAAACAAAAGTAAAGAAGAAACAGTTCTTTCACTTGAGGAATTTACAGTCAGTGGGGAAGGTAGACATGAACTCAGTTAACAGGAATATAAGTAAGAAATGTCCATTAACGGATGAATGGACAAAGAAGACGTGGTATATATGTACAGTGGAATATTACTCAGCCCTAAGAAAGAACAAAATAATGCCATTTGCAGCAACATTCATGGATCTAGAGATTATCATACAAAGTGAAGTAAGTCAGACGGAGAAAGACAAATCTCATATGATATCACTTATATGTGGAATCTAGAAAAAAATGATACAAATGAACTTATTTACAAAACAGAAACAGACCCACAGACATAGAAAACACACTTATGGTTACCAAAGGGGAAAGTGGGGGAGGATAAGTTAGGAGCTTGGGATTAATAGATACACACACTACGACATGTAAAATAGATAACCAACAAGGACCTACTGTATAGCACAGGGAACTATACTCAATATCTTGTAATAACCTATAAAGGAGAAGAATCTGAAAAAGAATATGTATATATGTATATATATAACTGAATGACTTCACTGTACAACTGAAACTAACACAACATTGTAAATCAACTATACTTTGATTAAAGAAAAAAAAAGAGTATAAGTAGGCTCTAGGAAGGTAAGTACACTTGCATGATAAGATAGAGGACAAAATTGGCTATAAAGGAAGAATAGATTGAGAGAAACTAAGAGGATATCAGATGTCCCAGACCAAAGGACCACCCTGAGCAAAGGGGCAGGTCCCTAAAGATTTGTCTTTTGTTTGTGAAACAGTGAAGAGCCAATCAGGAAAATCTTGATTTGTTAGAAGCTTGATCCATTTGGAAAGCAATATTTTTAAGTTCAGACATAAGATATATCAGATAATACACATTTCATTCATAAGGCTAAGTTTTATCATGTCAAATGCTGCTTAAGTAAAAAATAATCTAAAGACAAGGAATAAAATGAGGAAACTCGAGCTGGGACTGATGGGAATAGAGGCGGAGAAAACATGCTATGGGCCTAAGCATGGAAACCCGTTATTGTTGTTGCTGTTTTTGGGAGTCCATCATGGACGCAACCATTAGCTGAACAGTCTCATGTTCTTCCACCGGAGCCAGCCAGTTACAACATGTTTTTAAAAAACAATCTATTATTGTATCCCTTACAAATCTGTGCTTGAGATCATTTTTTTTTTTTTTTTTTTGCGATACGCGGGCCTCTCACTGTTGTGGTCTCTCCCGCTGCGGAGCACAGGCTCCGGACGCACAGCCTCAGCGGCCATGGCTCACGGGCCCAGCTGCTCCGCGGCATGTGGGATCTTCCCAGACCGGGGCACGAACCTGTGTCCCCTGCATCGGCAGGCGGATTCTCAACCACTGCGCCACCAGGGAAGCCCTGTGCTTGAGATCAGATGTTTCCAAGGTAACTGACCTCCTCTGTGCCAGATGGTCAGTCTATGTCTACGCTGGCATCACACTATGGTTCTTTACCTTTGGCGTCACACACCACCATGAACTTCCTTTGGTAGAGCAGAGCATGTATAAATTTTTAGTGCCAGAGTGATGTTGGTGTTACCACATCCTTATTTTCACTAATATTTTATGGTAACTGTACATAACTGAAGGATTAATGTTTAATGTTATAAAATCATCTGCTACTTTGCTAAGACTTTGTTTTTTATAAACTAGATATTAAAACACTTTTTTCTATCACTTAGAAATGGTTCTTGATCCAACATGAAACAAATTAACTTAAAAATAGGTTATAGTTCTTACCCCAAAAGCTACTTCTCTCTTTTTCCCAGAGGATTTATATTTAGCAAACTACATTTCTTCTTGTCAGTGTGTGACAATATGCTACAAGGAGACACATTAACTAAAACTGTCAAAACTAAGCTACTGATGGCACAGTTGTGTGATGGGGCAAATCTAAGTTGATGTACTGTGATGACAAATGCAACCCAGTCAAAGGGCCATGGGGCAGCTATTCTAATACCCAAAGTTTGGCATCTTACAGAAGAACAAGGCAATCCATACATGTCAAGATGAACACATGATTTAAAGGGAGATTATGTTACGGTCTTACATTTCAATTTTTCACATGTATTTACTTAAAGGATATCTTATAATAATAAATAAGGTAAGAAATGATGGAGCAGTGAGAGGTGAGCAGAGCAGAATCCCACAGTCAAACAAGTGGAAAGACTAGATATTAAATTCAGTGCAAAGGCATTTGCTTTTCAATCATTTCACACAATCTTCCAAGGGCTTCTCTCCCACTGCGGCTACAGAGAGCAGAAGGGAAATCAGTTCATGTACAAGCGAGCTCCAGGAGTTCCCTATTTAGTTCTTATCATTTATTTTGTTTTGGACACTGTGGTGAAACAACAAGCATCATCTTATCTACTGGAAATCAGGGTCACTTTCCCCCCTTTTTAGCACCATAAATTGTGCATCTGCCTTTGATCTTCTCTCTTAATATTCTTCAGCAGGAGATTTCAGGGAAATTGATTACTAAAATGTTTGAAGGCAGATATGAAGAATTACCAGCTCTTACCGAGAATTCATGTGGTGACATATTTACGATGCACCCTTATGGAGAAGAAACTTCTATCCAGCCAGGCAGAGATTGGAACAAGATGAAAACATAACCTCATAACAACGTCCTGTGAGGCCCACTGTTCTCCTGCTAGCTGGGCCATTCCCTTCTCCTGTGGAGGAAGAAAACAACTGGAGGGTAGGGACGCTTCTGGACTCCTGTCGAGGGCCTGACTACAACGGACCAGGGAAGTGGGCTCTGCCCACTGTCAAGTGTGCTCTCAGTGTCCCTAGGCTGTATGGGCATCTCCCACCCATGATTCTTCACCTCAAAGACTCTCCAGGCATAAATAAAAAAAATATTCCACCCACAATCTATTATTCATAGGCCCAGGCCTTCTCCAAGTTTATCAATGGAGGCACCAGATGCTCACTTAATCCCCTTATCTCTGAGCTCTTCCATAGACAGTAAAGGGGCTGAAGAGCAAATAGCATTAAGTCACATCATCACAGCAATGATAACCAACAGTCAGACTTCCAGCCACTCAACTACTGGAAACAGCCTCATACATGTATTAAACAAGAAGAGATCTCTAGGGCTTCCCTGGTGGTGCAGTGGTTGAGAGTCCGCCTGCCGATGCAGGGGACACAGCTTCATGCCCTGGTCCGGGAGGATCCCACATGCCGCGGAGCGGCTGGGCCCGTGAGCCATGGCCGCTGAGCCTGCGCGTCCGGAGCCTGTGCTCCGCGGTGGGAGAGGCCACAGCAGTGAGAGGCCCGTGTACCTCAAAAAAAAAAAAAAAATCTCCAAATGACAAGGAAAGACTTATTCCCTTTCTATTTGGGAGGGGCAGGGGAGCTTCAATAAACATTCCTTTGACCAGAAGCTTTTATTTTTAACTTTTTATTTTATATTGGCGTATAGGTGATTAACAATAGTGCTGTGTTAGTTTCAGGTGTTCAGCAAAGTGATTCAGTTATACATATACATGCAGCTATTCTTTTTCAAATTCTTTTCCCATTTAGGTTATTACATAATACTGAGCAGAGTTCTCTGTGCTATACAGTAGGTCCTTGTTGGTTATCCATTTTAAATATAGCACTGTGTACATGTCAGTCCCAAACTTCCCAACTATCCCTCCCCCCACCTTTCCCCCTCGGTAACCATAAATTCATTCTCTAAGTCTGTGAGTCTGTTTCTGTTCTGTAAATAAGTTCTTTTGTATCACTTTTTATAGATTCCGCATATAAGCGATATCATAAGATATTCGTTGGTCAGAAGCTATTGATTTAGTATTGTACATAAAATTAAGGTTATTGGTTTAATATGTTAGATTATATTTACTCTGAGCATCCCCACTCTACCTTAACAAACAGGGGAGCACACAGGAAAAATGGCAAAGGTTGATTGAAGCAAAACCAACTGAAATAGGAAGAAACAGCTGAGATGTAGAGAGGAAAGAGGATAAACACCCCAGCTTGCTTACTAGAGAGAGTGTAAGGTCTGAACCAGACTTTCTGGGTTCAAATCTGGCTTGGCTACTGACTGCTTGGTGGATTGAACAAGGCTCTTAACTTCTCTGTGCCTCAGTTTACCCAGCTATAAAGTGGGAATAACAGTGATACATGCTTCCATGGGTTGTTTTGAATGAGTTTAAATGAGTTAGTTCCTGTGAAGTGCACAGTACTGTATTTGATGCAGAGTAAGCCCTCAGAGTCTGTAACTGTTAGTTGTTAGTAAAGGTAGTATTAGGAAAGCATAGCAGTTAGAAGTATTTGAAAGTCTCTTACACATCAGGATAGACCCAGAGGGGATCACTCTGTTGTAGTCTTTTTTTCTTTTAATTAATTAATTAATTAATTAATTTATGGCTGCGTTGGGCCTTCGTTGCTGCACGTGGGCTTTCTCTAGTTGCAGCGAGCGGGGGCGACTCTTCATTGTGGTGCATGGGCTTCTCATTGTGGTGGCTTCTCTTGTTGCGGAGCACGGGCTCTAGGCGTGTGGGCTTCAGTAGTTGTGATATGCGGGCTCAGTAGTTGTGGTGCATGGGCTTAGTTGCTCTGTGGCATGTGGGATCTTTCCAGACCAGGGCTTGAACCCATGTCCCCTGCATTGGCAGGTGGATTCTTAACCACTGCGCCACCAGGGAAGTCCTGTTGTAGTCTTTTTTTAATAGACTTAAAAAAAAAAGAATAAAAGTATCAAATTGCACATTGTGTTTTGTAATCTTTTGTAATCTGCTTTTTTCACTTCACGTTTAGTGAACACTTTCCTGTGAAATTAAATATACAATTCATCCCATGGCCATATCTTTTAGTTGCCAGTGTCTTATTATTACACACTTAAGTTGTTTTCAAATTTTTTTAAATAATAATAGATGTAGTGAGAAGAAACTATCCATACATAAAACAGACAAAACACATTAACCATCACTATTTCCATATACTAGTGGAGATGGCTCTCTGTTTAGGAAAATATCTAGAAAAGTCTCTTTGGGCATGAAGAGTACCAATCCATTCATGGTCTAAAGGAAGAGGAAATTACAAAAAGGAAGGTGAGCTGCCCAGCATAGTAGAGGGAAGAAAATTGTGTTTTGCCCCCAGGTTGCCTGAGGAGAATAGGTGAGGTTTGGAGATACAGAGGCTCCTCAGGGAGGGGAGGCTCCATGGTTAGAAAGGCATGACATGGGCTGGGGCTCCATGGAGGACACATCAGCAAAAAATTTCCCAACGTGTGGGATAATTTTCCAGTCGTGGTGAAATTTGACATCAATGTCAAAGCTGTTTCTGGTACTATGATCTACCCCCCATTGGTTATCCCTAGACCTCATTGCCTCCGACAAGACATTTATAACAATGATAACATAGGGGATTAGAGGAGGATATACGTGTAATGTGGAGAAAAAGCAGGGCACCAGGAAAAGCCAACATTGTTTCTAGCAGTGAGATTTTTAGGGGTGTTACTAAACCATGCTATGCATCAGTTAATCTGAAAATGGTGACGATGTCACATTTCATAGAGTTGCAATGTGAACTTAAAATGCTTAGAAGATGACTGGTAATAGTGTATGTGCTCAATAAAGGTTAACAATAAAAGTCTACTCCAGGGCTTCCCTGGCGGCACAGTGGTTGAGAGTCCGCCTGCTGATGCAGGGGACAGGGGTTCGTGCCCCGGTCTGGGAAGATCCCACATGCCGCGGAGCGGCTGGGCCCGTGAGCCATGGCCGCTGAGCCTGCATGTCCGGAGCCTGTGCTCTGCAACGGAAGAGACCACAACAGTGAGAGGCCCGCGTACCACAAAAAAAAAAAAAAAAAGTCTACTCCAATGAATATCCTTGTGCACATCCATGATTGAATGTAGTACCCTACAAAGCCACCAAAGGAACTTCTAATCAAAATAAAATTAGGTTTTTGTTGTTCTGCAAGGTAGACACTGGGATACATCAAGAATGCAAGCTAACATCTGAAGTCCAGAACAGATATGTAATTAAGTAAATATAGTATAGGCCTACCTCATTTTATTGTTCTTTGCTTGCTTGTGCTTCTCAGATATCATGTTTTTTACAAATTGAAGGTCTGGGACAACTCTGTCTCTAGCAATCTATTGGCGCCATTTTTCCAACAGCATTTGCTCACTTGTATCTCTGTGTCACATTTTTGTAATTCTTACAATATTTCAAACTTTATTTTTATATTTCTTATGGTGATCTAGGATCAGTAATCTTTGATGTTACTATTGTAATTGTTTTGGGGCACCATGAACCGTGCCCATATAAGAGTGAATTTAATTAATAAATGAGTGTGTCCTGACTGCTCCATCAACTGGCTGTACCCCCATCTCTCTCCTTCTTGGCCTTCTTTATTCCCTGAGACATAATAATATTGAAATTAGGCCAATCAATAATGCTACAATGGCCTCTAAGTGTACAAGTGAAAGGAAGAGCTGCATACCTCTCACTTTAAATCAAAAGCTAGAAATGATTAAGCTTAGTGAGGAAGGCATGTCAAAAGCCAAGATAGGCTGAAAGCCAGGCTCCTTACACCAAACAGTCAGCTATGTTGTGAATGCAAAGGAAAAATACTTGAAGGAAATTAGGAGCACTACTCCAGTGAACACCTGAGTTATAAGAAGGTGAAACAGACATTGCTGATATGTGGAAAGTTTTAGTGGTCTGGATAGAAGGTCAAACCAGTCACAACATTTCCTTAAGCCAAAGCCTAATTCAGAGCAAGACCCAAACTCTCTTCAATTCTGTTAAGTCTGAGAGAGATAAGGAAGCTACAGAAAAAATGTTTAAAGGTAGCAGAGGTTGGTTCATGAGGTTTAAGGAAAGAAGCCATTTCCATAATATAAAAGTACAAGGTGAAGCAGCAAGTGCTGATGTAAAAGCTGCAGCAAGTTATCCACAAGATCTACCTAAAATCATTCATGAAGGTGGCTACACTAAACAGCAGATTTTCAATGTAGATAAAACAGCCTTATATAGGAATAAGATGCCATCTAGGAATTTCATAGCTAGAGAGGAGAAGTCAATGCCTATCTTCAAAGCTTCAAAGGACTGAATGACTCCTTTGTTAGGGGCTAATGTCATTGGTGACTTAAAGTTGAAGCCAATGTTCATTTACCATTCTGAAAATCCTAGTGCCCTTCAGAATTATGTTCAATCTACTCTGTCTGTGCTCTATAAATGGAACAACAAAGCCTGGATGACAGTAAATCCATCTGCAACATGGTTTACTGAATATTTTAAGCCCCCTGTTGCTATGTACTGTTCAGAAAAAAAAAAAAAGATTCCTTTCAAAATAGTACTGCTCATTGACAATGCACCCAGTCACCTAAGAGCTCTGATAGAGATGTACAATCAGATTAATGTTGCTTTCATGACTGCTAACACAACATCCAACCTGCAGCTCATGGAACAAGGAGTAATTTTGACTTCCAGGTCTTATTATTGAAGAAGTATATTGTTAAAGGCTCTCGCTGCCATAGATAGTGATCCCTTTGATGGGTCTGAGCAAAGTCAGTTGCAAACCTTCTGGAAAGGATTCACTATTCTAGATGTCATTAAGAACATTTGTGATTCATGGGAAGAGGCCAAAATATCAATATTAACAGGAGTTTGGAAGAAGTTGAGTCCAACCCTCATGGATGACTTTGATGGGTTCAAGACTTCAGTGGAGGAAGCAACTGCAGATGTGGCAGAAACAGCAAGAGAACTAGAATTAGAAGTGGAGCCTAAAGATGTGACTGAATTGTTACAATCTCATGGTAAAACTTTGAAGGATGAGGAATTGCTTCTTACGGATAAGCAAAGAAGGTGGTTTCTTGAGTTGGAATCTACTCCTAGTGAAGAGGCTGAGAAGATTGCTGAAATGACAAGGGATTTAGAATATTACATAAACTTAGTTGACAAAGCAAGGTGTAAATGGATTGACTCCAGTTTTTTTTTAAACTTTGTATTGGAGTATAGTTGATTTACTATGTTGTGTTAGTTTCAGATGTACAGCAAAGTGAATCAGTTTTACATATACATATATCCATTCTTTTTTAGTTTCTTTTCCCATATAGGTTATTACGGAATATTGAGTAGAGTTCCCTGTGCTATACAGTAGGTCCCTATTAGTTAGTTATTTTATATATAGTAGTGTGTATATGTTAATCCCAATCTCCTAATTTATGCCTCCCCCCACATTTCACCTTTGGTAACTGTAAGTTTGTTTTCTATGTCTGTGACTCTACTTCTGTTTTGTAAACAAGTTCATTTGTACTATTTTTTTAGATTCCACATATAAGCGATATCATATGATATTTGTCTTTCTCTGTCCGATTACTTCACTTAGTATGATAATCTCTAGAGCCACCCATGTTGCTACAAATGGCATTATTTCATTCTTTTTTATGGCTGAGTAATATTCCATTGTACATATGTACCACATCTTCTTTCTTTTTTTAAAATTTTTATTGAGTATAGTTGACTTAAAATGTTGTGTTAGTTTCAAGTGTATAGCAAAGTGAATCAGTTATACATTATATATATCCATTTTTTTTCAGATTCTTTTCCATATAGGTTACTACAGAAAATTGAGTAGAGTTCCCTGTGCTATACAGTAGGTCCCTATTAGTTAGTTATTTTATATATAGTAGTGTGTATATGTTAATCCCAATATCTTAATTTATCACTTACCCCCATGTTTCTCCTTGGGTAACCATAAGTTTCAGTTCAAGATCTGTGAGCTTGTTTTGTAAATAACTTCATTTGTATCATTTTTTTAACTTGATTTCACATATAAGTGATATCATATGATATTTGTCTTTGTCTGACTTGCTTCACTTAGTATGATAATCTCTAGGTCCATCCATGTTGCTGCAAATGGCATTATTTCATTCTTTTTTATGGCTGAGTAATATTCCATTGTATATATGTACCACATCTTCTTTATCCATTCCTCTGTTGATGGACATTCAGGTTGCTTCCATGTCCTGGCTATTGTAAACAGGGCTGCAATGAACATTGGGGTGCATATATCATTTCGAATTATGGTTTTCTCCAGATATATGCCCAGGAGTGGGATTGCAGGATCATATGGTAGCTCTATTTTTAGTTTTTTAAGGAACCTCCACACTGTTCTCCATAGTGGCTGTACCAACTTACATTCCCACCAACAGTAGGATTCCCTTTTCGCCACACCCTCTCCAGCATTTATGATGATGGCCATTCTGACTGATGTGAGGTCATATCTCATTGTAGTTTTGATTTACATTTCTCTAATAATTAGTGATGTTGAGCATCTTTACATGTACTTTTTGGCCATCTGTGTGTCTTCTTTAGATCTTCTTTAGATGTCTACTTAGATCTTCCACCTTTTTTTTTTTTTTTTGATTGGGTTGTTTGTTTTTTTGACATTGAGTTGCATGAGCTGTTCATATATTTTGGAGATTAATCCCTTGCTGGTTGCTTCATTTGCAAATATTTTCTTCCATTCTGTGGGCTGTCTCTTTGTTTTGTTTATGGTTTCCTTTGCTGTGAAAAAAGCTTTTAAGTTTAATTAGGTGCCATTTGTTTACTTTTGTTTTTATTTTCATTACTCTAGGGGGTGAATCAAAAAAAATCTTACTGAGATTTATGTCAGGGAGTGTTCTACCTATGTTTTCCTCTAAGAGTTTTATAGTATCTGGTCTTATATTTAGGTCTTTAATCCAGTTTGAGTTTATTTTTGTATATGGTATTAGGGAGTGTTCTAATTTCATTCTTTTTCATGTAGCTGTCCAGTTTCCCCAGCATCACTTATTGAAGAGATTGTCTTTTCTCCATTGCATACTTTTGCCTCCTTTGTCATAGATTAGTTGACCATAGGTGTGTGGGTTTATCTCTGGACTTTCTATTCTGTTCCATTGATCTATATTTCTGTTTTTGTGCCAGTTGCATACTGTTTTGATGACTGTAGCTTTGTAGTATACTCTGAAGTCAGGGAGCCTGATTCCTCCAGCTCCACTTTTCTTTCTCAAGATTGCTTTGGCTATTCAGGGTCTTTTGTGTTTCCCAACAAATTTTAAGATTTTTTTTTGATCTAGTTCTGTGAAAAATGCCATTGGTAATTTGATAGGAATTGCACTGAATCTGTAGATTGCTTTGGGTAGTATAGTCAGGATTGACTACAGTATTGAAAGAAGTTCTACTGTGGTTAAAATGCTATCAACAGCACTGCATGCTACAGAGAAATTATTCATGAAAGGGAGAGTCATTCAATGCAGCAAGCTTCACTGTTACCTTGTTTTAAGAAATCACCACAGCCACCCCACCCTTCAGCAACCAGCACCCTGATCAGTCAGCAGCATCAGAAATGAGACAAGACCCTCCACCAGCAGAAAGATTACAAGTTCCCAAAGGCTAAGATGATAGTTAGCATATTTTAGCAATAAAGTATTTTTTTAATTAAGGTATATTTTTTTAGACATATGCTATTGCACACTTAATAGACTACAGAATAGTGTAAACATAACTTTTATATGCACTGGGAAACCAAAAAAATTCATGTGACTAGGTTTATTGCAGTGATCTGGCACCAAACCTGAAATATCTCTGAGGTTTGCTTGTGTATGATCTTTCCAAATTCCTTTCTCTAAAGAATTATCCATGCAAGATAAACATTGTGTAAATAAAGAATCAACTCCTACCAAAGACTATTCACATTCTACACACTTTGTGTCTGTACCCCTTGGATACACAGGTTATTTTTGCAGTGAAGCAAAAATTACACAAAAGGAGACTCCTGGAATTTCTAGATCTATATCTAATTTTAATTGTCTTTAAAATGGGGTTTTTACTAATAAGTATTAAGGACAATGTTTAATTATATAAAACATATTTAATTTAATAAGGCAGAGAAGTAGGGTACCCTTTTTTTTTTTTTTTTTTTTTTTTTTTTTTGCGGTATGTGGGCCTCTCACTGTTGTGGCCTCTCCCGTCACGGAGCACAGGCTCCGGACGCGCAGGCTCAGCGGCCATGGCTCACGGGCCCAGCCGCTCCGCGGCATGTGGGATCTTCCCAGACCGGGGCACGAACCCGTGTGCCCTGCATCGGCAGGCGGACTCTCAACCACTGCGCCACCAGGGAAGCCCAAGGGTACCCTTTTAAAGAGAGTTTGTTCAAAAGCAAATACATATATGCTTTGAAGAATAAATTTCACTTGTTTGGGAATTTGGTTATCTAGAATAAGTCATCCTCTAAAAGTGCCAGCTAACATAACTTCTGGTTTACTACTCCTCTGAGATTTCTGCATTTCACTCTATTAAACATGAAACAACAACTTGTGAAAAGATTTTTTCAGCCATTTATTCTTTCACCGGCTACAAGTATTCATTTATTCACTCATCATGGGCCAACAGATATCTATTGTGAAGCTGCTATGTGCCAGAGACTGGGCAATAGGTAGGGATATATTCTGATTTCAGAGTATTTTGTTTAACTGAACATGAGGTTACAAATATATGCTGCCATCCTTTGGTTATACAGAGTGTGTCCCTTTTTGCTTGCCAGCTGTCATGAAGGAGGGCTTGGGAAGATTTCCATATTGTATCCTATAGAGTAAGAAAAAGGCTACACTGGAGACATGTACAGGCCAAGCCTGGGATTACGAGAGAAGGCAGAGGCCCCATCGTTTTGTCATCCAGCAGATGGTTGTGCCTGGCCACACCACGGCTGAAGTTTTCAGGGGAGGGTCCATGCCACTATGTTGATCTCCCTTCTTCTCAGGCAGTCATGAAAACAACCGTGTGTGTGTGTGTGTGTGTGTGTGTGTGTGTGTGTGTGTGTTTGAAAGAGAGAAAGAGGATGTGGGTAGGGGAGAAAAGAGAAAGTCTGGCAGAAGTGAGAGTGTGGTAGTAATCAGAATACTGGGGAACCAGGCACACCAAGTACAGTTTTAGAGGTCTCTGTAGTCATCTGGGAAAGCCAATAATCCAGCTCTTGGAGTTCATGGGAAGTTTGGTTCAAGCACAGCTCCTCCTGCCAGAGCCCCTTTTGCCCTCAGTCCTATGGGATGCTGAGCTTGGGTGCAGTACCTTCCATGGAGAGAAGGAGTAGTCTCCTCTCCCATCTGGTTCTTTTTTCAAGGAAACAAGAAACTACCAGATTAATTTTCAGACAATTTGAGGCTCTCTTGTATGCCACAGTTTATGCTAAGTATCAAGAATATAAGAGTAAATAAATTGGATAAAAGTGCCAGCTGTCATGTAACTTGCAGTCTAGTGGGAGACACAGGCTAGCACAATTAAGGCTACCATATTAAGTATTATCTGAGCATAATATCAGTTTTGTCCAAGATGTACAAGAGATAATTTTACATTCATTTTAATGTGTAATAGAAAAAAAATATATCAAGTGCATCAAATTTTGGCAAATATTTCTTGAGATAAGGGCAAAGAAGTAATAAGTTAAAAAATGGGAAGGGGGAGAGTTACTTGTTAAAGCATGGTAAGTAAATAGTAATACAGATAGAACCCAGACACAACACTAAAATTGCTCATATGGTGTGTGAATAACTAAAGTTTAGGAAACACCACTTTCAGCCACTGAAACCTCTCATCAAAATCCTGTGAAGTAGTCACTCATATATATTACTGTCAGAAATTAGACTCAGAGAAATCTAGAACATTATCCAGTCCCTCAGGACCTGAAGGACGGACTGCTTGGCTCTGCAGCCCATATTCCCTCCATGGTCTTTCCCTAACATCAGGAAGGCCAATGATCATCAAAAATTATAATTCTTGTAGGATTTTCCCAAATGCTAACCCTACATAATCAACTCTCTCTCCTGCAGAGCAATCTGGAGCCACCATGCTGTGCATCACGAAAGGAGTTGCAACTTGCCTTTTCCCTCCAGGAATCAATAACTCAATGGTAGTAGCATTTACTCTGCCTGTGCTTCTGCAGCCCAGAAACCTGAAGGCAGTTACCTCAAAATTCAAGAAAATGTCTGCTGATAATAGGTAGCCCCACGGGGAGGTTTCCTATCATAGGAAAAATCAAAGAGAAGAGGAACTAAAGATGGACTGAGAGAAAACTGCTGAGCTGGCTTCTACCCTGGAAGTCATTAAATAAGTTGGATTAGTAAACTCTTCCAAAGCTACATCTGCCCTATTAAAGCTTGAAGGGCCATATGCCAAAGTGAAAATTAAATAAAGCAACAAAAAGACTGTGCCCAAATGAATTTGGTTTTATTTTAACTACACAGTGAGGCTCTGCATAATAAAGCAACCACAGAGAGACTTTGTTGAGTTGTGGTGGTTTCTCAGAATGCATTAAAAACTCAGGAAGTCTCCATCATCTCTACTAATGATGTTTACTACTGGATCATAAAAGGACCCCTGTTCTGACTTTTAGGGAAAAACCCATGTAGTGAACATTTCATCAAGCAATGGGAAATTTGCACTTTAATTTTAGTATAGTCTGTCAGACATGCTAAAAATTCTGCAAAAATAAAGGTTTCAAAATGCCTTGTTGTAATCAAAAAACCTCATTCTTGTGTTAATTGCCTCTTTTCCTTCCAATATTACTAAGTATTTTAATCCCATACAAAAAAAAATCTTGGCTCTAAATTTAGTGATGGACAAAGAGTACAGTTCCAGGGGCTTCCCTGGTGGCGCAGTGGTTAAGATTCCACTTGCCAATGCAGGAGACACGGGTTCGAGCCCTGGTCCGGGAATATACCACGTGCTGCGGAGCAGCTAAGCCATGCACCACAACTACTGAGCCTGAGCTCTACAGCCCGCGAGCCACAACTGCTGAGCCCACGAACCACAACTACTGAAGCCTGCATGCTTAGAGCCGGTGCTCCGCAACAGGAGAAGCCATTGTGATGAGAAGCCCGTGCACCGCAATGAAGAGTAGCCTCCGCTCGCTGCAACTAGAGAAAAGCACGTGCACAGCAACAAAGACCCAACACAGCCAGAAAAAAAAAAAAAAAAGGAATACAGCTCCATGAAATTAGATGATACATTCAAATGCTGTTATGATTGCAAAAGGACTTTTCCTATTCTGTTCATTGCTTGTAGAAGGCAGTATCAGAAAATCTTTAGCCCTTAGATAAGTTTCATGATTGCCAAGTTGCTTCAAGTGTTGAAGTTTAAATTATTTAAAAATTATTTCCTGGTATACATATAATTTTGTGTATCTTCACCAATTCTGGGATGATAAGTCTGAATTACGGAATATTTGTTTTGTCTTGCTTTGCTTCTTGTATCTTTTTTTTTTCTTTCAAGTATATGCAGTAACTCAAACCAGACCAAAAATATTCCTAACAACCTGTTTAAATGAATACGAATAATGAAAAGTATTTCTAAATAATAAAACAAATATATTCTCTAGTGCAAATATGGTTTGTTCACCGAATTACAAAAACTTTTTTGTAGCAAATTATCCTTCCCAATCCTTGTTTCATAATCAGTAGAAAAAGCAAATTGGTAGACTACAATATAAAAAAAATTTTTTCTAATACAAGCTTTTAGGAAAACTGGGTAAAATATAACAAGTTTGTTTTTCAATACATAGCAAAACTTGATAAAACAGTAAGGGGAAATATCAGGTGTTAACCTCAAGAAAGTTCTGAAAACCCCATTGTATGTCTATGAAATAACACTGAAAGAACCCAGGGAGAGAGCATCAGTACTATTAATCTAGGGACTTGAATTTTAATATCAATCTAGGGACTGAAAAGTAGCAATGGAACCATAGCACTTGAGATCCCAGCAAAAAATCATAATACTTGAATGTCTGCCCACTCTGAATTGGTGGCTTCAGAGTATGGGGAAAAAATTCCCAAATGCCTATAGAGGGCTCTGCTCATAAAGACTAATTAGCCACACAAGACTAATGGATAAAACAGACATTGCTAAAATTTAGTTGGCAAACAAAGTTAACATAACACATGGAAAAATGTATATAAGCAAGAGTCAGAAGACATAAAAACAAGATTTGATCCCATAGAATTTTATGTAATATAACAATACCTCAATTTCTAGGTAAGTTGAAGTCTTATTCCTTATCAGAACAGTAGGAGAAGCTGGATAATAACAAGAATGCTAAGCTTGGACATATTATTGGAGGACTACAGATCAGTGAAATCCAAGAGGGTCTGGATTGTGGAGACAGCAGAACCACCAAGAAATGAGCTGACTTTTTGCAGCTGCTTTTTCCCTGGCCCAGTTGTTGATTTGGGGAACTGGGCGAAAGGCTAAGTATTTAGATCTTCGCCTGGGCAGAAAAATTCTTCGAGGAATAGAAAAATCATCAGAGATTTTAGTAGTCTAAAAAGATGGAGAGAGAAAATTGGAGACTCAATAATTCTCTAACTGGACACTTGATGGTGTTCTCCTCTAGGCATTTGCCAAATCATCATGCTGCAAAAGAGAGGAGGCTGAGGCTATGAGGCTCAGAGAGGCAGAGCAGAATTTTCTGGAAACCCATCAGGACAAGGAGGCAAAGACTAGAAGTTCAGGAATAACCAGGGGGAGGAATCTGAGTGCATACAATACCCTCCCAGTTGAATGCTCTGGAGGGTTATGACCTAGAACAGAGAAGAATGAGAGGTAGACTGAGCTCTACCAAAATTGCAACCCAATTATGAACCTGCTTAGTTTCTTACTGGATTAATGAGTTCAGCCCCAACTTTATCTGCCTTGCAAAGAGTAAAGCTTGATGAAGAAATATAGTATTAACTGGATCTCTACAATTTAACATACACAGTCTGGCATTCAGTCAATACTAACTTGACTTTTCCAGCTTATAGAGGCTGCCCACATTCCTTGGTTTGTGGCCCTGCTCTATCTTCAAGAACAGCAACCACATCACTCTAACATTTGCTTCTGTCTTCACATCTTCTCTGACTCTTCTGCCTCCCTCTTCCATCTTTCAAGGACCTTTGTAATTTTGCTGGGGCCACCCAGGTAATCTAGGATAATATTCCTATTTTAAACTCCTTAATTTAATCACATCTACAAAGTCCCTTTTGCAATGTAAGGGAATATATTTATGGATCCTGGGATTAGGACATGGACATTTTTGGGGGACCATTAGTCTGCCTCCCACAAGAGTAACATTAAAAAATTAAAGTAACAATGAGATCTATTATACAGCAGATTAGGAAGTAAATACTTGTCTGTTAACAGCAAGTATGGGTGAAAATGTAATGTAAAGGGGACTTTTACACTCTACTGGTGAACATGTAGAACTCTACAGTCTTTTTGGAAACTATTTTGACAATATCATTTCTTCGTGTCTACCCTCGAGAAGACATTACCTGTGTACAAGGAAACAAGTTCAAAATTATTTATTGCAGCTCTGTTAGTAATAGTGAAAAAGAGGAATAATCTGATTCTTAGTGGTAGAAAGAGAAATAACCATTGTTTACATGTGCAATGGAATCCTATACATTAGATAAAAGTCAATGAAATATATACATATATTAATATGATATATTACAGATTATTAAACTATATATATATATATATATATATATATATATATATATATATATATATATCTCAGAAACAAAAAAAAAAATAGGGAAAACCTATGGTGTAAATTTCTGGAAAATCATGGTAGTGAGGAAGATGGAGCTAGCACCCAGCTCTAGACTTAAACTTGCAAATGTGCATGTCCATTTTCAAGTACACATAATAATATTATATTGTATATGGATACATAGCTATAGAAAATAATAACCCAAAATTTCAGATTAGGATTGCCTCAAGAGTGGAAACAGGATGAAAGAATGAAAAAAGAGAATTAGATTTACATGTAATATTTAATTTTTTAAAAATCTGGAATTGGGCTTCCCTGGTGGCGCAGTGGTTGAGAGTCCGCCTGCCGATGCAGGGGACACGGGTTCGTGCCCCGGTCTGGGAAGATCCCACATGCCGCAGAGCGGCTAGGCCCGTGAGCCATGGCCGCTGAGCCTGTGCGTCCGGAGCCTGTGCTCCGCAAGGGGAGAGGCCACAACAGTGAGAGGCCCGCCTACCGCAAAAAAAAAAAAAAAAAAAAAAAAAAAAATCTGGAATAATTAGTAAAAATTAACCTCTGTTTAATCCTCAAGGAGGTTTATGAGTATTTGTTTTATTATTTTTCAGTGTTCTTTATTTTTCATTTTAAAAAATAATTATAGGTATGCATTAACAGTATTTAATTTTCATTCTATTTCATTTCCAAATTATCACAACCCTGAAATTAAAGGAATCAAATTTAAGTAGGGATTGACATAAGAAGCTAGATCATAGACATATTCATGAATAGGACATAAAATTGAACATAACAATACAAGTGATTAGAAAATAGTCCTAAGAAAAGGGATTATCAAATCTGACTGTGTCTCATAACGCTAGATGTGTTTATTTGAAGTACTACTCAAAGTTTATGGAACTTCTGCAGAAAATCTAGCTAAGAATGTGTGTTCAAAAGTTTTATTATCTTTCAATGTACTTTTATAGACACCATAAATTAGCAATTTCTATATAATATACTAAAATAATTTAGAAATCTACCCTGCTATTTCTGTCCCTTTCATCATTCATAATGAGCATTTTAGGCATTTGGAGAGCTGTCATCTGACAGCTCTCTCTCTCTGATGTCCTCTCATGGTCCTGCTCCTAAGATTTTATTTGCACAATTTTGTTCTTTTTGTGCATGACAGAAGACAGAAAGAAAAATTATTGACAAACTTATTTCTAGAATATCAATGCCAAGTAAATTCCTTCTCACAATCAAGTAGGGCCTCACAATACTGCCTGGATTGCACATAAGACTGTTCTACGTTTTGAACCTGCCCCAAATGTCAAACTGTCCCTCTTCTAAGATATGTCTCTAAAGTTGGTTAATTTTCCTCCAGTCTCAAATCTAAAAGTATAAGTCTAGAGCTGGGTGTCAGCTCCTTCTCCCTCACTACAGAATTTTCTAGTAATTTAACCATAAATAAACAATAACAAATGGAGTAACACTCCCAATTGTAATATATGTTGCCTCCAAAATCCAAGTTACAGCAACTTGTCCTTTACCTTGGCAGAGATTTTCCTGCAAGTCCCAGACTACTGGACCTCAGAAATTTCAATAAGAAAGCAAGCTCTTCTGTTTTCATGGAACTGAACTCCCATCTTCCAGCTTGCATTTTGCGTTTGTCTTACCAAAATGTCTTAGTAAGAAATTTGCTCTTGGTTTTCAGCTTTGGTGAAAGGGAAATCTTGATGAGTTTCTACATGGTTCATTGCATCCTAATACCTATTGCTCAAAGATTTAGAAAGTCACTATGGAAATCCTATCATTTGCTAAGTATATTTATATAAAATTATACACTCAGAATTTGGAGAATAACCAGATAATGGTTTGAAGGTACCAATAAGTTATCCATGAAGTTGAATGTGTCAAAATCCCTTTCATTGATCCACACAAGCCTCCACTCTGACTGATGGACAAAAGCGATGCTCTGGGACCCAAGATCTTTTCTGTCTGTTCAAGTCCATTTCCAACAATGCCTGAAAGGTCTGCTCATTTGTCTTTTTCCAGTCCAGTGACTCAGGTAAATGGCCACATAGAGACTTAAGAGGTTTTCTGTATATGTTTGTGAAATTTGCACCTGCTTCTTCCTCTAGAAAGGCTTTCCTCTTTTGAGGGGCTCTAGGTTTGTGAATAGACTAAGGTTCAAGGAAAAGCTATGACTCTTAGGTTTCTGTTCACCAGACTTTTTTTTGTAAGTTATAAAAATCAAGTAGGATCCTTCTTGATTAGGTGGACTTCTCATCTTTTTCAGGCCTAGGGATCAATAACCAATTACCCACTATGGATCACGGTGAGTCAAACCACTTTAATGAACATGCCTAACTCTTTACCAATTACTATTGTCATGTCCATCCATGCTGTGGCATTTAAGGACTTGAATCTACCACTCCTGGAGTGTCTTTGCATATGAAATGAAGCATCCCATTTCAAAGGCAGTGTCTCTTACCAGCATCCCAAGTTAACAAAGCATAATTTCAAGAGTGCTTTTCAAAGATGATGGAACTGCTGTTACCAGTGCATTTCTTTTTTCATTAATTATGCCCTTTAGAGAGTCTTTTTCAGAGCCCTCTTGGGAAACATGGGTTAGGGGGCAGGCAAAAATGAACGTGTTGTATGTGAGCAATCCATTTCAATTCATATCTCCCTAAGTCTTTAGAGTCCTTCCCAAAGCCCTAACTGTCACATAAGAGACCAGACAAGGCTGTGAATTTAACTGCAAAATAGTGGCAACTGCAGGACCAAAATTTGAATTTGGTTTTTTATGTATTTCAGCCCTATGCCACAATTGGTAAAATATTTTTTTTAGCAAAGAAATTCTATGGCTTTCTTTCTCTCTCTTGAAATATGAACTTCAGATTTTGAACTTGTAATTCTTTTTTTTTTTTTTTTTTTTTTTTTTGGGCGTTACGCGGGCCTCTCACTGTTGTGGCCTCTCCCGTTGCGGAGCACAGGCTCCGGATGCGCAGGCCCAGTGGCCATGGCTCACGGGCCCAGCCGCTCCACGGCATGTGGGATCCTCCCGGACCGGGGCACGAACCCGTGTTCCCTGCATTGGCAGGCGGACTCTCAACCACTGTGCCACCAGGGAAGCCCTGTAATTCTTTTTTAAGTCATCAAATGCTGTTAGAATCAAACACTCTTGTTCCTTGAATTCCTTATGTCTCTGCGTATGGTTTTTTGGCTGTGGCCTTGGTTCCCTCAAAGACTCATCTTCTGTGACTATTTCATTGCAGGTGACCACAGATGAAAATTAGAGGGCCGTTTCACACTGCTTGCCAAGAGC
Organism: Mesoplodon bidens; assembly: GCF_964165515.1. Classification (NCBI taxonomy): domain Eukaryota; kingdom Metazoa; phylum Chordata; class Mammalia; order Artiodactyla; family Ziphiidae; genus Mesoplodon; species Mesoplodon bidens. Next base: position 135,742,853 of record NC_138161.1, read on the forward strand.
CTTTCATATTGGCTAGATTTCAGAACCCTCAGCCTGAATCAGACCAGATAACCAATTCCAGATACTTCCTATTTGCCCGAGGTTCTATTTTATAATATGTCTTCTGGAGTCAGTGTCTGTATCATTTAGGGTTATAAGTAGTAAGCAAAATAAGCTAATTTTAATAGTTTAAGCAGAAAATGAGTTTGTTATAAAGATATGGCAGCTGATGAAATTTTGAGAGGGACGGAGGAACAGGCTAAAGATTCCAGAATTACTGCCCACCACCATATCACAGAACTGGCCCAAGGAGAGAATAGTCACTGCCACCAATACTAAGCACTTGAAACTAGAGTTTATATGACTTCCAGTGAAAAGACTTTATTTGCATCTGATAGTGATGAAACTTTTGTGCCAGGAATTCGATCCTGGAGGCAATTCACACTTGAGAGGCAAATGCTGAAGTACTGTACTGACTAGTACAGCTAGTAAAATGAATTCTTCATGGAGCCTCCTTTCTGACATTTCTCACTTCTGAACCACAGTCTGGCACCGAGTTTAATTGGGTTTACCCAGGTCACACACTTGTGCTTTAAGTGCAAGAAAGTAACAAAATGAATTTTCTGGTTTCTACTTTGAGGATGCTAAACACATAAGTAGGAAATTCTCCAAACATAGGAAAGTTTTCAAAAATGCTAGATAATAAAAAAAATAACAGATATTCACTATTACTGATGTGTACTCTTATTTTCCATCTTCCTCTGTGAATAATTTTTGCCTGAAGTATGTTGGATATAAATTGCATAAAGTCTTCTTTCTTTGGTCCTATCGTGGGATTTTTGGTGTTTATGTTTTCTTTTGCTTTCTTGCTTTCTAATATTGCTGTTTTACTCAAGTTTTCTTTACATTTTTTGTCAAGTGGTTTAAATTTTTTGCTTTCAGTATTTACCATTAAATTAACTTTGAAAAACTGAACTAATATTTCTCTCTTACAATCAAAGAAAAAAAAAATCTCCCATCAGCAGGATAAGGAATTTAACCCTTATTATTTGTTTCAACCCACACTCGACTCATAGTTTTCATTAAAATAATCTGGAAATTTTACATCCCGAGTATTTTATTTGTTCTTACTGTATCCTCTCTTTAAAAATAATATTTTGGGCATTCCAGTGGTTAGGACTCCATGCTTTCACAGCAGGGGACATGGATTCAATCCCTGGTTGGAGAACTAAGATCCCACATGCCACACAGCACAGCCAAATAATAATAATAACAATATTTTGCCACATAGTATTTCATAACTATGTTAACTTTTTTTCCCAAAACTCAAACTTTCCATATAATTTAGATATTTATTTGGTTTCATTTATTAGGTAGCTAGAGAAAGTTTTCTACTAACTTTTTCTGGGAAGTCTATTTGGGTTATCTACTTTCTAAATCATTGTCTGTCTAAAATTTCTTTCTTAAAGCATTTATTTAAGAAATATAAATTCACAGGTTACAGAATGCCTTGGTGACAATTATCCCCTTAAAACTTTGAAGAAACTATTCCAATGTTTCTTCCATCCAATGTTTTGGGGAATTCAATGGCACCCCGTGTGGGTGAGTGTGTGTGTGTGTGTGTGTTTTAACTCCTTGTTAGATATCCTGCTTTAGCTTAGTAAGACTAAGAAGGAGAGAGACTTACCACCTGCAAAAAATGTGTGCAGATTTCCTTTTGGTTCTGAAAATTCAACTTTTACCAAGATATATTCTAGATGTGTAATTTTTGTTAATTTTGCCTGCAATTAAAATCTGGAAGTTTGACAACATTCTCTGTCAATGAAACTATAGGGAAACAGGCTCTCTCATATATAATATATATATATATATATATATTGCTCATATATATATATATATATATATTGCTCATTTGAATATGTAATGCATAATTTATATGGCAGGTAATCTGCTAACATCTAATAAAATATTGTTTCTGACCAGCAATTCTACTTCTAAAAATTTTCTCAAAGATACCCTGGCAAAAAAAAAATGAAGTAATTTGTACAGAGTTATTCATTTCAAGATTATTACCTTGTAAAAAGCAAAATGTCCTTCAACAGAGCTAATTAAATAAAGTACCTACAAAGTAGAGTGCTATGTAACTCTGAAATGGAATAAGGAATATCTGAAAATGCTAATATGGAGTGACCTCCAAAAAATACAGTTAAGTTTAAAAAAAGAAGAAAAAAGCAAGGTGGGGAAAATTGCACACAGAATGCTACCATTCAGCTCAAAAAGGAAGGGTATGAGCATAAATGCATTACCTTCCAATCTTAAAAAGTAAACAACAGAAAAAAACACAAAATAAAAGAAGTGGTTTCCTTTAAAAGAACAAGAACATAAAAATCTACATTTCTTTGGATATGTCTTGCTTTTAAATTTTACATATTTATAAATAAATTTATTTTAAAGGAATCTCTGAAAAATTAAAATAATAGTTTGGGAGTAAACTTAATGTGTGTTTAGTTGATGGCACAAAGATTCTTCCAAATGACTTTTAAATATAGTAATTTGACTGTACATTCCTAGAAGGATATAACCCAAGAAGTAAAAGAAATTTTAAAACTCATTTTTTAGTAATCATACTGTTAGCAAGGTGTTGATGTTTTTAGTCTGAATCTGCTATGGGTATATTTTGGGACAAAAAATATAAATGTGATATTCTTATTCTATAATTCTCCCATGTTACTCAGAACCAGGATTCTCAGCATGAGTAGAGGAGATACAAATGTAATGTTGAAATGGTTAAGTAAAACCTTTTGTAATCTTGAATTTGAATTGAAAGTATCAATGCAAACTTGTGATTAATTTTCCTTTAAGAAAAAGTATTTCCTAACTGCATGCTAAAAAGCCAAGAGAGAATGACAAACCCATTTGTAACAAATGCTCTTACCACTTAGATTATGGTCACCACATACTATTTCTCATTAAAAGGGACTGAGGTTCCTTGAAGAAATGTCTGATTCCAGGCCTAGAGTAGAAATTTTACAAAGTGAGCTCAGTATACTGTCAGACCACACACCAAGGAAACACTCCGAGACTGGTCATGCCAAAAGGACTCAGAAGTCAACCTAAAGAGGCTCACACTGGTCAAAGACAAATTTTCAGCATTAATAAGAAATTAAGTAAGTGGTTTGAAACTCATCATATATACTTAAATCTATGTCTCTGTGATATAAAAAATTAAGTACCTAGGACGTTAGTGAACAAAGTCATAATTTTGAAAACTAGTAAACAAAGGGAAAGAATAATACACCTATTCTGCCTTTCCTATACTGTACAATGGGGTAAACAGATAGTAATGAAAGGAAACTTCTTTTAGAGAAATATTCTATTTGCTAACTAAGGAATGAATGATAGAATTAGAATATTACTATTTTTCAACCCATAATGAGTCTAGGCACTGATCATCAACTGTTTCTAATATCAAAAAAAGATAAAAACCCAGGCATTGCATGCTTCCTAATAGAAAGCACTTATGAAGCAGCCTTACCTGGGGGGGAAAAAATATCAACCTTTTCTGGTCAAGCCTCTAGATCCATATACTAACTTTTAGGAAATACAGAGGTTAAAAGATCTTTTTATTCAACACACCAGGGAGGCAATTCACAAAACTCAGACTGGAAAACTCCAGGAGTAAAACAAAAACAAAAACAAACAAACAAAAAAAACCCACTCTTTCTTTAATAAGAAATAATTGTAAAAATATATATATATTTTATGACATTTATGAGACAATTAGAAATTCAAACAAGACAATATCTGATGATACTAAGGAGATATTATCAATTCAATTTTTTAAGAATGATAATGATTAGCCTCTTTAAAAGCATTTGTTTTAGAAATAAGAACTGAAATATTTACAGAAGAAATGATATGGTATCTAGGATTTACTTCCAAATAATTGAGGAGGAAGAAGTTAATTTGCATGTAGAAGAAACAAGTTGGCCAAGGACTAATAATTGTAGCTGGATAATGGATATATGGGGGTTCATTAACCTATGCTGTCTACCTTTCTATTGGTTTGCAATTTTCCATAATAAAAAGTTGTAAAGTGTCTACTACTTAATAAATCCTATAATTCAGAAGATACAATCCTGTATGTGGTCTCAACTAATTTATTACGTGTTTGACTTTTTCCTTCTGCCGTCTTAGTTCTTGACTTTTGGAATTCCTGTTTTATACATTTTGGATCTACTGGATGTATATTTAGAGGCTTTTGTGTTTTCTCTTGTTATGTTCTTCTCTTTATGTTTTTTCTCTGATTGAGTTTTTAAGCCTTCATTTAAAACTATTACAAAATTAAATTAGGTTATTTTCAAACATCCAAAGTTTTATTCACTACTTTTATTGCATATTTTATTTGCCATTCATTTCTCATCTCCAAAACAGCCAATTTTCTCTCAATCTCATTGAGAATATTATCTTATTAAATAATTTAATAAAAATAATAGTAATAATAATAATTTCATTAAATGATGTTTCAGGCAATATTAAATAATTTCATTAAAAGCTTACTATGTTTCATAGATTTGCATACATTATATCCTTAGATTATTCATATTTAACAGACAAGAAACCTGGGATTTATAAAGCTTTAGTTACATTACAAAGCCCCAGGCTGGACTTGACTGGGCTCACTTGGAAGGCACTGTGCATCTTGGTTGGGCTTGCTCAAGGGTCTGGGGCTTGGGTGGAGGTTGGCTGATCTAGGTGGGATTAACCAGGTGGTTCCACTTTGTTCCATGTGTCTCTACTCCTCCTTCTGGGACCAATGAGCCAGTCTGCACATGGTCATTTAATGATGATAGAAAAAAATGTAAGGAGACAAGCAGAAATACGCAAGGACTCTTAGGGCCTCTGCTGGTAAATGGCACATCAACGATTCTTAAAGTCACATGGCTGAACTTAAAGTCAAGAAGCAAGGAAATAGATCCTGACCCTTTACTGGGAAGAATCTCTATGTTACAGAACAAAAGGCATGAATTTGGACACCAAATTCACTCATGCAGGTTCTTTATATATTACATGACAGAGCGTTAAATCTGGACAAAAGCTTGTGCCCTTAACCACTACCCAACAATGACATTTCTAAAGTTTTATACTAAGTTTTGCTGTATCATTCTTTTATGAGAAAACATATTCATTGATGCCACGGAATGATGTGCTTATTGGAATCTATTGAATCTTTTCATGTGCCTGTGATTTTTTTTCTCTTTTCACAAATGGAAGAGTGAGGGGCATGTATTTTTGTACAGTATTGGGAATTGGGATGGTCTGTAAGATTTTGTGCATATGTTCCTTTCGTTTTTCACATCAACTAATTAATGACACTCCAACATATCTCATTGGATTATAAGAATTAAATGCAACATCTAGACATACCTGGCACATAGTAGTACCTTGATTTTTAGTCCCCTATATCTCCCAACAGTCCCTTTTCCTCCTTCATGGAAACAGGCACAACACTTTTTAATGCTCCTCAGATTTTCAACAACACTACCTTCCATTCATGTTCCCTACTTCCTCAATTATTTCTCAGGATGACTTGCTCCAGCCTCCATCTCTTAAGCATCTTGAGAAACTAAGCTCTCACATGACACCAATAATCCAATTTTCTTCAATTTCCATTCATTCCTCAGACAGCTAACACTCCATACAATCGCATTTCTCGAGGTCGCCAATATCCTCCATGTTGCCAAGTCAATCAACACGTTTCTTTCCTCATACTACTCACAATCTTAATAGTATTTTCCATAGCTGATCACTTAAAGCTTCCAGAAACACTCTCTTCTCTTGCTCCATGCTTTCATACTCTTGGAGGTTTTTTTTTCCCTATACCTCTCTGGCCATTCAATTTTACTCTCTTTTGTGATTTCTTCTCCTCTACCAAATCTCTAAATACAAGAGTTCCCCAAGGCTCACACCACCTGGAATCATTTCTAATTTTTGTAATGTATTTTTCTCATTAGACAATTTCATGCTTTCCAATGGCTTTCGACAACTTCCAGATGCTGAAAACGCTCAGATTTATATCTGAGCCTAAACCTCTCCTTTGAACATCATGTTCTTACCTGACATTCCCGCTTGAATATGTCCATGGACAAATTCTTGATTTCTGCTGTTAATTCCCTTATGTCTGATAGCCATTCCAGGCAGATGTAACCTAAGCTAACTCTCCCAATAACCCTATTTCACATCACTTTGTTTTACTATATGACCAACACCACACGCACACAGACACATACACACAAATAAATCTGAAATAATCTTTTTTTTCCATTTATTTGATTCTTGTTTATTTTCTATCTGATCATTAGGATAAGCTGCATGAGAGCAGAAACCTTGCCTGTTTTGTTTACTGTTTTATCTTTAGTACTTAGAATACTGCCAAACACATAGTAATAACTTAATAACTATTTTTTGGATGAAAGAATGCATGTTGTCTTACTTTGGTTGGTTTTCTGAAAAACAAGCTGAAATATACTAAAGTCTATTAATTATTAATAATAATTGCTCACTTATTTATGCTGCTTTATGTTTTGCAAATAATTTCATTTAAAATGTCTCATTTAATGATCATTGTAACCCTGCGAGTAGAGATTATTACTCTCTTTATAAAAGTGTAGAGTATTGTGACTGAGAGGGCTCACACAGATGTGAAGTTGAGTTTTGATTCCAGGTTTTCTGATTCCAAGTTCACTGATATTTCTATCATACCATAGCATTTATGATTTTTCCTAAGGAGGAAATAAGCAAAAGTAATTAGAAATGCATTTTTAAAAAGAAAAGTTATTAAAGGCACATATTCACATTCCATATTCATTCATGTACATAGAAACCATAAAATCAATAGAGTTTTTTCCTGGTGTTGTATTTTTTAACTTCTCAATAATGAAGGATGTATTTAGACTACTATACCCAGTGACTTAGAGCATCATTTTTCATCTGGAAATTTTTTTGCAATGATTCAAAGAGAACGTTTCATGAATCAACATGACTGGATTTAAATAACAATGACAATCAGAGTCATAATAATCATAATAACATTTATGCTTTTGTATGGTACATCATATATTTCCAGTGTACTTTTATGATACTTGATTTGCACACAGACTATAATGTAAGATTATTAAGAGCCTTTTCAAAAAATAATTTTAGGTATTTTTATTAAAAATTTTTTTAAATAAATTTATTTTATTTTTGGCTGCATTGGGTCTTCATTGTTGCGCACGGGCTTTCTCAAGCTGTGGCGAGTGGGGGTTTCTCTTTGTTGTGGTGCTCAGGCTTCTCATTGCAGTGACTTCTCATGTTTCAGAGCACAAGCTCTAGGCGCGTGGGCTTCAGTAGTTGTGGCACGTGGGCTCAGTAGTCGTGGTTCGTGGCCTCTAGGGCGCAACCTCAGTAGTTGTGGCTCATGGGCCTTAGTTGCTCTGCAGCATGTGGAATCTTCCCAGACCAGGGATCGAACCTGTGTCCCCTGCATTGGCAGGCAGATTCTTAACCACTGTGCCACCAGGGAACTCCCTAGGAATTTTTAAAAACCTACTTTAATATAACTATGCGAATAGCCTAATGAAATACTCTCAAAATTGACTCCTTCTTAATTTCTCCCTACACCCACACTCAGTAGGAATTATCTTTGAACTCTTCACAGAATTTTCCATCTATCAATTCATGCATTGATACCTGTCCCTCCAACCACATAACCCCCTTATATCCTTCTTGAGTGCAATCTGGACCTTCTAATGTCCAATATAATTGCCCATTACAAGAAAAGTGTTGTCTTCAGTCTCCTATACATCTCCTGCTATTTACACTTCATTATTTTTCCATAACCCTTAAACCTTACATACCACTCAGCATCTTGCATGCTTGTCTGAACTCTCCACACCTTTTGGCTCTGTGCCAATACATAATTGCAAGCAACGGAAATACTCTGGTTAACTTAAGCAAAAGAGAAGTTATTGGAGTCTCACAACATAGTTTGAAGGTAGGAGGCCTACTGAGGAAATTGTGTAGGGAAGAAACTTGGCCATAACATGGACAATCTAGTCAATACACCACCATCAGGGTAAAATCTCCTTCCAAACACAGCCAGTTGTCTTGTCTCCTTGATCAAAATTGAAGAAAGCGTCCAACTCACTTATCTTGGGTGATGTGCTACCCCTTGGCTAAGGGAGTATGTGAACAATTAAAGCATACCTATATTCAATAGACAAGAGGTGTACAAGACTATATTCAATAGACAAGAGGTATACAAGGCTATATTCAATAGACAAGAGGTGTACAAGACTATATTCAATAGAGACTCTATTCAATAGACAAGAGGTAATTCAAGAGGGAATAGGAGTGCTGGTGTTCTTTTTAAAGAGAAAATTATGTTATATTGACAATGAAAAACAAATTCCACTACAGTCTACTTCTCTGACTATATGATATCCGTACACCCAAACTGTCATATGTACATTTTCAACAATATCCCTGTGTAACAAAAATTCATCTATGTCCTTAAAGAAACAATGAAAATTCATCCAGATCCAAGTCCACAGTTTCTGGCATTGCTCTTTACCTCATCTAGTTCCTTCATGATACCATCTCAATATTCTATAGTGTAGAAACTAACTGGAACATCTAATTACCACATAACCCCCTTTATAAAATAGTGGGATAATGGAAGATAAATGAGAATACATATTGATTTAAAGTATAAAGATGTGTGCATAACACCCAAGGAGGAAAATAATGGTAAAGGTTAATACCATCATTTCTGCTACTGGTCATGAGGCTGTTTTTTTACTTCCTTCCTCTATTGCCTATTATAGAGTATCATGGCTTTTAGTTGGTATCAGCAGTATCCCAGCTGGAAGAGATTACCTATTCTGTGATATAATCCAAGTTTTCAATATGGAGACCTGAGTGGTTGATGATCTTGCATATATTGGATTGTAATAGTCTTATGTTAACTGTTTCCTCTAGTCATACCAAAACAAGTTGGTACCCCCAAATAATTTCCCAGGTTCCTACCATTTCTCTCTCTGCCTTATTGTACAGCAGAAACCCTATTTCCCCTTGATAAACAGGGCCAATAATCTCAATTAATGTCATAATTGTTTTTCACAATTTTCCCAGTTGCATGACAAAGGCAAAATCACTAGATGTTAGTCCAAGCTTCCAAAGCAGTGAACCCATTGCTATGTTCCTTCAACATTCCCCAAATGGAAACACAACTAAAAACTTGAATGGCCACACAGTGTCAGAAAAGGAACATCAGCCCCCTCCACTTATTTTCCTTGATGACTTAATACATATTTTCTGATGTTAAGGAAACTCTAACTTTCATAAGATGATGTGTGTCAAATGGAATCATAACTGAACCTCCAATAGTCAGTTCCACTACTTCATGATTTCAGTGAAACTTCTTTACCTTAAATCAAATTCTTTGGTCAGAAGTAATAAAATAAGGGATATCATGACAGGGTATAAGGTATAAGGAATTTCATCAGTAAACAGAGTCATAATGTGAATAGAAAACAAATGCAAATTCAGAACAGACATCTATCCCAGTGGGAATAAACTGCAGTTTCAAGGGCAATCAATTTTCTCCCATATGGTTGGATGGTCAGAGAGGTATAAAGCCAAATTAAAGCCCCAGCTTAGTGCTGCTTTCTTGCAAATTGGACTTTCGGTGATAATAGATTACCCTCGGTGAGAAGTAAATGCTCTTGAGTCCTAGGATGGACTCTATGTCCATCCTACCAATATGACCACTTTATGAGCTCAGTGAACAAATATTAGGATGGCAGTGGTAAATGGCTGACTGAAAATCAGAGTGCACATCCTATCCACCTGATTTTTAAGAACTTCTTTTGTAATGGAGACACACATGAACATTTGGGGACTTAGTTTGAGAGATTCATCTACATTTTTCTTCCACAACATCTTGTCACTACTTCTTCAATTATGCCCCTGCCAATTTTCCAAACATGTGGCCAAACCGTTACCTATTGCTCATTAGTGTATACAAATCTTTACCTCATGCCATCATTTTTTCCAGGCAAAGTGGAGTACTGTGACACTGGTGGCATGTAGAATAACGGTGCATGTTAGGCTGGTTACTTTTGGGAAAAGAGGGCTGTCAGGCAGCCATAGGAGTGGAGTAGTCGTGCTAGGCATTTTGCTGAGCGATTTTTCTTTCAGTATCCAAATCCCCTTTCTAACCTCACCCCAAAAAACCTCTTTGAGAAACGATTCCCAATTGAATTATTTTGAATAATTATTTTTAATAAATTTTAAAACAAAAGAGCAAGAAAGATGTGGCAGTAGACTTGCAATTTCCTATCTTCCCATGTAGCCTGTTATAGTAGGAGAGTAAATGGGAATTGGATGGAGAAACACAAACTCAGGAATAAAGAGTGCGTTTGACCATCATTTTCTGTAGTTTACTGAGAAACTTCAGTATAGTAATTGGCAGTTGGACCACATCTACTTTACAAAAATAATCTTAAATTAGACAAAAGCAGTAGAATGTAACTCTAAAATCTGAGGGATCTCAACAACCGAATTCCAAAATGAGTGCCTCTCTACAGTTTGATGTGGATTCTAACTAACCTTGTCCACAATTTTGCATATATATAAATTTTATTCTTTATTATGTTAATTGCTTTTGCCAAGATTTGGAGATAGAAAGTATTGGAAATTGAATACTTCTCATAATTTTCTTATAGTTCCAGAAATTTATGCAAAAATTTTATTCTTTTTTGACATTCAAATGAATTATATTTCTAACTGTTCTAAGGACATGAGTTTTAGTGAGAACATCAGTGAACTTTGGGTTCTAGTTTCAAGACAGCACTTGAGACAATAATTTCTTTGGAAAATGTGTGATTGAACCTCTATGAAATATGCATTGTATTATAAATCATGATCACCAGTGGAAGTGTATTATTAATCCTGCATAAATGATGCAGCAGTTATTATTGCTACTGTGCATTCAGTCCTCTGTCTAGGAATGTAGTTGAAATTCCCAAATTATAGGTCAAATTAATCTTTCAGTTTAATGAGCAGATTTTTGTATCTATCATTTTCATATTTATCTTCATCTCTTATAATTATGGATTATTAATTGTCTTCTGGCATTAAGCCATCTGCCTCAAAGTTAGTTTCACATTCTAAAAATCTTTTCAGTGACTGTCTTTATTATAGATTGCTGAAACTGCTAGAAAGGAATGACATTTTCACCACTTTTCCCTTGAATATTTGACCTGTTTCGAGGAAGGAGAACCATTTTCAAATTTTCAATGATTACGAGCTGTTCCTTCATTCTGAAATAGCTATGTGCAATGAAAATGGGGAAATTTCTAATCTACAGAATGGTGACATTTCTCCCTGAAAAATTTCAGCATCCATGAACATCTGATTTTGTATGTGAACACTGATAATTAAAGAATTTCAAATAGGCTCAAATTAGTAAAAGGCTAGACTTCAGATCCCTTCTTTAATTAAGATTTAACTTTCATTTTTATTTAAGTAATAGAGGTTCACACTTTAGGACCTAGAGATTATCACACTAAGTGAAGTAAGTCAGACAAAGACAAATATCATACGATATCGCTTATATGTGAAATCTAAAAAATAATACAAATGAATCTATATACAAAACAGAAACAGACTCACAGACACAGAAAACAAACTCATGATTACCAAAGCAGAAAGGGGGGTAGGGATAAATTAGGAGTTGGGGTCAACAGATACAAACTACTATATATAAAATAGATGAACAACAAGACCATACTATATAGCATGGGGAACTATATTCAATATCTTGTAATAACCTCTAGTGGAAAAGGATCTGAAAATATATATATATGTGTGTGTAACTGAATCAATTTGCTGTACACATGAAACTAACACAACATTGTAAATCAACTATACTTCAATTAAAAAAAATAGAGGTCAAAGTTTAAAAATAAATACTAGACTTAAAATGAAAAGCTGATATCTTCTGTCCCCTTTCTCCCCACTCCCGATTCTCCTTGCCAACAACTGATTCTCACTCACCAGAAGCAGCCACTTTCATCTCTCGTAGATTTTTCTTAGAGTATATACATCCATATTTTAAAATAACATGACTATACTGTTATCAATTACTTAATTCTTACATGGAAGAGGAAGAATGTGCCATTCTCCATACACAAGCTCGCACGTACACACACATGCACGCACACACACACACATCCACTCTTCCCTCATCCCCATCCTCCAAATACAGTTATATCATATTTTTGGATTAAGTTTATGACCAGCTAAATATTGTTCACAGTTAAGCTACTAAGTATGCTATTATTACATTTTCTTTCTTGTACAAACTTGTGCTTCCCTGCAGGTATACTTGCCTCATCTTTTATATTTGCTTTAAAAATGTATGTATACCTGACTAATTCATCCCAAGTGCTCCAACTTCCTCTAAATATATGTATCCAATGTTCTAGCAATATTATTCATTAGAGTATCCCTACCAAATCCCCCATCAACCTACTTCAAATTGCATTGCTTGATCTACAGATTTCACCCTAAAATTTGCTTTAATTAATTTCTCTGTGAATCCCCTTCATTTTGTTTTTTTAGTAGCTTTCTGAGAAGAGTGTTTGGGTGGTAAAATGTTCAAGATTTTACATGTCTGAAAATGCCATTTTCTACACTCATGATTGATTTTTAGTGGGGCTGAGTAACAAATTACTGGTTATAAATCATATATTCTCATCATTTTGAAGGCCTCACTCAGTTGAATTCTAGTTCAGGTGTTGGCCAATTTTTTCAATCACGAATCAGATATTAAATTTTTAGGCATTGCAGACTGTGTGATCTGTGTTGCAGCTACTTAACTCTGCTATCATAGCTTGAAGGAATCATAGAAAATTTATAAACAAATGGGCATGGCCCTGTTCCAGTAAAATTTTATTTACAAAAACAGGCTGTAATTTGCCACTCCCTGTTCTAGGTTCTGATGCTACTTAATGCATTGTGATTTCTAATTCATTTATATATAACATTTTGTTTTCTTTTTAGAATCTTTGAGTTTTAAAGGTTCTTAACTTTGACCTCGACATTTGAGATATCCAGATGATATACTTTGCTGGGCATTTGAGATTTCTTGCTAGAAACTTGGTGGGCTTTTCAAACTGGAGAATCTGGAAAAGGTTCTTTTTATATTGATAATTTCCTTCCGTCTCCTTTCTTTGTTCTCTCCTTCTGGAACTCATATTAATTGAATGTCAGGCCTATTGGATGTATTATTTTTAACTTGTCTCCACTATTTTTATACTTTCTGGAAGATATTTTAGAAGTTAACTTTCAATCCTTCTTTTTGACTTTTTATTTATATTACCATTTTTTAATATTATATTACCATTTCTTATTATCTGACTCATCATTATTTTATGGCCTCTTGTTCTTACTTCATGTGTACAATCTCTATGAGGATGTTAATTGGGGGTGTGTGTGTGTCTTCGTTCATTCAGGCTGCTACAACAAAATACCATAGACTGTGTGGCTTATAAACAACAGAAATTTATTTCTCACAGTTCTGGAGCCTGGAAAGTTCAAGATCAAGGCACCAACAGATGTGATGCCTGGTGAAACCTCCTTCTGGTTTGTAGGGGGCTGTCTTCTCAGTGTGTCTTCACATGGTGGAAGAGCTCTCTGAGGCCTCTTTCATAAGGACACTAATTCCAGTCATGAGAGATCCACCTAATCATTTCCCAAAGTCTTCACTTCCAAATACTATTACACAGGGGATTAAGTTTCAACATATGTGTTTGGGGAGGGGCATAAGTATCCAGTCTATAGCAGTGCATGGGTGTGCGTGTGTGTATGTGTGTGTGTGAGTGTGCGCTCGTGCATGTGAGCATACACATGCACATGTGTTAGCGTGTTAGCCTGTTATCTGTATTGCCTTTTTTTCTTTGACTTTATTCCCTCTTCTCCTCCTCTTCTTCTCCATCTCTCTCGTATAGAGGCTTCCTTGAAGGTTAGGTGATTTTTTGCTATCTCTTCACATTTAAGAACAAGGAACTAAACTGATGACTGGAAGTTCTATAGACCTAAGTAATCTTGGCAACTGGTTGGCTTTATTGTAGCATGGTCAAATTAAAACCCAGCAATTTCATTGAGACCCCTGATTCAGCACGTAGGAATTTTTTCTTAGGCTAATCAGTTTCCAAGAAAGCAATTTTCCAGTCTCTTGCCTGGGGAAATCACCCAGCTAAGAGCATTCTGGGAGCCAAGGAAGGGAAGTATGGTGTAAGGCTCTCACAATTCAGTATGTAGCCTTTGACTTAATTCCTGTAGTTTCAGTGTGCCTCACCACAGCCACCCTGGGTGTGTTCAGTATTCCCCAACTCAGAACTTGTCTGACTCAACATCTAGAGTAAGAAAATTTTACTCAGCCTTCTTCATGGGTTAGAGAAAGGTAACAATTTGCGATCAGGAAGGTGATCCCATGGTCTGATACTTTCAAGACTTTCATCTGATCTTCCCTTTTTTCATCCAATCCTATATCCTTTGTCCTGAGGTACCTGAAACCACCAACTCTTTAGCCTTTCCAGGTATCCACAGGACAAACTGGCTTGGTTCTTCTTTACTCTTCCACTAGCAAGCTTTGATTTGAGATTTCTGTAGTTGGATAAGTCAATTCCCACTCATACATCAGTTTCCCAGCAATTAAAAAAAATGGTTTAAGTTTTTAGTCTATTGTAGTCTTCTTTTTTATTCTTCATGTTTCCCCCCAACCGTGGGCTTTTTAAACTTTTTCATTCCTTTGGGATCATTTTAGTAGGACTTCAGAAAGGACCAGACATAAATCAATGAGTTTACTCTAACATGTTTCATTTCATTATATTTCTAATTTTAGGAAACTCATATGTACACAAGCTATTTAAAAATTCCATAGGGAGCTCTGGAGGTAGGATGGCCTGGCAGAGTCATCCTGAGTTGGGGTGAGGGGGACTGAGCTTTTATACATGGTCCTCCAGTGACTGCATGCCCCGGGAGGGGACACATCCTTGCATGAGGGAGCTGAGGGCAATTCCAGGAAGGAGTTTAGAGAGGAGGCCTGCCAACACACATAATGGGAATCTAGGCTATGCAGCTTAGTGTCTGCTGCATGTGGCTTTTAGCAAACTTCCATTTGAACATCTGGACGAACAAATCAAATTTTAAATTTTAGAAGAAAATTGCAAGTGGTTTACTAAGCAAGGAGAATTGACATTTCTGAAACAAGCAGGGCTCTGAACTTAGTTGTAGAGATTCAATTGTAGAGACTAGGTATAATTCATCACTTTGTCTGTAAGATATAGCCCTTTGCTTGGTGCATAGTTGATCCACACTTAATATTTTTTTAATAATTATGTGAAATTTGTAAATTTAAAAACTTAGCTTCTATTCCTAGAGATTACCATACTAAGTGAAATAAGTCAGACAGAGAAAGACAAATATCATATGATATTGCTTATAAGAGGAATCTAAAAACAAACAAAAAAATGATACAAATGAACTTATTTACAAAACAGAGATAGACCCATAGACATAGAAAACAAATTTATGGTTACCGAAGGGGAAAAGGGTGGGGGAGGGATAAATTAGGAGGCTGAGATTAACATACACACACTACTATATATAAAATAGTTATTTTATATATAGTAGTGTGTGTATGTTAATCACAACCAACAAAGACCTACTGTATAGCACAGGGAACTATACTCAGTATTTTGTAATAACCTTTAAGGGAAAAGAATCTGAAAATGTATAAACATACATATATATGTGTGTGTATATATATATATATATATATATATATATATATGTATAACTGAATCACTGTGCTGTAAACCTGAAACTAACACAACATTGTAAATCAACTATACTTCAATAAAATATATATATATTAAAAAAAAACTTTACTGCCTAATATGGACTTCATCTATTTCAGCAGCTAAAAAAATAATTCAACATGTGGCAGTCAATGAAAAGAAGATTGTAACAAATAGAATAGTTTAACCCACATGAAACACATTGAAATGAAAAGGTCACAAAATATCACCATTATCATAAGTGGAAGAGATGCCACACTCTCCCCAACTCCCACAACCATGTCAATTTACTCTTTGACAAAAAATCATTGATACATTTACGGAAGTAATGTAATGACCAAGAATGTCCTAGGGATAATTTCCCATCAATAAGTGGATTATCATCTCATCTCTAATAAAAACTAGAAATGGAAAGAGTTGGGATTAATGATCCTGAAAATAAAATGTTAATTAGAATTCAGGAATAGATTTCTCTAAGCCATTGCTCCATATGGAAATAACACTGGACAAAAGATGTCTCTGCTTTCAACTATGTGTCATCTATTGGCCAGTTTATTACCTCTGAATGGTGAAGCATCACAGATCTCCCTGGGCATATCCAGCTCATTTACATAGGCCAGTGGTCCTAGACTCAATGTTCTCATGTTAAACTAGCAAATAGCAGGAAGAAAATGAACCCCTTTCAACACACCCAGTTCAGAGCCATATTTTTCTCATGTTGATGGCTTGGAGAGAGTGCTGCTTCCCAATTTTGTTCTAGATGGGTAATGTTATGCTGTATCAGTCAAATCCCATTATATAGAGTTACAGAGCAGGTCAGCACAAATGGCTGTGTTCAGAGAAGTCTCTGACTTCCTGCCAAGTCGTTTGGCACCACTCAAGTTGTCATCAATTTGAATTACTTGTAGATCATTTCAGGAGATATTAAGATAATTATTGGCTGTTCTTATAAGGGGAGGAAGCCAGCAAAGCACTCACTGAACCTCCGCATCCATCTATAAATTGAGAAACAGACACTATATCTTAAAACAATATAATTCATGTCATGTTGATGTATGCACCATTTCAGTTTATATTCTATTATTCCACTCTTAAATTATAAACTATATTTGGGTAATTGTCCAGTTGATATTAGCACACAGGCAGCCTCGGTGAGGATAAGATATTTTCTCTTAGTGCTTTGTTATTTTTCCACTAAAGAGTTATTGGAGGATAAATGTTACCTGGTCATGCGACATTCAAGAAACAATTGAAATTAGACTTTAAAATTTACCTTTTTAAAGAAATATGGGGCTTCCCTGGTGGCGCAGTGGTTGAGAGTCCGCCTGCCAATGCAGGGGACACGGGTTCGTGTCCCAGTCCGGGAAGATCCCACATGCCGTGGAGCGGCTGGGCCCGTGAGCCATGGCCGCTGAGCCTGCGCATCCGGAGCCTGTGCTCCGCAACGGGAGAGGCCACAACAATGAGCAACAATGAGAGGCGCGCGTACCACAAAAAAAAAAAAAAAAAAAAAAAAACGAAAGAAATATGCACACAACAACTGATATTACAGAAATACTCTCCATTCACTCCAAAATTTCATTCAAAGGCTGGTTGCCTGAAATACCATTTCACATGGAAACAATACAATTATGGATCCCACAACCTGGTTATACTGTATCAATAATAATGTAGTATATCAATAATAATGCCTATCTACAATATTGGTGCTGTGAAGAAAGTCATTCTATCCTCGAGGAAGCTCTAAGACCTCATCTCTTGGCATGATGTTCTAGCAGAAAAAACACTCAACCTCTGTACCTTCTTCATTGACTTCTCGAGATGCCAGCAATAGTAGAGACAGTAAAACATCATAATTATCCCCAGAAAATCAAGCTCAAGAGAAACAGAATGGAGATTAGCTCCTGATAAAGATGATTCCTATCCCTAAGTTTGTAACTTTACACGACAAATGGAAATGGTACATAACTAGTTAGTTCCTTTGTCAACTTCGAAACTTATTCCACAGCTTCCCACTTTGCTTTTGAACTTTATCTTCCCATCTCTTCTCTTCTGATTACTTATTCCAGTTTATCAAGGAGAGCCTGTATGATAGTTAAAAGCACAGGCTAGAGTCAGACCATCTGGGCTGAAAATATGACTCCATGTTGGAAGACAATTATCCATGGGTATATCACATTTCTGCACATCCTTTCAGCAGAGGTACTAAGAGCCTTTATTCGGGAATATTTTTTCAAAGCTGTTTGTATAGTGAACAACCTGGGACAGCAGAGATGGTCCAAGTGTCTCTGGGGCAGAGGGCATATTATTTGTTGCCCAGTATAATAATGTCTCCACCCAGGGCAATTGTTGGACAAGTTTGCATGCAATCCATTAAAAAGATTGGGATCTCCTAAACTTGGGGCTCCTCAGCTGTGATGCGAATCCACAGCATCCAGCTGGGTCTGTCTCCACGTTGCCTCCCTGGGACTTGAGGGGCAAGAGTAACCGACAGGAACATGAAATTCATGCTACCTGCTCTGTCCTTTGTCTTTGATCCAGGAGTGTTGTGTCTTTTGCAGGCATCCGTGAAACTGTAAGAGGCTAACCTGTTAGCTTAGGAGTGGGGTGAAACCTCAGACCTTAATAATGCCACTTAATAGGCATGTGACCTTGGAAATGAACCTTTGGTTTCTGCATCTAAAAAATGAGGTTAACAACAGTCTTTACCTCACAAGATTGTTAGATGCTTAAATAACACCAAAGAAATATTTAGCATAGTTCCTGGAAATGTAAATGCTTACAAGTAAGTTAACTCTGGTTGATTTTAATTTTTTTGTGTTTTTCCTGACATTTTTGGCTTAAATTTTGGTTTGGGGGTATTTTTTTGTTTTGTTTTTTTGCTCTTCTTATATGAACAATTCATCTTTTTGGAAGTGCTGTATATATTCATCTTTTTCTTTTGTTTTAACCATGTATGAATTTGTATGGAAATGGAAGGTTTAAGCATTCATAAAATACAATAGAACCTGGGAATTGTATATCTAAGCACCATTCAGAGATTTGCAGAGGAGAGAAAAGGAGCTTACTGCTTTTGAACTCACAGCTCAAAGCCGTGAGTTTAACTCTACGTATGTATTACAGGCAAGTTGCTGTCAAACAGAGAAAATTCCCAAACATATAAAATTAGAGCACCTTACTATGGGGCCCCAGGCAATGGTAGCGTCTCCATATTCTCCCAGGTAATAGTAATGTTCAGCTCAGTTGAAAACTACTGTTCTGGTCAAAAGAGTTGTCTGTTTTCTTCTAAGACAGTGGTTGAGTCCTGATTGGAAGCACCTGGCGAGCTTTAACAAATACCTATGGAGGCCTGAGCCCCACCTCAAAAGGTCTTGATTTAATTGGCTTATGTGAGACTCTGGCAACAGGATATTAAAAACTCCCCAGGTGATTGCAATCTACAGCCAATGTTCTAAGCAAAAGAGCGGCAAGAAACTAAAGGCATCTCTTTTTAAATATTTCAAGGAGGTAGGGCAGGGGATGAAATAACGTCATGAAAAATTGAAAGGATGAATCTACCCTTTCTCATGCTTCAAAGTTTGTAATGTCTAAAATCAAGTTGAAGGCCCTCAAAATCATAAGTCCAAATCAACTGGTTTTCTCTCTAGGTGGTCAAAGTGGTCTTGCGTGTGGTTCTTCCCCAACACAACTACATTGTGGCACATTGTAAAGTAAGCATTGTATATTTCAATGTTGATGATTCAGATGATTTCTATAGCCAAATATGCCACAGACTTAGTCAGACGGGTTGTATAGACAAGTCTGTAATTGATCCTTGTGATTTGAGAAGGTTATGTTTGCTCTGAATGAAGGCGTCTTTGTTTTTCACATCAGCATGTTTCACTCATACGTTTGTAAAACGTGAGACTATCCAGGATAGGAAAGTCAAAACAGGACTGTTACTGAATTATCTGCAAAATAAACAGTTTCATCTAAAACAGCCATTTTTAGGCCACCCATAGACAAAGATTTTACAGGGATTCTTCAAGTTAAATATGAATGTTTAAATCATAAAAATATGGTTTAAAAAATCAAATGCAGGACTTCCCTGGTGTCACAGTGGTTAAGAATCCGCCTGCCAATGCAGGGGACACGGGTTCGAGCCCTGGTCCGGGAAGATCCCACATACCACGGAGCAACTAAGCCCATTCACCACAGCTACTGAGCCTGCGCTCTAGAGACCGCGAGCCACAACTACTGAAACCCGAGCGCCTAGAGCCCGTGCTCTGCAACAAGACAAGCCACTGCAATGAGAAGCCCACGCACCGCAATGAAGAGTAGCCCCCCACTCATCACAACTAGAGAAAGCCCACGCTTAACAACAAAGACCCAATGCAGCCAAAAATAAACAAATTAATTAAAAGGAAAAGAAAAAGCAAATGCAGTTTGAAAATGAGAAACGGGAAAACAATTTAGGAAAAAACATTATTTAAGAACTTGATTGGTGAACAATCACACCATTCTCTCCTTCCAATGTAAAAATATAATGATCAAGACAAGTTAATCACTATTTCATTTTATTCCTTATTTGTGGCATCAAAAGGGATAAGGCATTAGTATTTGAACAATTTCTACTGTAA
The DNA here is from genome assembly GCF_964165515.1 of Mesoplodon bidens. Classification (NCBI taxonomy): domain Eukaryota; kingdom Metazoa; phylum Chordata; class Mammalia; order Artiodactyla; family Ziphiidae; genus Mesoplodon; species Mesoplodon bidens. The sequence continues at coordinate 135,763,362 of NC_138161.1, forward strand.
ATGTTAGGCACTTTACCAACAGCATTTCATTTTCTTGCCCACAACAGTCCTATGAGGTGTTTTCATTATTGGGGCTCATGGAGGTTAAACTCTCTGAAGTATTAATAGTTTAACTACTCTGTGGGTATATGGGGAGGAAGGTAGGAGTGGACCTCATCCGTCTCATTTAGAAATCTCACTCTTTCCCATTACCTCACTTGACATTAACAAAGGACTGAGCATGCAAAGGTAAGTAATGTAGGTGTTATAGACTGAACTGTGTCCCCACAAAATTCACATTTTGAAGCCCCTAACTGCTAATGTGACTGTATTTGGAGATGAAGGCTTTAAGGAGGTAATTAAGGTTAAGTGACATCATAAAGGTAGGGTCTTAATGTGATGGGACTGATGTCCTCATAAGAAGAGACACAACAGATTCACAGACTTGTGGTTGTCAAGGTGGGGTGGGGAGTGAAGGTTTGTGAGTTTTGGATTAGCGGATGCAAACTATTACACGTAGAATGGATAAACAACAAGGTCCTAACTGTATAGCACAGGGAACTATATTCAATATCCTGTGATAAAGCATAATGGAAAAGAATATAAAAATACATATATATACCTGAATCACTTTGCTGTACAGCAGAAATTAACACAACATTGTAAATCAACTATATTTCACTAAAATTTTTAAAAATTCTTTAAAGTGCAAACAAACCAACCAAAAAGAGACACCAGAGATCTCTTTCTCTCTCTCCGTGAGTGCACAAAGAAGAAGCTATCTGAAGACACAGGGAGAAGGTGGCCATCTACAAGCCAGGAAGAGGGTCCTATCCAAAGACCAACTATGTTGGCATCTTGATCTTGGACTTCTAGCTTCCAGAACTTTGAGAAAGTCAGCTTCTGTCATTAAAACCACCTAATCTATGATATTTTGTTAAGGCAGCAAGAGAAGACTAATACAGAAGGAAATGGTTCTGTAATTCATTTATAATCTCGCTATATGTGTCTGGAATCATAAACCATTGAATAGTAAAGAAATCCCTGGACCAGGAGTTGGAAGTTGCCATACCTTCTCCTCAGCATACCAGCCAGTGAATGTGGGCATGCCAAACATTCTTTAAGCCCCAGTTTACTCATTTGTAAAACTGAGATTTTACTATCTGCTCAGCCTACCCCTCCCAAGTTATTGTGAGGATGAAGTACTAATGCTTTATAAATTGTGAAGAACTAAGCAACCATAGGAAAGACCACCAGTAAAATTCAAAGTACATGTGACAGTTACCCAGAAAATACCAATTTCCTTCAAACAGGTTTGGAAAGTATTTACAGTAGCAAGGCATTGAGTAGATATAATGCTCAGAATAGATTTCAAATGGCCTGTCCTAACACACAAAATTTAAATTTCTCTGTCAAGTGATTACTCCTTGGATAGAACCCAGGAGACCTCTTAGGGTTCCCTGATTGAGTGGCTATAATTGGGCAATTTCAGCCCCTCATTATACAACACCAGCATTTATATTCCCTTATTAGTCTTCCTTTCAAGGTATTTCTCCTCTACCTGTAGCGTATCTTAGGGTTTTTCCTAAGTATGTGGGAATCAAAAGATCTGCATTCTTATCCCAAGTCAACCACATTCTAACTACAGATACCAGCATATTTAACCCCTGTGGATATAGCCTCTTCATCTAGAAAATGAAAACATTGGGCTATGTTTAGGGTTGCCAGATAAAATACAGGAAGGCCTGTTAAATTTGAATTTCAGATGAACAATTTTTTTTTTTTTAGAATAAGTATGTTTGGTATTTTTATTTGCTAAATTTTACAACCTTGGCTGAGTCACTTCTCGCATCTTGCCTGGTATAACTTCAAATTATATAAACAATGACAATAGCTGAATTATTGAAAGTTTGCTCTGTGCCCGGCGTATTTGTCTTTAACATCTATTATCCAACTTAATCCTTTACAAACCCTATAAGAATGTGTGAAGTCAGAGGGAACACAGACCACAAGACAGTCTCACTGCTGACACCAATGGAAAGTTCAGAATCTTCAAGACAACACTTAGTTTCAATAATTCACTGCAAGGACTCACAGAACTCACTGAAAGCTGTTGGACTCACAGTTACAGTTTATTACAAGCTAAAATCTATAGATTAGGGAATTCTCTGACAGTCCAGTAGTTAGGACTCTGCACTTTCACTGCGGGGGCCTGGGTTTGATCCATGGTAGGGGAACCAATATCCCACAAGCTGTGCGGCACAGCCAAAAAAAAAAACAAAAACAAAAACCCCAAAAAACTACAGATTAAAATCAGCCAAGGGATTGACATGTACACACTACTATATTTAAAATAGATAACCAATATGGACCTACTGTATAGCACAGGGAACTCTTCTTAATATTCTAATGACATATGGGAAAATAATCTAAAAAACAGTGGATGTATGTATAACTGATTCACTTTGCTGTACAGTAGAAACTAGCACAACATTGTTAATCAACTATGCTCCAATATAAAATAAAAATTAAAAAAAATAAATCAGCCAAGTGAGGAGATGCACAGAGCCAAGTCCAGGAGGGTACCACAGCAGCTTCCACGTGTCCTCTCCCATGTAGTCGTGGGCAGTGTTGACACCTCCTGGTGATGATGGGTGACTGTACACACAGAGCATTGCCAACCAGAAAAGCTCACCTGAATTCTGGAATCTTTACTGGGGCTCCATCATTGACTGCCCACACAGCTAACATCAGTTTCCAGTGCCTTCATAGGTCAAACTGATAGCATAGAATTCAACATTCCCACCATAAATCACATTATTAGAGTTTCTGGCATAGCTCAAAGCACCCAGGTAAACAAAGACACCCTCATCAGGCAAGACATTCCAAGGACTTGCAGATAATCTCAAGTAGGGCAAAGGCCAGACCACTCTTCGTGCAAAGTTGATTTTTTTACTACATTGATAGAGATTAGTAGTAGCTCTCTGTTTAAAGATGAAAAAACTGAGATACGCGGTCAAATGACTCACCCATGGCCATATAAATAGTAGCAGAGATGGAATTCAAACTCAGAGTCTATGCTTTTAAGCACTGAACTGTGCTGTATTTGATTCACAGAAAGATACAGAACAAGTCCCAATAACTGTGGTCCATCCTCCAGCTACTATTACTTTCCAACCAAGCCGTCAACCCCTTTTAAACCAAGCCTGATCCAAGTCAGGTTGTTTACAATAAAAGCCTGGTTTCAATCCCCTGATTTCTTAATCAGGAAAACAGCCAAAGATGATTTTTGTTTTTGACTGAAAAGGTATAGCACCCCAACTTTGTCAAATAACACCACAAAAGTTGAGTATCCCATATACTGGGCAGTGCACTAATGGCATTACTGTACCCAAGTAAATGTTAGTCATGAGGGGTGTTCCTTTCATTATATAATTTCTGAATGACCAACATGTAGCTCTTGTTCAGATTCTCAGTCTTCCTCTCACTCCCCCTCCTTCCCTCTCTCCTTCCATCCCTCCTGCCCTCTCATTGAGGCAGTAATCCTAACTGCTGGTTTTCTCTTTCATGCCTTATCTTCCGGTCTCTTGGGTGAGAAGAACAAGGTCTGTAGCTTGTGCTTAGGGGAAAACAAAAAACAAGCAAAGCCAGCTTCGGTTTGAAGTTCTCCTGGCCTACTTAGCATTAAATTTAAAAAAAATAATAAATCCTCAAGGTTCAGCTGAGTTATTTGGCCTAAATTCGAAGGCCTTCGAATTTGGCCTAAATTCAAAGGCCGAAAGCATTGCTAACCTTATTTGTGCTGCCACTATAATCTTATTTTTCTTTTTGTTTATCTCAAATGGTGAATTCTTGAGAAAATAATAGATTTAAGAATTCCTACATATTTTGCCAAAATAACATCATTATTAAGACCCAATAGTTACCACTTATATATACCATGCTACCAATAGAGTAGAGAAAACTAAGGATCAGAGAAGTTATATGAGGAAGCCAAAGTCACACAGCAAGTCAGGGGCCAATTCCGAACTAGAACAAATGTTTCCTAATTTAGAACTCAACAAAGGCTATGCCATCTCCTCTACAGACAGAGAGACAGTCTTTGCTCTAGACAGACGATCAAGCAAAAGATAACAAGGGAGACAAGCTGGCTCTCAGTCAAACATATGAAGTAACTCGAAGTAACTCAAAGCAACGTCAATAACTTAGGAAAGATTTTCTAAAACCAGCAGAGGATTTTAAGATTTTTGCTATTGTTTATCTGCATTTTACATTTGTCTTTACATAGCACATCAATACAATAGTCTCCAAAAGGAGTGTTTTGTTGCTTGGATTGAATTTTTTTGTTTGTTTTATTAGTTTGTTTTTACTGTGAGGTCTGTTGAAAGGGTAAGAAGGGTGAAATGTGAGGTGGGGGAGTTAGAGAATGAAGAGGCTACTGTGTTTTGTTTTTTTTTTCACTTTGAAATAGTCTCACAACTTATTATTACATAAGGGTAACATTAGCAAATGTTAAAACACAGGTGCATCAAGGACAGCAATTAATTAGTCTCCAATATCACCAATCAGTCCAGATGCTGGCCATAGTTCATGGGTTTGGAGAAATGAGACCCTGGTACACACTGGCTAAAGGGCAATGTTTTACAACTCCTAAGTCCTAGTTTTTATTGAGCACTGTTATGCACTGAATTCTTTGTGTCGCCCCTGCCCCCCTAAAAAAAAATCATATATTGACATCCTAAGTCCCAAGGTATTCATATTAGGAGGTATGGTCTTTGGGAGGTAATTAGGTTATGAAGGTGGAGTGCTTATGAATGGGGTTGGTGCCTTATAAAAGAGACCCCAGAGAGCTCTCGTCCCTTATGCCATGAGGACACACCAAGAAGATGGCCAATTATGAACAAGGAAGTGGGCTCTCACCAGATCAAATCTCCCAGCGTCTTAACCTTGGACTTCCCAGCCTCCAGAAATATGAGAAATTAATTTTTGTTCTTTAAGCCACCCAGTCTATGGCATTTTTGTTGTAACAGCCCAAACAGACTAATCAAGTACTTATTTTGAATCAGTCACTATTTTACAAACACATTATAGTACTTAGTCCTCTCAATATCCCATTTTACAGATGAGAAAACTGAGTTCAAGAAAGGTTAAATAACTACCCAATATTTTACAGCTAGAAACTGGCAAAGTGTGAATTTTTATCTAGTTTCTGCAACTTCAAAACTCATAATATTAAGCACATAACATTGCCCCATAATATGGTGACATAGTAAGTTATATTGGCCATCGTTAAGGACATTATTGTTTGGATGGTTTGGCTTGGTTTGTTTGATTTGGTTGGACTTAGTTTGGTTTTAAGCCAAGTGTCCCAAAAGAAAATTTTGGGAATCATCATTTTGACTTAAACTACTTTACTTGTTTTGCCTCAAAGATATTTCAGGGCTTCCCTGGTGGCACAGTGGTTGAGAATCTGCCTGCCTATGCAGGGGACACGGGTTCGAGCCCTGGTCTGGGAAGATCCCACATGCCGCTAGGCCCGTGAGCCACAACTACAGAGCCTGTGCATCTGGAGCCTGTGCTCCGCAACAAGAGAAGCTGCGATAGTGAGAGGCTCGTGCACCGCGATGAAGAGTGGCCCCCGCTTGCTGCAACTGGAGAAAGCCCTGGCACAGAAACGAAGACCCAACACAGCCAAAAATAAATAAATAAAAATAAAGAATTATTCTAAAAAAAAAAAAAAAGATGTTTCAGCGTATTTTTCCTGCCAACAGAAATTCTATAGATGCAGTTTCACATAATAAAAAAGTTTTACTACTTAAATAAATTATAATTAGCTGTTGTAAAGTACTTCTCATCTTTAAAGTTTACTAACATCCAGCCTATTAATTTTCTCACACCTCTGCAGCTGTTCTCAGAGGTGGTTGATGAGTGAACTCCAGAGTGAAGAAGATGGTCACGGAAGAGCTATGCCTTGTGGGGAACACCATCCCCAAATCAAAATAAATCTTTGTGCACCTGACTCTTTGCAAAGGCAGTATAGGGTGAAAATAACACATTGGTCTTCCTTTTGCACTGAGTTCATTTGGTCTCAGACTCCTGGGGAGGGAGATAGCTGGTCAATGGAGCACCTCCCCTATAGGTGCTGGGGAGACACACTGATCAGGAAGGTAATTATTCCAACGGGTGGGTAAATAGGAGGGATAAACACCACCAAAAAAAAGAGCATTACTGTGAGGCAGGACTTAACTTTAAAACTAACTATAGAAACAGGTTAAAGAATTGCTAAAGAAGAACCAATGTGAGTATGAAGAGGTGGGAGTACAAATCCTTGTTTCCTTGTCAGTTAGACTTCCACATAGCCAATGCCAGCTCTTCCTCAACTATGCTGAAGTCATTACAGAAAAAGGAAGTGCTGAGTCAGCAGTAGGTCAAAGAAACTCACCTGGAGATGAGACAATATTGTTAATTACACCTCAGTAACAATCCCCAAAGCATGTTGATAAAAATCTAAGTCAAGGGACTTCCCTGGCAGTCCAGTGGTTAAGACTCCGTGCCTCCACTGCAGGGGGTGCTGGTTTGAACCCTGGTCCGGGAACTAAGATCCCACATGCAGCATGGCATGGCCAAAAAACCCCACAAAAAACAAATTCTAAGCCAAGTGTTGAATGATTCTGACTTTCTTTCCCCAGTATTAGCACAGACAATCATTTACCTGCAATCCAAGAACAGAAAGAGGAAAATATTTCTACACCATCATCTGTGTGGAGCTAAGTCAGATATCTGGCCTTTGAATTAGGCAGTGGGGAATAAAATAAGTAGCAACCAAACGTGGAAGATCACAAAGGATTGGACATATGCAGGAATCATCAGCAGTTGCTCATCTAACATCCATGTTTGGAACGGTGGGTGTTAATAGGTTGAGTTGTAGTACATATCCAAAGTCCAAAGTTCACAAATCATACATGTGACAGTTCTCATGGATGCATTGTATTCACCCATAAAATCACCTAATGAGACTGTTCATCATAATCTTGGCCCCAAAGCCTAAGAACTGCCACCCAAGTGTGGCTAGACCCAGTTCCATGATGAATCAAGGCTCATTCCAGAGAACATTCATTAGCTCTGCTATTTCTATGGCTTCTGAGGGAATCTAGACTATTTCCTTCTAATCACAAATTAAATCAGACCAGCATATCATGAAGCAAGTGCACTATTGGCTATTTTATGCAAATAGGCCACTTACAGTTTCTTTCCAAGGTTTCCCAAATCAGAGCCCAATCTAGTAGTCAGTGCAAAATTGGTCCAGATAAGGATAAATGTGGTGAATTTGCATCAAATAAATCACAGTGGTTAAAAATTCTAGGCCAACTTGTAGCTGGTATCTGTGTACGGCAAATAAGTAGATTTAGAGGATCAAGGTTGAAAATAAAGTGAGCCTCTTCATTTAGGGGACAGAAATCACGTCAACCAAATTCCCCAGAGATCATCTTCGCTGCTACAGCAACCCCAAGCCAGTCGGAAAGAAAGTTCAGCTGGTCTTAGTTCCATCTGGCCTCCAAGATTGAAGCCAACGAACCGAAGTAAGCATGCTATAGAATGGAGACCCCTAGAGTCAGATTACTTTATTTTGGTAATGGCTGATTGGTTTTGAAAAGAGAACTGAATTTACCATGTGTTCACTTCATATCAGCATGTTTAGGATAAAAAGTTACTCTAGGGCTTCCCTGGTGGCGCAGTGGTTGAGAGTCCACCTGCCGATGCAGGGGACACGGGTTCGTGCCCCGGTCCGGGAGGATCCCACATGCCACGGAGCGGCAGTGCCCGTGAGCCATGGCTGCTGAGCCTGCGTGTCCGGAGCCTGTGCTCCTCAACGGGAGAGGCCACTGCAGTGAGAGGCCCGCATACCGCAAAAAAAAAAAAGTTACTCTAAAATGTGTCCAGTGCTGTGTGTTTTAGGTTATGTGTGTGCGCTGTTTTAAAATACTGGTTTCACTACATGTGTGGCACGAATCCTGCTTAATCAGGAGTGGGTTAATGGCTGCAGTAGTGGCTGACATTAAAGCTGTCATTTAGTTAAATAGCACTAACCTACTGGGAGAGAACGTGGCATTGGAAGAAACCAGAGCAGAGCATTAGTAGTGGACAAGAGCAGCTTCGTCGCTGAGAGCAGAGGCGGGCAGGGAAGAGGAGAAGGGCAGAATGCAGACATTTCAGCGGATCAGAGAGGCTGATATTCAAAACTGTCCCATGTTAACAATGTAGAAGTTCCTTAAATTTGAGGAGTTATAAAAAATTTGTTTTTCAAAAATAAATAACATTACATCTTGAAATTTAAACTCTAACTTCTGCTAAATTTCTGTACTAAATGTCTGGAGGGTATTTTACCTTTTATAGACTATTTCTCTTACTGTAATAATTTTGTTTCCTTTTATTCAGCTCACGCTTCTGCATTCCTAACCCAGTCTTTCAGTAATTAATATTAACAGCCTGGAGTTAACTCCTTCATATCTTCTATTATAGATTATGTTTATAAAATATAAAATAGTAGTTTACAGGAATGACTGAAAAATAACAAACAGTTACAAAGAAAAACTTCCACAATGGCATGTCCTAAGACAATTATGATGATATTTGAGAAAATTTCTTTCTTGAATTATTTCTTTTTGTAGATTTAGATTGTTTTTTAAAGTTAATATATATAGCTTATGATCTTATTACCTTTACCTGTTACTTTCAATAAAATTAAGGATGAGTTTTAAAGACATTTGTAAATATCTGCATAATGTTCTGCTGAATGGATGGATCATGGATGTGGCAGAATATTGGTACTCTTAGTGCCAGCACCCACGTGCTTCTCTTCATTCCCAGGTGCCCTTGCAGTTAGATTAGCTATATACTAGTCAGCGGACTCTAGATGAGAGTGATGTATGTCACTCCTAAGTCTGTCTTCCAAATCTTCCCTCTGCCCTCCCTTCCTTCTTCTCTCAACTGGTTATAGAGGAACAAGCTAAAGACTCAGGAATCCAAGAAGTTGGAAAGAATCTGCACTGTTGAATCACCACATAAAAGGCCATTTACCAAATACCTGACTGGACTGTGACATGAGCAAGAATTAGAACTTTATTTTTTATGTCATGAAGGTGGTTGCTTGTTACCTCATCAGAGCGTAACTTACCCTAAAATTTTATCTTCTAGACATAGCAGTTCTGTGGCGTCATGGAAGTGCACTGCTCAGATCTACAAGAGGAAGGGTGGCAGGAAGCATAGTTCACTGAGCACTCCAGGCACTGTTCCCTGGCTCTGCCATGGTGTTCCCACCAAGGTCAGGCTCCTCTTGGACCGCTTGCTCCCAGCCAGTGACTGAGCACACAGTGCGAACTAGAGCCGGGATATTCCTACCCAAAGCAGGAACCCTACAACCTTTGTTCAAGGACTCCCCATCAGTATAGCTGAGACTTTCTGAGAACTACGCTGCAATCTGAAGGTTCTTCCAACTTCTTCTCCCTCTTATTTATCTTTCACAGATTTGTCCAATAAATCTCTTATATATATAATATCATCTTCACATCCTCTTTCTGTAGGATCCAAATCAATTTAGGTTACTTCAGGATTTTCACTATTATATATAAAATTGTGATGAAAATATTTATGCACATTTTCTGAATTTCAGATAAAATTCTTAAATGAGATTCTTCAGGAGACATAATGAACATTTCAGGACTCTTGGCACATGCACCAAATGGGTTCCGAATTGTTACAATTTACTCTAATACCGATTAAATGAAAGTGCTCAGAGTAACATCCTCAGCAAAATTAAATATTATAGTTTAAAGAAATAATAAAAGCTTTTTGCTCATTCGAAGGGCAAAAAGCATCATTCATAGCTGTTTTGCTATGCATTTTTTTCAAACCTAGTGAACTTGAACATAATTCTAGATATTTGCATATAAATTGTATTTCTGCTTTTGTGAGAATTCTATTTGTGTATTTTGCCCATTTACCTCTTGTTGATCTTACCATTTTTTTCTCTTTGTGACATTTATTTTTATTCACTAAAATTCCTAGTTCTTTAATTTCCTTCAAAAAAAAGACCCTAGGGCTTCCCTGGTGGCGCAGTGGTTGAGAGTCCGCCTACCGATGCAGGGGACATGGGTTCGTGCCCCGGTCTGGGAGGATCCCACATGCCGCAGAGCGACTGGGCCTGTGAGCCATGGCCGCTGGGCCTGCGCATCCGGAGCCTGTGCTCCACAACCGGAGAGGCCACAACAGTGAGAGGCCCGCGTACCACAAACAAACAAACAAACAAACAAAAAAAAACAACTAATTTTAAACAGAAATAGAATAACTAAACAGAAAACGTTTCCTTGTAAGTACATCAATGCTACATGTAGTTAATGATAAAATATGGGCTGTTTTTAATTAACACCCTTCCAGTGTTAACACAAGCTCCTCTTTTACCAGAATGTCAACGTTTATTCATTGGCAAATTTAATTAATTAATTATAAATTTATTTATTTATTTATTTATTTATTTATTATTATTATTTTTTTTTGCGGTATGCGGGCCTCTCACTGTTGTGGCCTCTCCCGTTGTGGAGCACAGGCTCCGGACGTGCAGGCCCAGCGGCCATGGCTCACGGGCCCAGCTGCTCCGCGGCATGTGGGATCTTCCCGAACTGGGGCACGAACCCGTGTTCCCTGCATCGGCAGGCGGACTCTCAACCACTGCGCCACCAGGGAAGCCCTGTTTATTTATTTTATTTTTGGCTGCGTTGGATCTTCGTTGCTGTGCGCGGGCTTTCTCTAGGTGCGGTCAGCAGGCTTCTCATTGCAGTGGCTTCTCTTGTTGGGGAGCACTGGCTCTAGGTGCGCGTGCTTCAGTAGTTGTGGTACGCCAGCTCAGTAGTTGTGGCTCATGGGCTCTAGAGCGCAGGGTCGGTAGTTGTGGTTCATGGGCTTAGTTGCTCTGCAGCATGTGGGATCTTCCCAGACCAGGGCTCAAAACCCTGTCCTCTGCATTGGCAGGTGGATTCTTAAGCACTGCACCACCAGGGAAGTCCCTCATTGGCAAATTTTAAATGTTAACAATGAAATATGTGTTGAATTATCTATCATGGAAAAAACAGAAATCTCTGTTGAAGATACTTAAGAAAATATCGTATCTCTTCTTATATCATTTTTCCCCTTTTTCTCAGTATAGTACTGTTGTCTTTTACCCATCTTCCATGCCTCCAAGGAATAAAATCAGTTGAGATTATTCTTTAACTGTATCTTCAAAACAAAATATCACAAGGAAAAAGCTCAAATTTTTATTCAGAATCTCTATTGGACAACTGAATTCACACACACACACACACACACACACACACACACAGTCCTACTAATACTGACATACAAAACTAAAGAAAATAATGTTACACCTTTGTACACACCACCAAGCCTAAGAAACGAACACTGCAGATCATATCAAAGCCTCATGTAGAATCTCCTCAATCTCTTTCCTCTCTAATTCCCCCAAAGATAGCCACTATTATGAATTTAATGTTTATCAATCTTACCCTTGTTTTTACACTTTCACTATATACATGTCATGCCTTAATAAAAAATATGCAACATTGTTTTGCATTGTTTCAATTTTATTTAAATTGTATTATATCCTACACATCCTTCTACAACATGCTTCTTTACCTCAAAGATATGTATATATATATTTTTTTCCTTTTTTTTTTTTTTTTTTTTTTTGCGGTACGCGGGCCTCTCACTGCTGTGGCCTTTCCCGTTGTGGAGCACAGGCTCCGGACACACAGGCTCTGCAGCCATGGCTCACGGGCCCAGCTGCTCCGTGGCATGTGGGATCTTCCTGGACCAGGGCACGAACCCGTGTCCCCCGCATTGGCAGGTGGACTCTCAACCACTACGCCACCAGAGAAGCCCAATATTTTTGAGATTTCTTTATCTTGGCAGGTGTAGCTCTGGTGCACTTTAACTGTTGGATAGAACCTTCTTCCAGGTAGTGTCTGTGGATCATCAACATCACATCACCTGGGAATCTATTAGAAATGTGGGATCTTGAGACCCACTCCAGACCTACAGAACCAGAATCTGCATTTTTAACAAGGTCCCTGCATGATAGAGATGCACACTACAGTCTGAGATATATTGCCATTGATTTCCTTTGTATTAAAACTTCACACTTTATCTATTCTCTGCTAATGGATATTTAGACTGTTTGTAAATTTTTAATATGCTGATTTGATATTTTGCTTCTTTTATGTTTTTGTTTTTAAGAAAGCTTTCCCATCAACAAAACAGTAAAGGTTTCATAACCAGTTCCCATTTAGGCATGTAAGTAATTTACTGAAGGAGTAGTTCTTTATTCCAGGGTTAGGTGCACTAGTAATGTGTATAATTTGCTCAACAGCCCTCAATGTGTAAGACATGTCATATTTCCTTACTTGTACTAAACTCACTAAAATCCTGCATCTGTTGACCAAGGCCAACAACATGTCCAAAATCATAAATTTTCATGGTTTCCTCACCCTCACATCATTTTACTAGAACTTTAACCTATTAAGACAAGAATGAGGCGTCTGGTTATCATTCTGTCAGGTGGATGATGAGGATGCTCCCTGACCAGGCCTACGAAACCCTTTCAAAAGTCTGTGGCTGTACTCCCTCTGCACCAAGCCTCACCAGGGACACTTCACTGAGTCCAGTGGCCATGCCCCCGTACTCACAGGCAGGCATTCACTTCCAGGTCCTGACACCTCCAGGTGCCCTCATTGGGCCACCTGCAAGCCTTTCATGTTCCTTCTCAGTGTTTGAGGCATGAACTTCTTGGGTAGAGCAATTACCCAGTGAGAACACAAAATACCATCAGAGTCCTCTCCTGCTCTTTCGGGTCAGCTCTGGTATGCTTAAAACTCTTCCTGTTTTTCACAAAAACCTGTTAATCCTGTTTTGGGAACAAGGAGAGCCCAAACCTTGGGAAGAAGCCCAATTTAAGTCCTCTTGTTTCTAAAGAAAGAACATACATCCCAGAAAAATAATACAAGATGCCAATTAATTTCTCATAACAATCTATTATAAGCTTCACATTTGCCAAAGTTAAAGGATCTAATTCAGGGTAAACCAACCATTTCTCTTTAGCACTGATTGTCCTTAGCACTGAGTCACTGCATTTTTTTAAACTCGTATCCTCCACCTCAACACCTTCTCTTTTACAAATTAAGAATTTGGCCCCAGAGAGTACAAATGCTTACAAAACCTTGACCAAGGTCCAAAGTTTGCTCTGGAATTGATGAAACCAGAGTTCCTCTGGAAAACATCACTTATGAAATGGTCTCACAAATTCCATGCAGCAGTCCAGTCGCCATTCTTGGGACCACCATGGGGGTTCACTCAAAAATGCTACCTCTGCAGTGAAGCTGCAGTCTCACAGACAGTTCCTATTACCAATGGATTACAAAACAAATTTAAAAAATAGAACTTGGCAAGGCTGAAACAGATCAGAGAAATTGGTAGGATTGACAGATTGCTTGGGGGTAGAATCTAGTAATAAGTCAGCAATTATTAAAGACTTGCTAAAGTGGACACAGCTAGTGGATTGTAGGGGTGGAAAAATTCCACGAGTCTTGCTGCCCAGGCAACTCAATTCAATAAGTGTGTTCACTACCCACTAGATGCAAAGTGCTTCATACTTTATTTCATTCAATCTAAAAAATCATCCTGTAGGGTAATATAATGATCATCATGATACATATAAAGAAGCTAGTCCTTGCATTTTCAAAAAAGGATTACATACCCAGCAAGTAACAGAATTGAGTTTGCTCCAGGTGGGACTTCTGGTTGCAGATCCAGCTCTCTTTCCTGTATACCTCACTAAGTAGCCAATAAAAATACCAGGCAGTTATAGAGCTCTAGACTTATCAGATAAGTCATATTAACAGTAATCATCCAGAGCATCCCATCTTTTGGCTCTTTTCTGCTCAGGTTGCATTTCATCCACCTGAAAAGAAGTTACAGTATTTCTAGGAGATTTGCTTTGGAAAATGTCTGCTTCTACCTGGACACAAATTCTGAAGTATTCCTTCCTGCCAGGTATCTGCTGGGTATTGTCAAGTCAGAAAGGCACCACCATTTCTCATCAGATATTCACTGGGCACTTTTACCAGAGAACACCAGAGAACTCAAGATTCCAGACTTGGACTTTGTTCTATTGTGTTATAGCAAAGAATTCTATTGTGTTATAGCAAAGAATAGCAAAGAATCTCTCTTTCAATCTCCTCCCTCTTTCTCTCTCTCTCTGTCTCCCTCTCTCCCTCCCTCCATTCTGTTAGATAAATACCAAAGTAAGGCTATTAATATTCCATTCACAGGCTTTATAGTGAAATTGTTCATCACCATTTTTACTGACAACATCTTTATTCTTTGTTCCTGCCCTTGGTTACCATAGTACTTAGGTACAAGTTACAGGAGGGTTCAGACAAATCAGTCATCACTCAAACTCATCTCACCTATGTGATGTTCAACAGTCAGGCTTCTTATTTTATTTTATTTTATTTATTATTATTATTATTATTATTATTATTATTTGCTGTACGCGGGCCTCTCACTGTTGTGGTCTCTCCCATTGTGGAGCACAGGCTCCGGAAGCTCAGGCTCAGCGGCCATGGCTCACGGGCCTAGCCGCTCCTCAGCATGTGGGATCTTCCCGGACCGGGGCATGAACCCGTGTCCCCTGCATCGGCAGGCGGACTCTCAACCACTTCACCACCAGGGAAGCCCCAGTCAGGCTTCTTGAACACAGATTCTGCCTCATCTAGGTTCCCCATGTAAAGAGGCTTCTGGACATCCCACTCCCAGTGTTTCCCAGGCATGTCTCAGTCCCATCTGAAGCCAGTCCTAAGAAAGCCCCATAAAGATAAACAAGAGGGACAATATTTATTGGGTTCCTGCCCTAAGTCCTGAGTCACGTGTTGTTTATATTACTTATTCTTCTCATTTACCTGCAGGTAGCTATAATTATCTTCATTTTCATATAAGGAAACTGAGACTCAGAAACTTTAAACTACTTGAGACTGTACAGAACATAAGTAAATTTTACCTCAGGTCTTTCTGCTTCTGAAAGCCATTGCTAGAGGTTTATGTCCTCCCAAAATTCATATGCTGAAGCCCTAATTCCCAGTGTGACTGTATCTGGAGATAGGGTCTTTAGGAGGTAATTAAGGTTAAGTAAGGTCATAAGGGTGGGGTCCTAATTCAATAGGACTGTGGCCTTATAAGAACAGGAAGCGATTCTTTCCCCCTCCCCTCCTTTCCCACATTACCACTACCACCATGCCACCATACACAGGGAGAAGGCAACCATCTGGAAGCCAAGAAGAGAGATCTTACCAGGAACCAAATTGACCAGCACCATGACCTTGGATTTTCTAGCCTCCAGGAATGTAAAATATAAATTTCTGTTGTTTAAGCCACCAAGGCTGTTAGTACAGCTTGAGGTGACTAAGACAGCCATTCATTTTCCTCTGTCTATCTCATGTGTCTCTCTCAAGTAGCTTCCAGGCCATTTTATTCTACCCACAAGTAAGGTTTATACTTATGTACACTGTGCTGTGTATGGGAAATATAATGATGAGAAAAAACAGTCCAGGTGCCCACCCTCATGGAGCTTAACAGTCTAGTGGAAGAGATAAACAGGAATTAAATCATCATACACATATATAATCATATGATTACTGATATTGAGCTCCCTGTCTCCCAAGTCCATCAGGCACGTCTATATAAGTCGAAAGGCAATTTGTGAACACAATTCAAGATTTTTTTTTTCCTAGAGATTTCACACTCCTGGGTTAATTAATAAATGTATATTGGTATTCATTAAAGAGGGGCAGGAGTCACCTAACCCCACTGCTTGACTCATCCAAGTCTCAGCTAGGGTAAATCTGGATCCTGTGATGTTGCAATTAGTCTCAAAACGAAAATTACTCTGGGAGAGGTACTACATGATTGTACAGCCACACTAAGGTAAAAAATCTGAAAGCAGACACCCTTGAGAGAAATTTTGCCAACAAGGTATGTGCAAATGTTTCCTATGGTATCATTTTGCCACAGGCCTGTCGTGGAGAAGAACTATAGCTCCAGAAACTCAACATGAGTTTAAAGTCTTACTAAGGTAATTTTATTTCCATTGTATAAGTCTTATGTACATTTCATGTAGTTTCAACTGCCTTGGGAAAAATATTAGAAATGAAGTTTGGAACCTTTCCTTTGAAGGAAAACTCTTCATGCTATTAGACTATTTGGGGAAAGGTTACACAGAATGATAAGGAGAATTTTAAGATAATGGCTGCTCAGAGCTCCGGTTTAGAATTTGAGGCTGGGGTTTGAAAAGGCAGAGCTGGCAGAAAATTTATGACCTCTTAAATAAATTATAAGAGAGCACTCCCGCCGTACTTAAAAGAGCATTATTTTTTAGAACCAGCGAGAATCTCTCTCAAGAGCACTTTATGCCTCTAACTGCTGTAGAGTGAGCAAGGAATCTCATTTCTGAGACACCTGCAGTGCAGGGAAGTGGCTGCTGGTTCGAGTCCCAGAGCCTTTAAGGGAGAGGAGGAGCGAATGTGAATGGGTGGGTCATAGAGGCTTGGCTGAGGCCAGCATCATATGTATTATAGGGCCTGTGCATTGGTGGGGTGATCCTTCTCTTCCACGGGCTGTAATTTTGTTTCCAAAGGGAAGATGGAGATGCAGTTAGAAGGCGGTTGGCTCAAATCTCTCAAGCTGTCTTCTTCTGACTTGGGACAGCGAAACCCCCAGAGATATGATGGAGAGGAGGTGGCTTTCTCGTAACTGGGGAGGAGATGATGGCATGCCTGGGACGGTGCTCACTCTTACGGTGAGTCAGCTCATGCTGGACAGGTCCTGAGAACATAGACCCAGGTTTAATAGCACATCAGTGACAGGCTTCAGTAGGGAAGAAGGGCACTGCCAGTAAGCAGAAGAATCATGAAAATAGCAAAACCTACAAATTCAGTCATGCCATGCCCCTGCTCAAAATCCTTCAGTGGCCTCCTAATACCCACAGTATGAAACTTCAGCATGGCACATTTCTATCTAAGCAGCTTTCTAGCCGCTGTTTCTCCTTCCCATATTTGGTGATTCAGGATAACTGCCATGGTCTCCTGCCTCTGGGTCTTTGTTCCCATATTCCCTACTTTCCCTCTAACTTTTTTTTGTTGTTGTTGTTGTTGTTTTTTTTGCGGTACGCGGACCTCTCACTGTTGTTGCCTCTCTCGTTGCAGAGCTCTGGACGCGCAGGCTCAGCAGCCATGGCTCATGGGCCCAGCCGCTCCACGGCATGTGGGATCTTCCTGGACCGGGGCACGAACCCACATCCCCTGCATCGGCAGTCGGACTCCCAACCACTGCGCCACCAGGGAAGCCCCCCTCTAACTTTTGAGTGTCTATTTGTCTTTCAAGACTTGACTCTAGTGTAATGCAGTCTTCCCTGTCTGAGGGTATTCTTTCTCTACCAGGCAGAGCAACTGACCACCACCCTCCATCCCTCTATTCCAGCACTTCTTATCACTTTGTATAGTCATTGTTTGCCTTGTCTCAAGATTGTCAGGTCCTATGTTGTTTTCTTCTAACTTACTAGTTGGGTGACTTTGGGCAAATTACTTAACCACTTTGTACCTCCTTTTTCCTTCAGAAAGGGGGCTACTTATGTCATATATCCTTGCACTTCAAAAAATAAAGGTATGTAGATAATGTCTAGCCTGGTGATGCCAAAAAGAGGCTGTACATGAAATTCACAACAGAGAAGGGAATACATCAGAAGTCAGGACTCAAAACTAAAGTGAATCAGGAAAATGAAGCCTCTGAGATCCCTGGAGATATTGGGGAAGACCACAAGGGTTGGAGTTCAAGGCAATCTGATTAAACCTTGAAGAATCAGCTTGTCCCAAGAGACTGAAAGATTTAAGGTTATCTATCCAAGCAATAGACATGCACACCTGTGTCCCCTATTATTATGCTATTGGTTATATCCTGATGTTCTCCATTCTCCAGCTTTGCCCCAGGAATTAACTCTAACTTTTCTCATGCCTTCTGTCAGAGTAAGTCAGTAGTGGTTTAAAAAAAAAAAAATAAAGACACTGGTCAGGGTTTCATGAAGTTTCATAAAACTCCCCTGGGTAGATGCAAGTGACTCAGCACTAATTCAGCCAGACAGCAATCTCTTTAGAGTACAGCCCAAGCACTGGGTCTGCCCCTGCACTTTAGGTAGACAGAGGAAAGAGGTCATTCCTCAGACTACAGACTGGCCTAGATATACGCCAGGACTAGAAACAGTGAATCTCAGCCTCTTCAGCTCCTATAATACCTCTATACCTTGATCTAGCATTACCTTTATATGATAAGCAGATATCATATTCTGAGGTTGTTACACTGATATTTCCAAATCCATTAAGCTGATTTCACTTCAGCAGTTGTAGTGTCCTACGAAGGATTATGGTCACTTTCATCTTATAGTTTCTGAAACGTCCTTAAGAGGTGAGCCATGTGGTTAAAATATGAACCTTTGACGTCTCTGAATTAGAGGGATCCTGATAATACTATTGTTCACCCAGCCTCACAAAAGTCACATCATAATTGATGAGGAGCTCAGTGACACCTTTATATTCGCTATCCATGACCTAAACTATTATGCACAACCTCTCTTCAATGTGTAAAGAACAGCTATAGATCCAACAACACCATAACACATCCTTTGCTACATGATATGTCTTTTTCTAGGGCAGAATGGAAACAGTTAAAGAAGGCAGGCCTTCGATGAAAGACTTAGCACATCCATTGCTCAGGTCCTATGGACATGGGCTTTCTGGCTTCCTTGAATGAAGTTCACACGTTCCTTAAGCTCCACAAAAATGCAAAACATTTTGGGATGGCATCTAAGAAAAATAGAAGTTTTTCCCCTGAAATGGTCTTTTAAAATCAATAATGATTCTTGACCATTTTCTTGGTCAGTTTGGAAACTTGTCACCTTCTCCAGGTTTGAAGGTCAGTTACCTTTTCCAGATCATGACATGTTGCTTCTTGCTAATATTTTCAGGCAAACAATACATAATGTTATGTATATATATATATATATATATATATATATAGGGGTGTGTGTATATATATATATATATATATATATATATATATATACATATATAGTTAACATCTTCTAAAATAACATTTTGCTAGAAATAGAAAAGATGGTTTCATAGGTGGATAGTTCATGTTGAACTTTCATAGGTGGATAGTTCATGTTGAAGGTTTGTAATGATGTGAATCTTGAGGCTTTCAAGCAGGTGATGACAAAGTCTATCAATCACCTGGAAAAGGTGGCGGACAGGTGGGAGGCTTCATAGAGGAGAATTTACTTTCATGAGTCCAGCATGGTCTAAAATTAGTATCTTTAGCTTTCCAGGCTCAGACTCCATTTTGCCAGCACACTGAAAGCTCCTCCTTCCATCATGGGGCAGGGCACGTGGGGGATTCATATGAGCTAAGCTCACATCATCATTAAATAAGAGTGAATAAAGATGCAGATGTAGAGAATGGACTTGAGGACACGGGGAGGGGGAAGGGTAGGCTGGGACAAAGTGAGAGAGTGGCATTATGTATACCCTACCAAATGTAAACTAGATAGCTAGTGGGAAGCAGCAGCATAGCACAGGGAGATCAGCTGGGTGTTTTGAGTCCACCTAGAGGGGTGGGATAGGGAGGGTGGGAGGGAGACACAAGAGGGAGGAGATATGGGGATATATGTATATGTATAGCTGATTCACTTTGTCATAAGGTAGAAACTAACATACCACTGTAAAGCAATTATACTCCAATAAAGATGTTTAAAAAAAGAGAGTATTATTTCTCTCCCATGTAAAATAAGTCCAAAGTTGTGAACCATGGCTGGTGTAGTGGTTACACTTATCACCATGGACCCAAACTCTATCTCTCTACTCCACTATTCCTATCATTTCCTTCCATTATCAGGGCTGCCTCATTATTCAAGATGCCCAGGATGTCCACATTCCAGGAAGATATACAGAAGAAGAGGTAGAGAGCAAAGAATGAGCATGGGAGTTGTTGGTCTTCTTTTTAAGGAACATTTTGGAAGACCCATTAACAATGATTGCTTACATGTCACGAATAACTGAAAATGAGGCCTGGGTATTTAATATTTTACTGATTCCACCTGGAATAAAATTGGGCTCCAGTTAGTAAGGTAGAAGTGGAGAATGGAGATTATTTCATAACTAATATCTCTTCCACAGATATATGAATCAGAATATCAAGTTATTGATTTACAGCAAGAAATGTTACTGTGTTATATTAAGGAATGGGAAGAACTGGGATGAAAAGTCAAGCCATTAAGTAGGAGCTGCCTGCAGATATACAAATGGAAATTGCCATGAATTGATCCCAGTCAAAACAAGTGACCACAGTTAGAGGAACAAGACAGAGCAGAAGTCAAAGCCAATAAATAAAGCAGGACAAATAAGGAAAGGAATGTCATTGTCACAGTACATTAAGGAAGCAGAAGCAAGAAAACCAAAGCAGATCAAAACTCAAAGAATGTGTAAAGGGAATAGATTTGCAGAGGTAAAAGTAATTGTGCTATAACAGTTTCTCAGTCTCAGTGCTATTGACATTTTAGGTTGAATAATTCTTTGCTGTAGGGAACTATCCTGCATTGCAGCATTCTTAGCCGCCACCCACCAGATGCCAGTCATGACCATCAAAAATATTTCCAGACATTGCCTAATGTCTCCTGACCTGAGGAGAGCCAAATCACCCCCTGTTGGGTATCACCGTGCTAGGCTTTTTATTGTTCTAACAGTTTTTGTAGTTCCAACTCTGAGAGTGCCTTAAAGGCAGAGTTACTGCTTACATTTCATGTATCTTATCTCAGCAGATGCAGTTCTCAGAAGCACTGATGGTGGCATCGAGGAGTTGGGGGTGACCTAAGAGATCTATCACTAGGGAGGGGGTCAATAAAGTGGTGTGGATGCATGCTCTGGAATCCTAGGCAGCAGTTAGAAGCAAAGAACTGGATGGATATACAGCAACATGAGTATAACTTTAAAAATTAAGGGAGATCTATAGAGTAATGTGCATAGAAATTTAAAATACAGATACACACAGAAAAACATACAGATTTTACAAAGATACAGACCTATTGGAGGACATATAGGAAACATACAAGAGTGAGTGCCTATGTCAGGGACTGAAAATAATAAGGGGAAAATAAAATTAAGGCTAAAGCTTTAAATAGTACAATGAGTTAATATGCCATGAATTGAAGAGTGTAATTATATCAGTTCTCAACACTTGTTGTCCAAAAAGAAAGAAAGAAAAAATGACACTGGATATCTCAAATTCACATTTTCACTAGATGGTTAACATATTGTCATGGTGGAGGCCTTCTTGGCACTGAGAAAACTCATCATTTGTGGATAAGTTATGCAGCAACTTGCTGATAACTTCCTAAGTATGATACAACTCTAGGCTTTAAGTTATGTGAATAATCAAGAACTAATGACAGGAGGTGAGCTGAACTTCTACAAGACTCACTGAGCTCCATTTTGATCACTTTAAGTAATCAACAATTTTGTCAACATTCTTCATGTAGAATCTACAGTCTTCCTTCCTGAACTGGACACAGAGCATTGGCATATCACTCTTTGGCCTGATAGAGCAATTGTTTCCACTAAACTCGCTCTCGAATAATGAGGAGGGTCCAAGACTCTAACTGTTGACCGACAGTAGCCCCTCTCAGGTTAGTAGGTGATGGTAGAGATGACGTTTCAGCCACAGATGGCTCAGTTGTTGAAGCTTCTCCTTCATTTTGTTATCCTACAGTGATGCTGTGCTGCTCCTTTCTTAAGCCATTCATTACAAATGGCCAAAGGCATTGTTACATGGCTTCATCATAAACTCAATATGCAAGATCAAAGAATGGGAAAGATCTCCATGAATTTCAGTGCTAATACAGAGGTATAATTTTGCAAGAGTGACATTAACACCCACAGCAGGCTTTGATGGTCCTACGGTAACTTAAACCTCTGAATGGTAGCTGGTTGTTGCAGACAATGGATGTACCACTCATATCCCTTCAAGAAAGGACTCCTGCCCAGCTGCAAAGCCTGTGATTAGCAGAGAGCCTCTAGCTTTTATCTCCTTTAGGACCTCCCTTAAGCATTACCCTCAAGGTCTCACTCTAGCCAGGAAAGACACCAGTCAATGATTAAGCAAGGCAGTGGGGCCTTACCATTTCTGCCCAGTGTGAGACTTCTCTAAAAGGCAGTCTCTGCTCAAAAATCCCCCCACAGAATTAGCAGAGTTTTCTCAGTTCTGCATAGTTATCTGATGCCTCCCATCTGCCAAACTCTATTTCTTCTCCTTTTATTTTGACAAGTGTTTTCCCCCCACCAAAATCTTTAAAACTTCTAACTCCATCTCAGATCTGCTTCCTGGAGAATCCTATTTGTGACAAGGGTGGTGCTGATGAAAGTGTCATTTACATATTTTCATATTTCTGTGGAACTTGGTAAGACTCTATCAGAGGGGAAGTCTGAAACAAATCCTAAAATCATATTAAAAATGTGTGTATGCATATGTGAATTTTTCTAAAGACATCTTAGCATTTAAAAAGAGTCCTTTGAGATTTTTCTTGTTTCTTGAGAAAGGCCTGTATCGCTATGAACTTCCCTCTTAGAACTGCTTTTGTTGCATCCCATAGATTTTATAAGGTTGTGTTTTCATTGTTGTTTGTCTCGAGGTATTTCCTGATTTCATTGTTGACCTACTGGTTTTTAAGTAGCATTTGTTTAGAATCCATGTGATAGTTTTTTTTCTCATTCTTTTTTTTTTTTTCCTGTAGTTGAAAAGATTCTTAAAGGTGTCTGTCACATAGAATGATGATTGTCAGCCCTCCCAATATTCATCCTTACCTTCATTTTTAGCTGAAAACAGAAATGTCAGAATAAAGACTTCCCTATCCACCTTCCCTTGCAGCAAGGCATCAACAGATGACCATGTTACTAAATAAGAAAAAGAGATTATCTCCATCCTCTTTCCATCAACATGATGGCTGGTGTTTGACCAACCATCTTGGAATATGAGGTGGAAATCAAGTGCTGAAGATAACAGGAAAATAAATTAGAATCCTTGATGATCATGGAGATGACATTCTAGTTACAGATTGCTTAGGTTTACAGGAAAAATAAACTACTACCTTGTTTAAGCCATAGTTATTTGAAGTTTTGGTCACTTCCAGCTGAACTTAATCCTAACTGATCCAAGGTCCATGACACCAAAAAGGTTAAAAACTATGCAATAATTACTTAAATTAATCTAATGGCCAAAGGCATTGTTACACGGTTTCATCATAAACTCAATATGCAAGATCAAAGAATGGGAAAGATCTCCGTGAATTTCAGTGCTAACACAGAGGTATAATTCCTTGAGGTCAGAACTATCTCTTGTTGTACTATACTGTATAACACTATACCTGGCACCTCGTTGAAATTCAGTGTGTATTTTGATCTTGAAAAACATATGGTAAATATCTGAGCCCCATGTATTGTTGGGAGCTGCACGTTTTGGCCCAAATTTTTCCATTTAATTTGTTTCCAAATTGAATGAAAGTCTCTCAGGCTATAAATCCCAGGAGGTGGGCTTTTGTCATCAAACTGTTGAATATGTCCCAAGATATCTATTTTAACCTCAGAATCTGGTCTGGTTCCAATATTATTTCAGGGTTGATTTAAACTGTATACAATTATCCAGCTTTTTAAAATGGAATTTCCTTTTTCTAATGGAAAAGATGTTCCCTTTATTGAATCTCTGTACAACAATTGAGCAGATGACAAGCAGTCTGTTCCAAGGTAGGGCTTTGGCTGGGAAACTACCACACATTAATGAGTGACCCTTTTCTCTACACTGGCCAAATCACAATAGCCTAGGAATTCAAAAGAGCTTAAATAAGAATATTGAATATGGGAACAGATGTATATGTATAACTGATTCACTTTGTTATAAAGCAGAAACTAATACACCATTGTGAAGCAATTATACTCCAGTAAAGTTGTAAAAAAATAAAAATAAGAATATTGAAAGTTGATATCTCATAATAATCACAACAAAGAACAATTCAAAGTTTCAAGTTTTGGTATTCACCCACATCTTATTCTCAATCTATTTCCCACTATCCCGCTAAATATCAACTCCAGGTTACATATGAGGCTTAAAAATCTCCCCAGTTTTCTACTGTTGAATCCACATATGCCATTAAGATAAAACAAGCTCAGTTTGAACCAAGAGTCTCTGGGTAGTTTTATATCTTATGGGGAAAATCTGAAATGTGAGTAAAGCAATCATTTCAGTAAAGGCTTTGGAAATGAGTACCTTTCCTTTTATGGCAAATTGTTCCAGTCACTTCTCTGTTCTCTGGCAAGTCTAAATGACAGCTTAACCGCTTTTGTATTTTGTTCAAATCTTGTATAAGAAAAGTTATTCAAGGACATTGATCTAATGTTTGAAGTTCCAGCACTTTCCCCAGAATGAATTACAACCTCTGCAAGATGCAGAAAGAAAGTTACAACCCCTAATGTCTTAACTTCCTTCCATGCCACCCTGGTCACCACAAAAGCCTCTTGAGGCTGGCAGGCTGTGTCAGCAAAGTCTCACAAGTTTCTGCCTGTGCTGACTCTGCCTGAGGATTCTAACAGGGCAGCCATCCCAGAGCCTCATCAATTGTGTCATGTTTGGCTGCGGTTCATCCTGTGCTGACACAGACCTGAAGATGTGTCAGCCGTAGCAATGTTGGCTTCTTGGAATCTCACATGGTGCTTGTGACCAGGCTGCAGAAATTGCCAAAGAAAGCCTTGCACATCAGTTATAATTTTAAAGAGAGGGAGAGAAAATTGCACAGAACTGCTTAAGCAGGCCACACCCTTGGAGAAGCAGCGTGGAGCCAGGCTGACTGGGTTTGAATCCCAGCTCTGTCATTATTCACTGTGTGATCCTAAATAAGTTACTTGCCTCTCCATGCCTTCCTTTCCTGATCTGCAAAGTGAGGATCATAGGACCTAACTCTTAGGTCTATTATGAAGACCAAAGGAGTGAAAATTTGTAAAGCAGCTGGAACAATGCCTAGCACATGGTAAGAATTACATAAATGTGTGGGACTAACATATACACACTACTATGTATAAAATAGATAACCAACAAGGACCTACTGTAAGCACAGGAAACTATACTCAATATTTTCTAATAACTTATGAGGGAAAGAATCTGAAAAAGAATATATATATCTATATATACATATGTGTGTGTGTGTATATATATATATATATATATATATATATATAACTGAATCATTTTGCTGTACACCTGAAACTAACACAACATTGTAAATTAACTATACTCCAATTTAAATAAATAAATTATAAATAAATACATTTTTGTTTGTTTAACCCATTAGAAGATGCATCCGAGTCCTAGTTTCTTACACAGAAATGGGTCTTTAAATTCTTGTATGGCTTCTCATAAGGTTTCAGTCCTGTTTTTAATTCCCAATATAAAATGTATCTCACATAAATAAGAGCCAGTGTAGCTCATTTCAGCGATTTCTACGGTACCATCAATGAACAAGGCACAGGGCTTTGCAGAGTGTGGCATGGCAGGTGAGCCACGATGCCCACCCTCAAGGACGTTATAACCTAATAGGAGGAATAAGAAATTATGTGATCTTAATCAAGTCACTTAACCTCTCTCTCAGAGCTTGGTTATGCATGTCCCTGTCTATAATTAATCTCAGAGGTAACTTCCAGCTTTAACAATTTATAAACCAAATAACTTAAAAGGCTGAAAGCAATAAACTACAGGAGAAATACAAAGTATTATGAGGGCCCACAGGACGGAAGATTATTTGTTAATGTTTCTTCAGGTTTAGTTATAATATTACACAGACTGTCTCACCTTAAATTGTTGCTCTTTCTGTACTAATTCAAATTGTTTAAGGCATGGTGATTAGGTCTGGGAAGTATTCTTTAGTACAAACCAGTACAATTTAAATCATGAGGTATTTTCAAATTTTAACTCCAGAGCTTTCAGTTATAGAGTTTATGGAGTAGAAGTTCTTTTCTTAACAGTGACAGGGAACGTTTTGCACCTGGCCTAAGCCATACAGGTCTCTACCTTAGGGAGTCTACATTGTTCTGACTCTGGCTCTCGCCAACATACGCAAGAGCTCTGGCCCACGGTAAACTCCCTGTCTGGGGCATCCTCAGGCAGGGTCTCACATGTACTCGACCTCCAGCCTACTCACCACTGTCCAGGCTGCTCCCCCAGACACTGCTGTTAATCTGCTCAGCTTCGCTCCTTAGACCATCTGCTGTGCTTATCGGGATAGAGCCGTCTCCCTGTACTCAGCTGGGACCAGCATCTTCAAGGCATAATGTTCACTGCGATGCTAATAACAGTTTCACCAAACACCCAGGCTGCCTTGTGTTGCTTCCACCTGGAGGACCCCTCCCTGGAGGTCCCTCAGACGCCACAGTCCCACACAGGTGCACTCCTGGTCTGCCTGGTATCAAAGTTTGTGTTCATTATAGCACAATGGGAGGAAATCAGCACTCCCACTCATGTGAAAAACTATTAGAATGGTCCCCCAAAGGAATGTGTCTTGGGTCCAAAATAATTACAAAGTTCTATTGGGTGTTAGTTACACACTGCTCTTCCTCTCAAGGACCCAAACATGCTGTCAATGATTCGGGGATAATCACCACCCTGCACTAGCTGGGTGTACCCTTCTAACGTGAAAGCCCTCGCTAGCAGGCCCAGCTGGCCTTGACAGGCTTCTTGCTTTAGGATGAGACCTCCCTGGGAAGGCCCTTCCCTCTGCACATAGACCTCTGTCAGGACATTCACCAGTTCCCTCACATGCCTAGATGTTTCTTAAACTTGGCAGTGAACACAGGTTAAGTCCTTTACCAAGCATCTCCTCAATCCTCAGGAAATAGCCTTGAAATGATATTGCTCAAGCTTTGAGAAAAATACTTGATATAAGTCAAATCTTCAGGTAAACCTCTAGAGAGGCAGCTGGACAAAATTAAGAGGAAGGAAAAATGTAAAGGAAGTGTGGCATCTTGCTACTTATTCGTCCAAAATCCATCCTGCCCTTCTTCCAAGTTATGAGAGTTTAGTAGGGCTTGCATTTGCCCAGCCAGGACAAAATTACCCAAGCTCCTTTGCACCCAGGAGGCACCACATGGCTGAGTTCTCGCCAACTGGACGTGATTGAAAGTGAGGTGGGTGACACTTGTGCCATTTGCTTAAAATGCAATCTATACTTCCCTCCCCCTCCCCCCACACTGAGAGTAACCAAGCTTCAACCAAGGGAAAATGAAGCAAAGATGTGGAAAGGAAGGAAGGAAAGAGGGGAGGGAGGGAGGGAGGAGGGATGGAGAGAGAAAAAAAGAGTTACTTTCTTAAGCTCCAAAGTCTGTAGACTGAGATGAATACCTACCACAATTGCTTGTTTAGAGACAATGTTAATAATACTGTATTATATACTTGAAAGTTGCCAAGAGAGTAGATCTTAAATATTCTCACCACACACACAAAGGTAATTACATGAGGTGATGGAGCTGTTAACCATACTGTAATAATTTTACTATATATGTGTAGCATATATATATTGTACACCTTAAATTTACACTTTATATGTCAATTAAATCTCAATAAAACTGGAGGGGAAGAAAGAGACAATGGTGGAGGCACACAAGCTAGATCAACAACATAAGTGTAAGGATATCTCTTGAGAGAAGAAAACCTCTTTCCCTGTGAGCTGAATATTTATGTTATCGGTTCTCAAACTTCAGTGTGAATGTGAATCACCTGGGAAATTTGTTTATATAGATTCAGAACTTCCATCCCCTAGGATTCTGATTTCAGTGTCTTTGGTGGAAGGCCGCCACCACAGCTGCAACATTAAACACCCAAATATATTTTCAATGGCTGGAAATAATAGGATCATTTATTATCTCCCAGCCAAACTTTACTTCTAAGATGCTCTTGTGAGAAAATAACATTTCCTATATTTTCTTATAAAAAGTATTTTCGACAGAGTATGAATTGTTATTTCAAAATTTTTATAATTTTCTTGTTTACAGTTCTTCTTATGATCAAAACTACAAAGAAATATCATTGAATCATCTCCCCAAATTGTTCTACATTATTAATTATAGAAGCCTAATTATGAGGCTCCCTTCACCTCTCTCTGCCTCAATGACCAAATCATTCATGGAAAATAAAACTGTGTGATGTTTAAGACCTTTTGATATTAGAACCATGATAATATGATATTAGTCCATATTAGAACCAGAGACTTGACAAATCATAAGCTTCCTATCTAACCACTTATTTTGGTACAACTTGTTTATAACTCATTAATAAGATATGCTGCTGATTCGGTACTTGTCTCAACTTCTAAAGTTCATGGTAGAGTAGATTTAAGCCATCACTCACCCAAGGCAGGGTCCTGCAAGTTACCTCGACCAGGCTTTCTCAAAGTGTGGTACCTAGACCAGCAACAGCAGCAGCAGCATCACCTGGAAATGTGCTAGAAATGCAAATTAAGCCCCAGCCCAAACTACTAGGGGTCTTTCAGGTAGTTCTGTGGCTCATGAGAGTTTGACAGCCCCACCCTAGACTTCTCTCTCTTTTCTGCTTTTTCTGAACAGTAAGCATAGCCCATCACTGTACTTCCCTATTTTTCCTGTCAGTCCCATTCTTTTCCATATCCCAGTGCAATCCCTTATCATATTTCACCCATGCTATGGAAGAAGCCTCTGTATGGTTTCCCTGTCTTTAATCTTGCTCCTTCTGCATCCAGCCTTCACAAAGAGTGAAGAGCTAGCCTTCCAAATGCTAATTTGCACATGAATTTTCCTAACTAAAATTCTTCAAATGCCTGCAGGATAAAATCCAAACACATTAACTTGCTGTCATAAAAGCCCTTTATTATCTGGCCCGCCTTCGAGGCTGTGTACCTTGAAAAGCAACACTTCTTTCCCCATTCTCATGTCTCTTGACCCTTGCATATATTGTTCCCTATGCTTGATATGAATCACTTAAACCGGAAACTTGGATATATAAAATAATATTATTCTCATCTATTTACTAAAGCAGAGTTTCTTCTTAATCTTCCTCACTCCAACTACTGCCCTCATCTTATGCACAATGTACAGCAAAAGCAAAATTCTATTTATTCATATAGACTCAGTAAAGTCTCACTTCCTCTGAGCCTCCCATGATCACTCGCAGCAGATTCAGTTGCTCTGTCCTTTTAGCTCCAATGCACTCTGTAAAAGAGCTATTCTAAGGCCTCTCTTGGACCATTACAGTGTATAAATATGATGTTCTTTCTATTAAGAACAGAGACGATGTCTTGTTCCTCTCCAGCACCTTTGGACCACAGTACATGGTCCAAAGACACTAAATGATATTGTTGATTGGTAAAACCAATGAATGAATGAAGGAATAAATGAATATCAAATAATACGTGGTAAGGAAAATAGCTTGGGCCTTGAAGTCATTTACAACTTGGATTTCTATTTTCTGCTATATTACTTTCCAGGTTGCAAACCAGTGGCCAGCAAGAAAATATTTTCCAAGGATGTGTCTTATTTGGTCAGCACAGTATTTTAAAACAATTTAAATGATTTTAGTTGAGTCACGTACCCCCTCTCCAGTATCTAGTCCTCCCCATCCATTTTTGTCTTGCTTCTACCAGACTCACCCATTCATGTTACCATCTGGGCTCATGAAGGCATGTGAGTCAGCCACCAGCCTTATCTGCTTTTCTGGACCCTGATTCTCAGCTCCTATTTCTCAGCTATAGCTCTTGCACTCCATCCCAATTGCTGCCCAAGTCCTCCCCTTCACCTCCCACTGGTATCCTTAGATATGTATGTAGACATTCCAGAACTCTCAGCATCTCTCTTTGTCACTCACCTTGGGCCTCTCTGGCTGAGTTTTTAAATCCACTGTTTCTCTAATTTGATGCCTTCTCACGGTCCCAGTTTAGGGTTCTCTTATCCTCCAAGGCATGTAGGGTGATCTTTAGGGCACAAACACCAGCTCTGACACATTCAAACTGGGTGACCTTGGAAGAGTATTTCTAAGCCTCAGTTTCCTCATCTGTAAATGGAAAATCATAGCTTCCTTGTAGATTTGCTGGAAGAATTAAATAATGAGAAAGAAGATAAAACTTTGATTGTATAGTTTTGGCAAACTAGAAGGTCTTTATTAAATTCTTTCTTCTACAAGTTGGTTAAACCAACACTAGCTCCAATAGCATAACTAAAGAGGTATTTATTAGTGAGCTGCTCTCGTGTGTTAGTCTGTTAAAATACATTATTCAATGAGTCGTTACAGAACAACAATCATAAACTGAGTTAAGCACTATTAGTCTCATTTTACATAAAAGGAAATTGAAGCTCAGAAAAGTTAACATGTTTGTCCATCATAATAAATGTTGTACATCAGTAAGGAATGCTTTTGGCTACAAGCAATGAGTTTTTTTTTTTATCACATTATAAGGAATCAGAAAGATAAACCCAGGATTGACTCAGTGATTCAACCAGATAGAGGTGCAGGTCAGAGTCCTGGCATCTTCTTGTTCTCTGCTTCTTGGTCAGAAGATAACTACAACCATTTTATCCATTTACAGATGCAATACAGGAAGAAGATGGGCTGGTGGCAAAAAAGAAAATGACTTTCTCCTCGTGTTGTTCTGTCTTTTCTAGGAAAAAATTTCCTAGAAATGCCCTGGAGCCTTCCCCTTACAGCTTAGTGGACAGAACTGGGACATACAACTTCTTTGGAAGAGAGTCTGGGGAAGCTGGAATCTTACTTTCTCAGCTGCTCTGTGGGAAGTTGGGGAGAGGAAAGGAAGCTGGGAAAGGCAGTTGGGTGAGCCAAACACGTGTCTGCCACAGGTGGATTGAGAGAACAAGGATTCCATGCAAGCCTGTTAGGTTTCAAAGGCTACATCCCTGTCACTAGTCTATACTATATCTTGTTACACGAATGTAAACTATTTTATAGGAATTTAACATGTTAGTAAAAAAAATCCAAACTGTTTCTATTTCCATTCTGAACTCTTTCCAAAAAAAAGCCTGATTTCTCTCTCTGGTGACCTACGATAAAAATGGCATGTTTTATTAAATAAACCATTGTACCTTTATGGAATAGAGATATTAACTTTCTTGAAAATATGTTTTCCCTTTGATATCAAAAATATAAGTGATGTTATAAAGCAGGAGTCATCAAACTGACAACTGACTTCAGATAAATTTAAATTGGAGGAGGATGGATTCTATGCTTTTAAAAGATCCATTTTATATTTTTGATCATACATTCATGTAACCTAGGTAACATGTTTCCACTACATCTTTCAACCAAATATGTCTTCAACATTTTCAAATTTCAGCCAGAATCTTATTCCAAAGGATTTTTGTGTTTGTTTGAAGAGTACGGTTGCATTTCAATTTATTTTAGCAATCCACTGACATTTATCAAAATGTGAATATATAGAAGACTAGAATATTTCAATCAAAATTTTTAAAGATACACCTTTACTTATTAAATCAATTTCACTTTTGAAATTTAATTCAAATCCAAGTTTTATTTCAGTTAAAATTGCTAGTCACTCAGTTTTGCAGGAAATAACTGTATTTGATATATTAAAGACAAAAAGACATGAACGTCTGTTTATCTAAAAATTAGCAAAGAGGCTAGGTTAATTACTTTAGGGCATAAGAGAACAACCTCCTCTTTTAGTCTAAAAATTCACCATGATTAACTATACTAGTTGTCAATGATGGAGTAGTTTCTCTGGTTTAGTATTTCCCATTTTGATTTATGGAATCACCTTTTCTCTGTTATGAATATATAAGGAAGGGGTGGATTATAAATGTTGTGCTTAGATTTGTCATCTAAAAACAAGACACTTATAAATGAACACTAAAGCAATTTTATCTGCAGGGGTGCTAAAAACTCTGCCATTAAAGAAATAAAAAACCTTCAAGTATCTGATAGAAACAGTTTATACTGGAGATGGTTACAAAATACTGACTGAATGCCAAGTATGATTAGATTATTGACCTCAGAACTGCCTGATGAGGTACTAGTGTAAGGCTGCATTCATTAAACTGCATTCAGCTCTTTGCAACAGAAAACCAACTAAAAGTAGCCTCACTATATAAGAATGTATTGTTTCACACAACCAGAAGTTGAGAAAAAGCAGTCTAGGGCTGCAATGGCACCTGAGTGATGTCATCAGGGACCCAGATCCTCAAATCTTAATGTACGGGCCTTCATCCTCATGGTCACAAGGTAGCAGTTTTGGCTGCCAGGTAATCAGTCTCATTCCAGGTGGGATGAAGAAGGAAGGGAGGTGTGAGGTCTGACCAGTAGTCCTAGGAACACCACTGTGAAATTTGATAACATAATTTTAAGACCATCAATTCTAGTCCCCTAATTTTTTCTAGTGAAAAAAAAAAAAAAACCTCAAATGCTTTGTGAGATCAAATGGTTTTCCTTAGGTGGCCCAGCTAGTTATACTTAGAACAAGAGTAGGTCCTTTTAGTCCTTGGGCTAATGTCATTTCTATTGTACCTGCTCCTCCCCTCCCCAACTTTCTGGCTATTGGGTAGGCTTCCTTTGGAGTGCTAAATAATGATGGCACTGGAGACCACGCTATATCCTGAAGGAGAAGGGTAAGGAGAAGGTTGGGTCACTGACTCATGAGAACTTTTACTGTATGGCTACCAGATCAGCGGAGCATCCTTCTCTACAACCCCACCCTTTTCTATCATCCAAAGAACCAGCTCTTGGCTCCTTGGTATCAAAAGACAGAGCATAGGGCTTCCCTGGTGGCTCAGTGGTTGACAGTCCGCCTGCCGATGCAGGGGACACAGGTTTGTGCCCCGGTCCGGGAAGATCCCACGTGCCGCAGAGCGGCTGGGCCCATGAGCCGTGGCCACTGAGCCTGCGCGTCCGGAGCCTGTGCTCCACAACGGGAGAGACCACAACAGTGAGAGGCCCGCATACCACAAAAAAAAAAAA
This sequence comes from Mesoplodon bidens, assembly GCF_964165515.1. Classification (NCBI taxonomy): domain Eukaryota; kingdom Metazoa; phylum Chordata; class Mammalia; order Artiodactyla; family Ziphiidae; genus Mesoplodon; species Mesoplodon bidens. Next base: position 135,796,533 of record NC_138161.1, read on the forward strand.
AAAAAAAAAAAAAAAGACAGAGCATAAAGAGATCTTGAACAGAGCAGTGCTCACAATTATGATGACCATGGTGGTGAAGGTGGTGGAGACTATATGGTAAAGGGAGTGGGAGATGAGGAATTGGTGTGGAGGAAAGAGGATCCAATTCATTTTAACATGGAAAGGTTCTTAGTATCTATTTTTCTTAGCTTTGTGCACCACATCAAAGCACAGAGATGAATGCAAAGGTCTTATTTGACATCCATTACTACATAAACAGAGAAGAGAGCTCATAATTATCATTGAAATTATACAGGTGGCCTAATACTTTAACCACTACCAAGCAGATTAAGTAGTTCTGGTTTGACTGAGATGAGTACTGAATTCTTGTTGTCAAAATAACTGGGTCGTGCAGCCCAATAGGATGATTATTGTCTGAGAGTGGAGCCATGTAGTCAGAATTCTGCTTGAAGAAGCAGAAACCCATCCTGCTATGTGTGACGGCAGATGGCCTCAGCATGCCTTCATGCTTGGTCAAATGTTATTAATCTATGACCAAAGAAGCAGGTGGCAACCAGCGACCGCATGACTTCCTTCACAAGTCACCGAGCCACAGAAAAGTATGAATTGTATCAATGTGTTAGACTCTCCATACTGCTTATTTTTAATAATTGTACTTTTTAAGCAAATGGAAATAAGGAACTGACATTTTATCACCGTTTTCCTGATGTCTATGAAAGGCTCCGTAGAATATTTAAGTGAATAATCCCTCACTCAAAGACTCACTGTTCAAACGTAATTCTAAAATAGGACATTAACTCCACATTTAAAGAAAAATTCATTAAATCTGAGTAGTTCATTGCCATGAAAGGCATGTGATTATACTTTATAGCATGAATAGGAGTTTCCACAGTATAAAGCATTCAGCCAAACATTTTGCAGATTAACATGCATTAGGAATGTAAATTATTCTAAACCAAAGACTATTTCCTTTGTGGTTCACTTCTGTGCAGCCCTAGATATCACCCTAGGGCCTGATACATCAATATCTCCTTGAATCTTCCTGGAGGAAGGGTCCTAATAGGCCTCAGCAGTTCACACTGGTATATTTCGGTAAAGCAGTTAAAATACCAGCATCGCAAATTAAAACCTTAAATTTATTACCTAGAGTTATTAAAATGCCATTGTCAGATGTTACTCAGCAACATCCCCACAGCTTTCCTTTCATATTATTATTTGTATTACTTAAAGCCATTTAAAAACGAAATCCCATTTCAATTTATCTTTGTGTTTAGATTGGTGGTCTAGCTTAAAAAGAAAAAGAAGCAGGAAAAAAAAAAAAAAAAACCTCAATCCCTTTACAAATGAAAATTGCCTTCTTGTGTTCTGAACTAATTTAATCTGAATTGTTACCTCTGCAGAAGTTGCATTCCGAAGAGAGAAATCTCATCCCAAGAGCTAGAGGGGTAACAGCTTTATTTTACTGATGCGTCTGGTGCCCTAATTCATGAGACTCTGAAACTCCGGACTTAACCACTCATAGCTCACGGCCAGCAGCGGCTCCCTTTTATTCAATAAATTCTGCAGTGGCAAAGCAATATGATAATAAGCTCAACCCAGAGGAGCGTCCAAGATAAATACCGAGCGACGACATAAAGCTTTAGGAATTGGAAAGGAGCAGCTGTTGGAGATCACGGGAAACTTCCTGGAGTTGAAGTTTGGGAGGTAGGAGGGAGGGGAGTTGGAAAGACAGCACCTTTATTTCACCCAGTTTGCAAAGGGAAAACACAGCCTTCCAAAGCAAACAGCTCTGAGTCTTAAGTGTAACTTTTTTTTTTTTTCTCATGTGCATGATGCCCTAAACCTGTTTATTTGTGTTTCAGACTCACCGCTGCAAAAAGAAACACGTGGTTGTTAAACTTTTATATTTGGAGCAAAATACTGAATGCTCTCTTAGATGAATCCACCCAATATCTGTTTCTCTGTTATGTATCAACAGAAGGCTTCCACATGGATGCCTTAGCTCACTTCTTTTCCTCTCCCCACACAGAGCAGCCTTATATTTGGGATTTAGAAACCAGGCCCTGGCAGGTGTTTTAAACAGTGTCAACATTTCTTCAGTCTATAGGGGATTAGTTCCTTGCACTCTGCCTCTATAAGCTTAGCTCATAACACAGGCAATTAGGAAACTCCATTTAACCAGATTGTGGTAAAAGATTTCATCATAATTTGCTTTCTATTCCAACTGGATTGAAGAAGGACACATGGAAATCACTGTGAAACTTTTCCCCAAACCTAGACCTTGAATGAAGCGTCCCAGGCAAGTTTGTTCCTGCCTGAATGTTTGTTTCGTAGCCCTTGCTTGTTTCTGTCCAAATAAAGCTGTTGGACAGGTTCGTGTTTAAAAGCCTTGGTAAACTCCGCTTTTAGCAGCAATTCCAGCACCTACTAAAGATAATTCAGACCCACACAAAGTGCACGTGAAGGTGAATAATTGCAATGTTTCCACCTCCTGTAGGCAAGATAAACAACTTATCATTATGATTGATTAATTCCGTGAAACTACTGAAAACATGATGAACTCGGAAGCAGCTTAGATATTAAGTTAGGAGATATTTGTTGTGCTTTAGCTACCAGGGTGAGGGGTTCCCCCCGCCCCCCTTTTTAATTAAGGAAGTCTACATGCACCCATGAATTCAGGATAGTCAGGACTACAGGTCATGGTCTAGAATCATGTCTCTCCTCACCTTTGCCTGTCACGGCAGCTTACAGTAAAGGTGCCTTCAACAGAGAACGAGGAACTTAAGAAGACACCAGATGGGTCCAGTGCATCTAGGAGAGCAGATTATGTTCATTGGTTAACAGAAGATCAGTGAGGTTGTAAATATGACGGGAGGTAGCTGCTGAGATTAGGATTGTTAAATCATCTGCCAGTTGCTGGTTCTGTAATCTCGGACGCGTCGAAGTGAGGAAACTGCTACAGTTTCCTCATCTGTGAAATGTGGACAAGAATACCTTGTAAGCTTGTTGTCAGGAATAAATAAGCTGATACACAATGTACTCAGCATGGTGTCTGGTTCACAGAGGGTGCTTTACAAACCTTACCTTTCCACTAAATCAAAGAACACTCCCTCCCTGTAGTAGGCTGAAAAACAAACCTTCCCAAAGCTATCCATATCCTAATGCCTGGAACCTGTATATGTAAAGTTTTTTCTAAAAAGAGAAATACGGGACTTCCCTGGTGGCGCAGTGGTTGGGAGTCCGCCTGCGGATGCAGGGGACACGGGTTCGTGCCCCGGTCCAGGAAGATCCCACATGCCATGGAGCGGCTGGGCCCGTGAGCCATGGCCGCTGAGCCTGTGCGTCCGGAGCCTGTGCTCCGCAACAGGAGAGGCCACAACAGTGAGAGGCCCGCGTACCGCAAAATAAATAAATAAATAAATAAAAATAAAAAGAGAAATATGATTAAGGATTTTGAGATGAGATTTTCCTAGATTATCTGCGTGGGTCTTAAATCCAATCACAAGTATCCTTGTAAGACAGAGGCAGAAGGAGACTATATACACAGAAGAGAAGGCAGCAATGGCCACAGAAGTAGAGATGGGAGTGATGCAGCCACAAGTCAGGGAAAGCTGGCAGCCACCAGAAGCAGGAAGAGACAAGGAGGGATTCTTCCCTAGATCTCCTGGAGGGACGCAGTCCCACTGACATCTAGATTTTGGCTAGTGAAACTGATTTCAGATTGTGGCCTCCAGAACTGTGAGAGAATAAATTTCTGCTGGTTTAAACCACTAAGTTTGTGGTGATTTGTTACAGAAGCTATAGGAAACTAATACCATCCCTAACTTCTTCAATGTCACACACTATGGTACCAGATAGTGTTCACCCTCCTTTCAAGGACACCAGCAATTCTTTTCACTGTCCACAAAGACAACCATCTTGTTTATGTCATGAAATGAAGCGCACTTTGGTTGGCACACCCAAATAAAAAATGTCTGTTTTCCCTTTAATTGCATATTTTTCACCTCAAAGTAAAAAAGAAAACCCTGGGTAGTTTGTGATATATGACACCATAGGTTGTGCTGGTTAGGAGGCATTTATGCATGCTACACAACTGGATTCCAACTGTGAAAGCCCACCATTTGTTTGCTCCCAAGCCCTTCATCATTAGGGTAGCTCCAACAGTGCTCCAGAGCCTCTGGTTGGGTGAGACAGGACCAGCTTGTCCTGGGGAGAAGAATGTATATTTTCTCCTAAATTGATATTTCCGTTGTCATCAAAAAAATGTGTTGAGATGATATTAAGTAATATAGCAGATGATCTTCAGTGGTACATGGACACAGAGTTAGTCTCATTGCCTTTTCAATTCTCTTTCAATCCAATTCACATCAAGGAGGAAGTCTAATGGTATTTATATTGATTATGAACTCCTATTTTATGGCAAAGATTTCTCTTTTTTAACCATTTATGATAATCATACAAATGTTCCTTCTTAAACAAATGTATTTAAGTAAACATAGTGAATCAATCTAAACAAAAGTATTCAGTAAATAACACTACAGATGGTCATAGTGAAAATTGTCCTCCAATGCTTAAAGTTTGGGACATACCATCCTATAAAGATAGAAACTTCTATAAAGTCCATGAAGGACTGCACCCAACCCCAAAGTTTCCCAGACCATAATAAGTCAATTAATATCAAACCTTAACCCCAGGTCTGTCTAAGCTCCAAACTGCTCTCAAGGAGTTCCAGTAGATTCTGCCTGAGAATCCCGAAGTGTGATTGAGTGCTTCTTTTCACCTGGGAAGCACCCTGAGCATTCCTAACATCCTGCTGAGTCAGGCTCTGGTTCATCTGAACTGCTCTGTCCACCCACTCCCTGGACTATCTCCTTAACAGTCAAGAGAGTCTTTGTCGAGGACAAATCTATACAATTCTTAAGTTAAGCAACTGTCTTATACGATCTTACTATTCCCTATCCTTCCAAAATTAGAAAAGTAATTGGCTCTCACATTAGCCATCAGAATGAACTGAGTGGCGTAGAACACCATTGTGTTCTAATGGTGACTTTAAAAGAAAAATGCAGTTCAGTAACCTTAAATAATTTGAGTCATGTAATTACAGTAATTTTCACATAGAAAACAAAACAAAAGCACTTAGATAATTTTGGTTGAGTCATACTTCACTCTGGTTAGTGGAAAATGATAATAATACATCTAGGGTTTATTTTTCCCCCCATGTATGATGACAAAACTATACTCCAGTACCTTTAATGGGCAGAAAAAGAAAATTACTTCAGTCTTTTGGGTACTTACATTACATTTACATGTGCAGGAAAATTTTTCGACCTTAACTCCTCTATAACAGATTCAGCTTCCCTCCTGAGCCCCACCCACATGATGGCAGAGAAAATAACTAGATTTTAGTGCGACAGAGTAACCCCAGGCCAAGCCCATCACTGATCAGCTTAGGTCACACAATCATGTTTTGATAAAGGCTGTTCTTTACCCTTCTCCCTTCCTTCCTCAAGTTGGCAGTGGGTATATAACAGAGAATGACATGCTCTTGGAGCGGCAGGCATGTCATATACATATTTGTGCTCCTTGTACAACTCTCCTCATCACCGAGCCTTCTAGCTTCTCCTATTGAATAGTAAAGATTAGTCCATCACTTAACTGCCTCTTCATTTGATCAGGATTACACAGGTTTCTCTAGTTGATTCTTGTTGGTGTTCGGGGCATCCTGAAGTCTGGCCCAGGCAGTTTGTCCTATAGACCTTGGTTATAGGACCACTCCACTCTGAACAATGATCACTACCCAGGATATGACACCAGATTGTCTGTTTTCAGATCACTGCTTATTATCTGTGACCTTAGGCAAGAAATTTAATATCTTTGTGCCTGGGTTTCCACATCTATAAAATGGGAGGGGGAAAATAATAGTATCTACCTCTCAGAGTTTCTCAGAGGATGAATTAATAAAGGTGAAGTACTTTGAGCAGTGTCTAGCACCTCCAAGTGCTATATAAGTAGTTTTTACCATTACTGTCACTGCTGTGCTAGGAAGGTGTGCAGCCAGATCGCTTACTTCCACCTCCCACGGGAGCTTGTGAGGACCTCCAGATTCTATTCAGATCACACACCAGCCAAAGGCAGCTCAAAGGGCTAACCTCGGTGGTCTTCCCATGCTAAACTATGGGGCATTCTCAGTTGTGAGGAGATCCAGGTCAGCAGGGGAGCCAGCTGTGAGGCAGCCTTCTCTTAGAATCCCAGAATGAATCAAGGGGAAACTCCGCCCACATCATTTCCTTTGGTTTGTCTAATCCCTGTGCCCAGGCCAAAGCCAAAGAAAGGAGCTGGTCTCAGTCTCACTTGTCTCTCTCATCTCTCGCCCTCTTCCTCCTCCAACTATCCTGAATGAAACTGCTCTCAGGAGCTTTTCTGTTACTTTTCATTCCTGTCTTCCTTCCCTTGCACCACACCTTCCTCTTCCAGACTCTAGCTTTTTTGGCCATGACACAGTGGTGGACAGAGTGGAGGAGAACTTACCAACGAAGAGACGCACATCAGGAAGCTTTCAAAAATATCATACATATCTTACACTAGCTTATAACCTAAAAAAACAGCAAGAATTGTCTTCCAATACTCAGTGATGGAAGAAGAAAAGTAAAAACAGCCATATTGGATTGAGAGTAGCATTCAGAGAAGTAGCGGAATTTACTATATTTCAGCTCATGGAAGTGATTTCCTGAAGAGAAGCCTCCCAGCCTCTCCTTCAAAGATATTTGGAGGAGGAAGAGGAAACCTTTTAAGTCAAAATAAAGTATGATTCCAGGTAACTATAAACTAAGATTTTCTGGGAAAATTGACCATAAGATTGATCTTTCAAAACTATAATAAACAAAACAGGAGACACAGTACCTTAATGAAAAACAAACTGAAGTCAGGGTTCTTTTCTTTATAAAAAAATTTTTTTGGCTATGACCTGTGGCACGGCGAAGCTTGAGGGATCTCAGTTCCCTGACCAGGGATCAAACCCACGTCCTCTGCAGTGGAAGCACAGAGTTCTAACCACTGGACAGCCAGGGAAGTCCCTCAGTGTTCTTTACAGACACTGTCAGCAGGAAATGCCAATTTCTAGAGTTCTTGGTAAGTAAGCTTTTTTTTTTAATGTAATGCCAAAAAAAAAAAAAAAAAAAGGCCTGAAAAAGGAGAATCACTTGGCTCTTTGCAGAGGTCTCCTGTGATCTATAAAGGGAAGACACACACAGAGGTTCAGGATCTGCCTATTCAACACTCTGCCAATACCAAGAAGCAAAGCATGCTGTTCTACTACAAGGGAAGTGCTTTGGGACTTCCCCAGGTTACTCCTACTAAAGTATAAAAACAGAGAATATGCCATAGAATATATAAATCTAGAAATACAGACATCTCCAAACCTAATAACTGTAAATCACCATGAGAACCACTTGTCAACAAGCTGCAGTGTCTCCTAGTAATCAGACGACTGCTGATTGCTTCAAGTATAAACTGTTTTGTCTCTTCTATTAACACTGAAGCCATAAGCACACTATTTCATTTTCAGAGGCCTTATGTGCGTGTCCACACACATGATGAAAAGGTTAAACTGGCTCAGGGTCGGAAAGAAAACTTTGGTAACTCTAATTGTGTTGCCCATTTCTGTCTGCAAGGTCATTCATTAGCTGCAATTTTATGAAAGCGGCAGGCCTAACTCATTAAAGCTATTGGTGTTTTTTAAATGGAAATGGTTCATAAGAGTTTAACAGAAGAAAAAAGCCCTGGAGGCATGCAGAAGTTTCTTCATTAAAAGAAAATTAACCCTGAATTTGGAGCACTGTGATTTAATGAGCAATGGTAATGCTTGCCCAAAATATACAAGATCAAAAAGGTACCATATGGCTTGATTATAGGCAGTAATTAGGATAGAATTGGGAAGGAATGAAATCATAGAATTTTAGACCTGGAAGAGCTGGAACAGGTCATTTCAGCTAATCTGTTGAGTTTCTCCCTCCCAACCACCTGCATCCCTTTCTCCCCACACACATTTTACAGATGAGGCAACCGAGTACCAGAAAAATTAAATTTCTTTCTCTAGGTTACATATTTATTAAAACTGAAAGCCCACATTCCCATTTCAAAATACAGGAAAAGGCAAAAGAAATTCCACTGTAAATGACAATCTAGAACAAAAAAAATTGTATTATATAAGATAAAGATGCTAATATCCTTAATATGTAAAGAATTCTCTACTAATCAATAAAAAAAGTTAAGCAGCTTAAAGGGAAAATAAAGGACGTTAATAGACAGCTTAATGAAGAATTCATAGGAATTCTTGATAAATGTTCAATCTTAATAGAATGTAAAAAAATGCAGTTTGAGACAATAAGATTGCATGTTCAACTATCTACTGATAAAGTTTTTTTTAAGGTTAATATTCAGTATTCCTGAGGGTTAATGAAAGGAGTCCCTTTATATGCTACTGATAGTCATGAAAACATACTTTCTGAACAGCAATATGTCAAAATCCTTAAAAATATTTCTGTCCTTTGACCTACTAGCTCAATTCTAACCACTTATCTTAAGGAATTACTTAGAGATATACACCAATAATTATGTGAAAGGATGTTTATTGCAGTGTTATAGCAGTGAAGAGTTGGAATCTAAAAATCAATATAAAAATCCAGTAATAGGGAAAAGACAGTCTCTTCAATAAGTGGTGCTGGGAAAACTGGACAGCCACATGTAAAAGAATGAAATTAGAACATTCTCTAACACCATACATAAAAATAAACTCAAAATGGATTAAAGACCTAAATGTAAGACCGGATGCTATAAAACTCTTAGAGGAAAACATAGGCAGAACACTCTTTGACATAAATTGCAGCAATATCTTTCTGTATCCACCTCCTAGAGTAATGAAAATAAAAACGAAAATAAACAAATGGGACCTAATGAAACTTAAAGGCTTTTGCACAGCAAAGGAAACAATAAACAAAATGAAAAACAACCCACGGAATGGGAGAAAATATTTGGAAACGATGCAACTGACAAGGGATTAATCTCCAAAATATACAAACAGCTCATGCAGCTCAATATCAAAAAAAAAAAAAAAAACCCAATCAAAAAATGGGCAAAAGATCTAAACAGACATTCCTCCAAAGAAGGTATACAGATGGCCAAAAAGTATATAATAGGCGTTCAACATCAGTAATTATTAGAGAAATGCAAATCAAAACTACAATGAGGTATCACCTCATACCGGTCAGAATGGCCATCATCAAAAAGTCTACAAATGATAAATGCTGGAGAGGGTGTGGAGAAAAGGGAACCCTCCTACACTGTTGATGGAAATGTAACTTGGTACAGCCACTATGGAGAATAGTAAGGAGGTTCCTTAAAAAACTAAAAACAGAGCTACCATATGATCCAGCAATCCCACTCCTGAGCATATATATGGAGAAATACGTAATTTGAAAAGATACATGCACCCCAATGTTCACTGCAGCACTATTTACAACAGCCAAGACATGGAAGCAACCTAAATGTCCATCAACAGGTGAATGGACAAAGAGGATGTGGTACATATATACAATAGAATATTACTCAGCCATAAAAGGAATGCAATTGTGCCATTTGCAGAGGCATGGATAGACCTAGAGCCTGTTCTACAGAGTGAAGTAAGTCAGAAAGAGAAAAATAAATATCATATGCTATCACTTATATGTGGAATCTTAAAAAAATGATACAAATTAACTTATTTACAAACCAAAAACAGACTCACAGACTGAGAAAACAAACTTATGGTTACCAGAGGGGAAAGGTAGGGGAGGGATAAATTAGGAGGCTGGGATTAACATATACACACTACTGTATATAAAATAATCAACAAGAACCTACTGTATAGGACAGGAAACTCCACTCTATACTTTATAATAACCTATATGGGAAAAGAATCTGAAAAAGAATAGATATATATGTATAAATGAATCACTTTGCTTTACACCTGAAACTAACACAACATTGTAAATCAACTATACTCCAATATAAAATAAAAATTTTAAAAGAAGTCCAGTAATAGGGATTGAGCAAATACATTTTTGTATATTTTCAATTGACTACTACCCAGTAATCATGTTATATGACAAAGTACATTTAGTGTCATAAAAATGTTTATAAAAATATCAGGTTATAGAAGAAAAGTATAGTGTGATTTAATAAACTGATCTACCAATAAAAATTAAATGTATGGAAAATAGACACCAAAATATAAAGCACTATCATCATGAGTGATTTTTTCTTCTTTATTTCTTTTTGATAATTGTTCAAATCTTTACCAATGAACATTCATTACCAAAAAATAAAACCTTATCTACAAAGATAAATCTCACTTCTTTATCAACATGGAGGTTGAATTTTATAATCTCTAGGAACTCGTCCAAGGATAGCATTTATAGTTCAAATCGGAGCCTTCAGAAAAACACACTCTGTTGAATTCTGCTTCAATGAGTAAGACAAATGCTCACATACACCAAAAAAAACTAACAAGGAATATTTTAATACTGCATTTAGCCTTTTGGAAGTATGGAGAGTGGGAAGAGGACCAAGTGTTCCTTTAAATCTTTTTTTTTTTTTTTTTTTTTGCAGTACGCGGGCCCCTCACTGTTGTGGCCTCTCCCGTTGCAGAGCACAGGCTCCGGATGCGCAGGCTCAGTGGCCATGGCTCACGGGCCCAGCCACTCTGTGGCATGTGGGATCTTCCCGGACTGGGGCACAAACCCGTGTCCCCTGCATCAGCAGGCAGACTCTCAACCACTGTGCCACCAGGGGAGCCCTAAATCTTTTTTTTTAATTGAAGTAATATTATAACATTATATTAGTTTCATGTGCAGAATGTTATTTTTTACTTCTGTATACACTACAGCATATTCAAAATAAAAAATTTAGTTTCCATCATCACCATACAGTAGACCTCCTTTACCCATTTCACTCTTCCCCTCCTTACCCTCTGGTAACCACTACTCTATTCTCTGTATCTATGTGGTTTTTTGTTTTGGTTTTTTTTACATCTTTATTGGAGTATAATTGCTTTACAATGGTGTGTTAGTTTCTGCTTTATAACAAAGTGAATCAGTTTATGTGTTTGTTTTTGTTTGGTTTGGTTTGTTCATTCTTTTTTTTGTTTGTTGTTTGTTTGGTTTTTTTTTATATTCAACATATGCATGAAATCATATGATATTTATATTTCTCCATCTGACTTATTTCATTTAGCATGATACCCTCAAGGTCCATCCATGTTTTCACACATGGCAAGATTTCATCTTTTTTATGGCTGAGTAGTATTCCAGTGTGTGTGTGTGTGTGTGTGTGTGTGTGTGTGTGTGTGTACCACATCTTTATCCATTCATCCATCGATGGGCATTTTTTCCATATCCTGGCTACTGTAAATAATGCTGCAATAAACATATCTTTTCCAATTAGTGTTTTTGTATTCTTTGGATAAATACCCAGAAGCTGAATAGCTGGAACATATGGTAGTTCTATTCTTAATTTTTCAAGGAATCCCCATACTGTTTCCCATGCTGACTGCACCAATTTACATTCCTACCAACAGTGAGCATTCCGTTTTCTCCACATCCTTGCCAACTCTTGTTAATTCAGGTGTGAGGTGATATCTCACAGTTTGATTTGTACTTTCCTAATAATTAGTAATGTTGAACACCTTTGCATGTAGCTGCTGGCCATCTGTTTGTCCTTCTTGGAAAATTTTCTATTCAACAACTCTGCTAACTTTTTAATCAGGTTGTTTGGTTTTTGTTGCTGTTGAGTTATATGAGTTCTTTATATATTTTGAATATTAACTCCTATTGAAAATATGATTTGCAAATATCTTCTTCCATTCAGTAGAAGGGCTTTCATTTTGTTGATGGCTTCCTTTGCTGTGCAGAAGCTTTTGAGTTTGATGTAGTCCATTTTTTAATTTTAATTTTTGTTTCCCTTGCCTGATGAAACTTATCCAGAAGGATATTGCTAAGACCAATGTCAAAGAGTATACTGCCAAAGTTTTCTTCTAGGAGTTTTATGGTTTCAGGTCTTACATTCAAGTCCCTAATCCACCTTGGGTTGATGTTTGTGTATGGTGTGGGATAGTGGTCTAGTTTCATTTTTTTGCCTGTGGCTGTCCAGATTTTCCAACATTATTTATCGAAAAAAAAATTTTTTTTTTGGCTGCACTTTGTGGCCTATGGGATCTTAGTTTCCCAACCATGGTTCGCACCCATGCCCCCTGCAGTGGAAGCACAGAGTCTTAACCACTGGACTTCCGGGGAAGTCCCCAAGACTCTTTTCTCCATTGTATTTTCTCTGGTCCTTTATCATGAATTAATTGTCCATATATGTGTGTTTATTTCTGGGCTCTCAATTTTGTTCCATTGATCTACGTATCTGTTTTTGTGCCAACACTATGGTGTTTTGATTACTATAGCTTTGTAACATAGTTTGAAATCAGGGATTGTGATACCTCTAGCTTTGTTCTTTTCTATCAGGATGGCTTTGGTTATTCAGAGTCTTTTGTGGTTCCATATACATTTTAGAATTTTTTTGTTCTATTTCTGTGAAAAATGTTGTTGGGATTTTGACAAGGATTTGCACTGAATTTCTAGATTGTTTTAGGTAATGTGGACATTTTAGCAATGTTAATTCTTCCAATCCATGAGCATGGGATATCTTTCCATTTCTTTGAGTCTTCTTCAATTTCTTTCAACAATGTCTTATAGTTTGCAGTGTACAGGTCTTTCACCTCCTTGATTAAATTTATTTCTAAGTAGTTTTTTCTTTTTGTTGAGATTATAAATGGAATTGTTTTCTTAATTTCTCTCTTTGTTAGCGCACTTTAATGTATAGCAATGCAACAGATCTTTGTATATTGATTTTGTATCTTGCAATTTACTGTATTTGTCATTTCTAATAGTTTTTTGGTGGTGTCTTTAGAGTTTTCTATTTGCAAAATCACGCCATCCACAGATAGTGACAATTTCACTTCTTCTTTTTCAGTTTGGATGCCTTTTATTTCTTTTTCTTGCCTAATTGCTCTGGCTAGGGCTTCCAATACTATGTTGAATAAGAGTGGTGAAGGTGGGCATACTTATCTTTTTCCTGATTTTAAAGGGATAGCTTTCAGCTTTTCACCATTAAGTATTATGTTACCTCTGGGTTTGTCATGTATGGCCTTTATTATGTTTCTTCTATACTCACTTTTTACTGTAAATAAGGGTTGAATCTTGTCAAATGCAGTTTTTGCCTCTATTGAGATGATCATATGATTTTTATCTTTCATTTTGTTAATGTGGTGTATCATGTTGATTGATATTCAGATGCTGAGCCATCCTTGCATCCCTGGGATAAATCCCACTTGATCATGGTATATGATCCTTTTAATGTACAGTTTAAAACTGATCCTTCAGAAAACCACACTCTCTCTGTTAAGTTCTGCTTCATTGAGAATAAGAGAAATGATCTCTCACACACACACACACACACACACACACACACCCAACAGGGAATTATTTTAATACTGCATTTAACCTTTTAGAGGTGTGGGGAATAGGAAGAAGGACCCAGTGTCCCTTTAAATCTTAAGCATGACTTTGTAATTTCCATTGCTGAAACAGGGTCATGGGTTTAATGCTTTTAGCACCTGATTAATTAGTAATCAGGATAGAGTTAGATAGCTTTTATGCTTCAGAGCTGGTAATTATCATTCCTGACACAGAATTCAACTTTTGGAAGGCAGCAGGCACACTGCTGTCACCATTATACTCTGCTCCACACTCCAAATTTATTTTAAGGTTCTATTTGGAAAAAAAGAAAAAGAACTCTTGCGAAGATTTTACCTAAAGCAGCCTCTTGGAATCTTTTTTTTTTTTTTTCTTTCATAGGATCCCTGTATTCATAGGTGATGAAATTAATTTTTTAATGAAAGCAAAGAAATTGTGGGTAGCTCAGGGACATATTAAACATTTTTAAAACTCATGTTATGATTATTTAAAAGCAGGGGCTGGATTTTGAAAAGACTATTGTATTTTAAGAAAGATTCCTAAAGTATCATGGAAAAATAAGAAAATCTGGCTTTTTCCTTTTCAATTTTAGCATTGTGCCTGTAATCAAATGTGTGTCCAAAATTGTCTAAAGCCATGATTTATCTAGGGCCTATTAATTAAGAATTAGTTTGGAAAAACATATGTAATAATTCAATTGATACTCACATTTGGAATGTAAGTAACCAAATTACCAACTATAATAAGTCAATTTTTCCACTGTCAATGTTGGATGCCAAAATTAAAAAAAAAAAAAAAGGTGAGATAATCACGACAGAAAACATCTTAAAATTTCTGTAATGAAAATTTATCACAGCTGATACAGCCATATATTCATGAATAAACACATAAACAAGAAAACAGACAAATACAGTGCACTGTGACAATACTATATGCATGGGTGGTCCTATCTGTGGTGAACCTCTAGAGTAAGGTGCTATTCTCCTATTCTAATTACAGTACCATACCTTTTCTGTTCCTCTGACATTTGCTGTTTTCTTTTTTTAAAATATTTATTTATTTAGGCTGCACCGGGTCTTAGTTGTGGCACATGGGATCTTTTAGTTGCAGCATGCAGATTCTTAGTTGCGGCATGCATGCGGGATCTAGTTCCCTGACTAGGGATTGAAGCCAGGCCTCCTGCATTGGGAGAGGGGAGTCTTACCCACTGGACAACAAGGGAAGTCCCAGCATTTGCTGTTTTCTAGTTAGAATTTTAGGATATGGGGAGCCAGGTTTAAGAGACATTTCTTTTTTAAGTAGTGTTGTTACTAACTCTAAGCTCATACTGCTCACTGCACAACAGGCCCATAAATTGAGAGGTGAGGTGTTGAGGCAGGGAATAGCGACTTTATTCAGAAAGCCAGCAGACCGAGAAGATGGTGGACTAGTGTCCCAAAGCACAATTTTACCTGAGTTAGCATTCAGGTTTTTTAATAATAAAAGTGTGTGTGTGTGTGTGTGTGTGTGTGTGTGTGTGTGTTGGGGGGTGCTGGTTGTTGCAAACTTCTTGATTCCAGCCAGACCCCGGAAGGGATGTGATAGTCCTTTGTACTTGCACCTGTCCATGCAGGCCTGGTCACAACGTTCCTGTAAACCTCCAAGACAAATGCTATTCTCTGTTCTGTAACTTTTTATCTCTATATGAATGAAAAGTGTTATACCTTTAAAGGCCAGGACTGGGAGGCAGAGCCTTGAGAAGGGGCTATTATGTATATTTCAGGCTACAGGCAACAATCCTTTACAAAGGTGCAGAGCCAGCCTGACTAAGCACGGGCAACAGAGCACAAAGGTTAGAGCTAAAGGAATAGATCCACTATGGAGTCAGGTTTGTTCTTCTCTGTTACAATGTGAGCAATGTAGGAGTCTATGTGATCCAAAAGTTCTTTTATAAGAGTTTAAATCCATTGACTCTGGAATAGGACATTTCCCATTTCTTTCAGATGCTGGTGTTCTCAAAGGAAAGAAGGAAGTATGTCTGATGCATAAGTGATGTCTTGATGCTCAGAAACAGAAAAACAAGTCCCAGGCCAGAACTGCAGGGTGGTGTAGCAGTGATACTGCAGGAGCCAGGCAGTGGTAGGAACATGCTAATGAACAACACAATGACCCTGTGCCTTTGTGTAGGAGCATTAGAAAAAGAGCATATGATAAATAGGTTGCATTGGAATCTAGCATGATATTAATGATTGCTCTTGAAAATGCTGAGGAGGCAGTTAAAAAGAATTCTTGGAAGTCAAGTTATTGGGGAAATGAAGGTATCAGAGACATACTGAGGTAGTCAGCCTAGTTCGCCAAGTATGTCCAGTTTTCCATGTTCCAGGAATCTCCAGGTGTCCCTATGGGTGGAGCCAAATGACTATTTTGGTCCATGAGTCATAAGCTCAAATGAAGTATGTCATTTCCAAATCAGAGCATTTAATAGCCAGTGGGAGACACTCAAGCTTTCTTTTTTCCATCTGGCATGGTGGCTAGCTGCATTCAAGGTGGGCAGCCACTCTCTCAGTCTGAGATCCTAAAGAGATGATGAATCCAACCCACTCTAGACCCACAATACACATTATTGAATGAGAAATAAATTTGGGTTATTTGGAACCACAGATATTTGGAGTTGTTTGTTACCTCAGCATAACCCAATATTCTGACTGAGACATATGTGACTTCCAAGTGGATTTGGCCTAATGATAAAGCTTTTAATCGTCTTTCAAGAAATCAGATATAAATTATAAAAGTCATAAAACGACACAAAGGCCACAAATATCCTAGAATGGTTAGAAGTGAACAGTGTAAAAAGTACAGCAAAGCAGACTTGAACAAGTATATTTCAGGGAAAAATAAATTGGAGGGAAGCAGTGAATCAAGAGCTACAAGCATAATCCTCATAAATAAAATTTTACTTGTGTTTGCTACAGTTCTTCAAGCAAAGTAAAAATAATTCATAGAATAATTTCTTATCATAAGCACTTGTAAATTATTTCCTTGCTTCTGGTACATTGTTCTATACATAAAATGCACCATTCCATTATTCTGATAACACTGTCATTTTTCCCTGTGAATTAGCAATTGAAAAGCCAAAGGCTCATGCTTTTATTATATAGACAATATAAACACACTGGCAACAAATTAGTCTTTCATCCTAAACCAATTTATTTCTCAAAAAAATGAGATTAAAAAATAAAGTAAGAATGTAGATTATATAAATGTCCATAAAACATTTAATTCTGCTTTTCCTTGTTAACAACAAAAATTCTCTGTTGATTTTGATAAATAAAATGTGTGCTACTTATGTGCCTTCATCATAAAAGCATATTTGAACTATGATACCTATGCTATCCCCATTTCATAAATGAAGAAAGGGAGGCTCAGAAACATTACGAAGCAAACTAACATGAATTTAGGAGTCCATTTTTTAGTATTATTTGAAGTTTCTAAGGACTTGACATTCACTTGGTCATTCAATAAATATCTAATGAGACCCTCCCAGGCATCACACACTGGGTTAGGTGTGCAGGACACACTCTAATTGGGAAGGCAACCATCTATGAGTAAGTAAAAAACAGAATGGAACGTCCCAGCTTGAAGTACAGCAAGGGAGCTGTGGGGGTAAACAAAGCGCATGTAACACAGGTGAGCGGGGGCCAGAGGAAGCCTTCCTATTGGCGATGCATAAACTGAGACCGGACTACAAGGGGCTGAGGAAGAGCAAGACAAGAGAAAGGCTTTAAAAAACAAACAAACCCTGAAGCAAGAGAGCATGGGCCCTTGGTCAAAAGATTGGTGTCCTCAAAGGCAAATGGAAAATGGACAGAGATGAAACCAAAGAGGTAAACTTGACAGGATTCAGATCTTGAAGCTCCTTTTAGACCACATAAAGGGACTTGTGTCTTTGGTTAAAAACCAGAGAACCACTGAAGAATTTTAAGCAGAGATTGCTGTGATGGAATTTGAGTTTCAGCAAGGTCATCCTGACTATGGTCTAGAAAATGGATTGGACAGGACAAGCCTGGAAGCAGAGTGGCTGACTGGGAAGCATTTTAAGTAATTCTAGTTCAGTAAACTAGGACAGTGGCAGTAAGGTGGAGAAAATTGAACAGTTTGAGAGAAAGACAAGAGAATCAAGGGAATGTCCACAGGTCAGAGGATGGGAGGAACATTCAAGGACATCCCTCCAATGGCTCTGGGCTCACCTGCCTGGCTTAGGATCCTGGCTTCATGATTTACTATTGGGTGACCTTGAGGACCTTTCCCAACTTCTTTCACAATAGTTTCCTCATGTAACAAATAGAGATAAAAGTAGTACTTACCTTATAGATTGTTGTGAGGTTACCAGATCCATTAAGGCCTAACCCATAGTAATCTCCCAATAAATATTAGCTATTAGGTTGCAAAGGAAATTAAGCAGGATTAGGACTGAAAGTATCCATTAACTTATTGACTTTGGGTAAAATAACTCTATCATTGGAGGGCAAAGACTGATGTCATCTTGCAGTGACTTAAGGAGTAAAAGAGATAAAGAAGGAGAGATGGCGAGTGTGGATAAGTCTTAGAAGAAGGAGGAATAGGAGGCAAAATAAGGACTTTTAAAACCAAAAATTTTAAGATGATATCTGTGTATAATTAAGTGCTGATAGGAAATAGAAAATAGAAAGGGTGACATTGAAGTTTCAGGAGAGAAAGGGCATATATGATGGTACAAGTCCCATAGGAAGGAGAGCAAAATTGAGATCCAGAGCACAGCTGGAGGAATGAGCCACAGAGGAAAGAGAAGAACACTCTTTCAAATTCTGAAAGACTAGCTATACTGTTTTTCAGACAAATTGTTTACATATGGGCAATCAACAGAACATTTTTGTTCAATCTTATCACAGAAAAGAGGACACTAACATACATGGCACATATGACTCAAGATAAAAAATCACATAAATGTGAGCAAAGTGAATGAAGCAGGACTGTAGTTTCTCTTAAGCCCCACATTGCCAGACTGTACCCTAGTCCTCTGGATGTCACTGACAGAGCCACATTAGGTCACTGTTCAAAGAGTCCTTGTGAGGTCAAGAGGAGGGGACAATGATGGACTATTGAGCAACCAGGAGGATTCAGCAGCAATTTAGCAAATGATGCCAGACCAAGTAAAAATATTCATGTGTCCAGAAATTAAACTCAGAGAGTAAGGCTTTATAATATAAAGAGGACAAAGGATATATTTAGATGCAGTGAAAGGCTAGGACAAGAACCAAGGTGGGATTCTTGCATGAAATATTTACCAGCATGGAATATTTAAATTTCTATATTTGCCAAAAAAAATATTCTCCCAGGCTCTGTTACAAAGCCAAAGCTCTTAGGAAGCCTAGGCTCACAATGCCTTCCAGGGTCAGCATTCTATCAAGGAAGATATTAATTGAAACTCAGGCATGATCACTTGCAAGGCTGTTGGTAATACAGTAATGAAAGAGCCACTGGTATGCAATTGATTTTTAAGACGACAGCAAACATATGTCACACCTCATACTCTTATGCATGACTATTTCTGATTCATCTGTAAGGCAACATATTAGAAACCTACTTAAGTAAGCCTAATTTATATTTTGCAGAAATTTTTCTAATGAATCACACTCTGAAATATGAGGAAAATGTAAAAATATCCTTTAAAATTATAGTAAAGCACAAAAATAATAACAGTGCTTGAATTTTAAAAGATCAAAGAGATAGCTCATTAGAATAACAGGAGTATTATAGATAATTTTTTTCTAAATATTAGGTACTTATAACTGTAAACCAGTTTGGAAGTCAAGTTAATGATATGCTTGCTGAATTATTTAGGAATGAAAAGTACTGATATCTGCAAACTCTTTTGAAATGCATCAAAAATATTAGATGCTTTGTTTGATGGATAGAAGGATGGATAAATGAGATATGTAATAAAGCAAAAGTAGAAAATGTAGCAAAATGTTAATGCTAGAAACTAGGTGATAGATATATGATTGCTAACTTTATAATTTTTCAACTTTTCTGCATGTTTTAAAATTTTGTACTAAGATGTTGTAAAAAGTACTTTTATAGGTAATCACTTTACTCAAGTTCTTGTCTTCATCAGCTACCGTCCTCTTGAGGGCCTTGTTTCATCAATTATGAATTACTTTTGCTCCATCTTATACCACTTTCTCATTTTCTCCCTACTGGTTCTTAACTTCATTTCAACACTTTGAATAGATTGTGTGCATGTGTTTTGTAAAAACAGAAATGTATTCCAATTAGTCTTACAGAAGAAAGGTTTGGACTACTCACCATTTGCAAGTTACAAAGACCTAACTCAATCTGACTCAAGTAAAATGGAGAATTACTCACTTAACTCAAAAGTCTCGCCACAGAAGTGGGGAATCTGGAAGCCTCAGGCAAAACTGGATCCAGAAGCTCAAATTGTGCTGTCAGGAATCTACTTTTTTCTATCTCTCTGTCTTTCTTTTACTATGTTGGTGTCTTTTCAGCCACTGTAAAATTATTTGAGAAGCCGTTATATGAGAGGTAGGATCACAATATTGTTAGACATATTCCTTAAAAAAAACCTCTCTTATTCTGGAAAATCCCACCCTTGAATCTTTGTCTCCTTCTGGCTCTCACCTTATTACTTGCCACACATTTTGGAAGCTCCATCTATACTCATTTCCTTCTTCCTCACCTCAAAACGCCTCCATGGTTCTCTGCGATCTGGATTCTGCTGCCACGGCTTCATTGAAACTGCTTTTACAAAAGTAACCAATGACTTCCATATTGAGGAAACCAGGGGAGACCGTCAGTCCTCTCACTGGTCCTCTGTGCAATATCTGACTCTATTGACCACACACTTCTTTTCTTACTTTGGATTCTCTCAGTCGCAGACCCTAAGACAAGAACTTGGGTTCAAGAAGTTTATTTGAAAGATGATCTCCAGAAACACAATTGAGGAAGTATCAATAGAAAACAAGTGAGACAAGGAGGAGATGCTAACAGAAAGGCATTCATTGAAAAAGGCCATCATCAGCTTCATTTTCACCTGGACTGTGACAGCAGTCCCCTAATGGGTCACCTTGCCTGGGTTTTGCTTTCCTAAATCCATCTCGACATGCATTCAAGGAAATGTATCCAAAGGGTCACCTCTCCCTTTTCAGGTTTCCAGATCCCTACCAGGTAAAATCCAGCTACTTAGCATTCGGCACAAGGCCTCCCACCACTTCACTCTTATTTGCCTTTCTTATCACTTCTTGCTCTGGTCTCCATCTGTAGTTTTGGACTCTAGGACTCGGCTACTATGGGACTCCCAATAAGACAGGCTCCTTCACAGCCTCTTGTTTTTGCCTCTGCCTAGAGCACACTTCCCACTTTCTGTGCCTAAAATGCCTTATGCATCCTTCATGACTGGATCAGGCAGGCTTGCTCCACGACATCCCAGTGCATCTTGAGCAAACTTTTACATTGGCACCGTGTATTATTATATCAACATAGTCTGTTCCCTTTTTCCATCTCCCATATTAGACCATAAGAACCTCAAGGGTAAAGGCCATTTACTATTCAGTAGGCACTTAATAAATATTGAACTGAGTACTAGTAGTACCACTCCTGACATCTCTCGACTTAAGCATATAAAATTGATTATAATTTATTGGGGGACATGAAATTACAAGCACTGTTTGCTGAGGGAGTGAGGAAGAACACAGCAAGGAGGTCTGTTTTACTCTAGTATGTTGGAGTTAGCCAAATGCCCACGGCATAAATTGCTGGAGCTGGTGAAGGGGGGAGGCCAACAACCCCACTCTGTGCTCCTTGGCACTCTCCTTGGTGAATTTGCTAGGGTTTCCAAGATCTGGATTTGGCTTCAGCCCCTAGGCTGAAGATTTGCTTTTATTAATAGGTAGAGAGAATTTAAGCTGCTGTTTATCTTACCTACTTTAGCTAGATGTAAACTTCTACCACAAAAACAGGTGACCTGATCTTACTTTCTTGAGATTCTCAAAACAGTCTGTTAATAAAGAACTTTTTGTCAACATTTATTATTCATTCACTCATTGAACTAATATTTTGTTTCATTTTAGTTAATTTTTTGAAAAAATATAACATGAACATGGTATGAATACTAAATGGTAAAAAAATAATATAGATCAGTGCTATCCAAAACATCACTCTGCAAAGATGGAAATATTCTATTTCTGTGTTATCCAATGCTGTAGCCACTATCCACATGACACTATGAAGCTTTGAAATGTGGCTAGTACAAATGAGGGACCGAATATTTTTTATTTTCATTAAGTTAAATTTAAATAGCCACATGTGACTAGTGGACAACTTATTAGTGTAAAATAGATAGTAAAACCTCTCTTTCCCAATGTTTCCCCTCAGCCGCCCAGTTCCTCTCCTCAAAGGAATCCATTATTATCAGATTTTTGAACATATTTCCAGTGATACTCTACACAGTCACAAACACATATAGATGTGAATGTGCACAAATAGCAGCATAGAAAGTTATACAAACCACTTGGAATTCTGGTTTTTCCCTTTAGATATTTTACTAAAATTTCCACATCAGAATATAGGATTGCCTCATATAGGAGTACTGTACAGTGTTCCTTTTTGTGAGTGTGCCATAACTAGTTCTCTTTTCATGGACATTTTACTTGTTTTAATATTTTTCTGTGAAGACAATTTATAATAAATATTTCACACGTCCCCAAGGCCATGTGCATATTCCATGATTCACTAGAAGGACTCTCAGCTCTCAGAATATGGTTGTTCTCACAACCAAGGTTTATTACAGCAAAAGGATACATAAAAGGCTCAGCAAGGGAAAAAGACACAAGCAGATTCTGGAGAAATCCATGCATAGGCTTCCTATGTTCTCTTCCTCCTGTGAGGGGACACACAGAGTGTGTTCCTTCCTTCAGCAGCAAAAAATGTAGTAACATGCATGCAATGTTTCTGCCCAGAGAAACCCATTAGACACTCAGTACAAGATTTTCACTGGGGACTGATCACATAGGTACCCCCTGCCTAGCCACTACCCAAATTCCAAATTTCTAGAAGGAAAGCAGTTGATTAATGTCCCAAGTGGGTATTACAGCCTTATCACTTAGGAAAAGTTTTGCATCAGTGCAGGTAACTATTTACCAGCTGGGTTCTCAGATGCCAACCAAGGGCCACCTTGTAAGCAAGTCCTTCTAAGACAGCAGCCTCAGGCTTGCTATGTTAATTCTTTTCTGCACCATGAATATCTTTTCACGTACCTGATTTTTTGGATGTGCAAGTATAGCTGTAGGATAAATGCCTAGGTGTAGAAACGCTGCATCAAAGAGCAGAAATAACCTTTCTAATCCTGATAGATATTGCTGAGCTGTACCAGTCTACACTTGCACCTCCAGGGTATGTGAGTGTTTCCTTAAATCCCCACAAACACAATGAAACAAATATTTTTAAAAATTTACTATGTACAAGGCAATATTCTAGGCACTGGCCATGGAGTGTTAAACAAGGCAAAGGCTTCCTGCTTATACTCTGTATGAAGGAAGGCAGGAAAAAAATAAGTAAATAAGTGAACAAAAAAGTTTAAAATAATGATAAATCATAAGAAGAAAGTAGAATAAGATCATATAATATATGGGGGCAAAGAGGACTATTTTGGATTCAACAGTCAAGGAAGTTCTCTCTGATCAAATGATCTTTGAGATGAGATCTGAATTACAAGGAGACAACTACCCCAAGACTGGAGGCACAGGCCTACTATATAGACTTAATGGAACCATCCATAGGCCTCAAGGCTAAAACAGAAGGAAGGTCACTATGGCCAGCACACAGTGCTGGACCAAGGGGGAGAATATCTCAAGTTCAAGCCAGAGAAGACAGCTGGGGCTTTCTATGTCAATGCAAGAAGTTTGGGTTTCATGCTGAGTGTTGGGGAAGGCAGTCTCATGCATATGCATGCTGTCTTCAACCCCCTCTCAGCCACATAAGAATGGGCCATGAACTTGCAGACCTGCCTTACCAAGAGCAAAAGAGTCCTCACAACCTCACATCTGTCGATGGGCTTATGACCTTATGTGAGAATATCTTTCCCTGTTTCAGACTCAATCATGTACTGCTTTGTTCTGCTTGGGTGTCATATGACACCCAGTCAGCCCCACTACTATATCTGTTACCTGCAGGGGGAGGACAGGGTCCTTCCTCTGTAGCACAAGAAGGGTGCGTGCAGGCCAATTGCCCTGCATGGGCTGCTAGGAGGAACCTGCTGGCCATGGGGGTATGACACTCATCACTGAAGCTGATCTTGCTCTGTCTCCCCTCTAAGTGAGTAAAGTGTTGTTCCATCCAGTGCCTGACAGTGTTGTTTTCCTTGGACTCTGCTACCAAGATGTCAAGGCAGAAGTGCAACAGACACCACTTGCTCAACAAATGCAATGTGAAATTTTGGAAGATTTTAAGTAGGAGACAAGAGTGATCAGTTGACAATTGTGTAGAGAGTTTTGAGAAAAATATAAGAAAAAGAAGAAAAATTTGGAAATTATAAGGTGAGAGATGATGGCGATGAAACTACAGGAGTAGCAGTAGGGACAGAAGAAGTGAAGCCAACAAGAGTTGCTGAGAGTTTGGATGTGTATATACTGGGGACTGAAACCAAAATAATCTCTGCCCCTGTGTTAAAGGATCCTGGAACAGGCATAATTTCTTTTCTCCATGTTAAATAGTAATGAGAACAAGCATAAAGTAACAGCTAACTGCTTGAGGAAATACTAGCTTCTTAAAGACAAGACTATAGAACCAACTAAATAGCTTACTCGTCAAGACTAACAGCTTCGGGGTGGGGGGATGGTGGGGGGATGAATTGGGAGATTGGGATTGACATATATACACTAATATGTATAAAATAGATAACTAATAAAAACCTGCTATATAAAAAAATAAATAAAATAAATTACAAAAAAAGACTAACAGCTTCAAAACTATAGCCTTGACATAGCTACTAAACCAAAATTATTATGTTATAAACTCTATCTAATCTCAACCAGTTGCTTGCCTTAGAAGATTCACCTTAAAAATTACTCAGCCCACGCCCTAAAGTCCTGTAAATATCCTCCCTGACTTCAGAGACACTGCTAAGATGTCAAGGTGATCTTCTTATTCACTACAGAGGTCTAATAAACTCAGCTGTGCTTGATCAGCAGCTTTTTTTCATGTTTTCTTGTAGTGTTAAAGGTCCAGAATATGTTCGGAGAAAGGGAGAAAGAAGCAAAGAGAGTCTCATGGAAGATTACTGTCGTATCTCTATTACTGTAAAGTTTTCAGAATCTCAGTATGAGATCCCAGTAGAATGAGTCCTAGATTAAAATTCAAAATGCTTAGTCTATGGCAAACCCATCGACTTAAACCTCTCAGTGCCTCAAGCTCTTTTTTCTACTAAATCATGTAAAAATAAAAAATTAACCTCTCATCCACCTTCAAAAAGTGTGAAATTATATATGTAAAACACTGAGTATATTGAGGGGAAAACTGAACTTTATGAAGTAAATGAACTGTATTATTTTCTTTCTTTCTTTCTTTTTTTTAAAGTTATACTTTTTGTTTATAACTTTATTTACTTATTTATTTATTTTTGGCTGCGTTGGGTCTTCGCTGCTGCATGCGGGCTTTCACTAATTGCAGTGAGAGGGGGTTACTCTTCATTGCGGTGTGTGGGCTTCTCACTGCAGTGGCTTCTCTTGTTGCAGAACACGGGCTCTAGGTGCACGGGCATCAGTAGTTGTGGCTCGGGGACTCTAGGCACACTGGCTCAGTAGTTGTGGCGCACAGGCTTAGTTGCTCCACGGCATGTGGGATCTTCCCGGACCAGAGCTCGAACCCGTGTCCCCTGCATTAGCAGGCAGATTCTTAACCACTGTGCCACTAGGGAAGTCCCAGAACTGTATTATTTTCTGATTGGAGTGGAACTTTTAACTCACATTCAACCAACTCTCCTTTTGAAGTACAAGATGAGATTTTCTGATTCCTGAGGAAGTGCCTTGAAACCCATTATGTTTTACAAGAATATAGATTCTATCAAAATAGGTGACAGAACTAGCATCTGGGTGTTAATTTTCTTTCAAATGGTAGGAAACAGATTATAATCCCAGAGCCAGCAGGGCCTTAAAAACAGACATAATCCTAAATTACACAGAATAATGATACATAAAACAAGGAGTAAAAGTATCGGCAGATAGCCATACAACACTTTATTCCAGTTATGCAAATTCAATTTTAAAATATTACTTTTTCCAAAAGAACCCATGCTTGTTATTACAGACACATTAAAGTTTTGCTGACTTTGAAATGCAAAAGAAATCTTTGTTCAAAAGGGGAGGAAATAGCTATACTTCTCTCTTGGTTTGAATTTTCTTTTTCAGTATTTCTCATCAACTATTTGTAATTTCCTTATACATTGCATGGACCGGGTGCTACACAAACCAGTATAAACCTTTTCAATGAAAACACAATAGTTACTCAGAAAATGAGAGCCTATAAACAGTATGTTGTGGTATATCATCTTGCAACATCTAAATATAGGGCAGGGTCAACTCCTGTAGGTCATTAAATAGAACTGCTGGCAAATCCAGACAATTACTTTTTGTATTTTTCCCCTGAACATTTGTACCACCTGTCTTCATGTCTGACCTGTCCAGTCATTTCAAGCAGTTCACAAAGAGAAGAAGGAAAAAAACCTGGCAAGCCCATATGCCAAGCTAAATCATATCCAGGAGGCCAAATGCCTTCTGAATCCAAGAAATGGTTATTTATAGACCTGTAATTAGTGATTAAAACCCCAGGGAGTATTTTGTTTTTCTTTTAACCTTAAACTCCTCTCAGCTTCCGTGTATTCTCATACTAAATGTGATGCTGCACAGCTCTGCCATTTACTAGGAAACAACCTAGTAATTATTGTGAGAAATGTGCTCTTCACAGTATGTCTAGTTTGCTTCATTTTTTTTTTTTTTTTTTTTTTTTGCGGTACGCTGGCCTCTCACTGTTGTGGCCTCTCCCGTTGTGGAGCACAGGCTCTGGACGCGCAGGCTCAGTGGCCATGGCTCATGGGCCCAGCCACTCTGCGCATGTGGTATCTTCCCGGACTAGGACACGAACCCGTGTCCCCTGCATCAGCAGGAGGACTCTCAACCACTGAGCCACCAGGGAAGCCCTGCCTCATGTTTTTAGTGGCCAATTATTCTTTAAAATAAGATCAAAGCCTGATTTTTCATGATCAACCATCAGGAAACTCAGCAATGTAGAAATTTGGAGATACATTAAAAATGAAAAGCGACTTTTCATTAGTACGGATATTTCTGATATCTTTAAGCTGAAAGAGAGATTTACGAAATGGGTGTTCAAGTAGGAAAAACAGAGCCAAGCTCAGTATATTCCCATAGATTTAATAACTGAGGGGTGAGTAATGTTAGATTAAACGTGTTTATCTATCATCAATTATTCTGAATATTAATGAGTGAAGGCCTATATATTTGCTTGATTAAAATTTGCCCAGGGACTTCCCTGGTGGCGCAGTCATTAAGAATCCACCTGCCAATGCAGGGGACACGGGTTCGAGCTCTGGTCCAGGAAGATCCCGCATGCCGTGGAGTAACTAAGCCTGTGCACCACAACTACTGAGCCAGCATGCCTAGAGCCCATGCTCTGCCACGAGAAGTCACCGAAATGAGAAGCCTGCACCACAACGAAGAGTAGTCCCCACTCACCACAACTAGAAAAAGCCCACGCACAGCAAAGAAGAACCAATGTGGCCAAAAATAAATAAATAAATTAAAAATTTTTTTCCCAATATAAACAGACACCTCACTTCTAGCATTGAAAAACAGAGATCAGAAAACAAACAAACAAATAAAAAATGATTAAAGATGTCATGCAAAGAATTCCAAATAATTTATGTAGATACTCTGTCCTCAAGGGGGAACACCATACCCACTGCTTAAGTATGGGCTGCACATAGTAACTTCTTCCAAAGAGCAGAGTATTTTCCAGGAACAAGGGGGAACAAGAGAGTAACTTTAAAGTCAAGAAACCTGACAAACACCACCTCAGCCAGGGGATCACAGTCAGTATCAACAGTGTAACTCATGTTGATAGTATTACCCTTGATATGATGTGATGAGAATGGTACTTCAGCTCTGGATATTACTCCTCTGAACACATAATCACAGTCTAATGAGAAAAACACCAGCCAAATTCCACTAGAGGGGCATCCTACAAAATACCTGACCAGTAGTCCTCAAAACCATTAAGATCATCAAAAACAACGAAAGTCTGAGAAACTGTTACAACCAAGAGGACCCTAAGGAGACATGACTACTAAGTGTAATATGGTATCCTGGATGGATTCCTGGAACAGAAAAAAGACATTAAGTAAAAACTAAGGAAATCTGAAGAAAATATGGACTTTAGTTAATAACATATCAATGTTGGTTCATGAATTATAAAGAATACACCATACGAATATGTTACTAATAGGGAAAACTGTGGGTATGGGGGTACTTTCTGAACCATTTTCTCAATTTTTCTATAAATCTAAAACTGTTATAAAAGATAAAGTATATTTTTTTAAAAATAATGATACATGTGAGCACATCTAGTACCCAGATCTTGGTTTCTAGTACCAAAGGCTCCTTGGAGAAGTGGCTGATCCTTGGACTAGGGCAGGAAATAAAACCTGGAGCATGAAAGTAAGAAAGTGCTCCAAAAAACCGCAAACAAAACAAAATAATGAGTATATGTCAAAAGGATATATGAGCTAAAAGAGCTCCTAATGGCCAAAGCTGAAAAAAATCATTTAGCTTTTGGCACTGACAAAGGGGAAAGGAAACTAATATTGACTGTAGGCTGTTTATGAACCAGGCATTATGTTAAATGCTGAGCATTCATGCTGCATTTAATCTGAGGTACCACTCTGCGAGGTAGCTGTGATTATCTCAACTTTACAAACGAGGAAGCTACAGGTCAACAAGTTGTGTTACCTTGCCCAAGGTCACACAGGTTTCAAAAACAAAACCAAGAGAGCACGCAGCCCTGCTTCCCATGGGGACACGGCCTGAGGAGCAGGGGCGGGAGCTCTGAGACTAGGACGGCATGAAAGAATTGGCCTAATATATGTGCCATTAAAACAGAGCTTCAGGGAGGAGCTTCAAGATGGCGGAAGAGTAAGACACGGAGATCGCCTTCCTCCCCACAACTACATCAGAAATACATCTACCTGTGGAACAGCTCTTACAGAACACCTACTGAACGCTGGCAGAAGATCTCAGACCTCTCAAAAGGCAAGAAACTCCCCACGTACCTGGGTAGGACAAAAGAAAAAAGAATAAACAGAGACAAAAGAATAGGGACGGGACCTGCACCAGTGAGAGGGAGCCGTGAAGGAGGAAAGGTTTCCACACACTAGGAAGCCCCTTCGTGGGCAGAGACTGCGGGTGGCCGAGGGGGAAAGCTTCGGAGCCGCGGAGGAGAGCGCAGCAACAGGGGTGCGGAGGGCAAAGCGGAGAGATTCCCGCACAGAGGATCGGTGCCGACCGGCACTCACCAGCCCGAGAGGCTTGTCTGCTCACCCGCCGGGGCAGGGAGCAGGGGGATTGGGAGCTGAGGCTCGGGCTTCGGTCAGAGCGCAGGGAGAGGACTGGGGTTGGCGGCGTGAACACAGCCTGAAGGGGGCTAGTGCACCACAGCTAGCCGGAAAGAAGTCTGGGAAAAGGTCTGGACCTGCCTAAGAGGCAAGAGACTTTTTCTTCCCTCTTTGTTTCCTGGTGCACGAGGAGAGATTAACAGTGCCGCTTAAAGGAGCTCCAGAGACGGGCGCGAGCCGCGGATATCAGCACGGACTCCAGAGACGGGCATGAGACACTAAGGCTGCTCCCAGTCACCAAGAAGCCTGTGTGCAAGCACAGGTCACTATCCACACCTCCCCTCCTGGAAGCCTGTGCAGCCCTCCACTGCCAGGGTCCCGTGATCCAGGGACAACTTCCCCGGGAGAACGCACGGCACGCCTCAGGCTGATGCAACGTCACACCGGCCTCTGCCGCCGCAGGCTCGCCCTGCACTCCGTACCCCTCCCTCCCCCCAGCCTGAGTGAGCCAGAGCCCCCGAATCAGCGGCTCCTTTAACCCCGTCCTGTCTGAGCAAAGAACATTCGCCCTCAGGCGACCTACACGCAGAGGCAGGGACAGATCCAAAGCTGAACACTGGGAGCTGTGTGAACAAAGAAGAGAAACGGAAATCTCTCCCATCAACCTCAGGAGCAGCGGATTAAAGCTCCACAATGAACGTGAAGTACCCTGCGTCTGTGGAATACCTGAATAGACAAGGAATCATCCCAAATTGAGGAGGTCGATTTTGGGAGCAACAATATATATATATTTTTTCCCTTTTTTACTTTTTTGAGAGTGTATGTGTATGCTTCTGTGTGTGATTTTGTCTCTATAGCTTTGCTTTTACCATTTGTCTGGGGGTTCTGTCTGTCCGTTTTTTGTTTTTCATTTTTTATTTTTATTTTTTACTAAAATTTTTTTTTCTTAATTGTATTTTATTTTTTATTTTAACAACTTTATTTTATTTTACTTTATATTATTTTATCTTCATTCTTTTTCTTTTTTTCCTCCTTTTTATTCTGAGCCATATGGATGAAAGGCTCTTGGTGCTTCAGCCAGGCATCAGGACTGTGCCTCTGAAGTGGGGGACCAAGTTCAGAACATTGGTCCACAAGACACCTCCCAGCTCCATGTGATACCCAATGGTGAAAATCTCCCAGAGATCTCCATCTCAACGCCAAGACGCAGCTTCAGTCAATGACCAATAAGCTACAGTGCTAGACACCTTATGCCAAACAACTACCAAGACAGGAATACAACACCATCCATTAGCAGAGAGGCTTCCTAAAATCATAATAAGGCCACAGACACCCCAAAACACACCACTAGACGTGGACCTGCCCACCAGAAAGACAAGATCCAGCCTCATGCACCAGAACAGAGGCACTAGCCCCCTCCACCAGGAAGCCTACACAACCCACTGAACCAACCTTACCCACTGGGGACAGACACCAAAAACAACGGGAACTACGAACTTGCAGCCTGGGAAAAGGAGACCCCAAACACAGTAAGTTAAGCAAAATGAGAAGAGAAATACGCAGCAGATGAAGGAGCAAGGTAAAGACGCACTACATCAAACAAATGAAGAGGAAATAGGCAGTCTACCTGAAACAGAATTCAGAATAATGATAGTAAAGATGATCCAAAATCTTGGAAATAAAATAGAGAAAATACTAGGAACGTTTAACAAGGACCTAGCAGAACTAAAGAGAAAACAAAGAGTGATGAACAACAAAATAAATGAAATTAAAAATTCTCTATAAGGGATCAATAGCAGAATAACTGAGGCAGAAGAATGGATAAGTGACCTGGAAGATAAAATAGTGGAAATAACTACTGCAGAGAAAAATAAAGAAAAAACAATGAAAAGAATTGAGGACAGTTTTAGAGACCTCTGGGACAACATTAAATGTACCAATGTTCAAATTATAGGGGTCCCAGAAGAAGAAGAGAAAAAGAAAGGGACTGAGAAAATATTTGAAGATATTATAGTTGAAAACTTCCCTAATATGGGAAAGGAAATAGTTAATCAAGTCCAGGAAGCACAGAGAGTCCCATACAGGACAAATCCAAGGAGAAACATGCCAAGACACATATTAATCAAACTATCAAAAATTAAATACAAAGAAAAAATATTAAAAGCAGCAAGGGAAAAACAACAAATAACACACAAGGGAATCCACATAAGGTTAACAGCTGATTTTTCAGCAGAAACTCTGCAAGCAAGAAGGGAGTGCCAGGACATATTTAAAGTGATGAAGGAGAAAAACTTACAACCAAGATTACTCTACCCAGCAAGGATCTCATTCAGATTTGATGGAGAAATTAAAACATTTACACACAAGCAAAAGCTGAGAGAGTTCAGCACCACCAAACAAGCTCTACAAGAAATGCTAAAGGAACTTCTCTAGGCAGGAAACACAAGAGAAGGAAACGACCTACAATAACAAACCAAAAACAATTAAGAAAATGGTATTAGAAACATACATATTGCTAATCACCTTAAATAGAAATGGATTAAATGCTCCAACCAAAAGACACAGACTGGCGGAATGGATACAAAAACAAGACCCGTGTATATGCTGTCTGCAAGAGACCCACTTCAGACCTAGGTACACATACAGACTGAAAGTGGGGATGGAAAAAGATATTCCATGCAAATGGAAATCAAAAGAAAGCTGGAGCAGCAATACTCATATCAGTCAAAATGGGCTTTAAAATAGACTATTACAAGAGACAAAGAAGGACACTACATAATGATCAACAGATCGATCCAAGAAGAAGATATAACGACTGTAAATATTTATGCACCCAACATAGGAGCACCTCAATACATGAGGCAAATACTAAAAGCCATAAAAGGGGAAATCGACAGTAACACAATCATAGTAGGGGAGTTTAACACCCCACTTTCACCAATGGACAGATCATCCAAAATGAAAATAAATAAGGAAACACAAGATTTAAATGATGATACATCAAACAAGATGGACTTAATTGATATTTATAGGACATTCCATCCAAAAACAACAGAATACACTTTCTTCTCAAGTGCTCATGGAACATTCTCCACGATAGATCATACCTTGGGTCACAAATCAAGCTTTGGTAAATTTAAGAAAATTAAAATCATATCAAGTACCTTTTCCAAACACAACACTATGAGACTAGATATCAATTACAGGAAAAAAACTGTAAAAAATACAAACACTAGGAGGCTAAAAAATGCACTGCTTAATAACCAAGAGATCACTGAAGAAAGCAAAGAGGAAATCAAAAAATACCTAGAAACAAATGACAATGAAAACACGACGACCCAAAACCTACGGGATGCAGCAAAAACAATTCTAAGAGGGAAGTTTATAGCAATACAAACCTGTCTTAAGAAATAAGAAACATCTCAAATAAACAACCTAACCTTACATCTAAAGATATTAGAGAAAGAAGAGCAAAAAAACCCCAACGTTAGCAGAAGGAAAGAAATTATAAAGATCAGATCAGAAATAAATGAAAAAGAAATGAAGGAAATGATAACAAACATCAGTAAAACTAAAAGCTGGTTCTTTAAGGAGATAAAAGTCATAAACCTTTAGACAGACTCATCAAGAAAAACAGGGAGGAGACTCAAATCAATAGAATTAGAAAGGAAAAAGGAGAAGTAAGAACTGACAATGCAGAAATACAAAAGATCTGAGAGATTACTACAAGCAACTATGTGTGAATAAAATAGACAACCTGGAAGCAATGGACAAACTTACAAATACACAACCTTCTGAGACGGAACCAGGAAGAAATAGAAAATATGAACAGATCAGTCACAAGCACTGAAATTGAAACTGTGATTAAAAATCTTCCAACAAACAAAAGCCCAGGACCAGATGGCTTCACAGGGGAATTCTATCAAACATTTAGAGAAGAGCTAACACCCATCCTTCTCAAACTCTTCCAAGAAATTGTGGAGGAAGGAACACTCCCAAACTCATTCTATGAGGCCACCATCACCCTGATACCAAAACCAGACAAAGATGTCACAAAGAAAGAAAACGACAGGCCAATATCACTGATGAACAAAGATGCAAAAATCCTCAACAAAACACTGGCAAACAGAATCCAACAGCACATTAAAAGGATCATACACCATGATCAAGTGGGGTTTATCCCAGGAATGCAAGGATTCTTCAATATACACAAATCAATCAGTGTGATACACCATATTAATGAATTGAAGGAGAAAAACCATATGATCATCTCAATCAATGCAGAGAAAGCTTTCGACAAATTCAACACCCATTTATGATTAAAACCCTCCAGAAAGTAGGCATAGAGTGCAATTTCCTCAACATAATAAAGGCCATATATGACAGACACACAGCCAACATCATCCTCAATGGTGATAAACTGATACCATTTCCACTAAGATCAGGAACAAGACAAGGTTGCCCACTTTCACCACTATTATTCAACATAGTTTTGGAAGTTTTAGCCAGAGCAATCAGAGAAGGAAAAGAAAGATAAGGAATCCAAATCGGAAAAGAAGAAGTAAAGCTGTCACTGTTTGCAGATGACATGATACTATACATAGAGAATCCTAAAGATACTACCAGAAAACTATTAGAACCAATGAATGAATTTGGTAAAATAGCAGGGCACAAAATTAATGCACAAAAATCTTTTGCTTTCCTATACACTAATGATGAAAAATCTGAAAATGCAATTAAGAAAACACTCCCATTTACCATTGCAACAGAAAGAATAAAATCTGGGAATAAACCTACCTAAGGAGACAAAAGACCTGCATGCAGAAAATTATAAGACACTGATGAAAGAAATTAAAGATGATACCAACAGTTGGAGAATTATACCATGTTCTTGGATTGGAAGAATCAACATTGTGAAAATGACTCTACTACCCAAAGCAATCTACAAATTCAATGCAATCCCTCTCAAACTACCACTGGCATTTTTCACAGAACTAGAACAAAAAATTTCACAATTTGTATGGAAACACAAAAGACCCCGAATAGCCAAAGCAATCTTGAGGAAGAAAAACGGAGCTGGAGGAAGCAGGCTCCCTGACTTCAGACTACACTATAAAGCTACAGTAATCAGGACAGTATGGTACTGGCACAAAAACAGAAATATAGGTCAATGGAACAAGATAGAAAGGCCAGAGGTAAACCAATGCACATATGGTCACATTATCTTTGATAAAGGAGGCGAGACTATACAGTGGAGAAAAGACAGCCTCTTCAATAAGTGGTGCTGGGAAAACTGGACAGGTATATGTAAAAGTATGAAATTAGAACACTCCCTAACACCATACACAAAAATAAACTCAAATGGATTAAAGACCTAAATGTAAGGCCAGACACTATAAAACTCTTAGAGGAAAACACAGGCAGAACACTCTGTGACATACATCACAGCAAGATCCTTTTTGAACCACCTCCTAGGGAAATGGAAATAAGAACAAAAATAAACAATTGGGACCTAATGAAACTTCAAAGCTTTTGCACAGCAAAGGAAACCATAAACAAGGCAAAAAGACAACCCTCAGACTGGGAGAAAATATTTGCTAATGAAGCAACTGACAAAGGATTAATCCCCAAAATTTACAAGCAGTTCATGCAGCTCAATATCAGAAAAACAAACAAACCAATCCAGAAATGGGCAGAAGACCTAAATAGACTTTTCTCCAAAGAAGATATCCAGATTGACAACAAACACATGAAAGAATGCTCAACATCATTAATCATTAGAGAAATGCAAACCAAAACTACAATGAGATATCATCTCACACCAGTCAGAATGGCCATCATCAAAAAATCTAGAAACAATAAATGCTGGAGAGTGTGTGGAGAAAAGGGAACCCCTTGCACTGTTGGTGGGAATGTAAATTGATACAGCTACTATGGAGAACAGTATGGACGTTCCTTAAAAAACTAAAAATAAAACTACCATATGACCCAGCAATCCCACTACTGGGCATATACCCTGAGATAACCATAATTCAAAAAGAGTCGTGTACCAAAATGTTCACTGCAGCTCTATTTACAACAGCCAGGACATGGAAGCAACCTAAGTGTCCTTCAAAAGATGAATGGATAAAGAAGATGTGGCACATATATACAATGGAATATTACTCAGCCATATGAAGAAATGAAATTGAGTTATTTGTAGTGAGGTGGGTGGACCTAGAGTCTGTCATACAGAGTGAAGTAAGTCAGAAAGAGAAAAACAAATACCGTATGCTAACACATATATATGGAATCTAAAAAAAAAAAAAAAAAAAAAAAGTCATGAAGAACCTAAGGGCAAGACGGGAATAAAGACACAGACCTAATAGGGAATGGACTTGAGGATATGGGGAGGGGGAAGGGTGAGCTGTGACAAAGTGAGAGAGTGGCATGGACATATATACACTACCAAAAGTAAAATAGACAGCTAGTGGGAAGCAGCCACATAGCACAGGGAGATCAGCTTGGTGCTTTGTGACCACCTAAAGGGGTGGGATAGGGATGGTGGGAGGGAGGGAGACGCAAGAGGGAAGAGATATGGGAACATATGTATATGTATAACTGATTCACTTTGTTATAAAGCAGAAACTAACACACCATTGTAAAACAAGTATACTCCAATAAAGATGTTAAAAAGAAACAAACAAAAAACCAAAAACAAAAGAAGTTTTGAATCCTCTGGTTGCCCAGCTCCTGAGTTCACACTTTTTGCACTATCCAAAGCTGCCTCTAATTCAAATTCAGTCTTCATCTGATCTTGAAGCTTAGTCCTAAATTACTTAAAGTTTTCTTGTGAATACCCACTAAAAAGTTTTAAAAAATTGGATGGGGGAAAGTAGCCTATAATTAGAATTTATTATTATTATTCCTTTAGTGACCATGATGTACGAATTACACACACATACACACACACACACACAAATACACACATGTGAAGCCAAGGAAATGATAAAGATATCTGTTTCAGGTACCCAGAGCTTAACCGTTCTTGGAACATTAACTTGCATCCCAGAAGTGGCAACTAACACTTAGTCTGCCCCTTAAAAAGCGGAGTGTTTCTGCTTCATTTCTGCTTGCTTAGCCTCCAGGAGAACCAGTTTCTAGTACAAACTGATGAGCAAATGGCTAACAGAATCTCCATGCGACCTCATCAGAGGAAAGAACCCAACATACTTTGTAAGGCTGCTCCCATCAAGTTGCCACCCTGGAAAGGCCAAAGGGGATCTAGTTAAACAGAGCATCACCAGGGAATGCCCAGTAAAAGCACAAATGAGCATAGCACACACTGCCCATGTGGGGGTTACATCTCTCTCCACACATGTCTACTCCCACATCCACTCCCTGTCCCCACCATCCACATCATCTGATGCTTACCACCATCATGGGTTGGCTTATCACCCAAAGGCCTCAGCGTCACACTGACCCAGTGACTGGTCACTACTATATTTAATTAATACTTTATTACATAACTTTTGTTGAAGTTTATTTCTTCTTTGTGGATAAGTAACCCACGTTGGTTGTTTGGGACTATAGGAGTTTTATTTACATCTTTTCTTCCTTCAGCCTCTTTACTTAGCGGTTCATTCCAACAACACTTTCAAATTCTAACTTGAACATTGTCTCAGGAATTGTGTAGCTTGGAAAGTTAAATCCTAGACAATTATCAGGTCTATGAGTTGTCTCAATATACTTTTCTGACTTTGAGAATGTATCCTTTCAGACCCCTTTTTTTCTTCCAAATTATACTCTTCATCATTATTCAATTAGTCACTTTTATGTGTAGGTCGTTTTCATTATATCTTTGTAAACAAACTTTTAAAATCTTCTTAGAATCCAGCCATGTTATTTCCTTATTTTCTTTGCATAAACAATCCCTAAGTCATTGAAGAATAGACTAAGAGGTTGAAAAATATCTGACACCAATATAGGTAGAAATAATCTTATTAAACTGAGAAGGCAGCCGAGGTCTTCCAAATTGGGCTTCCAGGCTCTGGGAACGTTTTATGAGGCCACAGCTCAGATCCAAAAGGTTTGATGTACAGTAAACCAATTCACGTTTCTGTGTCAAAGAAAAAAAACCTGCCATTCAGGATGATTTGCTGGGGTAGGGGGTTGGGGGCTAGTATTAACTTTATTTGGTTAATCTAATCTTTATTAGATTACTAATCTTTCTGTAAATAAATTATGAAACAACTTTAAATAATTTATTTTTCTTTCTTAAAGAAAAAATGTATGGCTAACTTCCAAATAAAATGCATATTTTGCCTGCCTTAAAGAAATTAACAACAATATGAGTGATAAAATTTTAAGCAGAGTTTGAAAAATATTATTTCTAATATTTTCCCACAGTTAACAGTCTGGGGACATTTTCTCTTGTTAGATAACCAAGAAGCTAACCCTGTACAACATTCTGGCAGTTTGCCTCTCTGGACAAGGGTGGGAAAAGCAAGTATTCAAATTCTGGGAAAAGCCATCTCCTAGGAAACCCCCATGTTTACCCTTCTTTGGGAAAATTGTGTGAGGGCAGGACACTCCATGTCTAGGCAGGTGACAGGCAGAAAGAGCTTTCAGAGAAGGGGTGTCCAAAACCCCTCCTCAGCAAATGCCTCAGGCAGGCACTAGCTTATTCGACTTCTTGTAATTAGATGTCTGTGTAACTGCCCAAAGACATATGCTACCACAAACAATGAAATCTCTGGGATTTAGCCCTTGGATTTAAAGGCTGGCAGGGAGAAATGGTCAAAAAGAGAGGGGGTTGAGGAAAAGGCAGAACCAGTTGCAGAAAGAATGGAGCAAAGCTTCTCTCACCTAAAAAAAATTAAAAATCAAATTTTAGCACCCAGTGCTTCTAATTAAATTTGGATTATTTCAAAGACATTCCCTTTCCCATCACAAACTGTTTTAGAAAGGATTAAGCATGATGCTAAAGAAGAGATCTGGGGATCCAAACCGTTGAACAAACAGCACCCTTTTAGTATAACAGGTCAAATACGAGCCTGGCTCCCAGCATAGAAAAACCTGGGAAATGTACATACTGGGTCTAACCATAGTTAACATTAGATTTTGTACAAATGAGGGTGGAAGAAGTAGGCAAAATGCACCAAAGATATAATTATATCCTTGAATCCCATTTAAGAGATCCGCTATAAGCTCTTAGGGAACCAATCTAGAAGGATTTAAAAAAAAAAAAGATTAAGATTCAGTCTTTTTTCATCAAGGAGTGTGTTGTCTGGTAGAGTAATAAAGAAGGTACATTCTATGATCAAAGCAGTAATGGGGGCTCAGGAAAGAATGAAGCCCATATAGCTAGGATTAAGAGTAGATGTTTTATTGATGAAGCATCTTTGAAATGAGCTATGAGGTAGGAAGAGCATCGAGTTTTGACAGGTGGGGATAGGGAGGAATAGTTCCAGGCAAAGGGCAATGGCTAAAAATTAATAATAACAATAACAAATAATAATAGTGAGTTTTAAGTACATGGAATTGGCAATTTGTTTGGAGCAGTGGTTAACAAAGTGTGGTTCCTGAACCAGCAGTATCAGCACTATATAGAAACTTGTTAAAAATGTAAATTCTTCCAAAGAAGATATTCAAATGGCCGACAAATACACGAAGAGGAGCTCAACATCACTAATCATCAGGGAAATGCAAATCAAAACCACAATGAGATAGTATCTCATACCTGTTAGACTGGCTATTATCAAAAAGGCAAAGGACAACAAGTGTTGTCAAGGATGTGGAGAAAAAGGAATACTTGTGCACTGTCGGTGGGAATAAAATTGGAGCAGCCACTGTGGAAAACAGTATGGAGGTTCCTCAAAAATTTAAAAATAGAACTACTATGTGATCCAACAATTCTACTTCTGGGTACATATCCAAAGGAAATGAAACCACTATCTCAAAAAGATATCTGCACCCCCATGATCACTGCAGTATTATTTACATTAGCCAAGACATGGAAACAACCTAAGAGCCCAATAACAGATGACTGGATGAAGAAAACGTGGTGTATATGTTTACAGTGGAATATTATTCAGCTATAAAAGAAAAGGAAATCCTGACCTTCTGACAACATGCATGGACCTTGAGGGCATTATGCTAAATGAAATAAGTCAGACAGAGAAAGACAAATTCGGCATGATCTCAATTATGTGTGGAACCTAAAAAAACCAAACTCATAGAAACAGAAAATAAACTGGTGGTTTCTAGAGGCCAGGGGTGGGGGTTGAGGGGTGTGGGGAGGAGGGATCATTGATTCTCCTCTGGTAATGGTTTATATTCCTACTTTCTTATTTTAACTCTCCTATTTCATAAACATGTTACTTTTATAGGAAAATTCAAATTCTTTTTTTGAGGTAGCTGGAATCAAACATGCACATAAATATCATAAATATTTCTAAGTTGGAAACAACAAATGGAAAGCTGATTATTTCATAGCAGATGGCATCATAATTAAGGGATGTTAGTTCTCAGAGACTAAAAGATTTTAGTTATTCTTAAAGTAATTTAATGTATATACTATAAAAATATGCAGGAATAAACATTGGTATGAGCCAAAAGTATGGCTACTCTGACATTCAGTGCCTAACTGCAGTAATTTACCCAAATTTTCTGGGGTGGAAATCAATAAAAGTTTTCAGTGGTGACAAAGCACCCTTAGCTAGCAAACTGATAACAGAAGAATATATTAACTACGTAAAGAATATGTTACACTTAGAGAGAGGAGGGCAATACGTAGTAGGGTGAGGAGTTTTAGCCCTGTGAATGACAGGGTTCCCACTGATCTCACCTGGGACATTTGAGGATCTAAATAAATAATAATAGTGATGGAAAATAGCCCATTAAATAAAGTAGAAATCCAGAGTTCAAAACTACATAAATAAATAAATAGATGGAAAGTTTGATAAGAAAGAATATGTCAGAGTCTCCAATTACCTTTGCATAAATTACTTAAAAACTGCAAGAAGAAAAGAATAATTTTATGGTGGAGAAACCTAGCAGACACCACCTTAATCAAGTGATCAAAGTGAAGATCATCAGACATAGGACAATTCAAAATCACAGGCTTCCTGATAGGATGTAATGAGAAGAACACCATATCACATCTGAGAGAGCCCCTCAAAGATGATTGAATCTCACCATTAAAAAAAAAAAAAAAAAGACAAACCCAAACTGAGGGGTGTTCTACAAAATAACTGATCATTAAAGGCATGAAACTCAAGGGAAGACCAAGAAACTGTTATTGACTTAAAGAGATGACAACTGAATGCAACACATGAGACTGAACTGGATTCTTTTGCCTGAATTACATTATTAGGACAACTGAAGAAATGCGAATGGGATCTCAGCTTTATTTATTTATTTATTTATTTATTTTTTTGCAAAGCACAGTATTTTTATTTCTTGCAGATTTTCCATTCTAATTTTGTCTAATATAGGCTAATATTAACATTGATCTTTTCTTTTAGGGGGGGAGGGATCTCAGCTTTAAATGTTAACAATACTTGGGGGATTAGGAACCAAGATGGCAGAGGAGAAGGATGGGCTCTCACTCTCTCTTGTGAGAACACGAAAATCACAACTAGCTGCTGGACAATCATCGACAGAAAGACACTGGAACTCACCAAAAGAGATGCCACATCCAAAGACAAAGGAGAAGCCACAATAAGATGGTAGGAGGGGAGCAATCAGAGTAAAATCAAATCCCATAACTGCTGGGTGGGTGACTCACAGACTGGAGAACACTTATACCGCAGACGTCCACACACTGGAGTGAAGGTTCTGAGCCCCACATCAGATTTCCCAACCTGGGGGGCCGGCAATGGGAGGAGGAATTCCTAGAGAATCAGACTTTGAAGTCTAGTGGGATTTGATTGCAGGACTTCGACAGGACTGGGGGAAGCAGAGACTGCACTCTTGGAGGGCAAACACAAAGTAGTGTGCGCATCGGGACCCAGGGGAAGGGGCACTGACCTCAGGGGAGATTGAACCAGACCTACCTGCTAGTGTTGGAGGGTCTCCTGCAGAGGCAGTGGGTGGCTGTGGCTCACTGTGGGGACAAGGACACTGGCAGCAGAAGTTCTGGGAAGTACTACTTGGTGTGAGCGCTACCAGAGTCCACCAATCACAAGTAATGAAACTGAAACTGTGATTAAAAATCTTGTAACACTCTGCGCTAGGTCTCAACACCACACCGGTCTTTTGTCCACGAACCGTTTGTACTGGCCACAAATAATCCCTTCCCTCTGCCTCCCCCCATTCTGTATCCGTTGCCCAGCCCATTCATTGCCAACTGCTGCCATTCAGATGCTCGATGACGGGCTGCCACTCTCTTCCTGATTACCCCAAATGACCCCGGACACCAGCCCTACTCGTCTCTGTTTCTGGGGCAAAACAGACTAAACTGATCTTAGTAAATTCCTCAGGGGTCCTGGTTATCACTACTTCCTTTTCCAAGTGCTCATAATTTATAACCATATTAGATAACTTTGACTGAGACTGACAGCAAAAATCACTGAAATACTTTCTTTTAAAGAACTGGAATAACACATACTTGTCTTCAGTCTTCTGTCAGTAACAATAAGAAGTTTCCTTCTCCCAACCACTCCCTACCTACTTGCCAGAGCCAATCACTTCAAATTTGAAAGGTTCTTTTGGTCTTCACTGCTCTTATTTCTAAATAGTGAAGTTACTATTTTTTCCTTAATTTAAAAGTTGTGAACATTTTAGATCTACTTTCTGTTGGAATTCTCATGCCTCTTATTTTCTCTTCTATTCATATGTTTATATGACAATTTTTAGTTTATTCAATAACCAATTTTAACAG
The DNA here is from genome assembly GCF_964165515.1 of Mesoplodon bidens. Taxonomy (NCBI): domain Eukaryota; kingdom Metazoa; phylum Chordata; class Mammalia; order Artiodactyla; family Ziphiidae; genus Mesoplodon; species Mesoplodon bidens. Next base: position 135,838,603 of record NC_138161.1, read on the forward strand.
TACTTTGACTAGGAACAGGTTACTGAGAAAGAAAAAAAAAATCTTGTAACAAACAAAAGTCAAGGAACAGATGGCTTCACAGGTTAATTCTATCAAACATTTAGAGAAGGGCTAACACCCGTACTTCTCAAACTCTTCCAAAAAATTACAGAGGAAGGAACACTCCCAAACCCATTCTAAGAGGCCACCGTCACCCTGTTACCAAAACCAGACAAAGATACTACAAAAAAAGAAAATTACAGACGAATAACACTGATGAATATAGATGCAAAAATCCTCAACAAAATACTAGGAAACAGAATCCAACAACACATTAAAAGGATCGTACCACATGATCAAGTGGGATTTATGCCAGGTATGCAAGCATTCTTCAATAAACATAAATCAATCAGTGTGATACACCATATTAACAAACTGAGGAATAAAAATCATATGATCATCTCAAGAGATGCAGAAAAAGCTTTTGAAAAAATTCAACACCCATTTATGATAAAAACTCTCCAGAAAGTGGGCATAGAGGAAACCTACCTCAACATAATAAAGGTCATATACAACAAACCCACAGCAAACATCATTCTCAATGGTGAAAAACTGAAAGCATTTCCTCTAAGATCAGGAACAAGACAAGGATGTCCACCCTCACCACTATTATTCAACAGAGTTTTGGAAGTCCTAGTCATGACAATCAGAGAGGCAAAAGGAAGAAAAGGAATCCAAATTGGAAAAGAAGGAGTAAAACTGTCACTGTTTGCAGATGACATGGTACTATACATAGAGAATCCTAAAGATGCCACCAGAAAGCTACTAGAGCCAATCAATGAATTTGGTAAAGTTGCAGGAATCAAAATTAATGCACAGAAATCTCTTGCATTCCTGTACATTAGTGATGAAAAATCTGAAAGAGAAATTAAGAAAACACTCCCATTTACCACTGCAACAAAAAGAATAAAATACCTAGGAATAATCCTACCTAGGGAGACAAAAGACCTGTATGCAGAAAACTATAAGACACTGATGAAAGAAGTTAAAGATGATACCAACAGTTGGAGAGATATACCATGTTCTTGGATTGGAAGAATCAACATTGTGAAACTGACTATATTATGCAAAGCAATCTACAGATTCAATGCAATCCCTATCTAATTTACCAATGGCATTTCTTATGGAGCTAGAACAAAAAATCTTAAGATTTGTATGGAGACACAAAAGACTCCAAATAGCCAAAGCAGTCTTGAGGGAAAAAAATGGAGCTGGAGCAATCAGACTCCCTGATTTCAGACTGTACTACAAAGCTACAGTAATCAAGACAGTATGGTACTGGCACAAAAACAGAAACATAGATCAATGGAACAAGACAGAAAGCCCAGAGACAAACCCATGTACCTATGGTCAACTAATCTATGACAAAGGAGGCAACGATATACAATGGAGAAAAGACAGTCTCTTCAATAAGTGGTTCTGGGAAAACTGGACAGCTACATGTAAAAGAATTAAATTAGAACACTCCCTAACACCATACACAAAAATAAACTCAAAATGGATTAGAGACTTAAATGTAAGACTGGACACTATAAAACTCTTAGAGGAAAACATAGGAAGAACACTCTTTGACATAAATCACAGCAAGATGTTTTTTTATCCACCTACTAGAGTAATGGAAATAAAAATAAACAAGTGAGACCTAATGAAACTTAAAAGCTTTTGCACAGCAAAGGAAACCATAAACAAGGCAAAAGACAACGCTCAGACTGGGAGAAAATATTTGCAAATGAATCAAGGGACAAAGCATTAATCTCCAAAATATATAAACAGCACATGCAGCTCAATATTAAAAAAACAAACAACCCAATCCAAAAATAGGCAGAAGACCTAAATAGACATTTCTCCGAAGAAGGCATACAGATGGCCAAGAGGCACATGAAAAGCTGCTCAACATCACTAATTATTAGAGAAACGCAAATCAAAACTACAGTGAGGTATCACCTCACACCAGTTAGAATGGGCATCATCAGAAAATCTACAAACAACAAATGCTGGAGAGGGTGTGGAGAAAAGGGAACTCTCTTGCACTGTTGGTGGGAATGTAAATTGATAGAGCCACTATGGAGAACAGTATGGAGGTTCCTTAAAAAACTAAAAACAGAATTGCCATATGATCCAGCAATCCCACTACTGGGCATATACCCATAGAAAACCATAATTCAAAAAGACACATGTACCAGAATGTTCATTGCAGCACTATTTAAAATAGCCAGGTCATGGAAGCAACCTAAATGTCCATTGACAGATGAATGGATAAAGAAGTTGTGGTACATATATACAATGGAATATTACTCAGCCATAAAAAGGAACGAAATTGGGTCCTTTGTTGAGATGTGGATGGATCTAGTGACTGTCATAGAGTGAAGTAAGTCAGAAAAAGTAAAACAAATATCATATATTAATGCATATATGTGGAATCTAGAAAAATGGTACAGCTGAACTGGTTTGCAGGGCAGAAATTGAGACACAGATGTAGAGAACAAACGTATGGACACCAAGGGGGGAAAACCGTTGGGGGGGTGGGGGTAGTGGTGTGATGAATTGGGCGATTGGGATTGACATGTATACACTGATTTCTATAAAACTGATGACTAATAAGGACCTGCTGTCTAAAAAAATAAAATAAAATTCAAAAATTAAAGAAAGGGCCTCCCTGGTGGCGCAGTGGTTGAGAGTCCGCCTGCCGATGCAGGGGACACGGGTTCGTGCCCCGGTCCGGGAAGATCCCACATGCCGCGGAGCGGCTGGGCCCGTGAGCCATGGCTGCTGAGCCTGCGCGTCCGGAGCCTGTGCTCCGCAACAGGAGAGGCCACAACAGTGAGAGGCTCCCCCGTGTACTGAAAAAAAAAAAAAAAAAAAAAAAAGCTTTTGCTTACACACACGTTATTTTTTTCCTTAGAATTTGAATCTCTAAAACATTATGGTGATGATTATTATATAACAACCCCAAATAGTTAAAAGCCTTCCTAAAGTGGCTTATCATAATTCTTTCACATATTTTAGTGAGGGAATTTATTTTTAAAATATCTTAATAATAAAATCAAGTATGCAGTTGTTATAAATGAGATCAAGATAGGTTGATAAGTTAGAACAAATATGTTTTTTCTGTGTAATGCATTTGCATTTATAGATATGAATTTAAATAGCCATTCCCTTATTCGAACTTAAGAGAGAAATATGAGATGAGGTTTATATTCTAAACGTTCAGAATTTATTTTCTTATTATAACTATATGAGCATGACTGCAACATTATCGCAAATGAATTTTTCAGTACTTTCACTGATGTAGTAGCTATGTGCTTGAAATATTTTGCAAAAATTCTTGTTAACAACTCTCTTATTTTTGCTCCTTTTACTTATTTTCAGCCAATAAAGCCATGTAAACCAATAAAAAACAAACAAACAAACAAAAAACAATACTTCGATGTTAACTTCCTGAATTTGATGGTTGTATTACAGCTATTTGTGAGAATGTTCTTGACTGTGGGATTTATATATTAAGATGTTCTTTGGTGATGAAGCGTCAGTTTGGCAACTTATCCTTGAGTGGTTCTGCAAAAAAAAGTTTCTTTTACTGTCCTTGGATCCTTGTGGTAAGTTCGAAGATGTTTTGAAATAAAATTACTATTAAAAAATAAAACAAAATGTTTGGCATTTGGAAAGAACTGCACTGGTTACCAATGTTTGAAATGCAATGTGGGATCACAAATCACAATGTACAGTTCCACACTTTCAGTTATGCTACCAAGCAGGGGAGGAGAGTTCCAGAATGCTAGCAAGTAGAACGTAAACAGCTCTTTTGAATCATACCCAACAGGGCAAAATGACTGGAGGGTGAGGAGTTGGTTCCAGGGCAGGTCAAGCAGGAATCAGAGATCTATCCCTTCATGTAGTTCAGCGATGACTCTGGAGTTTAAGAAAAACTTAGGTGTAGGAGCAAAACAGAAGCCCAGTTAGCCCAACAAGATAGAGAACAGGGCACAAAGTAACATTCAGAAGAGGACCCCAAGTGGTGAGACTCGGAGTCCCAGACCATTCCTTCATCTCTCTCCCTCTATTTATTCTTTTTAATAGCAAAAAAAACTGTGGAGGATGGTTGGGGGGGTACTTAAATGTCCATCGATGGGTGATTGGTTAAGTACATTGTAATATAGCTATACAATGAAATACTTCCCAACTAGAGTTGACCTTTTAATAACACAGGTTTGAACTGCGTGGGTGTGCGTATACATGGATGTTTTTCAATAGTAAATACAATAGTACTACACAATCCACAGATGCAGAACCTCAGATGTGGAGGACTGACTATAAGTTATACTTGAATTTTTGACTGTGTGGAGGCTCGGGGCCCCTAACCCCTGCCTTGTTCAAGAGTCAATTACATCTAAAAAATGTGGCTTACCTATATGTTCTGACTGCAAATCCACAAGAGCAGGCAATTTGTCTACTCCATTGTTTACTGCTCTGTCCCTAGTGCCTGAAAAGAGTGTGGCATGTAGTTGTCGTTCAATAAATATTTGTTGAATATAGAAAGGAATGAATGCTAATTTTTTTTTAAAGTTGCAAATTAATGTGAATAGTCCAATCTCATCTAAGTTTTACCTGTATGTCCCAGGTCCTCAAGGGTTTAGCCTTTTCCTTTAAATACTCAACCCCAACACCTCTAGCCCTAATCACTTTTAACTTTCTGGGAGGAGGGGGACCCGTTTCTAAAGGAGAGAGGGCTAACCTTCTCTTAGAGGTTGCTGTCACCTCATTCCAATTTCCTGCTCAGTTTTTCTAAGCTTCACCTAAGCACCTCTTTGGCCTCTCCCTCCACCGCTTGGCCATCAGCGTGGACTGTCTTTCTGTATTCCCTCTATCACCACTAATAAAAGGCTGGTTGTGCAGTGTACTTTAATTGAAGACCTGTGAACAATGGAGGTTCATTTCAGCTTAGTACACAGAACTATTTGAAAATGAACATCAGGCATCCCTTGTCATTCCTAAACCCACAGGGCACTCTTTGACAAGGAACATTCTCTCCCATGCTTGTGGCCCTCCTGATTCCCAGACTCCCATGAGTCCACCTTACCAGCTCTTTATTACCTGGGCATACCCTCACAACTTTTATTTTCCCACATCCAAGGTTTTCTTCATTACATAGCCCCTACTTGCTCTCATGCAGCTCTAGAAACAGTGAAAATAACTGTTAATTTACTATGAACAGCATGTTTGGTCTCAAGCTTTCCATTCAACTGAGCCCTGAGTCTTTCCTTTTCCTTTTCAGAGCCACTAAACCAACCCATTATTGTTTTCTCCCACCAACATGCAAGTATCTCCCCAAAACAATGTCTACCCTCCTAGATGAATCTGCTCAAAGTGAAGGCTATTTTGGAAACAGTAAATGTTCTAGCCTCATTATGCATAGATATAATCAGAAAGATGATAAACCAAAGCGTCAACAGTAGTTGTACCTGGCAGATGGGGCACCAGAGGTTGAAATAAAATATACCTACAGGGCTAAGTAGGCAACATAACCAAGTGAATCAAGCTGATGTAAGAAATATTTCTTCCAAAGAAGCAACAAAGTTTTCAGGAGCAATTCTTTGTCAGATATGTGCCTGATTTATTTTTTAAAAATACAAATGGTCATGAAAACATGGAAAGATACCATTTACCATCAGGGAAAAGCAAATTAAAACCACAGTGAGATACCACTTTACACCCACTGGAATGGCTAGAATAAAAAGTCAGACAATAAGTGTTGGTGAGGATATGGAGAAATTGGAACCCTCACACACTGCTGGTGGAAATGTAAAACAGTGCTTGGAAACAGTTTGGCAGTTTCTAAAATGCTTTAACATAGAGTTACCATGTGATCCAGCAATTCCACTTCTAGGTATATACTCAAGAGAAAAGAAAACATCCACACAAAAACTGGTACACAGGAGAGGACCTTAAAGATGGCGAAGGAGTAAGACGTGGAGATCACCTTCCGCCCCACAAATACATCAAAAATACATGTACATGTGGAACAACTCCTACAGAACACCTATTGAATGCTAGCAGAAGACCTCAGACTTCCCAAAAGGGTGTGCAAGGAGAGGAGATTCAGAGCACCGCCTAAACGAGCTTCAGAGACAGGCAAGAGCTGCAGCTATCATCGCAGACACCAGAGACAGGCATGAAACGCTAACATTGCTGCTGCAGCCACCAAGAGTCATGTGTGCAAGCACAGGTCACTATCCGCACCTCCCCTCGCAGGAGCCTGTGCAGCCTGCCACTGTCAGGGTCCCGTGATCCAGGGACAACTTCCCTGAGAGAACACACGGCGTGCCTCAGGCTGTTGAAATGTCACATTGGCCTCTGCTGCCGCAGGCAATCCCTGCATTCTGTACCCCTCCCTCCCCCCGGCCTGAGTGAGCCAGAGACCCCTAATCAGCCGCTCCTTTACTCCGTCCTGTCTGCGTGAAGAACAGATACCAGAGGGCAACCTACATACAGAGGCAGGGCCAAATCCAAAGCTGAATACCAGGAGCTGTGCAAACAAAGAAGAGAAAGGGAAATTTCTCCGTGCAGCCTCAGGAACAGCAGAGTAAATCTCCACAATGAACTTGATGTACCGTGCATCTGTGGAATACCTGAATAGACAACGAATCATCCCAAAATTGAGGCAGTGGACATTAGGAGCAAATGTAGACTTGGGGTTTGCTGTATGCAGCTGACCAGTTTATGATTTTTATGTTTATCTTAGTTTAGTTTTTAGCCCTCGTTATCATTGGTAAATTTGTTTATTGGTTTGGTTGCTCTCTTTTTTTAAATTACTTGTTTTATTTAAATAATATTTTCTTTAATTTTTTACTTTAAAAACTTTATTTCCCTCTCTTCCTTCCTCCCGCTCTCTCTCCCTCTCTCTCTTTCTCTCTCTCTCTCTCTCTTTCTCTCTTTCTTTCTCTCTCTTTTTCTCCCTTTTCTTCTGAGCTTGGTACTCTGGCCGGGTGTCAGGCCTGAGGCTCTGAGGTGGGTGAGCCGAGTTCAGGACATTGGACCACCAGACACCTCCTGGCCCCACGTAATATCAGTCGGCGAGAGTTCTCTCAGAGATCTCCGTCTCAACACTAACATCCAGCACCACTCAACGACCAAAAAGTGCCAGTGCTGGACACCCCATGACAAACAACTAGTAAGACAGGAACACAACCCCACCCATTAGCACAGAGGCTGCCTAAATCATAATAAGTTCACAGACACCCCAAAACACAAGACCGGATATGGTCCGACCCACCAGAAAGACAAGATCCAGCCTCATTCCCCAGAACACAGACACAAGTCCCCCTCCACCAGGAAGTCAACACAGCCCACTGAACCAACCTTACACACCAGGAGCAGACACCAAAAACAATGCGTGCAGCCTGCAAAAACAAGACCCCAAACACAGTAAGTTAAGCAAAATGAGAAAAGGGAGAAATACACAGCAGATGAAGGAGCAAGGTAAAAACTCACCAGACCAAACAAATGAAGAGGAAATAGGCAGTCTACCTGCAAAAGAATTCAGAGTAATGATAGTAAAGATGATACAAAATCATGGAAACAGAATGGAGAAAATAAAAGAAACGTTCAACAAGGACCTAGAAGAACTAAAGAGCAAACAAACAGTGATGAACAACACAATAAATGAAATTAAAAATTCTCTAGAAGGAATCAATAGCAGAATAACTGAGGCAGAAGAACGGATAAGTGACCTGGAAGATAAAATAGTGGAAATAACTACCACAGAGCAGAATAAAGAAAAAAGAATGAAAAGAATTGAGGACGGTCTCAGAGACCTCTGCAACAACATTAAATGCACCAACATTCGAATTATAGGGGTCCCAGAAGAAGAAGAGAAAAAGAAAGGGACTGAGAAAATGTCTGAAGAGATCATAGTTGAAAACTTCCTTAATATGGTAAAGAAAATAGTCAATCAAGCCCAGGAAGGACAGAGAGTCCCATACAGGAGAAATGCAAGGAGAAACACACCAAAACACATATTAATGAAACTATCAAAAATTAAATACAAAGAAAAAATATTAAAAGCAGCAAGGGAAAAGCAACAAATGACAAACAAGGGAATCCCCATAAGGTTAACAGCTGATCTTTCAGCAGAAACTCTGCAAGCAAGAAGGGAGTGGTGAGACATACTTAAAATGATGAAAAGGAAAAACTTACAACCAACATTACTCTACCCAGCAAGGATCTCATTCAGATTCAACAGGGAAATTAAAACCTTTACAGAGAAGAAAATGTTAAGAGAATTCAGCAACACCAAACCAGCTTTACAACAAATGTTAAAGGATCTTCTCTAGGCAGGAAAGATAAGAGAAGGAAAAGATCTACAATAACAAACCCAAAACAATTAAGAAAATGGGCATAGGAACATACATATTGTTAACTAATTACCTTAAATGTAAATGGATTAAATTCTCCAACTAAAAGACGTAGACTGGCTGAATGGATACAAAAACAAGACCTGTATATATGCTGTCTACAAGAGACCCACTTCAGACCTAAGGACACAAACAGACTGAAAGTGAGGGGATAGAAAAAAATATTCCATACAAATGGAAATCAAAAGAAAGCTGGATTAGCAATGCTCATATCAGACAATATAGACTTTAAAATAAAGACTATTACAAGAGACAAAGAAGGACACTACATAGTGATCAAGGGGTCAATACAAGAAGATATAACAATTGTAAATATTTATGCACCGAACATAGGAGCACCTTGCAAATGCTAACAGGCATAAAAAGGGAAATCGACAGTAACACAATAATAGTAGGGGACTTTAACACCCCACTTTGACCAATGGATAGATCAACCAAAATGAAAATAAATAAGGAAACACAAGCTTTAAATGACACATTAAAGAAGATAGAATTAATTGATATATATAGGACATTCCATCCCAAAACACCAGAAAACACTTTCCTCTCAAGTGTTCATGGAACATTCTCCAAGATAGATCATATCTTGGGTCACAAATCAAGCCTTGGTAAATTTAAGAAAATTGAAATCATATCAAGTATCTTTTCCGAGCACAATGCTATGAGACTAGATATCAATTACAAGAAAAAAATGTGAAAAATAAAAACACATGGAGGCTAAACAATACACTACTTAATAACCAAGAGATCACTAAAGAAATCAAAGAGGAATTCAAAAACTACCTAGAAACAAATGACAATGAAAACACGATGACCCAAAACTATGGGATGCAACAAAAGCAGTTCTAAGAGGGAAGTTTATAGCAATACAATCCTACCTGAAGAAACAAGAAAAAACTCAAACAACCTAACCTTATACCTAAAGCAACTAGAGAAAGAAGAACAAAAAATCCCCAGAGTTAGCAGAAGGAAAGAAATCATAAAGATCAGATCAGAAATAAGTGAAAAAGAAATGAGGGAAACAATAGCAAAGATCAATAAAAGTAAAAGCTGGTTCTTTGAGAAGATAAACAAAATTGATAAACCATTAGCCAGACTCATCAAGAGAAAAAGGGAGAAGACTCCAATCAACAGAATTAGAAACAGAAAAAGAGAAGTAACAACTGATACTGCAGAAATACAAAGGATCATGAGAGATTACTACAAGCAACTATGTGCTAATAAAATAGACAACCTGGAAGAAATGGACAAATGCTTAGAGAAGAAAAACCTTCCGAGACTGAAACAGGAAGAAATAGAAAATATAAACAGATCAATCACAAGCACTGAAATTGAAACTGTGATTAAAAATCTTCCAACAAACAAAAGCCCAGGACCAGACGGCTTCACGGGTGAATGCTATCAAACATTTACAGAAGAGCTAACACCTATCCTTCTCAAACTCTTCCAAAATATACCAGAGGGAGGAACACTCTCAAACTCCTTCTACGAGGCCACCATCATCCTGACACCAAAACCAGACAAAGATGTCACAAAAAAAGAAAACTACACACCAATATCACTGATGAATATTGGTGCAAAAATACTCAACAAAATACTAGCAAACATAATCCAACAGCACATTAAAAGGATCATACACCATGATCAAGTGGGATTTATACCAGGAATGCAAGGATTCTTCAATATACACAAATCAATCAATGTGATAAACCATATTATCAAATTGAAGGATAAAAAGCATATGATAATCTCAGTAGATGTGGAAAAAGCTTTCAACAAAATTCAACACCCACTTATGGTAAAACCTCTCCAGAAAGTAGGCATAGAGGGAACTTAACTCAACTTAATAAAGGCCATATATGACAAACTCACAGCCAACATGATTCTCAATGGTGAATAACTGAAACCATTTCCCCTAAGACCAGGAACAAGACAAGGTTGCCGACTCTCACCACTATTATTCAACATAGTTTTGGAAGTTTTAGCCAGAGCAATCAGAGAAGAAAAATAAATAAAAGGAATCCAAATCATAAAAGAAGTAGTAAAACTGTCACTGTTTGCAGATGACATGATACTACCTATACATAAAGAATCCTAAAGATGTTACCAGAAAACTACTAGAGGTAATCAATTAATTTAGTAAAGAAGCAGGATACAAGATTAATGCAGAGAAATCTCTTTCATACCTATACACTAGTGATGAAAAATCTGAAAAAGAATTAAGGAAACACTCCCATTTACCATTGCAACAAAAAGAATAAAAAACCTAGGAATAAACCTACCTAAGGAGACAAAAGACCTGTATGCAGAAAGCTATAAGACACTGATGAAAGAAATTAAAGAAGATACAAACAGATGGAGAGATATACCATATTCTTGGACTGGAAGAATCAACATTGTGAAAATGACTCTACTACCCAAAGCAATCTACAGATTCAATGCAATCCCTCTCAAACTACCACTGGCATTTTTCACAGAACTAGAACAAAAAAAATTCACAATTTGCATGGAAACACAAAAGATCCCAAATAGCCAAAGCAATCTTGAGAAAGAAAAACGGAGCTGGAGGAATCAGGCTCCCTGACTTCAGACTATACTACAAAGCATACAGACAGTATGGCACTGGCACAAAAACAGAAATATAGATCAGTGGAACAGAATAGAAAACCCAGAGATAAACCCACTCACATATGGTCACATTATCTTTGATAAAGGAGGCGAGAATATACAATGGAGAAATGACAGCCTCTTCAATAAATGGTGCTTAGAAAACTGGACAGCTACATGTTAAAGAATGACATTAGAACACTCCCTAACACTGTATACAAAAATAAACTCAAAATGGATTAAAGACCTAGACAAAAGGCCAGACACTATCAAACTCTTAGAGGAAAACATAGGCAGAACACTCTATGACATAAATCACAGCAAGATCCTTTTTGAACCACCTCCTAGAGAAATGGAAATAAAAACAAAAATAAACAAATGGGACCTAATGAAACTTAAAAGCTTTTCCACAGCAAACAAAACCATAAATAAGATGGAAAGACAATCCTCAGAATGGGAGCAAATATTTGCAAATGATGCAACTGACAAAGGATTAATCTCCAAAATATACAAGCAGCTTATACAGCTCAATATCAAGGAAAAAAACGACCCAATCCAAATATGGGCATAAGACCTAAATAGACATGTCTTCAAAGAAGATATAGAGATTGCTAACAAAGACATGAAACGCTGCTCAACATCACTAATCATTAGAGAAATGCAAAGCAAAATTACAATGAGGTGTCACCTCACACCAGTCAGAATAGTCATCCTCAAAAATATACAAACAAAAAATTCTGGAGAGGGTGTGGAGAAAAGGGAACCCTCCTACACTATTGGTGGAAATGTGAATTGATACAGCCACTGTGGAGAACAGTATGGAGGTTCCTTAAAAAACTAAAAATAGAACTACCATATGACTCAGTAATCCCACTACTGGGAATATACCCTGAGAAAACCATAATTCAAAAAGAGTCATGTACCACAAGGTTCATTGTAGCATTATTTACAATAGCCAGGACATGGAAGCAACCTAAGTGTCCATTGACAGATTAAGGGATAAAGAAGATGTGGCACATATATACAATGGAATATTACTCATCCATAAAACGAAATGAAATTGAGTTATTTGTAGTGAGGTGGATGGACCTAGAGTCTGTCATACAGAGTGAAGTAAGTCAGAAAGAGAAAAACAAATACCGTATGCTAACACATATATATGGAATCTAAAAAGAAAAATGGTTCTGAAGAACCTAGGGACAGGACAGCAATAAAGACACAGATGTAGAGAATTGGCTTAAGGACACGGTGTGGGGTAGGGTAAGCTAGGACGAAGTGAGAGAGTGGCATGGACATATATACACTACCAAATGTAAAATAGATAGCTAGTGGGAAGCAGCTGCATAGCACAAGGAGATCAGCTCGGTGCTTTGTGACCACTTAGAGGGGTGGGATAAGGAGGGTGGGAGGGAGATGCAAGAGGGAGGGGAATTGGGGATATAAGTATACGTATAGCTGATTCACTTTGTTATACAGCAGAAACAAACACAACAATGTAAAGCAATTTTACTGCAATAAAGGTGTTAAAAAAAAAAAAACTAGTACAAAATTGTTCACAATAGCCAAAAGTAGAAGCCTCCCAAATGTCCATCATCTGATGAATGAAAAAATAAAATGTGTTATGTCTATACAATGGAATATAATTTGGCAATGGAATATAATTTGGCTTGTAGCAAGTATATCCTTGTTACAGTATAGAGCAACTTTGAAAACATTATGCTAAATGAGAGAAGTCAGTCTCAAAAGACCACATATTATATGATTCCACTTATACAAAATGTCCACGATGGGCAAATCTATAGAGACAAAAAGCAGATTAGTGGTTGCCATGGATTGAGGAGGTTGGGGGTAAATGAGAGATGACTGCTTCTTTCTGGAGTAATAAAAATGTCCTAAAATTGATTGTAGTGATGGATGCATGACAGTGTGAATACACTAAAAGTCACTGAATTGTACATTATAAATGGGTGAATTGCATGGTATATAAACTATACCTCAATAAAACTGTTCAAAAACACCAAGTGAGTCAAACAAAACATATCTACAGGTCTGATGTCACCTGCAGACCCTCCAGTTTGGAGTCTTTGCTTTATACTTCCTTATTTATTGAATGTTTTATAGTGAATATTGTATTAGTAAACTCTCACTGCCATGACAAAATACCATAGAGTTGCTGGCTGATAGGACAGAAATTTATCTCATCATTCTGGAGGCTGGGATGTCCAGATCAAGGTGCTGCAGGTAGATATTCTGCAGCCCCTTTTGTTGGCTTGTAGGCAGCCACCATTCTCCATGTGCTCATATGACCTCTTCTTTGTGCATGTGAGAGGAGAGAGAGCAAGCAAGCTTTCTGGTGTCTCTTCTTTTAAGGGCACTAATCCCATCTTAAGGCCCCATACTAACAACCTCATCTAACCCTAATAATTCACCAAAGGCCCCATCTCCAAATACCATCTTATTGGGGGTTAGGGTTTCAACATGTGGATTTTGAGAGAACACAAACATTCAGTCCATAAGAATCATGAATTATTCTAATTTTAAGAACTGTGCTTTTTAATAAATGTTTTAATAAGAATAATGAAACTTCTACAGCCTATAGTCTGGCTTTATCCTAAAAAAGACTGAAAGTAAGCTCCATGAGGATGGGAACTGGTGAATCCCAGCTATGTGACACAGAGTTGGTGCTCAAAAGGATTTGCAGGAAGAGGGGAGGAAGGGAGAGAGAGCTAACAATCAGGGGTCCAGGACTAAACCTGCAAGTGGGGTTAAGAACAGAGTGAAGTGAGTCAGAAAGAGAAAGACAAATACCATATGCTAACACATATATATGGAATCTAAGAAAAAAAAATCTCATGAAGAACCTAGGGGTAAGACAGGAATAAAGACACAGACCTACTGGAGAATGGACTTGAGGATATGGGGAGGGGGAAGGGTAAGCTGGGACAAAGCAAGAGAGAAGCATGGACATATATACACTACCAAACGTAAGGTAGATAGCTAGTGGGAAGCAGCCACATAGCACAGGAAGATCAGGTTGGTGCTTTGTGACCACATAGAGGGGTGTGATAGGGAGGGTGGGAGGGAGATATAAGAGGGAAGAGATATGGGAACAGATGTATATGTAAAACTGATTCACTTTGTTATAAAGCAGGTATACTTTATAAAGCAATTATATTCCAATAAAGATGTAAAAAAATAATAAGAAGAAAATAAAAGGTAATATTTGTGAAGCAGTTAAAAAAAAAATAAAACAAAACAAAACAAAAAAACACAAAGCAATGGAACCTTCAGGGCTGCAGAGGGGAAGTCAGGCACTCCGAGAACCTTCACCCTTAAACTTCACCTTCTTCATTCAGTACCAGTGTGTGCCTAAGCCCAATCTGTTTTAAAGACAGGCAGTGAGCTGAGGTGTAAGTAATTCACCACTGTAGGTAAACCTTGTGCCCTGCCTCAAGCAATTTCAAATAACACAGACATAGTAAGGCCATGTACACATCAGCATTGATCAGTTCATTGAATTAGAGGTCAACTAGCAGAGAAGCAGAACAAGCCTCTGTGAAATGAGACAACAGTGTCCTGCACACCGTGGGGTGCTCTCGGTGGGCCCTGATGCCTCGTGTGGCAGCAGGAAGTGAAGTCAAGGGCGGGAGGTGTTGCTGAAAGCAGCCATAGGATTCTGTCTGGGAAGGGGTAGTACCTGTGACTCGTGTGCCTCGTCTGTCAGGAGACTCAAGGGTTTCACAGTTTTGCCATGAAAGGAGCATTCATGTGAGCTCCGCTGATGATCACATCCCAGTTTTGCTTCTTCAGTGAGTTCAGCCTCACTCCACCCCCCACAGCCCGGCACATCTCACAGCCTCACTTCCTTTCCTTCCCTCACGCTCCACCTTGTTCCCGAATTAACTTTCGAAGGTCTGGTCTGACATCTCTTACTTTGTAATAGTGTCTAAAGTAATATCCACCATAACTTTGACATCAAATCACACAAGCAAAGAACTCAGTACTGGGGGAGGAATTTCCAAGAAGAAGCACAAAAATCAGTACTATGTTTCAAAGTGCCACTTTAAAAGACATAATGCCCTAGATTTGTATAGTTATTTACACATTACAAGCACTTTCCCATGTTTACCTCATCTGATCTTTTTGAATCTTACAGGTATCATCTTCTGGAAGCTGAAGCTCAGGGAAAGGAGATAACACAAAATATTTAAGACTGAACGGGGTGTTGATGCTGTGCAGACACTGCTCTTAGTGTTTAGGTGTGTGAACCCACTTAATGCTCATGACAACCCTGACAGGAAGGTACAGTAATTACCCAGTGAGGGCATGGGACACCAAGAGATCCCATGGCTTAGCCAAGACTACACGAGCACGCACAGGAAGCGGTAGGAAAGCAGGGAACCCAGCCAGACCACATCCCGAGCACACAGGCTTGTCCTGTGCTCATGTACCTCCCTCTGCGTGAGTGGCAAAAACCAGGCTGTTGATGCCAGGGCTTGTGTACCATCTGTTGGTCCAGGTCATTACTACTGTTAGTGATGGTGCTGAGGCAGTGGGGGGGGGGGTGAGTTTTAATAAAGGTAGATGATTTATAATCTTGTCTTTCTGAACTTTTATATCCTAAAACAGCACACGGACACACACACTTTACTTGTATGAACTGATGACAGGTTTTTTTTGTTTGTTTTTTTTATAATTGAAAAAAAGAATCACACTGATTACTCTTTGGAGAAAAGGGTACCGTGTGTCTTCCCAGCTCCCCTCAAAATAGGCTTCACAAAGGAGATGCAGGAGGTGGAGCCTGAATAGAGTGGCTGTGCAGGTGGATAGTAGGGGCTGGGGGGATGGCTGAGAGACTAAATACATCAAGACATGCTCATTTTGCTTCTATTATTATATGCCTCACTCTGGTAGCTATAAAGAAGACCTTTCTGAGGATATTTCCCTCAAGGAGCTTGCACTGTCTAGGAGACAAGCCCTACAGATATAAAATAATTAGAGAACACCACAAACACAAGTGCGAGAGTGTGCAGTATTGACAAGAGATTCTCATTCTGGACATGAGGATCTAAGGCCAAGTACAGTTTATTGTGCACAAGCTCTGTAGTGCTACGTGGCAGACTGTAAGGATCTTTTTTTTACATACCAGTGTGTGCAATTGTGTGTGTGTGTGTGTGTGTATGCATAGGGCAATGGAAGGTATATGATCGTATGATTGTGATTATACTTTTAATCTCTATTGATTGAGAATATACATATATATGTGTAGATGAATTCAAGAACACCTCGGAATAAGAATCTTGCACCTATGGGTGCAGGACCTGCATGCTTTAAGAAGAAAAGCAAAATGAGTCAGGAAAGATGGGAGGTTGTGGGGCGTAGGATAGACAAGAAGAACTAGTGAAATGTGGATTAAAAGAAGAGTAGAGATGTTCAAAGCAGAGGGAATACAGAGTTAAGGCTCAGATGACGGTATCAATTTTGAATTTGTGGGGCCTGTAGGGAACAATGCCATTTTTCAACTCTACGCTTTTCATGGCTTTCTCTTTTCATAATCTAATATAGTTAAGTAAGAACCTACTTGGAATGGAATTGTTCCTTATAATTTCATGGCCAAAGGCATCATGAAAATTATTCAAATGGCTATTTTTTCCGTTGCAAAGTTTCTAGATCACTTAGGTAATTCACAGTAGAGATGTATGGACTAGGCCAGATCATCTTCAATACATTCTTTACATTCTTACTGGTAGAGAAATTCTAAAGTGAAAACTATAAAATACCACATACTGATTTCAATAGCTACTCAGATATGGTTAAATGGATCTTGCCATGTCTGGAGTGTTTAGCCCTCTAGAGGGGAACAAAGGCAGCATTCCATTGAATACCTGGGTAATCAGCCTGTTTATTGTACCATTGTCCTGAGAAGTACCAGTGACTACTTCTGATTTTCCAAAGAACATGAAACAGTAGTGGAAGGAATGTTTCTTAGAGCATAGGGCAAACATTTTAGCTTTATAGTTTGACATCTGAGATTACACACAGACAACATTCAGTTTCCTATATCCTCAGGCTAATAATATTTTACTTCCTAAAAGGCCTGTGTTGTTTCCCAGCTTCAAGACAAAGTTCCCAAAGAGAAAAAGAGATGTTAGACTCTTTATGATGTCCCAGGTGATCCAGATAAATGAAGACAGAGCTAGAGGTGGAGAAATTATGTTGTTTCACAAGAGAAAGTAGGATGGGTACAGAAGGAGGATGTATCAATCCGCTACTGTTGTAATGACATTACGTATGTAATGACAGACTTGTAATGACATGCATAACAAAGCACCCCAGAACTCAGGGGACTACAACATGAGCATTGCTTTTTCTTGTGCACAAGTCTTTAGCTTTGCAGGCATGACTGCTCTAGGCTGTGGGTTGGCTCTAGAATGCACGATGGGACCAGATCCACTCTAGATGTCTTTCATCTTTCTTAAACAAGTGTGGACAAGTGACTGCCTGAAGCAAGTTCTTCCTGATACTCAGCAACCTGGGTCATTACCACAAACCAAAAATCAAATGTGAGAAAAACCTGGAACTTCTAAAGAATCTCTTGAGATGCAAGAAAAAGAAAAAAAATACCATTCATGACCTGGGAAATATGGTTCTCTCCAAACAGCCTTCCGGACCTCATACCCTTGCTCCTACTTCCCATGTATACCTTCTGATGAGCTTCTGAATTTTCTGTACTCCTTCAAGTCCACTGATACATGGCTAAACTCATAATCCCCCCCAAAACTGGATATTAAAGGAAAGAAGCAAAGAAAGAGAAAGGCCACATTTAGTAACAAACAGAAGACCCTACTTTGTAGGTTACTCATTCTCTCTACGCCTCAGTCTCTACAAAATGGGACTTTTGACTGTAGACAACGTTGGCAGACTAAAAGCAGTAAAGCAACTAGATGCAGGGGAATGGAGTTCCAAAGTCTTGAGCGCCTTCCTGAGTGACATGCTAGAATTAAACAAATTTAGCAACATCTTCTCCTTAAATAAAAATCACCATTAAGAGAGTTTCTAAAGGCCAAGCCTGAACCCAAAATAAACATGTTAATAGACACTTATTGGGATTGTCCTGAGAAACAGGTTTCACTTTGCAGCTGAATTTCTTCTGTCTGAGGGTGGGTGTCAGGGTAGGGAGAGATGTCAGGAACATGAATGAGGAAGGTGGGGAATGATTTAGAGGATGCAGGTTTTTTCTTGGAATAGGCACAGGCACTGCTAGAAACTCCATTCCCATCCCTTCCTATCTCTCGTAATCCCCCTCTTCTCTACCCTTGGTGGGTTTGGGCTCCGTGCAAGTGAGTGAAGTGGGGGTCAGAGGGAGTGAGTCAGCAGAGCCCACTCAGGGGTGCTGGGTGCACTGGGGTCTCCTTGGGTCACAGCAAGTGGCTGGGTGCTGCATTCAGTCTTCTACAGATCAATTTCACTCATCAGGGCTTCCCTGGTGGCGCAGTGGTTGAGGGTCAGCCTGCCGATGCAGGGGACATGGGTTCGTGCCCCGGTCCGGGAAGATCCCAAATGCCATGGAGCAGCTGGGCCCGTGAGCCATGTCCGCTGAGCCTGCGCGTCCGGAGCCTGTGCTCCGCAATGGGAGAGGCCACGAAAGTGAGAGGCCCGCGTACTGCAAAAAACAAACAAAAACAAACAAACAAACAAAAAACCAATTTCACTCGTCAAACAAAGGAGCTGCTGTGAGCTTCCTCCTACACCTGCTTCACCTTAGGTGATGAATAGCAGAGCATGGAGGTGAAGCTACCCAACCCTGCCATTTCTGCTTGTGCTGCTGAATTTTGGAGATGCTGCCATTCCACTGGCCTTCAGGCTCAGGGCAAAGGCCTGCACCTGCAGGGACAGCATATTGTCATGTCAATCACCAGAGTCTTGCCAACTTCCGGAAGAAGAGGAGGCTGCTAGGGCTGGAAAAACAACCTGGTGGGAGGCACCTGGTAGGCAATAGACCCAGCTCTCTTATATAGAGCAGCCAAAGCGAGCCAAGGAGTAACCTCAGGTGATGGGGGAATCAAGGTGCCAGATCCTATCTTACTGCCAGCTGAAGCTGGAAACTGGTTCCCTGATAAGGTGGGCAAAAATATGTCCCAGTCCTTTGGGAGAGCCTTGCAGGATGTAGGATGGGGCCAGACCCACAAGCCCAGAGAGAAAATGAGCGAGAGTAGGATCACAAAACTGTCAGTTGGACGGTTTCTGTGCTCTGAGTGTTTTCTTAGTTTGCTTTTCTCTCAGCACCATGAGAGAAAACCGTGTCTTTTCACATCAGGCTACTTCAGTGGTGGAACTTTCCAGAGAAGACAGGGCTTCCCCCACCCAGAGCAGTATGTGGTGGCAGTGGTTACCCCAGGAGAGAGTGACTCAGAGGTGATACAGGTGGAGCTGCTTGGTTCAGGTGGTTTTCCCCATTGCAGGATACTGCAATCCCACTCCTGGGCATATATCTGGAGAAAACCTTGTTCTCTGTGCTCATGTACCTCCCTCTGCATGAGTGGGAAAAACCTGGACCTTATCCAAGCCAACAGGAAGGAGAAAAAGAGGAAGGAGAGCATGACCCCCCTCCTTTAAAGACACTTCCTCAAAGCCTCACAGAACACATTCATTTACATACATTTTGCTGGAACTTAATGAAATGTCCACCCCCAGCTTCAAATACAACTGGGAAATGTGGTCTTTGTTCCAGGAAACCCAGTTCCCAGTTAAGTGAGCAGATCACCTCCTAAAATAAATAGGTAGATAGATAGATAGATAGACAGATAGATAGAGGATAGTAACACAATAGTAGTAACCCATTTAAAATGTTAACTTAAAAAGTTTCCCTGACAATAATAATAATACATAATATGATACATAGGAATAAAGCAAAAAAATAGCAACTCAAACAAAAAAATATATGTGGGAAAAGATGGAGAAAATCATTATGAATTATTAAAAAAGAATAGAAAAGTTGAATATGTAGAGAGATATACCATATTCATGGATGAAAAGACCCAATAGCACAAAGACTTTATTCTTGTCAAACTAATCAATAAATTCAAAGCAATTACAATAAAAAAACTGAGCTAGGTTTTTAATAAAATTGTCAAGCGAGTCATAAAGTTCACATAGGAGAACAAGAGGTTAAGAGTCAGTTTTGAAGGGAATTAAATGGCAAGAATTACCCTACCAGATATTAGATAATAAAGTTGGAAAGGAGTAGAAAAATAGACAAGTGAAACAGAATAGAGAGTCAGAAAAAGATCCAAGCACACACAGAAACTTGATATCTGACAGTGGGGATTGCATACAAAACAATAGGTATATTAGTCAAGGTTCTCCAGAAAAACAGAACCAATAAGGTGTGTGTGTGTGTGTGTGTGTGTGTGTATCTACATCTATCTATCTATCTATCTATCTATCTATCCATTTATCTACCCATCTCTATAGTGAGAGAGAGAGGAAGGGAAAGGTAAAGGGGGTGAGGGGGAGAGTAGAGAAAGGGATTGATATATTTTTAAATATTGGCTCACACAGTTGTGTAGGCTAGCAAGTCCCAAATCTGCAGGGTATGCCAAGGTGTTAGAGACCCAGGGAAGGGTTGATGCTGCAGTTCAAGTCTGAAGACAGTCTGCTAGCAGAATTCCCTCCTTTTCTTCTGGGGAGGTCAGCGTTTTTCTATTTAGGGCTACAACTGATTGGATGAGGCCCACTTACACTATGGGAGGTAAGACACTTTACTCAAATTCTATTGCTTAACTGTTAATCTTAGATTTTAAAATGTTCACAGGAACATCTAGAATACTGCTGGACCAAATATCTGGGCACTGTGGCCTAGCCAAGTTGACATATAAAATTAACCATCGCAGTGCGGTAAGAGAGAGATATTCTAAATGTGATGCTGGGACAAATAATTATCCACATAAAAAAAATAGATCTCACTTACTTCACTCCAAAAATTAATTCTAGATGGATTAAAGACTTCAATGTAAAGCAGTAAAACTTTCATACATTTAGGAAAAAATATAGAACATTTTTGTTGCTTTAGGGTAAAAAAGAGTTTATTAAACACAACAAAACCACATACTATCACGGCAGATTAATAAATTCAGTTACCTAAAAGTGAAAATTTTTCTTTCAAAAAAGGAACCATGGGCTTCCCTGGTGGCGCAGTGGTTGAGGGTCTGCCTGCCGATGCAGGGGACGCGGGTTCGTGCCCCCGTCCAGGAAGATCCCACATGCCACGGAGTGGCTGGGCCCGTGAGCCACGATCGCTGAGCCTGTGTGTCCGGAGCCTGTGCCCCGCAACAGGAGAGGCCACAAGAGTGAGAGGGGCCCGCATACCGCAAAAAAAAAAAAAAAAAAAAGGAACCATAATCAAAGTTCCCAGATTGGAAAAAAAAATACTTGTAATGAAATAAATAACAAAGGTGTAGTATGCATATTTAAATAATTTCTTCAAATTGGTAAGAAAAAGACAAAGAACCAAATAGAAAAGTAGACAAAGGATATCAACAGGCAATTCACAGAAGAGAAGATTAAGTGGCTAATAAAGATTATTCAATCTCTCTGGTAATCAGGAAAATAAAATTTAAGACAATGTCATGCTATTTAATATCCATTATATTAGAAAAAGTTTTAAAATATCTAATAATTCAATTTTTGTGATAACAGAAACAATGCAGCCACTTCAAAGAAAACTTGGTATTTTTTAGTGAAATTTGAAGATGCATGTGCACTTCAAACCAGCAGTTCCATTCTTGGTATATACCCTAGAGAAACTCCTATCTATGATAAAGAAACAAAAGAAAGAATGAACATAGTAGCATTACTTGTAATTGTGAAAATTAGAAACAACCTCCTACCTGTCGAGAATGGATTCTTAACATGTGGTATTTCAATATTCATTCAATAGTATATTACATAATGCTAAAATGAATGACCTCTAGATCAGGTATAAGGTAATATGAATCAAAACAGCCAAATCTCAGAAATATAATATATAATCTGGTACTACTTACACAAACTTTGAAAACATGCAACACATTAAGTATTACTTATGAGTTTGTGGGGGAGGGCATGTGCATATATATAAATGGAATAAAGTATAAAAATGTGAATGAGAATGATAAACACCAAATTCATGACAGAGGTCACCCTGTAAAAATGAAGGAGGGGAATGGGATTTGGGCGTGTTACAAGAAGTGCTTCAATTATACTAATGGGTACACAGGGGTTCTTCATGTTACTCACTGTACTTGTCTGTTATCATTTAAATAACAGAATAAAAATGTTAAGAATTTACTAGTTATCTGTAATTTTAAAACTGTCCCTTTCACAAAAAGGCCAAATTTTTTTCAAAAACATATTTTTTTGGACAGAGTATTAAAAATATAAAGTGGTTTCCTGACTTGCAAAACAGCTTCCTTTTAACAAACTCTGAACAGTATCCTTAATTTCCTTTAAGTACTAACTCTGTTTAGCTCCACATACTTGTGGATTTTTAGGAAATGCTTCTGTTGATATGAATTTAAAGACCTGTCAGTAGACAGGAATATAGTAAATTATTAAAGGAAGATATAAATACCCAAAGCGTTCAGCCAACTGGAAGAAAAAATATAGCTAGTTCTTTTAACAAAAATTTATAAAATGTATTCATTTCGATTGTGCACACATTAACTACTCTGCTGGCATGATATATAATAAAACATTGCTAATACAGTATTATTCACAGGGGATATATTCCAAGAGTCCCAGTGAATGCCTGAAATCACAGGTAGTACTGAATTGTAAATATACTGTTTTCTCTATACATACACACCTATGATAAAGTTTACTTTATAAATTAGGCACAGAAAGAGATTAATAATAATAACAAATAATAAAACAAAGAATTATATACTATAATAAAAATTATGTGAATCACCCCCTCCAAAAAAAATAGCTTGTCCAAATTTAACATCTTTTCCATCTTCGCTAAGCACTTACACACACCCTGTGGCCATAACTTCTGCAGTTTGAGGAACAACAACAAAACTAGCACAAATTTCTTTTTCCTTCTTTCCACAATTTCATGGACAGAAGATTTGTTCTCAACATAGATCTTAGCAATCTCAGCATATGATATTTTTTTCTTTCCTTATTAGGTGGGGAACTTTCACCTTTTACACTTGAAGAAATCACTTTACAGCTTCTCTTTGGCATATCTGATGCCAGCATCACTACTCTTGTGCTTTGGGGCCATTATTAGATAAAAGAAGGGTTACTTGAACACAAGCACTGAGAAACCACAGCAGTCGATCTGTAACCCAGACAGCTACTAAATGACTAACTGGTGGGAAACACTGAACAAAAGAATGATTCCCATCCCAGGTGGGATGGAGCAGGATGCTGTGAGATTTCATCACTCTATGCAGAATGGAATGCAATTTAAAACTTATGAATTGTTTACCTTCGGAATTTTCCATTTAATATTTTCAAACTGTGGTTGACTAGGGTTAACTAAAACCACAGAATGTGAAACTGAGGATACAGGACTAGCTCTGTAACTGCTGTATTCTCCAGTTAAACTCTGTGCTGTGAATTAAAGATATTATCACTTTCAACGTTAAAATATTTGAAATAATACAGTGATATAGTAAAGAAAGACTCAATAAAATTTATCTCCCATCCCTCTTGATTTCTTGCATGGACCTGAAGTTGTAATTTGTGTATGTACTCAGTTGTGTGAAAACCATCAGGCAAGGCATCTTGGCCAATGGAAAAACCACAGGCTGGGGGGTGAGAGAGACTTGGATTCCATTCCAAGCCCGACCACTTTCTAAAAGCATGATCTAACTTGAGAGGTTTTCCCATACTGAACTTCAGCTTCCTTGTCTATAAAATTTAGATAGTAACACCTACCTTATAGATCAACATGTACACTCATGTGTACAGTGTAAATAACAGTCATACAATACACACCAGCAAATTGGAGCTGTTATTACCGGCTTTTAGAAATGAGAGTGTATGTTTCAGCCCAAATTTAAATTTAGCAATAGCTTCAATCTGAGGCAAGATAAGCACTGTCCAAGTGAAGAAAATTATTTAGTCACTCAAAGTCATTGATTTGTGAGCAAACTTTAAAGCCACTTGGAAATATTGGAAAAAATACAAAGTCATTTTTGTGCTAATTCTCTGATTTTGAGCGATACCAAGTCATAGAAAGACTTTCATCTGTAAATAAGCCGTAGAATGTGCACTGACTGAAGCATTGAATAAAAACACACTTTCAATTTATACACTCATTTTCCTAAACCAGGTTCTACTCTCTACAAGTCCATATGTGATGTCATGTTTAGTGTGGCCTTAAACATGGAGGGAGTTACTCAGCTTTTCCTTCAAGAGAGAACCTGCTTCCGGAAGTGCAGGTGGCTCAGGGCACCCAGGTGCACCACCTTGTCAATTTACTACAGTTTTCAATCCCAGCCCATGAGTGAGCTCATAGGTTGTGCTAGGGCACAGCCGTTTCTGCGCAATGTGGACCTTCTCCGTGGCCATCTTTACACCAGAGCTTCTGATTGGTCTGGACAAGACTTTCATAGACCTGCACCACAGCCTAAGGCTCTTCCAATGCAATCCTCCCTCCTTACTACTCTTAAGTCATAGTACTTGTTGCACAAGTACTACACCCAGATCTGAAGACTTTCCCTGCCTACTCTCACTCCCTTTCCCCTTTATCCTTCATAGATGTAGCTCCCAATAAATGTCCTGTATTTCCTACTGTCTTAGCTTCTGTTTCCTGGAGGACGTGAACTGAAACAAGGGGAAATAAACATTTTTGTTCCTGAAGGGATTTTTAATCTAGAATATAATACACATTAATTCTATTCTTATAGAAATATGTACATTTTAATTTTTTAATTGAAATATAGTTGATTTACAATGTTTCAGGTATACAGCAAAGTGATTTAGTTATACATATATATATATACATTCTCTTTCAGATTCTTTTCCATTATAGGTAATTACAAGGTATTGACTATAGTTCCCTGTGCTATACAGTAGGCCCTTATTATTTATCTATTTTATACATAGTCGTGTGTATCTGTTAATCCCAAACTCATAATTTACCCTCTCCCCCTTCCCCCTTTGGTAACCATAAGTTTGTTTTCTATGTCTGTGAATCTGGTTCTGTTTTTAAATAAGTTCATTTGTATAACTTTTTTAGGTTTCACAGGAAATATGTGAATTTTAAAAGCACATTATTATCAGTCTACTATAAGGCAAGTAATTACAGCCTACTACTCCCCACAAAGCTAATTGATTTAATGGATGTATTTTTTAGAATCTTATTGTTCTGCTATGATGTTCTAGGAGCAAATGGGATAGAGGTGGGCAGTGATTCAGAAAAAAAAATCCAACTTTTAATTACTGAATTCTATCATGACTAGCAAGAATAGTAGCTATAATTACTTTGACCAACACTACCTGACACTATTGAAATCCTTTCCTTTTTGAAGAATTATGGAGTGTGATTGACTCCTTGCTTTTCAACTCTGAGAGATCATTCTGGAGATTTATTGATGGCTAGTTGAGTTGATACAAGTACAAACAAGCAAGCTGTAAAAGTGTTTGGGAAAAAATGACAAAATATCCAATATATTTATTCTACAAATACTATGGGCAAGGCTCAGTGTTAGTGTTAGCCCTATTGGAGAGTTATAAAAATGAAACAAATATAAGTATTCCCTTAAAGAGCTTAGAGGGTAGTCAGGAAATTCAAGATCATTTAGGTATTTCCATTTTTAAAGTCATACTTACAAGTTTAGAAATATTTAAAAAGCAGGAGAAAGTAGCCAGAGGAAAAATACATTAAAAAAATAAAGATAGGGCTTCCCTGGTGGCGCAGTGATTGAGGGTCCGCCTGCCTATGCAGGGGACACGGGTTTGTGCCCCGGTCCAGGAAGATCCCACATGCCGCGGAGTGGCTGGGCCCGTGAGCCATGGCCGCTGAGCCTGCGCGTCCGGAGCCTGTGCTCCACAACGGGAGAGGCCACAATAGTGAGAGGCCCGCGTACAGCAAAAAAAAAAAAAAAAAAAGAGATAAATACAAGGCATCAACGTATTAAAGAGGCAAAGATAAAATGCTACGGGAGTTCAGAATAAGGAGTACTACTGCCACCTGAGTTGAGAGCAGAGAAAGGGGTAACATGGAAAACTTCACAGGGAAGATGGAATTGGAGATAGGAGGTACAGAATTTGGACTTCAAGCACAGGATAAGCCATGCCCTGCAAAGTGAAGGAAGGTGAACAAAGTAGCAAGGACATGGGGAGGTCATGGGTGGGAAGAACATTAATTCAGGCTCACTGGCACAAAGGATAAATCAAGAGATATAGTGAGAAATGGGGTCAGAGGGGTACATTGAGGCTGGATATGGAGGGTCTCAAGTGCTACACAGAAGCGTCTTATTTTATATCATACGTACCAACTGACAGGAATAGGTGGATGATGAAAAAAATGGACAGGTGTGCGATTTTACAGTAAGTGAGGCCCAAATGAAAATATCAGTATCAACTTTGACTTCAATGTCACAAAGAAGCAAAACCTTTCCACACAATTTGAAAACTCATTACCATAAAGAACAAGTGACTTAGCCTGCCTGAAGTGGGATCATGGTAAAGAATTCTGCATTTCATTTAGCTTTATAAATATGTATTTCTCCACTTGCTTTTAATCTGGGAGAAAAAAGTTCTCCAATATCCTTCTCCATGAAAATGATAAGAGTTTCACACCTGGTGTCTATCTGTAAAGAACACAACATATTCAAAACTTCACTTAGCTAGGAGTGGGAGATTGAAGTCCTGGGTTGTATCAATATCAAAGCTCTAAGCTGCACGTGATAGGAAACGTCAACTCAACTAGCTTAAAAAATTAACAAGGGGCAGGGAAGGGGTCAACCGCCTGGCTGCAGCACCCCCACTGCCCCGACCCCAACCTTCTGCAGGTTTCAGTGAAGCAGCGAGAGAATCGGGAGGAGGAGACAGCAAGGACAGCCCAGAAGCAATGGCGTCGCAAGAGGAACAAGCAGTAAAAATAATCTCAGCATGGAAAATGCCAACCAGGAGAATGAAAAAAAGGATGAAAGGAACAAGATGCTAATAAAAGAGAGCCTTTGGTCCTCCCTTTGGAAGCTGGTGACTATCGTGTACCTAGAGGAAAGTTCCATGTTAGGCATAGAACTTTCCTAGGCAGTTCCTAGGCAGTTCCATGTTAGGCAGCCCATCCTGCAGTATATACGGGACACGACTCAGAGGCTTGGAGAACCACAGGCAAGGATGAGAGAGGAGAATATGGAAGGGATTGGAGAGGAGGTGAGGGAGCTGATGGAAGAGCTGAGGTAAAAGCAGTCTGCGGGCAGTTAGCACGGACCTCCCTCACCATGACCACTGTGATGAGTTTTGCCTTATGCCTTGAATCCTGATGTTTTCCCTGAAGTTAATAGGGAGACACACCTGCTTCCTTACCTTACATGTTTGTGGTGTACCTTTGTTGTAAACCTTTTGGTGTTACTTGTTTCTTGCGGGTCTCCTATTTCCAGCTTCTAATTGAATGTTGTGTTTTTGACCCAATCTGTAAGTTTCTGTCAGCAGGAGAGTTTTACTTATTGCATGGAGAGATGTTCATTATATATTGTGAAGTTAATAAAGCAGTTTAAAAAAAAAGTAAATAAATAAGTAAAACCAACAAGGACCTACTGTATAACACAGGGAACTATATTCAATATTTTGTAATAATCTATAAGAGTAAAAGAATATGAAAAAGAATATATATATATATATATATATATATGAATCACTGTGCTGTACACCTGAAACTAACACAATATTATAAATCAACTACACTGCAATTAAAAAAAATTAAACTAAATTTTAAAAATAAAGATGAGTTGGCTGCACACTGAAAAACCAGAAACAAATGAAGAAATAATCAACTCTTAAGCCAAAAAGCCATTGGTTAGTGACTCAGGTATATGTTTGCATGTTGAGTTTCCCCATACCTGAGAAGATAACCAAAGTCATGGGCTGAGAGGAGGGGAGAGGAGAGGGAAGCAGAGACTAATTAAGGGGGCAGGAGAAGGTGACACTGACAATCTTAAACTCACAAGAGCAGTTGGGTTATCCTCACTGCTTCCATTGAGGGGCATCAAGAAAAGAGTGGAAACAATAAAAGAAATGCTTGCAAAGATAAAAAATAAACCAACAAATAAATAAGAACTACTGCCTCATATAACTAGAAATCCAAGGCAGAAAGTTTCCAAAATTGGTTAATTCAGCAACTCAACAACATCATCCAGAACCCCAGCGATTTCCCTTTCTGCTCTGCCATCCTCAGCATGCCACTTGCCTTAGGGCTAGCTCCCCTCATGGTGACAAGGTGGCTGCCTCAGTTCTAGGCAGCAAATTTCAATCGGTAAAGCCCAGCTGAAAAAAGGAGGGCATCAGTCCTGTGTGTCTGCTTTCATGAGCCAGAGAACTTTTACAAGAAACCCCTTGAACAGACTTTTCCTCTCATTTCATTGGGTAGTTGCCAGGAAGAGTTCACATGCCTATTCTTAAGGCTGAGACTAATCAGGATTAGCTCTGGGTCACTGAGTCAGGGGTAAAAACCTAAACAATTAGGATCAGCCACCAAGGAAGAGTAAACGGCCTTGGGTTGGCAACCAACAATGCCTGTTGTATAGTCTCCCACTACATGCTGGATGACTGTGTATGACCTTTAACATATCTGAGCCACGACATCCTCATTTGTAAAATAAGGAATTTCATAAATTCTACATGTTACTTTTCAACTTCCTGTTAATTATCTTTCATGAAATATTATCTTTCTCTTCCAAATTTTCTTCTCTTCAGTTGTATTTCTTGTTTTTGACTGAAATTTAGGAAGCTGGTGGTTTAATGCTGCAAAGGCATTTCAGATAAAATTGAGATGAACAGAAAAAAAAAGTGGTAGAATAAATTTGTAATTCATACAGAAGAAGGGCTGAATTTATATATATATATATATATATATATATATATATATATATATATATATATACATATAAGAAAGAAGGTTCCTTCAAATTGGAAAGAAAAAAATCAAATTAAAAAAATGGGTGAAGTTCATAAAGAAACAGATCCTGAAAGAAGAAATACAAATGATTCTTAGGTATATGAAAATGACACAGTTCAGTTATAGTGAGAACAATTCACATTAAAACTACACCGCAATACCATTTTTCACCTGTTAGACTGGAAAAGGTCCAAAAGTTTGGTATAGCCTTCCATGGGCAAAACTTCAAGAAAGCAGGAGCCGCGTGTGTCTCCTATAAAATTGGAGACGGGGAGACTCCTCTGTAGGGTAAGCAGCTGATAGCTCTCCACATGACAAATGCACATGCCCTCTGAGACAGCAAAGCCAATTTTAAAATATTGTT
Source organism: Mesoplodon bidens (assembly GCF_964165515.1). Taxonomy (NCBI): domain Eukaryota; kingdom Metazoa; phylum Chordata; class Mammalia; order Artiodactyla; family Ziphiidae; genus Mesoplodon; species Mesoplodon bidens. Next base: position 135,868,142 of record NC_138161.1, read on the forward strand.
CTATATTGTATCTCTGGTAACAAGATAATTCACTGCAAAGTTATTCTTTAAAACAAAATACTGGAAACATCTCAATATCTGTCAATAGAGGATTGGTTTTAAAAAATTAAGTAGTATACTGCATACATACAGAGAAATAGTATGCCTGAGGAAAAGCAAAAAAAAAAAAAAAAAGGAAGACTGAGGTGCTCATACATATACAGATGTGAAAAATCTCAAAGACCCACAGACCAAGAAAACGCACATAGTATGATGATATTTGCTCAAGAAAAGTGGAAAAATATAGACTATTTTTGCTCTCATTTAACTATCTCATTAATTGCTTAGAAATTAATCACATTGATTCCCCGTGTGGAAGAAAACTTGACAACTGTGAGACAGAGTTCGGAGAAAAAAATGTTTTCACTGTAAATCATTTTATATTTTTTGAGTACTTAATTATATAGGTACATTGCCTATTCAAAGTTAAATAAAACACTTTAAAATTATTATGATAGATGCCTCATAAAACTAAAAAGTTTACTTCAACATCTATCTCACAAAATGTAACAATAATCATCATAAGCTGGAAAAAAACTCCTACAATATAAATTTCTATTCAGGAAAAAGTACATTTTTTAATTTAAAAGAATATATAAGTAGACTTAAGAACAGTATTTGCTCATTGATTATTGACTGTTCCTAAAAATGATGCCTGTGGGGTGCTTGAAGTTGGTTTATAACAGTGAGCATCTAGAAATTGATTGTGTATACAAATCCAAACTTCGGTATCCTGCCATCAGCTGCTGTGGTAGCCATGTAATTCACTCACTAGGAGCCCCCTCAGGGCAGGAGAGGAGCCAATTTCCTTATTTCCTTGTTCATCTGCCACAAACCAGCAAAACATGACTAGACCCATGATAAAGATCAACCCTCAGCTTCACCTGTATTATTATGGAGATTGGATTTTCTTTAAAGATGAGAATCAGGACCACATTTTAAGCAAGTGTACATATTTATTTTGAACACTGGGCAATAAGAAACTTCCCTGATTTGAACTATAGCAAGCTATTTGGGGAAACTATAATAGTGGGAGTACTGTCCAGAATAGTCTAGTCAGCCACTGCCAGAAACGAAACTCCTCTTTGTACATTTCTGAGTGCATCCCAGCAATATAATTTTTTGACTTCAGAGCCTCCTTTACATCTTTCATATCCTATTTACAAATAAATTCATTTGTAAATTATCTACATTGACTTCTTTAGTAATAAATTATATATAAAACCTACACAAGAAACAGCAATACTTTTAAAGATCAAGAGATAAACATATATAAAAGTTTTAATATTTCCTTCCTACAGTCCAGCATCATGTTCTCCTTCTGGTGCACACAACCTACCATAGAATATCAAAATTAAATAATTTAGTAATTTTGTCAGAATTTTCATACTATTAGAACTTTTGTTTGTGAATATAATTATAATTAATATCCATACCTGAACCAATAAGATGACCTATTTATCCAAAAAAAAAAAAAAGATTTCATGATCCTGAACTACACAGAAGGCTGTGTTCTACATGTTTTGAATGAAATAATGATTAAGAACTCCTTATCCTTGTCCTTAAGGAGCAGAGAACTTAGAAGGGATGTTGCAATCCATGTTTTTATGTAAAATCTGTATTACCAGGAACTGATAACTATTATATACTCAAATGACTTGCAGTTTAGAGGGAAGATTAAAGGGCATTTCAACAGGAATCTTCAAGAAAGACATGACTGAAAAGGCTAGGTTACATCTTGTCTTTGAATCACAAGAAGAATTTCAACCAGTGGAGGTGGGTGTGGGCGGGTCATGGTAGGCTGCCATGGCATTCTACATGGGGAGAAAGGCAGGAGCAATATGGTAGAATGATGAGGGGTGTTCAAAGAGCAAGGAGAGGTGAGCTGGAAGTGTGAACTGGGAGTCAGATCGTGGAGGACCTTGAATTGCTGGCTAAGGATTTGGGTGTTTACTTAACACTCATTAAGAAAGCTCTGAAGAAGATGTAATGGAATTGAAAGAATTCTAAAATAAGAGTTAGGACACCTGGTTCTAGTGCTACTTACAGTTATTTGATATCAAGAAAATTAATCTCTCTAAACCTCATTTTCTTTCCTAGATGAAAGCTTCTTTCATCACTGATATTCTATAATTCCTCAAGGACTTTTGAGCTTGTCTTAGCATAAGCTGGGATCTGGTTAAAAGTATATCATAATAATCCAGAGGTGGGTAATGGTGGTCTACACTAGGGAGGTGGCAATGGAAGAAGTCCATGGTGTCCACAACAATGGAACAAGGACTGCCCTGCTACAGGCTTTACTTAAGAAATTGTCCAAATAAAACTGGAAAGGAAGAAAGAATATGAATGACATTGCCAAGATCTTACCCTGGGGCATAGTGAGTAACTGGAAACAGGGGGACAGGAGAGAGAAATGCAAGAGGATTAAAAAATTGTTAGCCTACATTATCAAGAGAATTTCGGCAACATTAACAGAGGGATTGGGATTTGAAAAGGAAAATATTCTAGAAGTAGGAGGTGATGACAGTTTGCAGGCTTTTGAGTAGGTAGGAGATTGTCTGGGTCAAAATCTCCAGCAAGGAGCTGTTAACTTGACGTGATAGATTTGAGTCATCCCCCCAAAAAGGGAAAATTCAAGATCAGAATTATAAATAAATGTTTCCAAAGAGTTTATAAAGACATAGGAAAACGCTCAGGAAATATTCTCAAGGGGGAAAAGAAACAATATATACATTTTGGTTGCAATGTATGTACATATAGGTTCACAGATAAAAGGTAAAACCAAAATAATCAAAATATTATTATTCAGTCTACATTATGAATATATAAGCGAATTTTATTCTTTATACTTTTTTCTCCCAGTGTTCTATAATGAACATACATTATTCTTATAAACAGAAAAGAAAAACAGTAAAAAAAGAAATGCAAAAATAAAAGTGATGATCAAAAAGTTTCTATTAAATCTTGATCAGATTTTTAACACAAATGTCTCTGAAAAAAAGGTCTGTCTCAGAAATGCTTATACTGACTACAAATCACAGTTCATGAAAGTCCAGTGGGACACAAGGCAAGAATTAATTTTCTCAAGACTACACGGTTCCAGTTATAAACAATGGGCTATTTATTCTTACATTCCTAGTAGAATCAGGTACATTCTACCTGTCTTCTTCCATAACAGGCGTCTGTATTCTTAAAAGAGAAATAGAAGTATATCTGGACATGGAGAAAACCTTTGAGGGAGAAAAGATAACTCTAAGTGTCAAGGTAGAAAACTTGAGCTTCAACAATACAGGACTGCCCCATTAAAATCACTCCATCACCAAGCATTAAAACTGAGACTTCAGTTTTAATTTTATGGTTTAATACATGTTGGCAGCATCTTTTCTCTTAACCCCTGACAAAAAACTATATCAAATATAGGAGGGGTCTTAACTGAAAAAAGAGACACTGTTATTAAATCTAGAATTAAGCAACCTAATTTGTTGGGTCAGATGTAACCAAAGTATAAAAAAAAAAGTAAATATATTGGCTTTGTCTACTCAGAAACTCACATTTATGCTAACATTAACTATAATTAGCCTAGAGCAGAATATAGCAGCTAATCAACAGGATACAGGATTCCAGGATTCCTCTGAAATTGGTTAGTATTTTTCCTTCCTAGCTATCTGGAAGGGAGCTATTTCGGTTACACCAAGTGGCCTGAGACATTCATTTCTCCTAATGAGAATTCTCCTAGGGCCACTTGGATAAGGATAAAAACATAATTGACCCATGTGATGTCATGAATAAAAAGAACAGACAGTGACAGGAACAAAAGAGAGGTCATTCCTTATATATCATTTAGGTGGGAGGCAATTAAGGTGCTAGGTGCTCATCTGCAATTTCTTAGCCCAATGGGAGTGATCACTGGGTCAGCCTAGACTGTTGATCCCACATCTGGAGCACTAGAGAGTAACGTCCAGCTGAGGACTGAATCTAACTTAGAGCAAACCTCCAGAAAGAACTATAGTTGCACCATAATTGACTTTCTAATATCCTCTGCTTATGATCTCACTAGGGTACCAGAAAACAACATAGCATATTGAAAGGAACACAGGTTTTGAAACTACAAAGACCTGGATTTAAATTCCAGTGCCACCATGTGACACTTACCATATGACCTTAGACTAGTCATTTAACCACTTGGAACCTGAGTTTTTGCATCTGTAAAAAATGGGGGGAGAAAATTTTACAGGGGATAAGCATGATAACTGAGATAACCACCTACAAATACTGTAACTGTATCAACTCAATATTAATATAGCAAATTGCCTTGTAACAAAGAACTCTTGTATTAGTCAGGTTCTCCAAGGAAGCAGAACCAATATGAGACAGATGAGAGAGAGAGATATATATATACATACATACATACATACATACAGATACATAGATAAATACATAAGCAGATAGATACATGGAGAGAGAGAGAGAGAGAGAGAGAGAGATTATTAAAGCTGAGAAATCCCAAGATCTAAAGCAAGCAAGTTGGATACCCAGAAGAGCTGATGATACAGTTCCAGTCCAAAAGCCAACAGACTTCAGACCCAAGAAGAACCAATATTTCAGTTTGAGTCCAAAGGTAGGAAAAGACTGATGTTCCAGCACAAGTAGCCAGGTAGAAAGAGATTTATCTTACTTGGCAGGGTGTTAGCCTTTTTGTTTGATTCAGGCCTTCAACTGATTGGATGAGGCCCACCCACATTGGGAGGACAATCTCCTTAACACAGTCCAATGATTCAGATGTTAATCTCATCCAGAAATACCTTCACACACATACCCAGGATAATTCTTCACCAAATATCAGGGCACCCCATGGCCTACTCACGTCGACACATGAAGTTAACCATCACTACAAAATCTTAGTGGTTTCCAAGAAGAATTCATCCTCCTTAAACCAGTGGCTACCCCAGGCATGATCTCACAACGATGGTGGACATGCATGAGAACATGTCCATTTCATGTACAAGCACATTTAAGCATCTGTTCACATCATGTCTGTTAACATCAGATTAACTAAAGCAAGCCACATAGCAAATCCAACATTAATAGAACGTGGAAATATACCCACCTCTGGTAGGAGAAACTGCAAAGCCACAGAACAAAGGGCTTGAATACAGAGAATGGCAAAAACTGTGGACAAATAATACAATTTACTATGGTAACCCATGCCAGGAACATGTTAGATAGTCAAAAAATTTTACTTGTGTGCCTTTCCAACTCCCTCCACCCCAGTTCCACTTGCTGTTTTCCAAGAATTTTCCCATCCCTCTATGCAATGTTCTACGTTGAATACAAATATAATATTTTAAGGAATTAAGATAATGCTATTAATAAGAGAATGCTCTTTCACTCTATGGAAAGTTTCACATACCAGGCAAGATGTTTCCTTAACTGACCCACAGTACCTGTTAGTTCATTGCCCTAAGAAGTTTTACAATCAATTAGGAATGTACAGTGTGTATAAGTAATTTACATCCTATTCTTCAGTGTGTCCTACTTCACACTTGCCTGTTTCAAATTTCACCTGCTGTTATTTTGCTCAATTAACTATGCTCATTCCACAATTATCTAATCTATTTAGTATGTACTAAGAGTCTTTAAAGCTCCTTTCTCATCTTTGCCCTGACTAAATAATTTATCATCTGGCACGTTAACCGTCAGGCCATTCAGCCCAGCTTGTCAGAAACTTCTTTGAAAATATGAACATTTCAAGTTCCAGTGTAGAAGGCATGGATGTTGTACAATTAATTTCTTTTCATGCTGTGACTTGCCGTTTTCTCTTCCTTGTTTTGCTAATCTCAACTCATTTTAAAATCCATGATAGAATTTTAAGTCTCACCACAATGCTGCCAGTTTCTTTGTGTACTTCTTTATGGAACAAATATGAAGATCTTATCAAGATATCAAGAGTCACAATTACTTGAGGCAACATGAAAACCACTCATAAAGAACTGAAGGGTTCATGTGGAATTTTAATCTTTAGAAGCCAATGTTTAACAGGAAGATGGGTATTTAACCCTTAAGATGTCTTATTTCAAAGGAAGAACACTACTTTTATTGCCTCTTCTAGGATCTATCAGGCCCTGTATGGATGTGCTCACTTTTTTCACTTTAATTCTCACCACAACCTTACCAAATTGTTACTGTTATTTCTATTTTACAGATGAAAAAAAATGTATTAACCACAAGGACTCGACCAGGGTTGTCAGCAAAGATGTGAAATTCCTAATGGTTGATTTCAAAGTCTGTCTTTCCTCTAAACCTCACTTAATGGCTCTTTCTCATTCTTTTGTCTATGACTCTTAGTGATAAAGAAAATTTCTCACTATTACATAGCTATATTGGGTATTATATTTCAAAAATAAATTGAAGCAAGAGGACAAAGCACCAGGTTTTTCAAACTATACTCTTCCCTTAAAAAAGAAAAAAAATGCATATATATACATAGATATATATATAAAATATGACTTCCCATGGGAGAGTTCCCCTCCCAATTTGAAAATCAATCCTTTATAATATTAAAATTAGTTCATGAAAATTATCTCCCCTATACCAGTCTCCAAATTCACTAGGCTTATTTACTGTTCTCACCATACAGTAACTCCGGACATTTCTGGTCTGACATTTCTATTAGTAAAAAATTTTGCATATCCATCTCCAAAGCAAGTATATTGATTTATACATTATTTACATGGACTATTTTGATCCATATGCTAAATTTTTCATAAAGCTAATGTTTTTCTTGTTTTCAGGAAACAAACTTAATTAGAAGTTTTAGTATCTTTTCCTCCACGTCCAGGTGGGAGCAAGGGTAGTTAGAGACCAGTGCTGAATCATAAGCTCCTTGAGGTCCTCAACAGTGCCTTGTTTGCCTTTGACTCTGTGAGATTGAGCACAGACCTGGACCATGCTAGGCATGGAACTGAGGCTTGTAAGATGAACAATGGATGATGGAGATGACTTTTTAGGAAAAGATCAGAGCCAAGCCTTTGTTGTACTTCTCTAGCTCCAGAAAAATACCTTTTGTCAAGAGCACATTGGGAAAAAAAAATTAAAGAAAAGAACACATCAGGCCTTACATTCTTTCCTCAAATAATCTGAATTTTCTCATGAAATGAATCTGGCTTGCCGCCATAACACTCAAATCTCCACTCTAAGATGAAATGGTTCCTAGGAAAGGGCACTGGCATGAGACTTCGAGATTTGAGTTTCAGCCCTTTTACTGGCTTAACTTCATGCCTTTGCACAAGTCAATCCAGCCCTCTGAGTCCCTTTTGTACCAACTATTACAGAATCATGGAATGGATAATTATGAATAACACTGCAGCTATACCATCTAAATAAAGACTGCTTGTAATTTTTTTCTAAAAAAACGTTATATTGTATATATTCAAAGATTTATATTATATAAAAACCTTGAAAAAATAGTTACTTGAACTAGTCTGAGACTGAGAAAAAAATCCAAAAGCTATTCCTTCTTCTCTGTATTCCTCAGTAAACAAGCAAATTATGCCCAGAGGTGAGTAAGGATGTGGCTAGGTCCAAACATGGTTAAGGGTTGTAAGAGGTACCATCCTTCAGCAACTCCCGTGTAAACACACTGTGTAATAAATTCCCAACTGTTTCCCCATGAAGCCTACCTTTGTGGTAGAGTCTCTAAGGAGAGATAAAGACAATCAATCTAAGGCTAACAGGTGATGCAATAAGAACCAAGTCATAAATTTATTTGTTCTGGTCTGTTTCTGTTCAGGGAATGGATGCAACTTGATTAAATTACAAAAATGCTATTATAGGAAAAGACAAATAAAGGAGCATTGGGGTTAGGGGAGGAGAGACTCTTTCTTAGAGTAGCTGAAAATTTCCATTTTCCAAGAAATAACATTTATTTATGTAATTAAATATATCATGTAAATCGTTCTGCCAGACACACATTGTATCTAAAAATCGCCTCTTGGGGTTTTGTCAGACTCTGATGTCTCAAAGCCCACACTAATGTGAAGGATTGAAATAAGTTATGTTGAATAAATAGAAAATTCTACCATCAGATGGCAATTTTCTGTCAGAGATCTGCCCTTTATCTCTTGAATTAGATCTAGTTGCCTTCCCAGAAATAAGCATTCTTATCAGAGATTGAAGTAGTCCCAATACAAAAGAAAAAGTTTAAATGCTCTACAGTTTCACAAAGCAACCTTCTGACTTCCCAATATTTATTACTTTGACAGAAAGTAAAGTGTACATTTTAATACGTATTCAGCAGGATGAAAATAGAATCCTTAATTTTTTTTCCTTCGTGTAATGGTTTGCTTAAGGAAACTCCACAATCAAATGTTCTCTGTAAGAAAGGCTGCTTGCTGGACAATCTCCTGGTGAATAAAGTGGATTGGGGGAGATTTTCCTTCACAGGAGCAGTTCTATGGCTTTTTTTCTCATTCTACAGTGTTTCCCACCAAGGATGTAAGACTCAGAGCAAGGAATGCCCAAAGCCAGCTTTTGAGCCCCTACTAACAGCCACGTGATCTCAGGGAGGTCATCTGAGTGTGGATAAGACAGCATTATTCCCTTTTTATAGCTGAGTAAATTGAGGCGCAAAAAAGGTAAAATAACTTGCCCAAATCCAGATAGCTAGCAATGACCAGTGTCTGTTTACCCCAAAGCTCACTATATCATGCTAGCGTGTGGACAACCTGCTGATATCCTGAATGCTCCAGTCTTGTTTTCATCTCAACAGTGATGGAATAAAATAGAATTCCTCCAGACACTCCTGTTACCTCATATAAGATTAACCCTTTACTCTTGATTTGACTTTACATTGTGGGAATTTTTTTAATATTTAAAATTGAACACAACTTTTTTCCTCTGAAAACAAAGCCACACGTCCTTAATGAATCATGCACCCACAAAATGTTTAAAACCAGGAAAAGTGAGTTACCCAGATGTATAAAGAAATCTACTCTAGTAATAACTTTCTCCTTAAGAATTTACAGTGTCTTCATATTTATCATCTCATTCCTTATAACATCTTTCTATAAAACCTAATTACCACATTTCATGATTGGTCATAGTTTCCAAAGACAGCTATTTCTAAACTAGCTCATCCAAAGAAACCACAGGAGGAGAGAAAGATTTATTTCATTGTCTTAGCTTTAGCACAGGCTTTTCCTAAATAAAAACAACTGAAGAATGGAGAGTACTTGTTCTAGTTGAATGTAATTCTAACCAATACCTATAACTCACTAGCTTTTCACAAAGTGCTTCTTTCCATTCTCTCACTGCTGCCTGCTCCCTCCTTTCCCTCAAAGAAAATTTGGACAGATTCTAGAGTCATAATCAAGTAAATTTCTCCATCATTCTCACAACATACAATGCAGACACACATGTGCATGCATGCACATACTTATTTATTTATTTATTTATTAGAAAAGCTACAATAATATGTCTTTCCTTACTAAAGGCTGGTGATTCTGCAAGCCAGGCAAGAAGAATTTGTCATTTTCACTAGGATTCCACAAGTTTTGAATTTCTCAAAATTTCCTTTCCTTAAAAACTAGTGAGTAAAGCAACACATACAGTTATATAGAAAAAAAAAATACTGCTGTCCATGCCTTTAAACATAACTAGACTAGTAATTAGCCTCTGAATTTGATAATGAAATTAGCCTTAGGAGGTTACACAGGTACTCATATTATTCAACATGTCCTTAGCCAGCTCAAGCATAAATTTTCATGGCATTTAATAGATATTCACTGCAACAAGGGAAAAGGGATGGAAAGAGATATCCTCAGAGTCTCAAATAAAGAGACTAAGATCTACCCAAATGCACAGTTGTGGCCCCGCTGTTGTGGATCAGATTTACCTGGAATAAGAGGCCTTATTATGGCGTCCAAATGTAACCATTTATTACCTCAAAGCCTGGTTATCTACACCTTTGTACAGGTTATCATATGAGTAAAAAAAGATTTTCACCACTTGTTATTTTACCTTATTATCATGTAGAAGATCACATCGATGCAAATTACCCACACTGGTATCAACTCATCAAGTAATTTTTGCTCTTACTATAAAACACATATTCCATCCCTTTGCCCAAAAGCTGTCCCTGTGATTAAAAAGGATTCTTAGAAAAAGAAATGTAATCCAAACTGGAAATGAGAACCATCACTGAGTCTCCAACTTTTCTCTTAGATGAAAAAAATATGAATTTAGAAGTATCTTTATTACTTCTCTTCCAGACACCTATCAAATACGACATCAGGGAGAAGCTGCATAGACGCCTCACAAGAGGAACCTCTCTAATTTATATTTATCATTGTGATTATCACCAATGAGTTCCTGGGTAATACATAGCTTCCCTCTACATGTAACAAGTGGTGCTGGGCAAAACCCTGTCCATTTTCCTAAGACATGAGTTAGTTTGCTAGGGATGCCATAACAAAGTACTACAGATTAGGTGGCTTAAACTACAGAAATTTATTGTCTCACAGTTATGGAGGCTATAAATCCAAAATCAAGGTATCACCAGGGTTGGTTCCATCTGAGGGCTAGAAGGGAAGTATCGGTCCCAGGCCACTTTCCTTGGCTTGTAGATGGCTGTATGCTCCCTATGTCTCTTCATATTCTCTTACATCTATGTGCATCTCCATGTCCAAATTTCCCCTTCTTATGAGGACACCAGTCATGTTGGATTAGGGCCCACCCTAATGAGCTCATTTTAACTTAATTATCTCTATAAACATTCTATCGTAACATAAGGTCACATTCTGAGATACTGGAAGTTAGGACTTCAACATATGAATTTGGAGTGGACACAGTTCAGCCCATAACAAGACACTGCTACCTAAATATCATGCACAGTTTAGGAGAACCGTGTCACGTTTTATGCAGTAAGTTACTGATTTTTATCATCACCAAATTTTTATAAGAAACTGTTGCAGATACAGGAGATCCAAATAGCATAAGCACCCAAATTCTGCCCTCAAAAGCTAACCAATCTTTGAGAAACTGGACACATACAATGTGAGATAGTATTACGATGAATAGTGAGATAGAATTTTATAAATTGTATTACATTCTTTCATTTACTTTTGATTTTAATTATACATTTATCAGTGCAACCAAACTTGACGTGCTTGAGCAACCACAGCAGAAATCACAGCCATGACTTAGAGTGAATAGAGGCCAAGTACAAACAGAAACACCACCCGGAAATTGTTTTTAAGTGTAATAGGCCAGTATCAGAGCTCAATGTACAATAATATATCAACAGAACCTTTGTGTCTGGTTTACTTGCTCTGGATGCTAGTTTCGACACTTGTGCTAGCAAGAGATGCAACTGCCAGCTGTTATACAGGTCATCTTATTTGGTTTTCCCAGCACATGTATTGTAAATTTACAAATGAGGACAATGAAGCTCAGGAGCCCTTAGTTGACGTGGCCAAGGTTATACCACAACTTGGCACCAAAAACAGGTCTAGATCTTGGGTTCTTCTGCTTCTCCTCACTGTTCTGCTTCTCATAAAGTGGGTAAGGAGTGCAAACCTTGCATGGATAAGATTGCTTTATTTTTTTTAACATCTTTATTGGAGTATAATTGCTTTACAATGGTGTGTTAGTTGCTGCTGTATAACAGTGAATCAGCTATACGTATACATATATCCCCATATTTCCTCCCTCTTGTGTCTCCCTCCCACCCTCCCTATCCCACCCCTCTAGGTGGTCACAAAGCACCGAGCTGATCTCCCTGTGCAATGCAGCTGCTTCCCACTAGCTATCTATTTTATATTTGGTAATGTATATATGTCAATGCTACTCTCTCACTTTGTCCCAGCTTACCCTTCCCCCTCCCCATGTCTTCAAGTCCATTCTCTATGTCTGTGTCTTTATTCCTGTCCTGCCCCTAGGTTCTTCAGAACCATTTTCTTTTTTTTTTTTTTTTTTTAGACTCAATATATATGTGTTAGCATACGGTATTTTGGTATTTGTTTTTCTCTTTCTGACTTACTTCACTCTATATGACAGATTCTAGGTCCAACCACCTCACTACAAGTAACTCAATTTCGTTTCTTTTTGTGGCTGAGTCATATTCCACTGTATATACATGCCACATGGTTTCTCAGTCAATCTGCACCTGCTCCAGGTAGCTGTCTCGTAAATGTGTTTTGTGGGTCACAAGGCCTATCAGTGAAAGGCTGTGAGTGAATCAATAAGAACAATTTAAAATGAATGCTCTACCGGTGTTGGGCCAGGAACAATCTACCTATCTTATTACATGAAAAATGTACTTATAAATTCTATTATAGACAGTCAGCTAAAAAAACAAACAAAAACAAAACAAAAAAACCCCCAGCATTCTTTGGAACCATTTCTGTTCCCACAGCCTTGATATCATGTTTACAAATCTGTTGCTATAGTTTCATGCATTCACACAACAGTTTCCTACATGTATGGGTCTTGTTGCTACTATGATGAATAGACACAGAATCAGAGCAGCTGTAGAGGAGAGAGAGAAATATAATGGAACAGTCATTAGAGTAGTTGAGCTTACACACTGGAGATTCTCAAACCAGAGGAGTCCTGTCCCTAAGGAGACCTCAGAATCACCTCACATGATAGACTGTCCCCAGATGATGACAATGATCCCTCACATCCCGATGTTCTTTCACTAATGTAATTGTGTCCTTTTCTCATCAAGAGCTGGTGTCTATTTCCCCTCCACTTAAAGCCGGGCTGACCCTGTGACTTTTTTTGACTTTGGTGCTTTTTGAGTTTGGGATCTCCATCTTAAGAGAACTTACAACTTCTATTTTTACCTTCTTGGAAGCCAGACGTCACGTAAAGAAGCTGGGGTGAATGATGAATTACCATGTGGACAGAGAATGCTCCCAGCCTCCTAGGCATCCTCAACAAGGCCCCAGACACGATGGTGTGAGTGAAGCCATCTTGGACCTTCCCACCCCCCCAGCTGCCAGCTGAATGCAGCAACCTAAGTGAGGCCAGGGAAGACTAGCAGAAGAACCATTGTGCCAGTCCACCAATCATGAGAAATTAAATGTTTGTTGCTTTAAACCATTCAGTTTGGGATTGGTTTGTTAGAGAAATAAATACCTAAAACACCTGAGAGATTTTCTGAAATACCCATGCATCCCTAATTTACTCCCTTGGACTCTGATGTGCTACTTACCTTCCCAGGAACTTGAGATTCATCAAGTAAGAATCAATAATATGACCTTTTCTTGCTTTCAGTTTGTTCAAGTGAAGACAATTAGCCACAGTACAAGGCAACTTGTGGTAAGTGTCATAATTTAGGGGCACAAGAATTTTATATTTTATCAGAAGTGCACCCCACTCTTGTCAAAGGAATTGAGAATTTCTACTTTAAGGAACAATTAAAAATAATTCTCATTCAACAACAACAAAAAATAATCACATTTATTTTTAAAATGAGCAAAAGACTTGAATAGACACTTCTCCAAAGAACATATACAAATGGCCAGCAAGCATATGAAAAGATGCTTAATATTACTAATCATTAGGGAAATACACATTAAAACCATAATGAAATAACCACCACATACCCATGGAGATGACTACTATCAAAAAAAGAAACAAAAAATAACAAGTATTGACAAGGATGTGGAAAAATTGGAACACTTGTGTATAGTTGGTAGGAATGTAAGATGATGCAGCTACTGTGGAAAACAGTAGGGTGGACCTCAAAAAATTAAATATAGAAATTCCATATGACCCAGCAATTCTACTCCTGGGTATATATCTGGAAAAAAAGGAAAATGTTAATTCAAAAAGACAGGTGCACCATAATGTTCATAGCAGCAGTATTTACAATAGCCAAGATATGGAAGCAACACCAAGTGTCCATCACAGACAAATGGATAAAGAAGATGTGATATATATGTATAGATATGTACATATACATCATGGAATATTACTCAACCATAAAAAGTAATTAAATTATGTCATTTGTAGCAACATGGATGGACCTAGAGAATATTATGCTTAGTGAAATAAGACAGAAAGACAAATACTGTATGCCATCAATTATATGTGGAATCTAAAAAATAAAACAAGCAAATGTATATAGCAAAACAGAAACAGACTCACAGACATAGAAAACAAACTAGTGATTACCAGGTGGAGAGGGAAGGGCGGAGGGGCAAGTTAGGGGTATGGGATTAAGAGATACAAACTACTCTTATAAAATAGATAAGCAACATGGATATATTGTACAGCACAGGGAATTATAGCCATTATCTTGTAATAACTTTTAATGGAATATAATCTGTAAAAATACTGAATCACTATGCTGTACACCTGAAACTAATATAATATTGTAAATCAACTATACTTCAATTTTAAAAAGAAGAAAGATACTCCATTGTAGAGTAGCACTGACATATATACACTACCAAATGTAAAATAGATAGCTAGTGGGAAGCAGCTGCATCACACAGGGAGATCAGCTCGGTGCTTTGTGACCACCTAGAGGAGTGGGATAGGGAGGGTGGGAGGGAGATGCAAGAGGGAGGGGATATGGGGATATATGTACGCATATAGTTGATTCACTTTGTTATACAACAGAAACTAACAAAGCAATTGTACTCCAATAAAGATGCTTAAAAAAAGAAAAACTCCTAAAAAAATTTATATTCACACAAAAACCTATCCATGACTATTCATAATTGCAAAAACTCAAATACCCTTCAACTGATGAATGGATAAACAAACTATAGTACATCCCTACTATGTGATGCCTCAGTTTCCCCAGGGCAAATGGAACCATATGAAGAGATTACTTCTGAGAAGATGTGGATAGAAACACATAGATCTCAGTTTTGTGCAGTATTTCTTTCTGACACATATCCCATCAAACACTGTGACCAGGAAGCTTCCTGGCAGAAATGAAAAGAGCAGGTCTATGCCATACAGATAATGGGCAAAATAAAGGATGTGCTCCATGTGGTTTGAGATCAGTCTATTCTCAATCACATTGGAGAAATGAGACCTAGGTAGAAGTAAAGAATGAATAAATGACCAATCTCTGTCCTCAAGAAACTCAAAGTTTAGGAAGGAATTGTTCACCAACAAATGGCAACTGTCCAATATAATAGATGGAGTAAGAGTAACATGTAGTGAGCCATGGAAATACAAGGAAGGGGATGATCCACGGAATCAGAGAAGGCCTAAGAGAGGAGACGATAGCTGGGTTTCATTTTTAACAATCCTGTTACGCCACCAAGGAAATGTAACTTAAAACCTTGAGATACCACTTCACACATACTAGGATGGCTAATTAAAAAAGACAGATAATGACAAGTTTTGGTGAGGATATTGAGAAATTGGAACCCTTGAACACTACTGATGGGAATTTTAAATGGTGCAGTTACTTTTGATACAGTTTGATACTCCTCAAAAAGTTAAAAAGTAGAGTTACCATATGACACACCAATGTCACTTGTAGGTATACAGCAAAAAGAAATGAAAGCATATATGCACACAAAATTCTGTATACAAATGTTAATAATAGCCCCTAATAGAAATAACCCAAATGTCCCTCAACTGATGAATGCATAAATAAAATGTGGTACATCTATACAGTGGAATATTATTTGGTAATAAAATGAAGTACTGATACATACTACAACATGGATGAATCTTGAAAATATTATTCAAAGTGAAAGAGGCAAGTCACAAAATGCCACATATGAATGATTCCATTTATATGAAACGTGCATAATAGGCAAACCCATAGAGACAGAAAGTAGAAGTGGTTGCCAGGAGCTGGAGCGAGGAGAAATGGAGAATAACTGCTAGTGGATATGAGGTTTCTTTTTGGAGTGATGAAAATATTCTGAAATTGATTATGAATAAATTAAAGACCATTGAATTGAACACTTTTAATAGGTAGATATTATGAAATGTAAATTACATCTCAATATAGCTATAAAAAAGTTCTGAAGGAAATATGACAAAATTCTAATGTTTCTTAATCCTTTTGTGCGTTGGGGAGTAAGTGTAAGTTCATCAGAAGACAGAAAGGGAATTGAACTCCAGGGTAGAGAACGTGGTCCAAGGCACGGAGGCATTAAAGAGCATGTTGTATTGAGGGATTAGTGAGAAATCCAGTATGGTCCTGGAAGGGTATGGAAAGTATGAAGTGGTAAGAGCTTAGGCTGGAAAGAGGTTTTCATCTTTGGAATTTGCATCAAATTCTGAGTTTGCCCTGAAGGTAACTGAGAACCATGAAATGTTTTTAAGCAAGAGAGTGAGTCATATTTTAGGAATATTTGTCTGGCAGTGTGGAGTGAATTGCTGAGGTAGTGACTGTAAGCAAGAGAGACCAGTTGGAGGGTGGCTATGATCATCTTCATGAGACCTGACAAGGACCCGACACATGATAGTAGTGAAGATGGACAAGAGGGAACATATTTGAAAGCTAGTTACAAAAACTCGAAAAGACCAGAAAAGTCACTTACGATGCTAAGATTTCTAGGTTGGGAGAATAAGTAGATGCTGTTAGCAGTTTTACCCTTTATAGTAAAAGCCAGCAAATTTGGGATGCAGTGTCCATGAAAATGCACCAGTGGGATCTCCTGCTGCAGGGGCATAAGGACTGAAGGCTCAGGTGCTCTGAATTCACCAATTTGTTAGCACCAAGGTTGCGCTTCCCCTGGGGTGCTCTCAGCCAATGATTGATGTGGTAGGAGCACTAAGGCAGGTCCCTTCCTGCAAAATGTGGCCCTACTCTGAGAGGCAAATTTAACTCAAGGACTTCTTACTGAAACTTGCTTAGAATGGTGCTACAGTATGAGGCTCCCTCTCTCCTTCACCAAGGTCAGACCTGCATGGCTCTGACAGCTCTCTCAGTCTCTTCCAGCTCCCTCCCATTTTTCCCTTACAGGTTGCTCTAGACTGAATGTTTATGTCTCTCCAAAATTCATATGTTGAAATCTTAAGCCCCAATATGATGGTATTAGGAGTCAGGACTTTTTTTTTTTTTTTTTTTTTTTTGCGGTATTTGGGCCTCTCACTGTTGTGGCCTCTCCCGTTGCGGAGCACAGGCTTTGGACACACAGGCTCAGTAGCCATGGCTCACAGGCTCAGCCTCTCCACGGCATGTGGGAGCTTCCTGGACCGGGGCACGAACCCATGGCCCCTGCATCGGTAGGCAGACTCTCAACCACTGCACCACCAGGGAAGCCCGGAGTCAGGACTTTTGATGGTGTGTGCTGCACCCCTATGTTCATAGCAGCACTGTTCACCATAGCCAAGACATGTAAGCAACCTAAATGTCCATCGACAGATGAATGGATAAAGAAAATGTGGTGTATATGTACAATGGAATACTACTCAGCCATAAAAAAGAATGAAATAATGCCATTTGCAGCAACATGGATAGAACTAGAGATTATCATACTAAGTGAAGTAAATCAGAAAGAGAAAGACAAATACCATATAATATCACTTATATGTAGAATCTAAAATATGACCCAAACAAACTCATCTACAAAACAGAAACAGACTGACAGATATAGAGAACAGACTTGTGGTTGCCATGGGGGAGGGGACGGAAGGGAGGGATGGAGTAGGAGTTTGCGATTAACAGATGCAAACTAATATATATATGATAGATAAATAACAAGGTCCAACTGTATAGCACAGGGAACTGTATAGCACAGGATACTATCACAAATATCCTGTGATAAACCATAATGGAAAAGAATATAAAAAATTTCTATATATATATATATATATAACTGAATCATTTTGCTGTACAGCAGAAATTAACACAACATTGTAAATCAACTATACTTCAATTAAAAAGAAAAAAGATCTTTAGGGGTATGACTAACTCCATTTTGTCAGCTCCATCTTAGACCCACAGTCCTACCCACTCCCTTCTCTATGTAACTGAACTTTAGCCTACTCACAAGGAATGTGCCCAAGGCAGATAAATTCCTCATCAACTTTTACCCTTGCCTTCATCTGATATGAAAACTGGAAGAGTGTCTTTTTCTGATACAGATGGTTAATGGTCATGAGACCCCTGGTGAGGAAGGAAAAAATTCCAGTTCCAGTCAGTACAGACAGGCTTCTCACTTGATAGTCAAATACTATTTTTAGTGTTGGTCCCTTTAAATCCCGCTGTACCCCTTTCAGTGATGCGCAGTGCAGCTGTGAATGCCTCTGGATCTTCTGGCTGCCTGCCCCATTTTTCCTGCCTGTATGTAACTTACCCACAACAAACTTCATAATTGCACTTTAGGGAGTTGCACACTCAGTTTTTCAGTCTCAAAGTTCCTTCTCAGTTCAGAGAATATTACTCAATATCTCTGTCTCCCAACAGGAAGATTAGAGCATGAGGGTGAAGCCTTCATGAATGGGATTAGTGCCCTTACAAAAGAAAAACCCAGTGACCTCCCTCACCCCTTCCTGCATGTGACAATACAGTGAAAAGACAGCCACCTGCAACCCAGAAGACGTTTCTTACCAGAACCCAACCGTGCGGGCAACCTGATCTCAGACTTCCAGCCTCTAGAACTGTAATAAAGCTCTGTTGCTCATAAGCCACCCAGGCTTTGGTGTTCTGTTACAGTGGCTCACACTGACTAGGACAGAAGCTGGTACTGAGAGGTGGAGGTGCTGCTTTGACAAATACCTGAAAGTGTGGAAGCATCTTTGCAACTGGTAGAATCTGGAAGAGCTTTGAGGTGCATGCTAGAAAAAGCCTCCATTGCCACAAGAAGACTGTTAAGGGCAATGGTGCTGAGAGCTTATAAAGGAGAGGAGAGCTCCAGGGAAAGCCTCAGTCTTCTTAGAGATTACCTAACTAGCCATGAACAGAGTGTTGGCAGAAAGGTGGACAGTCAAGGCCATCTTAATGAGGTCTCAGATGGAAATGAGGAACATGCTATTGGACAATGGACGAAAGGTGATCCTTGTTATAAAGTGGCAAAAAAACTTGGCTCAATTGTGGAAGGTAGAATTTGTGAGCAATGAAATTGGATAGTTAGCTGAAGTGATTTCTAAGCAAACTGTTGAAGGTGCAGCTTGGCTCCCCGTGACTGCTTATAGTAAAATGTGAGAAAGGAGAAATGACTTTACAAAAGAATTGTTAAGCAAAAAGAAACTAGTTGAAGTTCTAGTTTTAAGATTTGGAAAACTCTCAGACGGTGGATATTGCAAAACATGAGAGCGTGTTGGGAAGGGAACACTAGGGTGTGGCCAAGTGACCATCTGATGAAGATTTTAGTCTGAGTGTGAACCATGGACTTAGTCACCTATTGCAACAGAAGCCAGGCGCTATTCTCCAAGCCTGTGGAAGAATGACCTCAAAGTCAATTCAGAGAGCATCAGAGTTGCCAGTCTACCACAAGCCCAGAGAAAGGAAGGAGGGTCGGGGAGCAGAAGGGACCACATGATTTCAAAGTCAAAAGACTGGCGCCTGTGGGTCCTGGTACAGCATGGGCTGCTTTGGCTGCCCCTCTGGAGGACACAGGCAGCAAATTTTGGCAGTTTCCATGTGGGCCTGAGGGACATGGCTGCCTCCACCTGGATTTCAAAGGATGAGACTTGTCTAGCAGAGCCTCTGGCACAGGACCCCAACCTTGGAGAGCCCCAGGGTCTGGGCAGAAAGCTGCTACGAGGCCATCCCACTGAGCCATGGGGCAACAATGCCATCATAGTTGGGCCTGGAAGGCAGAGCACTGAGCCAAAGAGAATTATTCACAAACCTTAAGATCTCATAGCATTTGCTGTGGAGTTTGGACTTAACTTGGAAGCAGTCTATCCTGTGTTTGTCCCACCTTCATATTTTGGAAGTACACAACTTGTTTGGTTTCACAGATTCACAGCTGGAGAGGAATTGGCCTCATAATGACTGTACCTTGAGTCTCACCCATATCTGATTTAGATGATACTCTGACAAGAGTTTGAACTTTATACTTCAGTTGATGCTGGATTGAATTAAGACTTTTGTAGCTGTTGAAATGGAATGAATGTATTTTGCATGGACATGAATTTTGGGGGACCAGCAGTGGAATGTTGTAGATTAAACATATGTGTACCCCCAAAATT
Source organism: Mesoplodon bidens (assembly GCF_964165515.1). Classification (NCBI taxonomy): domain Eukaryota; kingdom Metazoa; phylum Chordata; class Mammalia; order Artiodactyla; family Ziphiidae; genus Mesoplodon; species Mesoplodon bidens. The sequence continues at coordinate 135,888,308 of NC_138161.1, forward strand.
CATATGTTGAATTATTAACCCCCATATGATGGTATTAGAAGTGGGGATCTTTTGAAAGGTGATTAGGTCTTAAGGGCAAAGCTCTCATAAAGGAGATCAGTGCCCTCATAGAAGACAACCCAGAGAGTTTCCTTTGCCCCTGCAGCCATGTGAGGACAATAAGAAGTAAGTCATCTATGAGCTAGGAAGTGGATCCTCATCAGACACCAAATCTCTCGGCACTCTGATCTTGGAGTTCTCAGCATCCAGAACTGTGAGGAATAAATTTCTATTGTTTATAAGCCACCTAGTCTATTGTATTCTGTTATAGCAACCCAAACAAACTAAAACACAGGTGTTTTCTCCAATAAATTTCTTGCAATCTAATCCCATCTTGGTATCTGCTTCTCAGAAGATCCAAAATAATAAATAGAGGAAAAGAGATGAAAATAATGCTCCTTATTCCTTTAGACTAGTTTCATTTTTTTTCATTGAAATTCAACATTCACTCAACAATATTTTTGAAAACCTATACAATGATCCATAGAGTAACTGAAATCAAATACCACAAAGGATTTCTTGGTTATAGTTGTTTTCCAAGGTTCTGTGATTTTGTATTACGTATTAATGACCTGGCCTTGGTTCAGTAAACATTTTATAGAGAAATATCATATAAAAATAAACATTGTATAATACTAAGGGAACAAAAACAAAGTTAAAACTTTAAGGTTTCCCCAAATATTTTAAATGTATTTATGTACAAAGAGAGAGAAAAGACTAAAAGAAAATAACAACCAAAACTTGAATGTTGATTTCTGAGAGGTAGAAATTATGAATTATGGGTTAGAATTATGAGTAACTTTCCGTGTTTACTCTCTTCATTATATTTTTTAATTATCCAAAATTGCTGAAACAAACATTTTGGTAATGAGCAAGATGTCTATTCTTTGAGGTTACCTATAGAAAGAACTAACTTCTTTGAGGCAGATAAGAAAAGATTACTTTCTAGTATCAGAGACCTTGGCTAGACTCTTTTAGTGTGTCGCCATGGGAATTAAAATAAAAATAAGAATTGCTATGATTTTTTTTAAATCTAGAAAGATCCACATATAGTGTTGAATCTCCTAGATTATCTGAATCATCACTCTGCAGTTCTATGTATATGTTCTCATAAGTCTTACTATTAAAACCAGGTTTAAGAGCTCACCCTTACAAACTGTGCTATAAACTATGAAAAACCACTCTCTTAAATACAAGAATAAATATGCCCCCAATGCTCATTAACACTGAAAAGATATTTAAATTCAACATAATCCTTGAAAGAAAATTTAGGGGCAGCGATGTCTGTGCCTGAGGTGCACTTCAGTTCCCTTTCCACTACACCATTGGTTTTTTTTTCCTTCTTGGTCTTCTTCATAAAAACTCATCCCTTCACCCTGGCTGCTATTTTTGCCCACAGCAAGAAAGTCAGATGTGGCATAAGCCTGTACCGAAAAGATAAAAAGTAAATGACATTACACTTCTATCCTTGGGAGACATGACTTTGCTTGCTTCATTATGTCTATGGCTATTGTGCCACTCAATTACTCAACCAGAATCCAGTGAAGAATAAAACATAAATGTTTTATAACTCTTGCCAACACCCTGAACAACCAGTCAACTAGAGCTCCAGATTAAAAGACCCAGTAGATATAGAAAAATGAAGGTGACCATTCAAGAAATTTGGTGCAAAGAAGTCATCAAGGTGTAAGAAATAGCATTATTAGAAAAATGGAATCATTTTCTTTTCTTTAAGAAGACAAATTTCACTGCTTAAAAGACTGCACAGGGGGCTTCCCAGGTGGCACAGTGGTTGAGAGTCTGCCTGCCGATGTAGGGGACACGGGTTCGTGTCCCGGTCCGGGAAGATCCCACATGTCACGGAGCGGCTGGGCCTGTGAGCCATGGCCGCTGAGCCTGCGTGTCCGGAGCCTGTGCTCCGCAACGGGAGAGGCCACAACAGTGAGAGGCCCGCGTACCGCCAAAAAAAAAAAAAAAAGACTACACAGTATTCAGTTTGAAATACAGATCTCTGGGCCAAAATCTCCAGGTTTAAGCTCTTGCTGTAATACACTGGACCAAGATTGCTGTGTCTAGGTAGCTCTCAGTGAATGGTGAGAGCCATTTGATTTTGTGAGAAGGGAAATAAATCTGGAAAATACAGAGACTATTTTGGAGGAACCAAGTAATCTTTTATGCATTGCTATGAATTTGACTAGTGTTCCCAGTCTCAAATTAGTATATTAAAAAAAAAAAGGTAAATACTTTAGTTACACAAAACCAACAGGACTTGAAATGTAAGCAATCTCATTTCACAATACAGAGCAACAATGGCAAAAATAAAGCAGATCATTATTACAATGTTCTCTATTAATTATTCACATGTAATATAACAATATTGGACTGAGAATTAAAGAAAGCCAAGTTCTAATCTCAGATCCACCCTCTACCAGCTGTACTAATTACAGCAAGCAAACTGAACTTTGTCAGTTTCCTCATCTACAAAATGGGTTTAATAATACCTGCCCTGTCAACCTAAAGGAATTATTTGAGATTTGAATAAGAAAATGGCATAAAAGTGCTTTGAATATCATGAAGCATTACTTAAAGTAAAAATTATTATTACTTCCAAATTATTAATGTATAGCACATGGGAAATATGGCAATGTGAATTTCTACTCCTCAGCAGTGTCAGATAGAATGCTCTCTCTCTCTCTCTCTCTCTCTCTTTGTCTCCCTCTGCCCGCGAACACACACACACATACACACCATCCCTTATCAAAGCCAGCTATGAAGAACAACTTGGGTGATAAAAGAAATAATAATATTTAAGAGCACATTAAAGACATCTTTAACTCATTAAAGAAAAAAAAAATCTGTGTTTTCTGGGAAGGGGAAAAGGTGATCAGGTGTGAAGATGTTGGGTGTGACATGCCTGAGAAACATCCAAAGATGTGAGGAAACAGATTAGGAAAGAGATCTGTATGGGAAATAGAAATTAGTGAATTGTCAACATAGAGTTTACATTTAAAGCCATTGTAGTAGGTAAGATAAGGCTAAGAAAAGAGAACAGGAGACTAGGATATTGCTGTTGAAACTGCTGAGTTGTGGAGAAAACGAGTTTTGTGGGTGCAACACTTCTGAGAAGTCAGGTAAATACAAGAATGAAAAGTATCTTTGGGATTGGTATTTTATTAAAACCGTTTCAACCACTCTATTTCTAGGAAATTATTCTAAGGAAATAATTAGAGAAGCACAGATGCCATTAGGTAAAAAGGTGTCACAGAATTCTTTATAATAGGAAAATAATCTAAATGACTGAAAATAATTGATTAAATTATGTTTCGTCTATAAATAGAATGCTATTAAGTCATTTTAAATGTTTTTGAAGAATGTATAAGTAAGTATACAGGAAAATTTTCAGGATATTTTTTAAAAAGCAGAATACAAAAATACATAGCATGATTTCAAATTTTGTAAAAAAAAGTCACAAATATAGGATTCCACACAAAATATTTTTAAAGACAATATATCAAATTCATCTCTATGCAAAGTTATGGATGATTTCTATTATGTTTTTTAGTTTTCACAATATTTCTACTGTGACTGTGTATTACTTTAATAGAGAAGAAACTATAAATTATACACATGTTTTAATAAGAGGTTGCCTATGCACCTCTGACCACCCTATAGTTTTTAGTGATAGTAAAACCATTTTTCACAATTCAAATATGTTTCAAGTAATGTATCTAACCAGTCGAAGATGTTTTTTATTTTTATAATAAAGGTGGAAAATATTGATCCAAAAATATTTTTTCACATGCCAAAAATCCAGAAATAGCAAAATTAAAGCCACCAAGTCAATAAATAGTAAGAGTTGATTGTGTATATAAGAACATTTTGCAAGCTGGGAACTTCCTAATTCCAAGACTGATATGAAGCTTAGGAGCAAGAAGTTACAAGATGGACTGTAAAGTGAAACTGAGAAAGTTGTTAACCTTTACAATGATTGATTATTATAGTGAGGGTTTTCAGGCAGCAGGGTATTGGTGAAAAGTAATTATCTCATACGTTTTTAAGGAAGATGACTTGTTGTTTTTATGATGGTCAGAGGCATTTACAAGAAATGACCTAAGTTAAGTTTTGTTTATGTTCATAAAGCAAGCTAGATTTAGTTTTGCTTATGTGTCTTAAATGCTTTTGTCTGCTTGGGAAAGTCTCAAGTCTGGTCTCCATTTTGTATTGAACACATAAAATAAATTTAGGTTACAGGGAAAAGACGGGAGAGAATGAATGAGCCATGGGACAATCAAGGAAGAATACTAGAAAATAAATGATCTCCAAGACTTCTTACAAGTACCAAACCTTACGCTCAGAAAGGCCAGCCCCTTGTAGGAAGAGTTGCAGAGAGATGGTGACGTTTCACTTCTTCTAAAGCCAGGACACCTGCATCTCTATTTCTTTAGCAGATTATGCTGCTGACGCTGCTAACTGGATAAAAAAAGAGACCCAAAATTCCCTCCCAAAAGTTAAAATTCTATATCCCTTTCTTTGTAAAGTGATATAAATGAAACTAAAACAACAGCAACAGAGAATAAAGGAAAATAATTGATCTAGATTCTTGGTTTCAGAACTCAATGTTCAAATCCATCACCCATCGAAATGACACTTGGGGAGGAGTCTTAGACATGTAGATAATAGCTTCCAGCTAAAAAATGAAAGAGCAGTACAGTAGGTTTTGAATGGGTCATTGAGTTCCTGGCCTGGAGCAAGTCAGTCTGCTTAAAAAAGAAAAAAAAAAAAAGTCTGTTTCTCACAATGTTACCATGCTTTCAAAATCAGAATTTAAAGTTTGTAATAAAAGACAATACCTACTTGCAAAAAAAAAAAAGTATAGTAAAACAGTTATAGAAAATAAGTCTTCACTGCACTGCTCCCTCAAGACACATACACCCTTTAAAAGGGATGCCTGCCTTTTCATTGAGGACTAAAGAAACATTGAAATCTTGGTGGCAAAAGTTACTGCAGGTATACAGACAAATTTTGAGGTGAGAAAACCCAATATTTTGTTTCTAAGAATAAGAAGGATTTACAAATGCCATACTTTTGGAGCACATTCTCATGTACTTTTCTCTTTTCCATTGAGCTGTATGCCCTCAAATGTTCTCTAACACTACTTATTACAATAAAAACATCTTGCTTCTGCTTCAACCTACTTTAAACTAAGGTTATCCTTTTTTTAAAATCTGCTTTACTTGCTTTAAAAGAAATTCTTCATTGAAACAAAGAAAAAAATAATCCACAGTTATAAGTTAATCTTTAATAACTTTGAACATAAAGATTAATAAGGAAAATCAGCTTTTTAATGGAAAGCACCTATTAGCACAACTAAGTTTGAAATGTGTTAGAGTATCTTGCTTAGTAATCTTACTGCCTCCTTTATTAAAAGCCTATCATTTTTTAGCTATGCTTGACTTTCTGCCTCAATTCTTAAGAGAGATTAAAAATCTACCTTCCATTTTGACAGATTAATTTTGCTAACTTCCAACTTTCAGAGTTTCAGAAGTTTTCATGAAAGTGTACTGTTAGCAGAGCTTTGTTAAACTAATTTACTCAGCATCTCTCTTTATTACTGTGGGCTCAGTTTCCAATGGTCCTCTAAATTATATCTGCAAAGTATGATAACCTTCTCAACAGACAAAATTGCTTATTTTCTGCATAATTGTTAATTTCGACCATAGTAATACAAGAACTTATCTGCAATTTTAGAAGTCTTTGCCAACTTATTAGATCGAAAAGAATTTTTTCGTATCGTTCAAGAGCTGATAGATATTTAAAACTTTAGTTCGAGGTCTAAGAGGGAGAATATTTAATTTATTTTTTCATTTCACTTGGTCACTAAATATAGACTAGCTCCCATACACAGACTAACTAGACCAGGATTTCCAAACACAAATGCCTACCAGTGTCAAGAAAGTTGAGAATATATGAGAAAAGCAGAAGTGCCCTGCACAGTAAGAGGATATGACCCATTCAGAGCAGACAGCTGCCCCTCAGCACTAGCCAACTTTTGCTAGGAGAGAATATCGACCAGATGAAACAGAGCTTTTGATTCATCAAAGGAAGCCAGAAATTTGGATTTATATATCCATTAGCAACTAATGTTTAAAAAAAAAACTCTGAAAATTAAATCAAACAAATAAAAAATGTTTGTGGCCCATATCCAGCCACGATTTTGTTACTTCTGGTGTAGGAAATCCCTACAAGAAGTGCAAGTCCCTCTGTACCTGTTCCTTTAAAGGTATAAATTTTACTGTTTAAATGTAATTATACTATCTGAAAGGAAAAATATTAATAATAGTCTTAGTTTATAAAATCAGAAAAAAATTAATCTAAAACTAACAGAAATGAGGGACTTCCCTGGTGGTCCAGTGGGTACGACTCCACACTCCCAAAGCAGGGGGCCAGGGTTTGATCCTTGGTTGGGGAACTAGACCTTGCATGCATGCTGCAACGAAGATCCCGTGTGCCACAACTAAAACCCAGCACAGCTTAAATTAATTAATTAATTAATCAATTAAAAAAAAGAAAACTGCAATGGATTGTAGCATGAGAAAGCCTAGATGTAGATGAAGCAATGGTCAGTGATTTTTTTTAATGCAAATGAAGTACATGAGCTTGGGAGGCTTTGAGGATCTAAAGGCTCTGCAAGAGTCCCAAGGAATAGGGATGAGGCTGCAAAAGCTTCAGCGATTTCTAAAAGTTGGAAGAGGTCAGCTCTGTTCTCAAACAACTATTTCTATTGGCAATTTAGTGTAATAAGTCCCGAATCAATCAATCAACTGACTAAGTACAGTACAGGGGAAGAGTTGCTAACTTTTTTCATCCACCATGTTAAAATTAAACATTATGCAAAGCATTCAGACATTTAAGAATCATATTATTAAACCATCACCAAGTCCTGGCAACCAAGACACAACAAGAAATCAAAGCAAAAGAGGAATAGTAATAGTACAGCAGCTGGTGTTTTTTGCAAGCCAATTTGTTTATAGGTGTTGGGTAGCAAACTAGAAAGTTCTCATAGGATTCAAAAGAGGGCCAAATATTGAGGTAAGTGCACAGCCAGGTTCTAAATTACATATTCCAAGTACCACGAGACCAAAACACCTCACACTTCAATTACCTCTATTCTGACCATGTTCACTCTTTTGTTTCTTCTGATGATGCACAATATTCTCATGCTCTTTCATTATGGCATTTACTGTAAGCTGGCTTGTATTGATACTGTGGTTAATTGTCTTTACTTGAACAGCTGGAGAACAGGAAAAGGTTATTTTATTACCACTAACATACCTAGCAGGGGCCCTGGTAGAAAATACCAGCTCCATAAACTTTGGCGTGAATCTAATGGATGATGGTGTTTCCCTATTGCTTCCTGGTAGCTCCCTCTTCTTCAACTATTCCCCAGCAAACATCTGCTCTACCTTCTTATCCGGCTCTGCTGCCAGCCTTATCAAGAACGATCTCACTTCTCCCAACAGAATCTGTCATCCAGAAACTGTTTACAAAGTTTGCTTTTCATAATACCCTTATGCTGGCTCTAACTTTGTGTCTTGGTATTGAAAATGGTCTTTTAAAAACTAGCTTTTCCTTCACATTTTACAAATTATTCCTGATACAAAATTCTCCCAACCTCTTATAGAACCTGAAAACTATCTTAATGTGTCAATAACCTTCTTAAGACTTTATGATGATAAAGACTTGAACTCTGTCACATTTACCTCTGAATTTCCTAGTATTGCAAATTCCCGTCTCTTCAGAACTATTATTTAACTCTCTCTTAGGGTATGATTTGGTCCTTACTCGGTATTGACTCTTCTTTCTGACAGTCCAAAGACACCTTCGTCCTTATAGCAATAGACAAGGTTTAATTTCCTTTCTCTCTGCTAGAATAGCTGCCAAGAGAAATGGCATTGCTGAAAAGTGAATGCGATTCGATTCTCCATTTGGATGGTGAATCCACATGCTCAAGTGGGCATCCCAAAAGTCTATCAGGGATCTCAGGAGAACACAAACCTATCTTGCTTGAACAGGCCCTTGACAAAAGAAAACCAGTGCTTCTCAAACTTTGGTGCTCATATGAATTACTTGGGGATCTGGTTTAATGCCCATGCTGGGTCTTGCAGTCCACACAGACTGCACTCTGAATACCAAGGATCCAGACAAGGTGCCTTTTGAACTCTTCCTCTGACACTTTTTCAGTTTTCCTTTTCTCCAAAGCACCCACCCAGTTTCTACACCTACTCTTGGTCACACTGCAATAACCCACACAAGCCTGCCTCTCATGTACTGACTGGCCCACCCCAGTCCCTCATTACTCTCTGTGTGATTCCTATAGGGACCTGCCCTAAGCAGGCTGCAACATTGCAAGAGAAAGCTAGTCAACTGACTCACATGAAATGTTCATAGTTGCTTTCTGAGCTATGCTTTATTTTACGAATCTCTACTTCATCTAAGAGCAGTGAGAGGAAGATTCTAGAGCAAGGGTGGGGGCTTTCTCTAGACTCCTTAAATCCCAAACCATTGAAGCTACCTAAACTCACCTGTGTCAGCTGGCTCCCTTCTGCTCTTGAATGTTATTACTATACTAGAATTTTCCACTATTTGGTACAGCTCAAGTTCACCTGCCTAGAGTGACTCTGATTCTCCTTATTTTCTCCTAACCCCCAAGTGGAGATGCTGTGACAGCTTACTCAAGAGCTGAGACTGTAAAAATTGTTGAAGTGCTTCTGAAAGCCTATCAGACTTGGCAATATTACAGGGATGAATCAGACACAGAGGTATGTTCAACTTTCAGCTGAAATGAGAATGTCTGTATCTAAATTCCATTAAGCCTGGCACCTTTCAGAGAGTTCTCCAACAGGAACAAAACTCAAACATAGTGTCTGCAAGCCTGCCAAGTTCCCCTTATCTGAATAACCTTCAATTTAGGGCTGGCCTATATCATTGACTTTAGAAAATTACCTGCCATTCCATTTTTGCTTCTTGTGTATTTTAGGTTTTATTATAGTCAACTTGAAGTATCATTTACAACATAATATTAAGATTCTTTATGGTCATTATTTTAACCTCCATAAGCATACATGCCCATGGGTGAGAAAGAGAAGAGATTTTAAACTTTAAAAATTTTTAAATATTCATGATCAACTGCTCCTGTACCAACAAAGAAGAACAACCAGCCCCCGATTTTAGGTGTATTTTTCCCTGAGAAATGTTTTTAAGCAGAGGTGAAGGTTAGGCCATCTGTAAGCTGGATGAATGTGCCCTGTCTCTTTTATAGATTAACCATCAATAGAAACAGAAAGGAGAGGTCAAGTCAACAAGAGGCGAAGCATATCATTAGGTGATGAAAAAAAGAGGATTACCAGAATGGGAATCAGAGACAGGAAGATATTTGTCTTGGATTTCCTCCTTAACCCACTAGCATGATTCTGATTACAGCTCCTGTATTTGCTTCTTTAAACAAAGATTATCCTAATTATCCTAATGATTTTTTTCAACAATTACTTAGAAAAGCACTGCCTTACTTTCCCAATTAGGCACTAAGCAAACAAAAATAGGATCTGATTTTACAGTATTGACAGAATGAAGCAGCCACAACCCAGGGTCAGCAGAGAAGATAATTGAGAGACACAGACCAAGAGCTTCCTCTCCTGAACTCCAAAAGGTACACGTAGTGTTGCCTAGCATTTCCTATTTTGGAACTCATTGTTTCCTTCTCTTTGAATACAAAAAATGTTGACACTAAAAATCTGTCTGAAAGGGCATACACTGGGCAAGGCAGAGCAATGTGAGGGTCCTCCTGTAATTCTGAATGTGTCTAAAGCTGAACAGCCTTAAAAGCTGGTATGTTCAATCTCACAAAATCCCTATCACCTATGTGACTTTGATTTATCAAGAAAACCCCCAGCTAACTTCTAGGCTCTGACTTATAAGAAATAAGCAGGAAATCATTAGTTATGAAGCACACAAAGCAAGCATGTGCTGGGAAGTTATATAAATCCAACCAACTCTTAAGTTCCCAAATTAGAGCTATAATCCTGGGAAGGCCTCTTAGCCTCCCACCAGCAGCTTTGGTAGGGTATGAAAAAAAGGAACAAAGGAGCCAGTGCAGGTTGTAAATCTCCTGTGATGGATTCCTTGATGACCTTGAAGCTGGAGAGATAGCTCTATGGTAGAAGGCTCTGGAAGCCTGCAGCCTGAAGCTGATTGTATAGCAGCTAGAAAATGTAATCCCAGAGTCAGCAGCAGCTTCTACTAAGTGTGAGTTGTCTGCAGGTGCCCACTTATCATCCTTAATAAGTGCCTGGGAGGTGTCTGTCATGTTCACAGTCTGGTCAGACAGAAAGAAAAATGTGTACAGCAAGGTCCTTTCCCTGTTATACCCTTGTTTACTTTATCCATAAACACCACTCAAATCCTTGGCCCACAGGAAATCCTCAGTGAGCATCTGTTGAAAAGGCACATAGCCCAGAACTGAGAAAGGGAACATTTCAATAGATTAAAGGACAGAAGCCAACAGATTCACTTATAAATTAAAAAGAAAAAATGGGAAGAAAGAGTTGTAGACAGAGGTTGGCTTAGTGAGTTTGGACACTAATCAAACTACCATCAGTATCATCTGGATTTTAAAGACCTGGCATTTTCAGAACTTGCCATCAGTTAATTATATAATGCCCAAGTTTTCCTTTCTGAAAATTACCAATTCATGAAATAAAAGATGTTCTAAATGTTATAAATGAAAACACGTATTTCTCCACTACTCTTGCACTAACATGAAATCTGGTTTCTTCTGTTTGAAAACACAGTTACCAAAATGCAGCTTTACAAATATTACAAAAATGTATTACTTTATATCACTTCATCAGAAAGTGGGCATAGAGTAAAATAACAGAAATATTCTATATTTCTCAGTCAGCAAAGGCCATTATATACCCAAGGCAAGAAATTATTTGCCAGAGTAAACTATTAAACTATTTTATGACTCAATCAATTGTCAACAGAATAACGCAAATATTTTAGAAGGCTTGATTACATAAGACTAGCTCACGAATGAGAAGTTCAAAGTATATTTATTTAATAAATGTAATAAGCTCTTGTGAGAACACCAGAATCACAACTAACTGCTGAACAATCATCAACAGGAAGACACTGGATCTCACCATAAAATATACCCCACATCCAAAGACAAAGAGAAGTCGCAATGAGATGGTAGGAGGGGTGCAATCACAATAAAATCAACTCCCATAACCATAGGGTGGGTGACTCACAAACTGGAGAACATTATATCACAGAAGTCCACCCACTGGAATGAAGGTTCTGAGCCTGACATCAGGCTTCCCAACCTGGGGGTCCGGCAACGAGAGGAGGAATTCCCAGAGAATCAGACTTTGAAGGCTAGTGGGATTTGATTGCAGGACATTGATAGGACTGAGGGAAACAGAGACTCCACTCTTGGAGGGCACACACAAAGTAGTGTGTGCATCAGGACCCACGGGAAAGGAGCAGTGACCCCATAGGAGACTGAACCAGACCTACCTGCTAGTGTTGGAGGGTCTCTGGCAGAGCAGGGCAATGGCTGTGGCTCACTGCAGGGACGAGGACACTGGCAACAGAAGTTCTAGGAAGTACTCCTTGGCATGAGCCCTCATGGAGTCCACCATTAGCCCCGCCAAAGAGCCTGTAGGCTCCAGTGCTGGGTTTCCCTCAGGCCAAAAAACCACAGGGAGGGAACTCAGCCCCACCCATCAGCAGACAAGTGGATTAAAGTTTTATTGAGCTCTGCCCACCAGAGTAACAGTCAGCTCTACCCACCACCAGTCCCTCCCATCAGGAAGCTTGCACAAGCCTCTTAGATAGCCTCATCCACCAGAGAGCAGACAGCAGAAGCAAGAAGAACCACAATCCTTTAGCTTGTGGAAAGAAAACCATATTCACAGAAACATAGACAAAATGAAAAGGCAGAGGACTATGAGCCAGATGAAGAAACAAGATAAAACCACAGAAAAACAACAAAATAAAGTGGAAATAGGCAATATTCCAGCAAAAGAATTCAGAATAATGATAGTGAAGATGATCCAGGACCTTGGAAAAAGAATGGGGGCAAAGGTCAACAAGAGGCAAGAAATGTTTAACAAAGACCTAGAAGAATTAAAGAACAAACAAACAGAGGTGAACAATACAAAAACTAAAATGAAAAATACACTAGAAGGAATCAATAGCAGAATAACTGAGGGAGAAAAGTGACCTGGAAGACAGAATGGTGGAAATCACTGCCACAGAACAGAATAAAGAAAAAAGAATAAAAAGAAATGAAGACAGCCTAAGAGACCTTTGGGACAAAGGTTAAACACACCAACATTCACATTATAGCAGTCCGAGCAGGAGAAGAGAGAGAAAGGACCTGAGACGATATTTGAAGAGATTATAGTCAAAAACTTCCCTAACATGGGAAAGGAAATAGCCACCCAAGCCCAGTAGGCACAGAGAGTTCCAGGCAGGATAAACCCAAGGAGACACACCAAGACTCATAGTAATCAAATTGATGACAATTAAAGACAAAAAAAAAATTATTAAAAGCAACAAGGGAAAAATGACAAATAACATACAAGGGAACTCCCATAAGGTTAACAGCTGATTTCACAGCAGAAACTCTACAAGCCAGAAGTGAGTGGCATGATATATTTAAAGTGATGAAAGGGAAAAACCTACAATTAAGATTACTCTACCTGGCAAGTATCTCATTCAGGTTCAACACAGAAATCAAAAACTTTACAGACAAGCAAAGCTAAGAGAATTCAGCACTACCAAACGAGCTCTACAACAATGCTAAAGGAATTTCTTAAGTGAGAAAAACAAGAGAAGAAAAGGACTTACAAAAACAAACCCAAAACAATTAAGAAAATGGTAATAGGAATATACATATCGATAAATACCTTAAACATGAATGGATTAAATGTTCCAACCAAAACACACAGGCTTGTTGAATGGATTCAAAAATAAGACCTGTATATTTGCTATCTACAAGAGACCCACTTCAGACCTAGGGACACACACAGACTGAAAGTGAGGGGATGGAAAAAGATATTCCATGCAATGAAAATCAAAGGAAAGCTGGAGTAGCAATACTCATATCAGATAAAATAGGCTTTAAAATAAAGAAAGTTATAAGAGACAAGGAAGGACACTACATAATGCTAAAGGGATCAATCCAAGAAGAAGATAAAACAATTATAAATATATATGCACCTAAGACAGGAGCACCTCAATACATAAGGCAAATGCTAACAGATATAAAAGAGGAAACTGACAGTAACACAATAATAGTGGGGGACTTTAAAACCTCACTGACACCAATAGACTGATCATCCAGACAGAAAATTAATAAGGAAACAAAAGCTTTAAATGACACAATAGACCAGATAGATTTAATTGATATTTATAGGACATTCCATCCAAAAACAGCAGATTACACTTTCTTCTCAAGTGCACATGGAACATTCTCCACGATAGATCACATCTTGGGTCACAAATCAAACCTTGGTAAATTTAAGAAAATTGAAATCATATCAAGCATCCTTTCTGACTATAACACTATGAGATTAGAAATAAATTACAGGGAAAAAAAGTAAAAAACACAAACACATGGAGACTAAACAATACGTTACTAAATAACCAAGAGATCACTGAAGAAATCAAAGAGGAAATCAAAAAATACTTAGAGACAAATGACATTGAAAACACGATGGTCCAAAACCTATGGGATGCAGCAAAAGCTGCTCTAAGAGGGAAGTTTATAGCAATAAAATCCTACCTCAAGAGACAAGAAAAATATCAAATAAACAATCTAACCTTACACCTAAAGGAGCTAGAGAAAGGAGAACAAACAAAACCCAAAGTTAGTAGAAGGAAAGAAATCATAAAGATCAGAGCAGAAATAAATGAAATAAAAACAAAGAAACAAAGAAGACAATTGTAAAGATCAATAAAACTAAAAGCTGGTTCTTTGAGGAGATAAACAAAATTGACAAACCATTACCCAGACTCATCAAGAAAAAGAAGGGGCTTCCCTGGTGGCGCAGTGGTTGAGAGTCCACCTGCCGATGCAGGGGACACGGGTTCGTGCCCCGGTCCGGGAAGATCCCAAATGCCGTGGAGCGGCTAGGTCCATGTGCCATGGCTGCTGAGCCTGTGCGTCCGGAGCCTGTGCTCCGCAACGGGAGAGGCCACAACAGTGAGAGGCCTGCATACCACAAAAAAAAAAAAAGAGAGAGAGGACTCAAATCAATATAATTAGAAATGAAAATGGAGAAGTTACAACAGACACCACAAAAACAAAGCATCCTAAGAGACGATGACAAGCAACTCTATGCCAATAAAATGGACAAACTGGAAGAAATCGACAAATTCTTAGAAAGGTATAACCTTCCAAGACTGAAGCAGGAAGAAAGAGAAAATATGAACAGAATAATCACAAGTAATGAAATTGAAACTGTAATTAAAAATCTTCCAACAAATAAAAGTCCAGGACCAGATGACTTCACAGGTGAATTCTATCAAACATTTAGAGAAGAGCTAACACCCATCCTTCTCAAACTCTTCCAAAAACCTTGCAGAGGAAGGAACACTCCCAAACTCATTCTATGAGGCCACCATCACCCTGATACCAAAACCAGACAAAGATACTACAGAAAAAGAAAATTACAGACCAATATCACTGATGAATATGGATGCAAAAATCCTCAACAAAATACTAGCAAACAAAATCCAACAACACATTTAAAGGATCGTACACATTGATAAAGTGGGATTTATCCCAGGGATGCAAGGATTCTTCAATATATGCAAATCAATCAATGTGATAAACCATATTAACAAATTGAAGAATAAAAACTATATGATCACCTCAATAGATGCAGAAAAAGCTTTTGACAAAATTCAACACCCATTTATGATAAAAACTCTCCAGAAAGTGGGCATAGAGGGAACCTACCTCAACATAATAAAGGCCATATATGACAAACCTGCAGCCAACATCATTCTCAATGGTGAAAAACTGAAAGCACTTCCTCTAAGATCAGGAAAAAGACAAGGATGTCCACTCTCACCACTGTTATTTAACATTGTTTTGGAAGTTCTAGCCACGGCAATCAGAGAAGAAAAAGAAATAAAAGGAATCCAGATCAGAAAAGAAGAAGTAAAACTGTTACTGTTTGCAGATGACATGATACTACATATAGAGAATCCTAATGATGCCAACAGAAAACTACTAGAGCCAATCAATGAATTTGGTAAAGTTACAGGATACAAAATTAATACACAGAAATCTCTTGCATTCCGATATACTAACAACAAAAGATCAGAAAGAGAAATTAAGGAAATAATCCCATTCACCATTGCAACAAAAAGAATAAAATACCTAGGAATAAATCTACCTAAGGAGACAAAAGACCTGTATGCAGAAAACTATAAGACACTGATGAAAGAAATCAAAGATGACATAAGCAGATGGAGAGATATACCACATTCTTGGATTGGATGAAACAATATTGTGAAAATGACTACATTACTCAAAGCAACTTACAGATTCAATGCAATCCCTATCAAATTACCAATGGCATTGTTTACAGAACTAGAACAAAAATTCTTAAAGTTTGTATGGAGACACAAAAGATCCCAAATACCCAAAGCAATCTTGAGGGAAAAAAAAGGAGCTGGAGGAATCACACTATACTACAAAGCTACAGTAAGCAAGATAATATGGTACTGGCCCAAAAAAAGAAATATAGATCGATGGAACAGGATAGAAAGCCCAGAGATAAACCCACACACCTATGGTCAACTAATCTATGACAAAGGAGGGGAGGATATACAATGGAGGAAAGACAGTCTCTTCAATGAGTGGTGCTGGGAAATCTGGACAGCTACATGTAAAAGAATTAAATTAGAACACTCCCTAACACCATACACAATAATAAACTCAAAATGGATTAGAGACCTAAATGTAAGACCGGACACTATAAAACTCTTACTGGAAAACATAGGAAGAACACTCTGACATAAATCACAGCAAGATCTTTTTTGACCTACCTCCTAGAGTAATGGAAATAAAAACAAAAATAAACAAGTGGGACTTAATGAAACTTAAAAGTTTGCACAGCAAAGGAAACTATAAACTCTCAGAATGGGAGAAAATATTTGCAAACGAATCAACGGACAAAGGATTAATCTCCAAAATATATAAACAGCTCATGCAGCTCAATATTAAAAAAAAACAAACAACCCAATCCAAAAATGGGCAGAAGACCTAAATAGACATTTCTCCAAAGACATACAGATGGCCAAGAGGCATATGAAAAGCTGCTCAACATCACTAATTATTGGAGAAATGCAAATCAAAACTACAATGAGGTATCACCTCACACCAGTTAGAATGGGCATCATCAGAAAATCTACAAACAACAAATGCTGGAGAGGGTGTGACAAAAGGGAACTCTCTTGCACTGTTGGTGGGAATGTAAATTGATAGAGCCACTATGGAGAACAGTATGGAGGTTCCTTAAGAAACTAAAAATAGAATTACCATATGACCCAGCAATCCCACTACTGAGCAAATACCTGGAGAAAAACATAATTCAAAAAGACACATGCACCCCAATGTTCACTGCAGCACTATTTATAACAGCCAGGGCATGGAAGCAACCTAAATGTCCATCAACAGACGAATGGATAAAGAAGATGTGGTACATATATACCATGGAATATTACTCAGCCATAAAAAGGAACGAAATTGGGTCATATGTAGAGACGTGGATGGACCCAGAGACTGTCATAAGAGTGAAGTAAGCCTGAAAGAGAAAAACAAATGTCGTATATTAACGCATATATGTGGAATTTAGAAAAATAGTACAGATGAACCGGTTTACAAGGCAGAAATAGAGACACAGATGTAGAGAAAAAAACATATGGACATCAAGGGGGAGAAGGTGGGGGTGGGATTAATTGCGAGACAGGGATTGACATATATACACTAATATGTATAAGACAGATAATAAAAACCTGCTTTATAAAATAAATTTTTAAAAAAAATAAAAAAATAAATGTAATTAATATGTATGTTGATCAATAAAATATTAGAGGTAGATTAGATTTTTGTTTTTTAAGTATTTCCATTGCAAAACAGAAAAGTAGCTCTTGCTATCATATATGTTTTGCTGTTCAATGTTCTCTGTTAGTAAAGTAAAACATTACCCAAGTATGATGGCAAGTCATATCCTAGAACAGGTAAACCAAGAGTTGACAAACTTATTCTGTAAGAAGTCATACAATAAATATTTTAGGCTTGCAGGCCACTTTGTCTCTGTTACAATTACCCAACTCTGCAGCTACAGCATAAAAGCAGCCATAGACAATACATTGAAGATTGAACACGGCAGTGAGACAATAAAACTTTATTAACTAAAACAAGTAACAGACTCAATGTGACCAACAGAATATAGTTTGTTAACACCTGTGTAAAGCCAAACCCCACTGTAAAAATCGGATCCAACAATGTTGTCAAATTTTACCTAATATTTCTAGTATTTGGCATTTATTTCAACTGCATTTTCTAACTGTACTAAACTCATATTTCCACAAGTATGCAGAAAATGAAAAATTCTGATAAAGTGTATAATCAGGTTAACATTTTTTTCAATGTATAAGTATTCATTAAACTAGGACATGTCACATAATATTGTGCTAATACTAGATTACATAGAAAATTGCATGAAATGCAAATAGTATTCTGCTAAAACATCATAATCAAAGCACCTTTCAGGATCTTAAAGTAGTGCTGAAATGTATGTATAAACAAACTTCATTATATAACATTGTTAAAATATAATTACAAAAAAGCAAATCATGGCTCTCAAGCAAACATAAACACATGCTAAAGATTTTATTTAACTCATTATTGAATGAGAGAAGTGGTTCAAGGAACATTTGAAAAGGTATATGTTGGCAATTTAAGAAAAACATATTAGGATAAGATTACTGGGCTAGATTTAAAACTGGTTAATTGACCAAAACTGAGGTTATCTATTCCACTGGACAGAAATTATTTGCATATTACCTGCCATAAATTTACAAGTTAATCTTTGTCCCACAGAATTATAAATGGCCAAGTTAATAGAAGCCCAGCACTACACTGAAAGAATACCCAGATGCATTCGGTGCCCTGAGAGTGAAGCTACAAGAGTGGACCTTTGTTGGGATAACCAAACCTACACCAAGAGAACAGGCTGGAGCGAGGCAGTTCTGTGGTGTTCTTGGTCACACATTTATGGAGTTTCTGAAGGGCAGTGGAGATTACTGCCAGGCACAGCACGACCTCTATGCAGACAAGTGAACTGTAGAAATTCATTACTACTCCACCAAGAAGCCCCCATAAGAGTGGTGAACCTGGACACAGAAGTGTTGAATTGAAATCCACAGAGCATTCTTTACAAGAGTTCTGACCTGGATGGAGTAAACCTCAGTGCACTTCCTTTCTCTTGCCTCAGTATTACTGGACTGAAGAATTGCTGCTTCTTGTCAGGAGGTTCATTTCATTTCCCATTACTCCCAACTTCATACTTAAAAGCACTGAGAATTTCAAGTGGAGTATATTGAAGTAGACTCAGTTTCTTTGCGTCATTTCTGTATTCAGTCTTTTAAATTCTTTCATAACCCTACTGAGTATTTTTTAACTAAATTAACATGGCTCAAATGAACCGCCCAGCTCCTGTGGAAATCACTTACAAGAACATG
Source organism: Mesoplodon bidens (assembly GCF_964165515.1). Classification (NCBI taxonomy): domain Eukaryota; kingdom Metazoa; phylum Chordata; class Mammalia; order Artiodactyla; family Ziphiidae; genus Mesoplodon; species Mesoplodon bidens. The sequence continues at coordinate 135,907,175 of NC_138161.1, forward strand.
AGATTTCTTATTACACACAATCCAACTAATGCGACCTTAAACAAATTTATAGAGGAACTTAAGAAGTATGGAGTTACCACAGTAGTAAGAGTATGTGAAGCAACGTACGACACTAGTCTTGTGGAGAAAGAAGGCATCCATGTTCTCGATTGGCCTTTTGATGATGGCGCACCACCATCTAACCAGATTGTTGATGATTGGTTAAGTCTTGTGAAAATTAAGTTTCGTGAAGACCCTGGTTGTTGTATTGCCGTTCATTGTGTTGCAGGCCTTGGGAGAGCTCCAGTGCTTGTCGCCCTAGCATTAATTGAAGGTGGAATGAAATACGAAGATGCAGTACAGTTCATCAGACAAAAGCGGCGAGGAGCTTTTAACAGCAAGCAACTTTTGTATTTGGAGAAGTATCGTCCTAAAATGCAGCTGCGCTTCAAAGACTCTAATGGTCATAGAAACAACTGTTGCATTCAATAAAACTGGGGTGCCTGATGCCATTGCTTGGAAGTGGAACCTAGACAGGACAGGATTTGTCGTACATGTTAGTCAGCATGTTGGCTTGGTGAAGTCTGATGAAGCTTCCATAGGAGTGTTGAAATGCAGTTTTACCAGGCCACAAGGCTGGCAGAATTGCACCCTCTATGTTTGGGTTAAGATTAACCTACTTGGACACTTAGCAAAGGATTCTTGCTGTTCAGCATTTAAAATGTGCTTATCGTTTGTACCAATTGACTTTTCCTGAAATCATGCAGTATGGAGTCATTCATGTCTTTAAATCTGTTTCCATGCCAGATTCTTATCAGTAGATAAGAAATTTAGAAAGACTAGGTGCCAAAATACCCAGCACAATTCTTGTTGTTTTTAGTATCATGTCGAACTAAAATCCCAGGAACTATGAAAACTCTGGACCTTATGTGTTTTATTCTTTCTATCATTTCAAACATAGAAAGTAGGGCCTATAAGGTTATTTGCTCACAGTATGTTTACATCTTCCACAGTCATACCAGTATACATCCGATTTGCTCGTTTGCTTTTTTTTAATTAACCAAGTCTTACCAGTGATTATTTAATGTCTTTCTATAAATCTCATTTTGTGCTGTCATGGAAGACCTCCGTTTTGAAAATCTACATTGTACAGAAGCACATGTCTTTAATGTCTCCAGACAAAAAAGCCTTACGTTAATTTTAATGTTTGCACTTTGGGGTGCAACTTACAGGGAGGGCCTGAAAAAGGAATGGGAGGGGGCTATTAAGTATTTTTAGTAAAATGTTGCCTTTGTCTTGTGCAGAACATGTAGAATATGCGCTTTAATTTAGTAAATATTTTTTAAAAGGTAGAAATACTTTGTTATTGTAGCTAAAACAATTCTTAATCATAAAATTTCTGAAATTCTTGTAATTTTTTTTCAAACTTATCTGAAGTTGTTTACCAACTTATTTTTTTTTAAGTGTGATTCCCAACCTTTCTTGCAAAAAAAAACAAAAAAAAAACAAAGCGGGTGTCTGCTAATGAATTGAGCAGACATTTAATATTTTATATGCCTTTTGAGCTGTGTAACTTAATATTTGGATACTTGACAATTTGTTTTATTATGTGATTGATAAAATGGTGATGTGTATTAATGTCAGCTCAACCATATATTTATACTGTCCGGGAACATGTGGTTATAGTTCTGTGGGAGAAATAATTTGTCAGTGTTCACCAGCTTGCAAAAATCTAGTGCGAGAGCTTAAACATTAAATAAATGATGAAATGCAAAAAAAAAAAAAAAAAAAAAAAAAAAAGAATACCCAGTAATCTCTTTTGCCTCTTTCCAAGTTTCAAATGATTTTTCTGGCAATGTTGGAGATCAGCCTATATCTATTCTGCATGTATAAAATACCTTAAAATGTATTAAATAAATTCTATGTATTACCTTGTGGTCTCATTTTTTGTTTTGCTGTAAGAGTAGAGGATAGATTTAGGAAAAAGGTGAGCTTCTCTGCATCATAGCACAATGGAGACTCAAAAAAATTATGACAACAAACAGCCTTCTCCCAAGTTGTTCCGCACTAAGCCCTTGGTTGTGAGGACTGCACACCCGTGTCCTTGGGCTTTACTGTTCCCAGAGTCTGTATTCACATGGCCAACAACGAACAGCTGAATGGAGGATAGGCTATTAGCACTATAGAATAAGTGCAGCTGTTGCCATCGTGTTGGAGAAACATTTTTTGGCATGAAAATATTTTCATAGTTTATTCACAGGTGAAAAAAATTAAGCTACTGAACAATATGCATAGGCACTTCTTTCTGTGTGTGTATTTTCCTGGTTTTTTGCATTACTTTTATAGCTTTTAAAGTTTAAGTTTCTCTCCGTATCCCTTAAATGTAGTCTGTACATAATAACGTGTTTTTCCAAAGAGTACAGTATGCAAAGGGAGGAAAAAATAACTTTACAGTGAAGACACCTGACAAACACTACCTCAGCCAGGTAATCAAGGTCAGTATCAACAGTGATCATTCATTCATGTTGACACCATATACCCTTAATATGATGTGATGAAATGTCACTTTACCTCTGTGGTCTTCTGCCCAAAAACCCATCGCCCCAGTCTAATCATGAGAAAAAGTTCAGAGAAATCCAAATTGAGAGACATTCTACAAAATCCTGGAATTGTACTACTCAAGATTGTTGAGATCATCAAAAAGAAGGAAATTCTGAGAAACTGTCACGTCCTAGAGGAGCCTAAAGAAGACGTGGTAACTAAATATGATAGCCTGGAACAAAAAAGGACATCAGGTTAAAAACTAAGGAAATCTGGGGACTTCCCTGGCAGTCCACTGGTTAAGACTCCGTGCCCCCACTGCAGGGGGTGTGGGTTTGATCCCTGGTCAGGGAACTGAGATCCTGCATGCTACGTGGTGAAAAAAAAAAAAAAAAAACCTGAGGAAATCTGAATGAAGAACAGACTTTCATTAATAGTAGTCTATCAAAATTGGTTCATTAACCTTAATAAATGTATCATATTAGTGTAAGACATTCGTAATAGGGGAAACTTGCACGTTGGACATATTGGAACTCTCTGAAATATTTCACAAGTTTTTCTGTAAAGATAAAACTGTTTTAAAATAAAAATTACATTAAACTTTTTTGAGATTTATGAGTCTCTATTTTCTGTATCATTATTTTTTCACTTCAATCTCTTCAAAAATTTTCATCCACGTTTCCCCTTCATAAAGTGAAGGCATATTCACTTTAAATGAGGAAGGCATATTTTGTGAATTTATGCTTCTATATTTTCAAAGCTGCCATCTCAAGTCTCAAAGTCTCTTTTCTCAAAAAAAGAATACTTCTATATGCATCACACCACAATTTTCTCCAATATCTCCTTAATCATTTCCTTTAAGAGAATCCTCTGCACAAATATGAAAAACTATAACTTTGATATAATGAGACTTAAAATTCTTCATAGGGTTTGCATGATTTATTTCCTATCACATAAACTATCTTCTGTAATAATATTTTACTTTATGAATACCACCCTAATGCCTCAGTTAAATCAATGCAGCTGTATTGGTAACGAAAGAAATAGTAAAAATATTAAATGTGGGCCCTGCTTTATAAACATTCCAGTATAGTCTAGGGTGACAGAGGAATCTAACAGGTAATCTGGTGGTCAGAACTCATTTGTGTCTTAAACTTTATCCCATACTTACTGAGAGGTCAAGTTATCTGTGTGGTAATTTTTAAGTATAAATAATATGATATACGTGTGTAAATTAACTTTATATTCCCAGGTAGCTCATTAGTGGTTGGAAGACCCCAGTCAGAAATCTACAGGACAGAAGTGTCTAGTAAGCCCTTCAAATGCCTTTATTGAAATATGCATCAGGATATTTGTTAATTAATATAGAGGGTATCTAGAAAATAATTTTCATGCTTGAAATAAATTGTGTTCCATGGTGTTTACCTGGACTAAAATGATTATACAGACTCCACCAGCCTTGAATGAAGTGAACACAAAAAGCCAACAAGCCCCACACTCTAAACCTACTGCTCCGTTCATTAGAGGAACCACTGACAAAAACCACCCACCCTGGCCAGGCATGATAGTAACCACTTGCATGAGTTATCTTACAACAGGAGGAACACAGAACGGTAAGGAACACAGAACTGACAAGCTACCACCAACTGAAAGAATTCAGGAAATGTCAAAAGGAGAGAGGAGATGCCAGTCCATATGTCCTACCAAATTCCCAGAATCCTTCTCGCTGGAATTCATCTTAGCTGAGCAATGCATCCTGAGTCAGAATGATTGGCCAGAGACAACCTGGAAACTAACCCCATTACCATAAACTGTGAGACTGCGAGCCACGTGGCAGAGCAGTTCTCCTGGTTTCCCTCACCCTGCTGCTCTCCACACAGATGCCCCTTCCCGATAAACTCTCTTGCTTTGTCAGTACGTGTGTCCCCTCAGACAATTCATTTCCGAGTGTTAGAAAACAGCCCACTCTCAGACCCTGGAAGGCGTCTCCCTTCCTGCAACACATGGGGTTCTGGGTTCTCCCCACTTCTCAGGTGACCTGTGGCCTGACCACTCCAGAGTTAATGTTGGGCCACTAAAACGGTGGAACATGGTTTGTGTCCAGGTCAGTGTGAATCTTAAAAGTAGGAAGAACTAAGATTTATTGATCACTTGCTGTAAGTCGGGCATTGTTCTAAGCTTCATACACACAGAAACTCACTGAACCCCCCTAAGATATGCAGAGCTATGTAGCACAGATGAAGAAACAGAGGCACAGAGAGGTTACATAACTCACCGAAGGTCTCACTGCCAATCAGTGATGATAATGAAAGAAGCCCTCCTAACCCGTGGAAGTGTATTATGTCCTATATTTTAAAACAGCTGTCCCCTACCTTTTTGGCACCAGGGACCGGTTTTGTGGAAGACAGTTTTTCCACGGACTGGGGAGGGGAGGAGGTGGGGGATGGTTCAGGCGGTAACGCGAGCGATGGGGAGCAGCAGATGAAGCTTCACTCGCCTTCCCGCTGCTCCCCTCCTGCTGTGCCGCCCAGGTCGTAACAGGCTGCGGACCGGTCGCAGTCCGAGGCCCAGGGGTTGGGGACCCCTGTTCTAAAAGGTAGAAATTCCAATAACAAAGATATCCTTAAGGTATACACTGCCTTGAATATATTACATGACAGGACACTCTCCTTTGTTCTTCTGAATTGACTCCCAATTGACTCCCTTTTATTTCAAATGTTTGTTTACTCTGTTGCCCCTTCTTTTTAAAACGTTTATTTGAATTTCTTTTCAAACGTGTATTTGACCTTTTTTTTTACTGCTATCTCCTAAACTTGCAAAATAAATACTTTAATTGCTTTTAAATTCATGTGTTCAAAAACTATTGTGTGCATACATCCTTCCTCTATGTCTGCATCTCTACTCATGCCTGCAAATCGGTTCATCTGTACCATTTTTCTAGATTCCACATATATGGGTTAATATACAGTATGTGCAAGGTGGCAGGGGGGATGAACTGAGAGATTGGGATTGACATATATCCACTACCAAGTGTAAAATAGATACCTAGTGGGAACCTGTGCTATAGCACAGGGAGCTCAGCTCGGTGCTCTGCGGTGACCTAGCTCAGTGGGATGGGAGTGGTGGTGGTGAGAGGGAGGTCCAAAAGGGAGGGGATATATATATATACATATAGCTGATTCACTTCTTTGTACAGCAGAAACTAACACAACATTGTAAAGAAACTATACCCCAATTAAAAAAAAAAAAAAAAAGAACAACAGAAAAAACTATTGTGTGTTAGTACTTGGACTCCAGCTGAAATGACTGACCCATCATTTCATCCTCCAAAGGGACAAATGTTATGCTGGTCTTTTCCCACCATACTTTGGTGTAGTTTTGGCCTGACAGGAAACAGAACAGACCCTGAAAAAGAGTAGATGGGCTACAGGAAAAAGGCTCATCAAAATCTCCAGAAAACCTTCCCTGAGCAGTTTTCACTTCAAAAGGCTCTCATTATTTCAAGTACACTGAGCCCGACTTCTGCGTTTGCTCCTTCTGTCTATCCTGTCATCCCTCCCTATCACGTTAACATATTTTCTATAAAGATTCCATTAATCACTTTTTCTAGGTAGCCTATTTTCATCCTTAGGCAAGATCCACTTTTTATAGATGCTCTCTGTCCAAGGGTCAGGGAAGTAAAGCCCCACCCTGCTCAGTTATTTTCAACTAAATGGACTCCATTCTGCATAATTTGGTGTACCAGCGATGGCCCAAGGTATTCCCTTGATGACTTCTAGGATCATCATGACCTGAATCATCTCAGAAAAAATAGAAAATGTTTTTCCAGTAGAAAAATTCCATCCTGGCCAGATGGAATCTGGTATCTACAGGAAGAAGAAGCATGCAAAAAAAAAAAGAAAAGAAAGAAAGAAAGAAAAAGCCATATTTTAATTGATTCCCTCTCAGATGCCCAGGAGAGGTTGAAAACCTTACTAAGTACAGAGAGAGAATTTGGGGACAAACCTTATAAATGTATCTGTTATAAGGCCCCAAGAGCAAAAGTTCTAATCCTCCTACCTTAGAGGGGGTACAGGCTCAGGTCCCTCCACCAGACTATGATTGGAGACATGGACCCCTGAGAAACTCCTGGCACTGATAAAGTGTAACTGAGCAAGACCCCAGGGGGCCTTCCCGGGACAGGCCTTCCCCCAGATCCTCTGCTGTGGCTCCTCTCTGAATTACCTAGATAATAGCATTTGATTGCACATTTCCTGAGTTGTTTTGCAGATGTAAAAAACCCCCCTCTCCAACAAATGCACAATGTTAACTATTGACAACCATGAGCACGTAGCCCCAAGCCTCCTGGAGCCTAAGGACTGATAACTTTAACCCCTGTGACACCACCCTGCTTCCTCACCATCAGCTAATCAGAGAATTGTGCACAAGCTGATCACATACCCTGCGAGCCCCATTCCCTCACCTGACTTTCAAAAGTGCTTTGTCGAAACTCTTCAGTGAGCTCAGGGCTTTTTAGGGCATGAGCCACCTCGTCTCCTTGCATGGCCTTACAATAAACCTTTCCCTGCTCCAAACTCTGGTGTTTGTTTGGCCTCACTGTGAGTTGGGCACACGAACTCGTGTTAATAAGAGGAGTGTCCAATAACTTCAATAACCTTCATACTTTGCTCCTAGGCTTATAACCACCCATACAGTGAGTCCCTACCAGCTTCCAGATTTCCTCCTTCAAGGATGGTAGGAAAGTTTCTGAACAATTACTTCGGTATAAGATTAAATATTCAAAGCATTATTATTGAAGTTCCTAAACCCTGAGGAGGTCACAGCTTAGAAATAATGGCCAGTGGTGGCCATTCCACTTACAGTAAATGGAACAAAAATGAATCCACAGAAAAAGCCTTCCTCTGCTGTCCATTCCTTTACTTTTAAATGGTAGGAAGTAGATCAAAATAACCTCTCTCAAGCAAGCCTAAATTACAAAGAACAGTAGAATAGAAAAATTATTAGTCTAGCAGGAAGCAGTGAGTAGATGTTGAAATTCAAACAGGTATAATTGTAAGCAATTCTGTTTTAGGTTGTAATGTAATCTCTCTTCCATAGATGAGAAATATTATCCTAAAAAATATTATCCTAAAAAAATTTTATCCTAAAAAAACACTAAAAACCTGTTTGGATAATTACAAACATAAACTTGTTGAATTACAAATGATATTGAGAATTCTTTAAGAATCTTAAAAACTGTCTGTTTGAAAAGGAGCACTCCAAATATATTTACCATATAAAATGTCTATTTTAAAAAAGTATAAAATGTATTGAATGTAAAGTAGAATATTTTGACTGAATATGACAGTTGATTTTTTTTAACCAGAAAGACGGGATGACACTGAAAGTTTGTGTATGAAAATTTAAAAATAGTCTTAAATACTTTTTAGTTGTTTACAATAAGAGTCTAACACTCAAAAAGAAAAAGCTATCTGTGGTCTGATAAAGGCCAGCAACAAGCCAAGTAACTGATACTAGGCTTGAGCCTGAGGCCAACCTTTGAAAGTGAATAAAAAGAGAGGGAGGATGACTTCCCTGGAGGTCCAGTGGTTAAGACTCCATGCTTCCACTGCAGGGGGCATGGGTTCCATCCTTGGTTGGGGAACTAAGATCCTCCCATATGCTGGACTTCAGTTCTAGAAAACTGGGGAAGAGGTGACCTCATTACATCCTTTTCTTTAATAAAATATTCATATTTTATCTCATTTTTCTTTCCAAAACATTCATTTCAGTTTTGTGGAGGTTTTGTTGTTGTTGTTGCTGTTTTAAACATCCCTGTTGGGAAAAATATATCTAATATATGGAAATAGGCAAAAGGATGAGTGTGTATCCTTTCATTGTCATCCTGGAACATTGTCTAATAAGAGTCAGTGGACTAGGGGAGTATTCCTTTGTTTGACCTACTATTTACTGTTGATTAAAGTTCAGACAGTGTAAAGTTAGCTATTAACTTACAGAATACATATAAGTTGCAAATGATTTTGATCTGGTAGAGGTGTAAATAATGACTGCCCTATAGAAAATACAACCCCAGAGATTAAAGCTTTATTGTCCTGTTTTGCACCTAATTTAGTGCTCTTATTTCAGCATTCTTTTTTTGAATACTCCTTTGATCCAGCTTTGCCACCCTGCTGGTTTCCTCTTTAATGAGTTGAATATATCTTTGACTCATTCTATATTTATATGAGAATTATGTTTTTAACTATCTACCTATTATACTTTGACATCTTTAAGTCTCAAACCATAAGTTTTAAAAACACTGAATAATAAAAATGAAATTTCTATTGGTGTACTTGAATTGTAAGGAATATAATTTTATATTGTACTCTAGTTACAAGAGCAATTACTATGAGATATGAAATTGGAAATCTCAGGCAGAGCATATTTGTTTCCATTCAAGAATTTGAATTTCTGCACTAAATCTGAAGAGCTAACGTTTTATGTAAAATATGACATTTCTTTCATTTGGAACGAAGTGCAATTGAAATGCGTTATAATTATAAACCTGGGTATTCTTTACAAGTATCATTCTAACAAGACCCCAAGAGAATCTGAAAATTATATGAATCCATGGAAAAGTTTCCACTTGAATTTCTTGAGTATAAAATCTTCAACATTTTCCAATTATTTTTAAATCAATTTCATTTTATTTGGATATACTCTTGATAGATTTTAACATTCTTAGTTGAGTTTTAGAAGTCTGAATTCATAAATCCTAACATAATATCTAACTGTGTTTATCCAAAGGCTTCTGAAAAAATGGTTGTGTTTATTAGAATCATTATTAAACTAAGGATACCAATAATATATGTGTAGTAAGTATTTTTGACCTTTTATTCCAGACAAGGCCTGAGAAGCCTATAGATCCATGTTTTGTTCTTTGATAATCACATGAGTTGTAACATATGAGGTGTTGCCTTGATATCCTTGGAGCAAAATGGAAGACCTTGACGGTACTGGGTCAATATGATCTTAGTTGGGAGATTTGGATTTGGATACCGTAAATTTGGTATAACAACGTAAGTCATGAGATGCTGAGTCCTTAACGGGATGTTATATATTGTAAAATAAAATAGGAATTTGTAGCTCAGAAAAGGAAGCAAAATAAGATCAGGAGATGATTTAGCAGAGTTTAAAATATATATAACTAAATACGTAAAATATATAGATTCTGATATTCTAGAAATTCAAGAATACTTAGTAATATTTTAATATATGATTTACTTTCATATTTTTATTAGGGATGATGATGTTATAGACAATGTACAGAATTTTGAAAACTGAGCTATTCGCATTTTATCTCAAGCAGAGCAGAACTTTCTCTCTCCTAGTTGACAACAGGCCCAAAATTAAGGAAGCTTATGAAGTCGTGTCAAAATTACACCACGGCCAATCACCATTGGCCAAAATTGTAATCATCTGGGTATCAAAAGGAGAAAACTGGCTGAAGTTGACTCATACTTTAAATCTGAAGAGCCATAAATCCATAATGATACATGAGTGGGGAAAAGGCTAATGTAAAATAACCTGAGAGAAAAGAACTAAAAAATATATTTCTATCGTTTTGTACTCAATCAAGATGGTCTTACTGAATCATTTATTATATCAAATGATTAATAAATAATTAATCATTATTAATCATAATGATTCATTATAATCATTATAATTATAATGAAGCAAATAAATGTAAAAACTTAGGTAAAAGGCATTTTCTGATTATGGAAAATAGCAATAGAAAGACTCCATAAAGTATGACCTGGGGACAGATAAAGCCACATAAAATGTACACATTCAAGTAAGATAATGTTAAATATTTTAAAGAATTGATCTGAAACATGTAAAAGAATACACAATTTCACCAGGTCCCAAGACTTTACATTTCTCAGGACACCAGAGCGAGGAGACTGACCTGAGTGGGAGCTGTAGAGTTCTATGGTGACATAGAAGAATCAGGCAATAGGAAGAACTGGAATGCAGGAGAACGGGCTACAGGATCACCACCCTCTTGAAGACAGAGGATAATTGACATGAAAACCACAAGTGGGACTCAGCATACTCCTACAAAGCCTACCTGGTTGGTGTACCACAGTATACAGTAATGGTTAATTTTATGTGTCAACTTGACTGGGTCACAGGTACCCAGATACCTGGTTAAAACATTACTTCTCGATGTGTGTGTGGTTGGGGAAGGGGGGTGGTACTTCCAGAAGAGATTAACATTTGAAATGGTGAACTGAGTTAAGCAGATGGTCCTCCTCATTGTGGGTAGGCATCATCCAATTGGTTGAGGACCTGAATAGAACAAAATGATGAGGAAGGGAGAATTTTTTGTTTGATTGCTTGAGCAGAGGCATCAGTCTTCTCCCGCCCACAGACTGGGATTTACACCATTGGCCCTCTGGTTCTCAAGTCTTAGACTTGGACTAGAACTTACACCATCGATCCTCCTGGTTGTCAGGGCTTTGGAGTCAGACTGGAACCACACCACTGGCTTTCCTGGGTCTCCAGCTTATGCATGGCAGATTGTGGGACTTGGCAGCCTCCATAATTCTGTGAGCCAATTCCTTAAAGTAAGTCTCTTTATATTGACACTGTTTCTCTGCAGTACCCTGAGTAATACCACACTACAACAAGGAAGTCTGAAAGAACTGCATGGAGACACAGGACAAATAACCTCAGGACTGTGTTATGAATTTGAAAAGCCATTACACTAATAGTGGCTATAGGATTCATTCCTTCTTTACCTCACTTACAGTTGTAGTTTGCTGCTCCCTACAAGACGTTCCTTCTAACCCATTTCTCAGACTTCACCTTCCCCAAGTATCTCTCACAGTGAACAATGATAGTGCTTGGAAAGGCAGAGTTAACAGAGTTAATAAAAAATATGTAGGTATAAATGTGTGGATATTTATACCCAGAAAAGAGAGAAAATGATGACAGAATCAGAACCTCTATAATCAACAGAAGTTTAATATATGTTCTAAAATTTTAAATCTCAATTCATTTTTAAAAATCCATAACTTTTCTCTCTGGAAGCAACTTCATGAATGCTTCAATATCACATCGCTCTTTGTTCTTCCAAAATAAAACTTGACCCCCACCCCATTCTTTGCAATAGATATCTGAATTTCTTTTCAGAACTGTATTTACTTTGTTTACTATGTCTCCCTTGTTTCAAATGTATATTTCATTTTTTAAAAATTCACATTTGATCTAATTTACTGTTGATATTCCCATTTTCAAAATATATACTTGAGTCACTTTTAATGTCCTAAGAATTGAAGTGTCTGACTTCTGACTGATAGATGTTCCCTTGTTTCTTCCTGCATGTAAATTTTATACAAATAACAAGTCTTTTTTCCAAAAGCCTTCTATACTCTTTTCCCCTATCCAAGGCAGAGCCTGTGGATAAAACCTAGTATCTCATTGATCAAGTGTCTGATGACAGGAAGTAGGGTGTTTAATTAAGATTCAAAAATAGGTTCTATGGTATCTCTTTGCTAATAAGTAATGCCTTGCTTCATAGAATTTGGTCTAAGACTTACTTTAATTCTAATATACCCCTCAGACAGAGTGGTGAGAGATAGATATGGGCTAAAAGATCCTGAATCACCAGAAGCTCCTGATATTTACCAAAAGAACTTAGCAACTGCTGAACAGCTCTGGTCACAGCACAAGGCTATTTCACTATATTAAACATTAATATTCTTTTTTATTGAAATATAGTTGATTTACAATGTTCTGTTAATTTCTGCTGTACAGCAAAGTGATTCAGTTATGCATATATATACTTTTTTAAATTCTTTTCCCTTATGGTTTATCACAGAGTATTGAATATAGTTCCCCGTACTATACAGTAGGACCTTGTTGTTTATCCATTCCATATATAATAGTTTGCATCTGCTGATCCCAAACTCCCAATTCATCCCTCCCCCACCGACTTCCCTCTTGGCAACCACAAGTCTGTTCTTTATAAACATTAATATTCTTACTTACTAGATCAAAATTAATAATGAGAACTCAGACTTTGTGTTTTGTAGATAAAGTTGGACACAGTGATTTTTTTAAGCTACCTTGGTATGCATTTTAAAAATAAACAGGCTAAAGCCTGTCATTTTATCAATAAAATATTTTTAAACTTAACACATATTGATTTCTAATCATGCAGTCCAATTTCTTAAAACTGCAGATGCCTTTGGAAAGTCAAAAGACTCTAATTCTACCTCTTTTCATGCTGTTAATTATCTGTGGGCAAGTAACTCAGATGTTAATACCTTTATCTATTGTTCCTTTTCTTCAGAGTATTGTAGTAAAGATCAATGAAGAAAATATACTTGACAATGCTTCAAAAAAGTTAAAAACAAATAAATAAGGCTACAGTTGTCAACCTTTTTTCTACTGTGAAATAAAATTTGTATTTTATGGCAAGACAAAAAAATTTAAACATAAAAAATTTTCTCTGCCATTTGGCCTCCTCTTTCCCCTCTACTGTGCATTGTGTACCTGCATTATGCTTTCACCAAACCTCCCCCAACAGCAGAAATACTGGCTCAACCATAAAAAGCATTCTTCTAGCCTTATTCTCCTAGCATAAACAAGACAACTCCTTAAAAGATAACATTCCTTTTTTGATCTTAGCTCTGAATTGTGCAAACTGTCATTTAATGTACAGCCTTCTGTCTCAAAAAACTTAAATAACTGTGCCTTGACTTCTAAAGGGCAGAACAGTTCTCAGACCTTTCTGAGATGCTGTTCCCAGGTTATAACCCTCAGTCTGACTCAAATAAAATTTTCCATTTCTTTCTTAGATCAACTGATTAATTTTTGTTGACACTACCAAAGAGTACATGATAGATGATGTTGACATACACTATCCACTTCTATGGGAATATTTATATGTTTTACAAACATTCAAACAACACTTCCTCTATTCCAGACACCCTTCTAAGCAATTTGGAAATAACAACTCATTGAATCCACAACTCCCTATGAAGTAGGCATCCTTATAATGTCTATTTTACAGATGAGGAAACTGAGGCACAGAGAGGTCATGTAACTTGCTCAAGGTCACACAGGAAGATGAGTGAAAGAATTAAAATATAAACCTACCACACTACGACTTCTTACCTACCACAGGAAACTGTCTCTAATGAAAATAAAGTGAATCATGATGCAGTTTTTGTTTGTTGTTTGCTTTTGAATTTTTAGCAGTTATACAAAGTTGCACAAAAAATAGTCAGCTATTTGAAGACCCCAAATTGTAATTTTACAGAAAAAATAAAATTAAAATAAAAATAAACTGAACCTTTTTAAAAATCTCAATTTTTAAAAATCAACTCTTCTCTCCCCACCTTGGATAATAATAATAAGACAATCACTTGAGAGGCACATGGCATAGGGGTAGAGAGGAAAGTTTCTGGAGTTAGACTTCAGAACAGCTTAGCACTGACATTCTTGAAGGATCTTGTAACTGCTGTTCATGAGTATTTAAGGGTCAAAGAATAATATTTGTGATTTTCCTCATTCAAGACCTGTTGCTGAATCATTTCCCACAGATTAAGGACCCCCAGAGTCTCTCTTTTGTCTGTTCTACATGGGAGAAAAAAAGGGGGGCAGAAAGCAGAAAGATGCTTCTCAGATGATAGCATAAATTTCTGGGTTCTCTTTTTTTCTTTTCTAATCAGAAAGCATAACTTTTACTCATAAGCAAATAAAAGGATACCTTTCTTCCCCAGCAGAAGTTTTACTGATTGCTGCGGGTAAGGTATTTAGTGAAGTTTAGTAACAATGGATTTCCTCTTCAGCTAGAGTTGCCACTGGCTGCAATTCCGTTTTACACATATTTCAGCAAGGTAATATTTCAGAAATAATGCCTCAGTATCTTGTATCCTTAACAGAAACAAAGATCTTTAAACACTGCAGCAGAAAGAGTAACTTCACAGTTATTTTTATACAACAAACACTCCTGGTGGTAAATGCCTACTATGTGTGAAGTCCTGCACTCATCGGGGAGACCAATGTAAGTCATGGAACACGTCCTAAAAGAGGTCCCATAGCAGTGGTGGAAGCAGTCAGAGGAGTAAATAATGACAGAGTAATATGATTTGTGGTCTGACACAGGCAGATAAAATATTGTGGAAACACTGCAGGTGAACAGCTCCATCATCCTAGGCAAGCAATCATGGCGTGACCTTTAGTTTTGCCTTGAAGGGCAAAAGAATTTTAATAGGTGGAGAAGGAAAGCAGAAGGTGTCCATATTTCAAGAAGGAGGAACAGTATGAGAAAGGGCTAGAGGGATCAAAGGCAATAATTTTGGAACTGATGATAATTCTTAGTGGCTAGAGAACAGCACCCATGGGAGAAGGCTGGTGAGAAATGAGGCTGCTGAGGAGTATGGGGATGATTTGTGAAGAACCTTGGAGGGCATTTTAAGGAGTTTACATTTTATCCCCATAGACAAATAGGAGAATTTTTTTTTTTTTTAGTTTAAAAGTAAGCCAAGTAACACTTCTAAAAAAAAACTGTGGTTTTGAAACATCACTCTTGTTGTAATGTGGAGGTTAGAGAAAAGGAAGAAATTAGAGGTGGGAACACTGCTAGAGGAGTATTGGGATAATCCTAATGGAAGATAATAAGAGAGTAGCCAAGGAGATCAAAAAGATGATTTGAAAGCACTTCATGAGGGGACATCCCTGGTGGTCCAGTGGTTAAGACTTCGCCTTCCAATGCAGGTGGTGTGGGTTCGATCCCTGGTTGGGGAGCTAAGATCCCACATGCCTCGGGGCCAGAAAACCAAACATAAAACAGAAGCAATATAGTAACATATTCAATAAAGACTTTAAAAATGGTCCACATCAAAAAAAGCACTGCATGACATATTAATAGAATCAGTGGGAGTTGCTGACCATTTGATTAGCTGAGATGAGAAAAAGGATGACACATAGGTGTGTGGTCTGGATCATTAGAGTAGTCTGGATCATAGGTGTGTGGTCTGGATCATCATCAGGGAGTATAGAAAGAGAAAGATTTAATCAGAAAGTAAAAACTGAAAGCATACCTGGTACTCATGCTCTGCCAGAAAAGGACAATGGGGAGTAACTGAATCAGAGTCTCTGAAGTGGGTGTTTGAATGCAAAGCACAGAAAGATAGGAGTGGGTAGTAGAATCAGAAGCAGAGAGACACCCAGAGTGAAAGCACTTAGAAGAAGCTATATGTCTATAGAAGTCATGAGGTGGTAGAAGCCACAGGGCATCAAAAACCATGCCACCAAGAGAAGGAGAGTGGAAAGAATCCAACTAATAAAGGCAGGAGCAATAAAGGCAGAGATGGTGCTCGATGGGTTGCTTTCATGTGAAGCTCCTCCAAAGTAAGGATGCATAGTTTCTAGAGCTGCCATTGTATCTCCAATAGTGCTGGAGGTCAACTGCAGGACCACCGCTTTGCCCAATGAATCCTGACCATTCAGCTGTTCCTGGTCTTCCAGGATTGCACAAGGAGCTCTCTATTCCTCCACTCTTTCCCACGTACTCTGAAAATAAAACCTCTGTCACCTGAATCAACATGAGTTTATTTGTTGTATACTGCTTTGTTTTGTCTTTATGCAAGCTTATTACAGAAAAAGACAGTGAACTATGTTTTAATTGACTTCAAATCCATGGCATTGGATTATCTTAGCAAGTATTGTACCTCTAGAGATTTGATACAGTAATATAATTACACCATTCAAGGACTATACCCTTCTTAGAAGTTAATTTCTGAAAAAAACTCATAAATTTGTGTTTGGAATTTCATGATCATAAGGGTATCATTTTAATGCTAATGAAACTTCAATAAACAAAAGTTATCCTTCAGACACTGTACATGGCTTGCCCATGTACATATATGTCTGCCCATAAGTTCTAATTCCTTTTCTTCTTATGTTAGATCAGAAGTAGCTATAAGCTCTGAGGTTTTAATTGAATCAAAATTAATAAAGAACTTGCTGCAGGAAAGTACAGGACAGATGACATGGTTTCTTCAACAAATGAATTACAAAGAAAAAAAGAGAAATGATATTAAACCCATAGAATAAGAGAGGTTTAAAATCATACTAATCACAATGTGTGAGCTTGATTTAAATAATGTAAACAAATTCAAGTAAAAATATAAATAAATACAAAAAAGTTGGCATTTATGAGACCCTTGGAAATTTGAACACTGACTGGATTTTGATGGCAAGAAGGAATATTGTTAATTATATTTGTTTGTGATAATGTTTTGTGGCTATACATAAAAAAAAAAGAATCCACATCTTTTAGATGCACAAACTAGTATCTAGGATTTCCTTCAAATAATACAGGAGGGGAAAAAGAGTGAGGACATAGATGAAACAAGATTGGTCATGAGATAATTGTAGAAGCTGACGATGGAGATTCATAATACTATTCTGACTCCTTTAACATATATTTTGAAATTTTTCATAAAAAATCTTTTAAAAAATTAATAAAGATTTTGAGCATCTGTTCTTTCTGAGCCTTGATATTATGTAACAAAAATGAGATAATTTTGTCTTCTTCCAAATGTGTGTTTATGGATATGTATATATGAAGATATAATTGGAAATAAAATGCCAAAATATTAATAGTGACTATATGCATATGGTATGTGCTTTAGACTGTTTGTATCCCCCTAGAAGTCATATATTAAAACCTAATGCCCAGGGCTTCCCTGGTGGCAGGGAATAGTCCGTCTGCCAATGCAGGGGAAATGGGTTCGTGCCCTGGTCCAGGAGGATCCCACATGCCGCGGAGCAGCCGGGCCTGTGAGCCATGGCCGCTGAGCCTGCGCATCCGGAGCCTGTGCTCCACAACGGGAGAGGCCACAACAGTGAGAGGCCCGTGTACCGCAAAAAAAAAAAAAAAAAAAAAAAAAAAAATCTAATGCCCAATGTGATGGTGTTTGGAGATGGGACATTTAGGAGGTGATTAGATCATGACGGTATAGCCCTCATGAATGTGATTAGTGCCCTTATAAAAGAGGACCCAGAGAGCTCTCCTGCCCCTTTGGTCAGGTGAGGTTACAGCAAGAAGATGGCTGTCTATATACCAGGAAGCAACAGACACTGAGTCTGCTGGCACCTTGATCTGACATTTCCCAGCCTCTGCAACTGTAAAAAATAAACTTTTATTGTTTGTAAGTCATCCAGTTGATGGTATTTTTCTTACAGCAGTCAGAATGGACTAAGACTACATGATTCTGAAAGAACGCTTTAAAACTTTTCTGCTTATCTGTATTGTATATATTTATATATATTTTTTCCTCCCATAGTGGGTATATATGATGTAAGAGATTTTTTCTTTCATTTTGCACAAATATCCATAATGCCTGAGATAATAGTTGAATCATCATGCTGAAATTACACTGCTCAAATTGGTAGATATCCCTGAACTGAAACATATACAAGTTGAGAATTACTGGGCCAATCAGAAACCTGCTAGGGACTAATACTTTCAGCCACAGTTCTCCCTTATTCCCTGAATATCACATTGATATTGTTCTAACTGCTTTCAAATGTATACTTTCTTCATGATTTACTCTAAAATACCACATTCTCAAAAGTCAAATTCTAATTTTTTTGCCCAAAATGAAATCTTTTCCTTCTACTGCGTATTTCAGGTATCAAATTAATTCTTTTGGCAAGTCAAAATTCCAAAGATCTACAAATTTACAAACATTTATTGAACATCTTTTGGGTTTAAGATACTGTGCTGAGTACTACAGGAAATAAAAAAGATGAACGACACGGCAGTCCTGCCTCTACATATATATAATCTTTTGTAACATTTTATATATTTATATATATTGGCCAAACCAATATATATGTCTATATATAATCTTTTGTGATATTATACATTGTGTGAGACTTCATATATATATATATATATATATATATATATATATATACACACACACATATATTTATCTCTCTTTTGTGAAAATTATGACAGCAACACAAGCAACTACAAACATAAGGCAAATGGAATGTGATAAAATGGAGATGTTAAAATACTATGGGGAAAATAAAGGAGGGACAGATTACTTCTGATGAGATGCTCTTGGAATCCTCATGGAGTTGGTTACATTTGACCTGGGTCTTCAAAAGTAAGTGGAATACAACAAGCAAAAGTGCATAGAAGGATATTTCTCCCATTTCTAGGAAAAACACTCCTGTGCTCTCCTTTTTTCTCACACTTACCACATTTCTGACACTATATGTGTGGGTTTTCCACACATCAAGTAACTCCCTGCAACACCACCTGAGTCTCTATAATCCAATTCAATTCTGATGCTGTCTACCTGAAGTTAGCATCATATCCCACAAGTTAAGGACTCAGTCCCACAAGACTGCTCCCACTTCAGACATCCACTGCAAGTCTCAGGTTGTCACCTGTACTTCTGACCCACTGTCTATAGGTTGGGGTTCCCACCACCCCACCTTGGGTTCCATAATTTGTTAGAATGACTTAACGGAACTCAGGGGAACACTTTCTTAACATTTACTGGTTTATTACAAAGGTTATAATAAAGGATAAGAATGAACAGCCAGCTGAAGAGACATACAGGGTGAGGTCCAGAAGGGTCCCCAGTGCAGGAGTTTCTGTCCCCGTGGAGTTGGGATGTGCCACCCTCCTGACACGTAGTTGTGTTCACCAAACCCAAAGCTCTTCAAACCCTGTAGTACTGGGATTTTTATGGAGGCTTCATCACATAGGCATAATGGAACATTAACTCAATATCCAGCCCCTGTCTCCTTGCCAGAGAATGGAGGGTGGGGCTGAAAATTCCAAGCTCCCAATCACAGCTTGGTCTTTCTGGTGACCAGCCTCCCATGCAGGAGCCCACCAAGAGTTACCTCATTAGAACAAAAGATACTCCTATCACCCAGGAAATTCCAAGGTGTTTAGGAGTTTTGTATCAGGAACTGGGGTCAAAGACCAAACATAAGAACAAAAGATGCCCCTAGTGCTCTTATCATTTAGGAAATTACAAGTGTTTTAGGAGCTCTGTGCCAGGAACCAGGGCCAAAGTTTTTTGTTTGTTTGTTTGTGTTTTAAAGAGAGATTTATATTTTTATCATATATTTTTTATATTATTTCACACTCCCTGGTATAGGGAAAGGACAAAAAGAAGCAGTCCAGTGGCACACAGCCTACAAGAATCTTAAGTGAGAGATGAGTCTGGAGAAGTAAATTAGGGTCAAATCATAGGTGGCCTTAGATACCATATTGAGACTTCTATGCAGTTTAAGAAAATGAGGCCAAAAAATTAAATTTTACTTAGATGCAATTTTATTGGTATCACAATGCTCTCTAAATGTAACGGTCTAGTTAGTTACCACAATCAATACTATTGAAAATTTTACTAAAGTGGGCCTCTCAGAACCTTTGGGACCCAAGGCCCCGGCTGGATCAACTTAGTTTTCCATTGACACTGTGACTGTAGATAAAACTCTTGGGAATGTCTACATATTTAGGAAGTAGGCAAAATGGGAAGAAAAAGTGGATTACTTACAGGAATATGTCAAATTTCCTTTGAGGTTTTTGCTTTAAAAAAACCCTCTTTTCCCATCCCATGTCTTCTCCCTGGTCCTACACATGCTTTTCCTTGACCTCCCAGTTCACATTCCTGCATCTACACTGGGATCTGTATAGTCACTGTGCACAGAAGGCCGGGCCTAACTCTGAGCACACCATGTTCTGACATGCTTCAATACTAAGCCTTTGTCTCTAAGCTCATATGAGAAAGAAATACTCCCCCTCTCAGGACATTATTTTTATACTACCGATGCCCCTGATGAATATTAGATTAGTAAAATCCCATTACCATACATCCCAATGGATAGAAAGGAAAGCATCATACATGATCCTATCCTGGGTAGACTGAAGGAACGCTCTCAGCCTGGTCTGACTGCATTTATTGCTCCCCAGCAGACCCAGCTTGGGGCAGAACAGAAAACCCCAAAGTGATCATTTTATGATCAACAGGTTACAAGAACAAGCAATTTTACAAAGCAGCCTTAGGCAGCAATATATACAAGTGTGTATAAAAACAATGGGCAGTTTTAAAATAAAATCCAAATGTCAGGCATAAAAATGCATTTTTCTTACTTTACTCTGAAAGGATGCACCAGGGAGAAATTCAGCAAATAAAACCTGTTGAAAATATGAGCGTTCCTGCAGGCTTATTTCCAGTGGGACATTAACACAGGCTTGCAGTAATACCTCTATTAATGAAGAGGATGTGTTCAAATGACACACTTATTCATCAGATATTTCATAAGCAAGACAGAAAAAATACAAAAGATCTAGGTGTTAGCTTCAGATCTTCATGTAGGAGGGTAAAAATATGACATATATTACAGGGGAATATGACAAAATACTAAAGAAAATAGCATCAAATCTGTGGGGAAACATAAAACAGGCCTCCTATGAGTCAGTGTTGAAATAAGTGATGAGAAATCATGCTAAAGGATTTTAGGAAAGAAACCCAATATTAACCCTGTAGTTAAGAAAGGTGGAAGGTTTGGGGGAAAGTTGATTGGAAAAGTTTCACCAGGTGACCTGTTGAAGGGCAGGACAGCCCAGGTTTCAGTAAGACCCTGTAGCAAAAGACACAATATCATCCAGCTCCAGCCACCCCAGTAAGTGCCGTTGGTGACCCAGTGGAGGGAGGGGGAGAGACAGGGAAGAGTAGTCTAGGGAAAACATTGAAGTATCATTCCTCCCCTCCTATTTGTATTTTTTTTTCATTTTTTCCCCAGTTTTATTCAGATATGATTGACACACAGCACTATATAAGTTTAAGGTGCACAGCATAATGATTTGAGTTACATAAATCATGAAAGGATTGTCACAATGTTTAGTGAGCATCCATTGTCTCATATAGATAAAAAATTAAAGAAATAGAAGAATAAAAATTTCCTGTGATGAGAACTCTAAGGATTTACTAAGGGTTAACAACTTTCACATATAAGTTACAACACTTTTATATTTATCATGTTGTACATTACATTCCTAGTACCTATGTATCCTACAACTGGAAGTTTGTACCTTTTGACCATCTTCATCCCATTCCCCTACTCCCCACTCTTTTGCTTCTGGTAACAACAGATCTTATCTCTTTTTCTATGGGTTTGTTTTTGAAGTATAATTGACCTACAACACTATGTTAGTTACACAATATAGTGATTAAATATTTCTATACATTTCCAAATGATCACCATGATATGTCTAGTCGATATGTCACTACACATAGATATTACGTAGTTATTGACTATAGTCAATAACTATAGTTCCCACAGAGTACACTTCATACCTGTAACTTGTTTATTTTGCAACTGGAAGTTTGTACCTTTTAATCTCCTTCATCTATTTCTTTTCTCCACCCACAATCCCCCCCCCATCTTTAATAGGAGTAACTCTACTTTCACAATCTAGAGACCACATGATTTGAGTTACTTACATACCTGCTTCCCAAGGTCTGATATTCTTTTAAGAGGAAACCAAATCTCTCCCTTCACAATTAGAATGTATATGTATAAAACTTATATTCGTAAAACGTAAGTGCTATTGAGGGTAAAATAATCATTAAATACAGCAGTCAAAAGAAATGTCCACAAGGGCCAGCAGGTGACATAAATGAGTGAAGCAGCTGAGGAGGGAGAATGATGGAGTTGCTGTAGAGGGCACGTCTTGTCTGCAGGGGACAGACATCTCCCAGCTTCAACTTTGGGTGGCCAAGGGAAAGTCTGGATGGTTACAAATGTTGCAAGAGCTTCTTATATTTCAAGAGAGATGCTGACCCCTATTTTTATGTAAAACGTTTGTATTTTCAAAACAGTGGTAACTAATTCATTCGAGCAAACAAAACAAAATACTCTGTGAGGGCAAACAAAAGTTGTAACAGCCAAACGCAGGATATAGATAGCCATTTTGTAATTTGCTCTTCAAGAGGCATTCAGTCAATGAGGAAAGCTAGTGGAAGTGAGAGTTATTAGAGCTTCCTCTTTTGGCAAAGTAGAGAGTGAAGAGCACAGGAGGGTATTGGTTTAACGGGGTGAGGCACATTTTGACGGCCTCACAGTTTTGCTCCTTGTAGTCCTGGCCACCTGTATTTAGATGGGACAAGTGGAAGCCATGTAGTGCCATCTGTCAAGCCGGTTAACCACATACAAAGTTTTACTTCCCACAGTTTTAATACTGCCAGTTTCGTGATAAAGGAGACCAGTGCCCAGAGTTTTCACTAATCAAGGTATCACATTATGTTTTTTGGCACGAAGCGTATTTATGAATCACATTAAGTTCCATCTATATGGATGATTTTTCCAAGATGCAGCAGACTGAGTGTGGTTTTGGATTCTGCAGCCCGAACATCAACAAGGCATTTTTTTTTTTTTAAGGAATTAAACTGTAATCTGCAATGCAGCAATAATTCACCTCAGAGCTTTGGGCAAGAAGCCTGCCACAAATTGTCAGCCCGAAATGTTATTAACACATCAGCTACTAAGGTCACCAAAAGACAGTATAGAAGCTTCTTTCACTGTTTTTAGATGGTGAAATACATAAATCACTTAACTGGTGCACAGAACTTGCTTTAAACAAATAAATTCAACATTTGCTATTAATCGATTTCAAGGAAAGCAGCAAGCTGATGAATAGCTCTTGGAATAGTGAGAATCCTAGAGCTTAAGTTAGATAGCAAGAATCACCCACAATGATACCCCAAGGTATTCACGTACCTCTGAGTAAGAGGAACATATATATGTGTATAGGTATGTGCATGAGGTAGCTATATAGTGTGTGTGGAGAAACTGTTCTCTTGGAAAAACTAGAAACATTCATATGGTCTCACTATGAATTTTTTAAAGCTGGTACTGCTTGGTTACATGCTTTTTGCACTCTGTTGTAAATTTATTTTATACATAAATAAATATTATCTCATTACCAACCATCTCCATTAGAATCTAGCAGACCATGAAATAGGCTTTGCAAGATCAAGCAATGCACTTAGGCCCAGAAAAACATTGTTTTGGCTTCTAGCTTAAGAATTCACAGAAAAATTAAATTTTACATAATAGTTTGAAGAACATACACTATATAATCCTTTCTCGTCAAAGGCATTTCTAAAAAGGAAAGCAGATTATTTATAATTGTGAAAAATAAATGTTTCTACCTACGTCTTCGTCTACCTTACTAGTATTTCTGACTTACACATTTTCTGACAGTCCATGTTTAAAAAAGTATATTTTCTGTAATACAAAAATAACCCAAGGGGTACTTCCCTGGTGGTGCAGTGGTTAAGAATCCGCCTGCCAATGCAGGGGACGTGGGTTTGAGCCCTGGTCCGGGGAGATCCCACATGCTGCGGAGCAACTAAGCACGAGAGCCAAAACTACTGAGCCCGCATGCCTAGAGCCCGTGCTCCACTACAAGAGAAGCCACCGCAATGAGAAGCCCACTCACTGCAATGAAGAGTAGCCCCTTCTCACCGCAACTAGAGAAAGTCGCGCGCAGCAACAAAGACCCAACACAGCCAAAAATAAATTTAAAAAAAAAACCCAAGGACAAAGCATCCTGAGATTTAAATCTGCTAAATTAAAGACCAAGTAAGTGATCAATCCATTCCCCGACTTGTTTCGAGCACATAACTTCCAATGATAATGTCACTAAGAATATTATAAAGTTCAAGAGCAACTCAGTGGCCACATCCTAGATGCAATTCTGAAATGTTGCTAAAATGTCAATGAATCAAGTGTATATTCCATTAATTAGGCAAATGATGCCCTATGATAATGACAGCAAATATACACAACCAATTATGGTTATAGGCATTCATTTAAATTTTTATTTAAATTGCATAAATTTTAGCACTTTTACAAAGTGCATGTGCCGAGAGCCCAAAGTTCAAAAGGAGCATTTAAGTACCCTCCCAAAGAAAAAATTAAAGAGTTGTATTTTTGCCCAGCATTTAAAGTGAGCCGGAAATATAGCAACACAAACTTTTGCAGCACAAGTTCTCTTGCCAAGTTTAGGAACTGGCAAAAGCCCAGGAAAGTTGGCATAGCGGGAACAGTCAGTTTTGATTGGCAGAAGGCATGCCTTGAGAGGCACAGCAATGCACACACAAGGGCACTTGTATTCTGGCTCCTGTGAGCCCCAGAAAAGAGGCAGTGTAAGGACTCCAGGATGCTTACACAGCAGAAGGCATCAGTTCTGCAGCATGCATGAAACATATCAATATTTTTATTTAGCAGAACGTGAGAGTTTTAAAAGAACTGAGCTTATGCTTGAAGAAAAATGAATTCATCTGTTAAGTCATTTGGTCTAATGCAGTGTTTATATCGCTTATTATAGGATGTAGATTTTGGGTGGCCATATTTCAAAGTCATATATATTTTTTCACATCCTCCAAGGGATTTCTAAAAAATCAAGTGTATTTAAATATTAACTATTTAATTAGAGGATTTTATTTTCAAAAAAGTAATCAGTCTTAAAGTTCAGCTACTTGGTGGTGCTGAGGCATCACTGTAGAGACTGATGGCTGGAGGGGAGGAATGTAGGTTTGTAGGGAAGGACCTGGCTGGGGCCTCTTGGACTTAGGGAATCAGTCTTGGCCCAATGGTGGAGGGGTGGTGGGATGCATTAGGAACTAGGTGACATTACTCATAAAGCATTTGTGTCAAAAATGTATCAATACAACCTGAATCAAATCACTCCTAAAGATCAAACTTCTGGTTTATAGAAAAACAGGCGCTGGAAGAACAAGCTAAAGCAGCATCGCCAGGAAGCAATTAAACAAATTCAAAAAGCAGGTGGTTTTACAAGACAACTGGCCTAGTCTCATCAACAAGTTAACATCATGGAAAGGGAAGGAAGTAAGGGAGGGAGGGAGGAAAAAGTGGGGGTTGTAGATAAAAACAAACAAAAGACATCACAACCAAAAGCACTGTGTGTCCTTCGTTAGGATCCTGGTTTCAGTAACTGGCTATAAAAGACATGTTAGGGACAACACAGAAAATTTGAATGTGGGCTCAGTACTAAATAGTGTAAGGCAATTATTATTATATCTTTAGCTGTGATAGTAGAATTGTAATTATGTGGGAAACTGCCTTCATTTTCTAAGAAATTCATTCTGAACTATTTAGAGACAAAATGTCATGATGCCTATAACTTATTTTAAAAGATTTCAGAAAAAATAGAAATATGGCAAAAGTTTTAACAATTGTAAAATCCCAGTAAGGGGTGTATGGGTGTTTATATGTGGTATTCTCTATACTTTTCAGTATGTTTTAAATTTTTAATAATAATAAATATAAATGAAACAAAACAAAGTTATTTATCTTTTTTTTTAGTTATTTATCTTTTTAAAGTTACTTCTGTTACTTTATTAACTTTAGAAATTCAAAGCAAAATAGTCATTATATTGCATTTAACTATCTCCCTGTCCCATAAGTCCTAATGAATAATTTTTGATCTTCTATTTATTCATACTCTTTAATGCTTTTCAAAAAAGCAGCAGGTTTCTGGGCCTTAATTCAGTAAATTTTATAGAACACTTAAGAGCATATACCTTATTCTACTCCTCTAAAATACAAGTTAAAAAAATAAAGTATTTTAAAAGATAGCATGTCACTCAATACCATCATCCAAAAATGACCACGGTTAATATTAATATTCCAGTCTTTTAGAGTACCATATATTTTAATATACTAAAGATATTAATATATCCAAATTTTTATTCTGCTTTTTACATATATTGTAAAAGAGACCAGGTATTCGTCTTTTTCTAAATATTACTTTAAATTTTCTTAAAGCAATTTCCCAACACAGGGTAGATTTTATAACTACAGTGCACCTATGCATAAGGAAGAATTTTTTAAGTCAACATTTAATTATCTTTTCCATTAGAGAAAGTCCTATTAAAGAAGCCACAAAGAGGAAAACCACAGTTAGCAGACAACCACCAAGCTATATTATGACTAGATCACAGCCCCAGGGCTCCCCACTGCCTACATCCAGCCAGAGATGGGGGCAGACTCATTCCATTCAAAGTTGCATAATACTGACATCCAATTTCATAACTTTAAACAACTTGAGGCAATATAGCCTTGGGGATATGCTCCTTCAGAATGGAATAACTGAACTGAGATAGAAATATTTATAGAAGTAAGACTTAGTTGGACCTGGAAGAAAGCATGGCATGGATATTTGGACTGAGAGTCAGGGTGAAGGTAAAAAAGCAAGAGAAGGGATTGAATTGGAGAAGGGTTTGAAAATGGGCATCTCTGGCAAAGACAACATAAGCAAAGATGTGGGGATATGCTGAGTTTGTATCAGAAACCAATCTATAGCAGAGAGTATAGTTTGGGGAGATTTAAAAGACAATTTCTATAAGTACTATTAGACTGATGATAAAAGACCTTGAATGACAGTCAAGTTCAATTGGATTTCAAACTTCAAGTCATATACAGTTGCTGTGAGCTCTCAAGCCAAAGAGAGCCACAATAAAAGCAATGTTCTAGTTAGATTAATCTGGCCAAAATGTGCAGTATGGTTTGACCTGGAGGTAAATAAAAGCTGGGAAAGAGTGACATGCTGGTAACAACAATGAGTCAGCAGAGGGCTGTAGCCATGGCACTAGGAAGGAAGGGACACTGCAAAGGAAGAGTAAGCAAGATTCCATGGCTAATTAAATAAGAGAGATAATGGAGAGGAAAAAGTGAACGATGACTCATGGACGTATCCCTTAGTGACTGGGAGAGAGGTATGCCACCAATTGAAAAGAGGGGTGGGGAGATGGGAAGAGGAGCCAGATAAGAGGGAGGCTTGACTCAGGATACGAGAGTTTGAGCTGATAGTGGGACATGAATATGAAAATGCTCTATAGGCCTCTGGAAAGATGAACCTGGACCTAGAGCAAAGAGTAAAACTCTGACAATAAAGTAATGTGACGAGTTTCATGAGTGGTTTGTAGAATCCAGCATCTTAACTAACTATATAGGACTACTTGTACAGGCCAGTTACTTAAGTGGTCACTGAAACAAAAGTGAAAAAGTCTTCATTCATTTATTCAACAAATACACACTTATTTTCATCATGAATGACATACTACATTTACTCTTCATCAGTGACATTCTAATCCCATTCACATTAAGAAGATTTACAAGTAAAATTCAAAGTACATGAAAGTCAATTCAGGATAACTAGGGAATGTGTGCTGTCTTCCTCTATGTTGGCAATTACCTGTGTATTGAAAAATCGAGACAGGTTGTTTTCATATCATAGAATTTATCCGTGTGACTCTATCTCCACAATTTGATAACACATTCTTTTAAAAATACTTGTTAGCAAACTTAGTCTTAAAAGGCTATTACCTCTGGAGTCAAAGTTATATTAAACCCACTTATAAAAAATTCCCTGCCATTATCTTTGCTATAACTGTCAATATTACTCAGCTCCCATTATCCACGACATGATTAAGTCCCACTGAGTCTATTCCAATTCTCTTACATAGTTATTCATGGTGTTTCTGCTATGTCTCTAACCCACATAGGTATGAGGTCATATAATTCACAAAACAGTCACAAAAAAAAAGTGAATCAAAAGGACATTAGCATAAGGGCTTAATCATTCAAAAATGAGTGGTGGTAGCTAGATGAGCAAGTCAAATGCCTTTTCAGAGCTCTTTCCCAGGGTATCAAATTCCTGATTTTCTTTATCCTATGCCATGGTCTAAATATTGTTAATATTGTTAATATTTTTGTGCATAATGTTAATAAAAAAACAATATGTCAGAAATAACCATTTCTAATATAGGTCATTAGTCAGCTGATATTAGCTGAAATGCTCTCAGCTGCAAATAAAAATATGATTTAAGCTGTCTAGGATAAGGATATGTATTGGCTCATATACCTAGAATTCCAGAGGAAGGCATAGTGAAGGTTTGGAACAAGCCAATAAACTCCAGTCCTATTTCTCTGTAATTCACTCCACTAAATCCTCCACTGTGAATTAATTTCATCCTTAGATTAGCTTCTGCATAGTGGAAAAAGAGCTGTGGCAGTTCTGAGCTTTTTATCTGCACTTCCATGATGACCAGAGAAAGCAAGAATATCCCTTTTGAGTGGCTCTTCCTTAAGAGCAAGAAAATCTCTTTCCCTGAAGCACTTAGCAAACCTTTCTTTACATCTCACTGGCACAAACTGGGTCTCATCACATGTCCATTTCTGAAGCAATCACTGGCAAAGAAGAGGGATTATTTTTGGTCAGTGATACCAATCCTTAGAACTGAGAAAAAGGGTCTTACCCAAAGTCCGTGAGCTGCAGGGGGACAAAGGGGAGATATTAACAAAAAAGGCATGGGAGGGACTTCCCTGGTGGCTCAGTGGTTAAGAATCCTCCTGCCAATGCAGGGGACATGGGTTCGAGCCCTGGTCCGGGAAGATCCCAAATGCCGCAGAGCAACTAAGCCCGTGCGCCCCAACTACTGAGCCTGCGCTCTAGAGCCCGGGAGCCACAACTACTTAACCCACACACAATAACTACTGAGCCCACATGCCACAACTACTGAGCCCATTTGTTGCAATTACTGAAGTCTGCGCACCTAGAGCCCGTACTCCACAACAAGAGAGGCAATGCGAAACTTGCGCACCACAGAAAAGAGTAGCCTCCACTCACAGCAACTAGAGAAAGCCTGCGCACAGCAATGAAGACCCAACGCAGCCAAAAAAAAAAAAGAAAAAAAAAAGGCGGGGGAGGGGGATTGTTAGGAAGGAATAGATGCTCTAACAGACCAAAAGCTCTGCCACTGGACATTATTATTATTATTATTTTCAGGTAGGGAATTTTTGGTGTGAGGTAAAGAAGAAAATGGACAAGAAGCTGTTTGCCAGTTCTCATGGTTATCCACTCCTCCCAATTGCCTCAATTTTTCTTTTGGATTTTTCAAGATACTTTGCCCTGTCATTGCTCCTCATTTATTAGCCTAATTGAAAGTTTAATTTCTCAATAAGATTAGTGACTAGGATCCAATATACTGGGACTACTTCTTCCTAGTAATTTTTTTCATGTATGTATTTTTCTTTCTTCTATTTTTAGAAATATTAGTCAAGTTTCTAATACTTGAGGGAAAACTCATCAAGAAATAAAGATTTTCTGTGTATCACTTCCAATACTAGATCATTTGAATACTTTTTCGGGGTGGGAGTATGAGTGGTATTTTTAAGACACCAACAATTTATCAAAAGAGATCTCACATTATCACTGCTAGGTAAAAATTTTAAACACAATATGCTTGAGCCTGGTCAGATTGAATGTTCTCTCTGTCTCCCATAAACTGCTTCTGAAAGGGTGTAGTTGTATCTATTACCTTCCTTGTTCTCCCACTGGTATGAAGAATTAGTCCTTTGCTCCCAAATCTGAAATGTATTACAAATAATAGCTACTATTTATTGAGCATGTAGGAAGTTATCTAAGTTAGTCCTCATATCAATTCTTCATGGTAAAAATTTTTCACTTAATTTATTCCCAAGAAAACTGAGGCCCAGAGAAGTTAAATTTCACAAAGTTTTCAGACTAATGATCGGTAGAGTCAAGATTCAAATAATGTCTGTCTGATTCAAGGTCCATCATGTTATTTTCACTGCATCAAATGGAGTCTTAATTCCAAATTCCCACGAACAATTTTTTTTAATTAAAAGGCTTTTCTTTTTTTAAGAGCAATTTTAGATTCACAGCAAAACTGAACAGAAGCTGAACCAAAAGTACAGACTTCCCTTATACCCGCTCAGATGCAGAGCTTCCCCACTATCAATATCCCTTACTGGAGCGGTATATTTCCTTCAGTCGACTCACTCTTGATGTCATGCATTTAATGGGCTTTGATATACATGCAAGTCAAGTACACACAACTGTAGTATCATACAGAATAGTTTTACTGCCCTAAAAATCCTCTGTGTTCTACCTATTCATCCCTGACACCCTCTTACCCCTGGCAACCGCTATTATTTTTACTCTCTCCATGTTGTTTTGCCTTTTCCAAAGTGTTGTATAGTTGGAATCATACAGTACGTAGTCTCTCAGATTGTCTTCCTTCACTTAGTAATATGCATTTAAGTTTACTCTGTGTCTTTTCATGGCTTGATAGTTCATTCCTTTTTAGCAGTGAATAATATTCCATTGTCTGGTGGTACCACCATTTATTTATCCATTCACCTACTGAAGGAAGCAATCTTAGCTGCTTCCAAGTTTTGGCAGATATGAATAAAGCCACTATAAACAACTGTGTGCAGCTTTTCATGTGATATGTTTTCAATCCCACCAACAATTTTCAGTCACTGCCAGCCCCAACAAATCCATTTAAACTATACCAATTGTCACAAAGATTTCCTGCAACCTTGTCCTCTGAGTGGAGTTTCCCAGGGACTAAAGAATTCTCTAAATCCAAAAGAAAATGTTTTAGAAATATAGATTAGCTGTTAATAATATTTTACGAGAGAGTTTATATCAAAATTATACAAATGCTTAATATGGACTTCTCAACACAAATGGAACTCCTGAAATATTGTAAAAATGTAATTTGAAGAATATTATTAACAAAGATTAGTTTTCACTGTTCTTCAATTGGTAGAAATGAAAGTCTCAATGTCAAAGGAAAATAATAAAGAGGAATTATTTTCCAGGAATCACATATTTGTATCCCATCCATTCTTGGCACATATTTTAGAGTGAACATATAAAGAAAAAAGAGAAGGCTGTGGAAGCAAACACAAGAACCTTATCTTCAGAGGCCTTAGATCCTGTGCTCCCATGGGAAAGGCGAAGGGTGTGACATCTGCAGCGCTAGAGAGCAATATAATTAATTCCAAATCATAAATTTCACTGAGGGCTAATGTCCAATATGGGCTGAAACAACCATTTTAAAACAAGGACACATAAAATAAATTCCATTTTCAGGACAATTTTAGGAGTTTAATATGAACCCGATGAATCATGCTTAACACATATAAATTTTTATTGGTACAGTTCATGTTATTTTAGATCTTTTTTTTATTATACAGACAGATCTCAAAGATATTGTGGGTTTGGTTGCAGACTGCTGCAATAAAGTGAATAATGCAATAAAGCAAGTTACACAAATTTTTTGGTTTCCCAGTGCATGTAAAAGTTGTGTTTACACTGTACTTTAGTCTCGTAAGTGTCCAATAACATTATGTCTGAAAAAATAATGTATATAACTTAATTAAGAAATAATGCTGTTGTTTGGGGGTTCCCTGGTAGCTCAGTGGTTAAGAATCTGCCTGCCAATGTAGGGGACAACGGTTCGAGCCCTGGTCCGGGAAGATCCCACATGCTGCGGAGCAACTAAGCCCATGCACCACAACTACTGAGACTGCGCTCTAGAGCCCATGAGCCACAACTACTGAGCCCAGACACTACAACTACTGAAGCCCACGCGCCTACAGCCCGTGCCCCACAATAAGAGAAGCCACCGCAACAAGAAGCCCACGCACCACAACAAAGAGTA
Organism: Mesoplodon bidens; assembly: GCF_964165515.1. NCBI lineage: Eukaryota > Metazoa > Chordata > Mammalia > Artiodactyla > Ziphiidae > Mesoplodon > Mesoplodon bidens. Next base: position 135,939,298 of record NC_138161.1, read on the forward strand.
GCCCCCACTCGCTGCACTAGAGAAAGCCCGCACGCAGCAACGAAGACCCAATGGAGTCAAAAATAAATAAAATAAATAAATTAAAAAAAAAAAAAAGAAAGAATGCTGTTGGAAAAATGGTGCAAAGAAACTTGCTTGTGATGTAGGGTTGCCACAAACTTTCAAAGACGGAGTGGAGAGGCTAGACAAGGGACCCACACTTGTGAGGCTATAATGAGCTGCCCCAAACCCTGTCTGTGGTACCGTTAAAGAAAGTAAAGTAGGATGCAAAAACCTCCATACCAGAGAGGACATCCTTGTCTTAAATCGTTTCTGACAAATCTGCTGTCAAATCTTTTTAATTTATTTTATTTTCAGAAATAATGTGATATTTTCAATACTAATGTCCCAACCATAAAACAAATCAAACAAACAAAACACCTTGATGTTAGTTAAAAATTTCTGGGAGGTGTTATAAAATACTGAATAGGGCTTCCCTGGTGGCGCAGTGGTTGAGAGTCCGCCTGCCGATGCAGGGGACACGGGTTCGTGCCCCTATCCCGGAAGATCCCACATGCCGCGCAGCGGCTGGGCCCGCGAGCCATGGCCGCGGAGCCTGTGTGTCCGGAGCCTGTGCACCGCAACGGGAGAGGCCACAGCAGTGAGAGGCCCGCGTACAGCAAAAAAAAAAAAAAAAAAAAATACTGAATAAACATTCAAACTGTGAATAGAACAAAGACAGTTATGTCTAAAAGAACAAAGTTAAAACTGTACTATATAATCTTAATAGACTAAATATTAACACCTTATTTTTTAAATTTAATTTTATTTATTTTTATACAGCAGGCCCTTATAAGTCATCAATTTTATACATATTAGTGTATACATGTCAATCCCAATCTCCCAATTCATCCTACCACGCCCCCCACTCCCCACCGCTTTCCCCCACTTGGTGTCCATATGTCTGTTCTCTACATCTGTGTCTCTACTTCTGCCCTGCAAACCGGTTCATCTGTACCATTCTTCTAGGTTCCACATATATGCGATAATATACGATATTTGTTTTTCTTTTTCTGACTTACTTCACTCTGTATGACAGACTCTAAGTCCATCCACCTCACTACAAATAATTCAATTTCATTTCTTTTTATGGCTTAGTAATATTCCATTGTATATATGTGCCACATCTTCTTTATCCATTCATCTGTCAGTGGACACTTAGGTTGCTTCCATGTCCTGGCTATTGTAAATAGAGCTGCAATGAACATTGAGGTACATGACGCTTTTTGAATTATGGTTTCTCAGGGTATATGCCCAGTAGTGTAATTTCTGGGTCGTATGGTAGTTCTATTTTTAGTTTTCTAAGGAACCTCCATACTGTTCTCCATAGTGGCTGTATCAATTTACATTCCCACCAACAGTGCAAGACAGTTCCCTTTTCTCCACACCCTCTCCATCATTTGTTGTTTGTAGATTTTCTGATGATGCCCAGTCTAACTGATGTGAGGTGATACCTCATTGTAGTTTTCATTTGCATTTCTCTAATAATTAGTGATGTTGAGCAGCTTTTCATGTGCTTCCTGGCCATCTGTATGTCTTCTTTGGAGAAATGTCTATTTAGGACTTCTGCCCATTTTTGGATTGGGTTGTTTGTTTCTTTAATATTGAGCAAAATGAGCTCCTTATATATTTTGGAGATTAAGCCTTTGTCTTTTGATTCGTTTGCAAATATTTTCTCCCATTCTGAGGGTTGTCTTTTCATCTCATTTATGGTTTCCTTTGCTGTGCAAAGCGTTTCAGTTTCATTAGGTCCCATTTGTTTTTCTTTTTATTTCCATTACTCTAGGAGGTGGATCAAAACAGATCTTGCTGTGATTTATGTCAAAGAGTGTTCTTCCTATGTTTTCCTCTAAGAGTTCTATAGTGTCTGGTCTTACATTTAGGTCTTAAATCCATTTTGAGTTTATTTTTGTGTATGGTGTTAGGGAGTGTTCTAATTTCATTCTTTTACATGTAGCTGTCCAGTTTTCCCAGCACCACTTATTGAAGAGACTGTCTTTTCTCCATTGTATATCCTTGCCTCCTTTGTCATAGATTAGTTGACTGTAGGTGCGTGGGTTTATCTCTGGGTTTTTTATCTTGTTCCATTGATCTATGTTTCCGTTTTTGTGCCAGTATCATATTGTCTTGATTATTGTAGCTATGTAGTATAGTCTGAAGTCAAGGAGTCTGATTCCTCCAGCTCCATTTTATTCCCTCAAGACTGCTTTGGCTGTTTGGGGTCTTTTGTGTCTCCATTCAAATTTTAAGATTTTTTATTCTACTTCCATAAGATATGCCATTGGTAATTTGATAGGGATTGTGTTGAATCTGTAGATTGCTTTGGGTACTATAGTCATATTCAAAATATTGATTCTTCCAATCCAAGAACATGGTATATCTCTCCATCTGTTGGTATCATCTTTAATTTCTTTCATCAGTGTCTTATAATTTTCTGCATACAGGTCTTCTGTCTCCCTAGGTAGGTTTATTCCTAGGTATTTTATTCTTTTTGTTGCAATGGTAAATGGGAGTGTTTCCTTAATTTCGCTTTCAGATATTTCATCGTTAGTGTATAGGAATGGAAGAGATTTCTGTGCATTAATTTTGTATCCTGCTACTTTACCAAATTCATTGATTAGCTCTAGTAGATTTCTGGCGGCATCTTTAGGATTCTCTATGTATAGTATCATGTCATCTGCAAACAGTGACAGTTTTACTTCTTTTCCAAGTTGTATTCCTTTTATTTCTTTTTTCTTCTCTGATTGCCATGGCTAGGACTTCCAAAACTATGTTGAATAATAGTGCTGAGAGTGGACATCCTTGTCTTGTTCCTGACCTTAGAGAAAATGGTTTCAGTTTTTTACCATTGAGAATGATGTTTGCTGTGGGTTTGTGGTATATGGCCTTTATTATGTTGAGGTAGGTTCCCTCTATGTCCACTTTCTGGAGAGTTTTTATCATAAACGGGTGTTGAATTTTGTCAAAAGCTTTTTCTGCATCTATTGAGATGATCATATGGTTTTTATTCTTCAATTTGTTAACATGATGTATCATACTGATTAATTTCTGTATATTGAAGAATCTTTGCATCCCTGGCATAAATCCCACTTGATCATGTGGTATAATCCTTTTAATGTGTTGTTGGATTCTGTTTGCTAGTATTTTGTTGAGGATTTTTGCATCTATATTCATCAGTGATATTGGTCTGTAATTTTCTTTTCTTGTAGTATCTTTGTCTGGTTTGGGTAACAGGGTTATGGTGGCCTCATAGAATGAGTTTGGGAGTGCTCCTTCTGCAATTTTTTGGAAGAGTTTGAGAAGAATGGGTGTTAGCCCTTCTCTAAATGTTTGATAGAATTCACCTGTGAAGCCATCTGGTCCTGGACTTTTGTTTGTTGGAAGATTTTTTTTTTTTTCAGTACGTGGGCCTCTCACTGTTGTGGCCTCTCCCGTTGCGGAGCACAGGCTCTGGACGCGCAGGCTCAGTGGCCATGGCTCATGGGCCCAGCCACTCCACGGTATGTGGGATCTTCCCGTACCGGGGCACGAACCCGTGTCCCCTGCATCGGCAGGCAGACTCTCAACCACTGCGCCACCAGGGAAGCCCTGGAAGATTTTTAATCACAGTTTCAATTTCATTACTTGTGATTGGTCTGTTCATATTTTCTCTTTCTTCCTGGTTCAGTCTTGGAAGGTTATACCTTTCTAAAAGTTTGTCCATTTCTTCCATGTTGTCCATTTTATTGGCATAGAGTTGCTTGTACTAATCTCTTAGGATGCTTTGTATTTCTGTGGTGTCTGTTGTAACTTCTCCTTTTTCATTTCTAATTTTATTGATTTTAGTCCTCTCCCTCTTTTTCTTGATGAGTTGGCCTAATGGTTTATCAATTTTGTTTATCTTCTCAAAGAACCAGTTTTCAGTTTTATTAATCTTTGCTATTGATTTCTTTGTTTCTATTTCATTTATTTCTGCTCTGATCTTTATGATTTCTTTCCTGCTAACTTTGGTTTTTCTTTGTTCTTCTTTCTCTAGTTCCTTTAGGTGTAAGGTTCGATTGTTTATTTGAGATTTTTCTTGTTTTTTGAGGTAGGCTTGTATAGCTATAAACTTCCCTCTTAGAACTGCTTTTGCTGCATCCCATAGGTTTTGGATCATCGTGTTTTCGTTGTCATTTGTCTCCAGGTATTTTTTGATTTCCTCTTTGATTTCTTCAGTGATCTCTTGGTTATTTAGTAACATATTGTTTAGCCTCCATGTGTTTGTGTTTTTTACATTTTTTTCCTTGTAATTCATTTCTAATCTTATAGTGTTGTGGTCAGAAAAGATGCTTGATATGATTTCAATTTTCTTAAATTTCCTGTGGCTTGATTTGTGATCCAAGATGTGATCTATCCTGGAGAATGTTCCGTGTGCACTTGAGAAGAAAGTGTAATCTGCTGTTTTTGGATGTAATGTCCTATAAATATCAATTAAATCTATCTGGTGTATTGTGTCATTTAAAGCTTCTGTTTCCTTATTTATTTTCATTTTGGATGATCTGTCCATTGGTGTAAGTGAGGTGTTAAAGTCCCCCACTATTATTGTGTTACTGTCGGTTTCCTCTTTTACAGCTGTTAGCAGTTGCCTTATGTATTGAGGTGCTTCTATGTTGGGTGCACATATAATTGTTATATCTTCTTCTTCCATTGACCCCTTGATCATTATGTAGTGTCCTTCCTTGTCTCTTGTACCATTCTTTATTTTCAAGTCTATTTTATTTGATATGAGTATTGCTATTCCAGCTTTGTTTTGATTTCCATTTACATGGAATATCTTTTTCTATCCCCTCACTTTCAGTCCGATGTGTCCCTAGGTCTGAAGTGGGTCTCTTGTAGACAGCATATAGATGGGTCTTGTTTTTGTATCCATTCAGTAAGCCTGTGTCTTTTGGTTGGAGCATTTAATCCATTCACATTTAAGGTAATTATCAATATGTATGTTCCTATGACAATTTTCTTAATTGTTTTGGGTTTGCTTTTGTAGGTACTTTTCTTCTGTTGTGTTTTCCACTTAGAGAAGTTCCTTTAGCATTTGTTGTAGAGCTGGTTTAGTGGTGCTGAATTCTTTTAGCTTTTGCTTGTCTGTAAAGCTTTTGATTTCTCCATCGAATCTGAATGAGATCCTTGCTGGGTAGAGCAATCTTGGTTGTAGTTTCTTCCCTTTCATCACTTTAAGTATATCATGCCACTCCCTTCTGGCCTGTAGAGTTTCTGCTGACAAATCAGCTGTTATCCTTATGGGAGTTCCCTTGTATGTTATTTGATGTTTTTCCCTTAATGCTTTCTATAATTTTTCTTTGTCTTTAATTTTTGCCAGTTTGATTACTATATGTCTCGGCATGTTTCTCTTTGGTTTATCCTGTATGGGACTCTCTGTGCTTCCTGGATTTGGGTGGCTGTTTCTTTTCCCATGTTAAGGAAGTTTTCAATTATAACCTCTTCAAATATTTTCTCGGGTCCTTTTTCTCTCTCTTCTCCTTCTGGCACCCCTATAATGCGAATTTTTTGTGTTTAATGTTGTCCCAGAGTTCTCTTAGGCTGTCTTATTTCTTTTCATTCCTTTTTCCTTATTCTGTTCCACAGCAGTGAATTCCACCATTCTGTCTTCCAGGTCACTTATCCGTTCTTCTGCCTCAGTTATTCTGCTATTGATTCCTTCTAGTGTAATTTTCATTTCAGTTATTGTATTGTTCATCTCTGTTTGTTTGTTCTTTAATTCTTCTAGATCTTTGTTAAACATTTCTTGCATCTTTTTGATCTTTGCCTCCATTCTTTTTCCGAGGTCCTGGATCATCTTCACTTTCATTCTTCTGAATTCTTTTTCTGTAAAGTTGCCTATCTCCACTTCATTTAGTTGTTTTTCTGGGGTTTTATCTTGTTCCTTCATCTGCCCCATAGTCCTCTGCCTTTTCATTTTGTCTATCTTTCTGTGAATATGGTTTTTGTTCCACAGGCTGCAGGACTTTAGTTCTTCTTGCTTCTGCTGTCTGCCCTCTGTTGGATGAGGCTATCTAAGAGGCTTGTGCAAGTTTCCTGATGGGAGGGACTGGTGGTGGGTAGAGATGATTGTTGCTCTGGTGGGCAGAGCTCAGTAAAACTTTAATCTGCTTGACTGCTGATGAGTTGGGCTGGATTCCCTCCCTGTTGGTTTTTTGGCCTGAGGCAACCCAACACTGGAGTGTCCTGGGCTCTGTTCTGTGGCTAATGGTGGACTCTGGGGGGGCTCACACCAAGGGGTACTTCCCAGAACTTCTGCTGCCAGTGTCCTTGTCCCCACAGTGAGCCACAGCCACTGCCCGCCCCTGCAGGAGACCCTCCAACACTAGCAGGTAGGTCTGGTTCAGTCTCCCCTGAGGTCAATGCTCCTTCCCCTGGGTCCCGATGCACACACTACTTTGTGTGTGCCCTCCAAGAATGGAGTCTCTGTTTCTCCCAGTCCTGTAGAAGGCCTGCAATCAAATCCCACTAGCCTTCAAATTCTGATTCTCTAGGAACTCCTCCTCCCATTGCCAGACCCCCAGGTTGGGAACCTGACGTGGGGCTCAGAATCTTCACTCCAGTGGGTGGACTTCTGTGGTATAAGTGTTCTCCAGTTTGTGAGTCACCCACCCAGCAGTTATGGGATTTGATTTTACTGTGCCCCTCCTACCATCTCATTGTGGCTTCTCCTTTGTCTTTGGATGTGGGGTGTCTTTTTGTTGAGTTCCAGTGTCTTCCTGTTCATTATTGTCCAGGAACTAGTTGTGATTCTGTTGTTTTCACAAGAGGGAGTGAGAGCACGTCCTTCTACTCCACCATCTTGGTTCCTCTCCAATCTTATCTTTATTAATCTATAGTGTGTGTTTTTTTGCTTTTCTCCTTTAGTTGCTTTTAAGATTTTCCTTTCATCACTCCTTCTAGGTAATTTAATCATAAGGTTACTTGGTGTAGTTTTCTTCATGTTTCTTGTAAATGGGATCCATTGAGCTTCCAGGATCTGTGGGTTTAAAATTTCACAACTCTGAAAATTTTTCAGCCATTATTTATTCAAATATTTTTCTATACCCCACTCCCTTTCTTCAGAGACTCCAATTACAGTCATATGAGGCTGCTTGAAGTTGTCCGAAAGCTCACTGATGCCCTTTTCTTTTCTTTTTTGTTCTTTTGTCTCTCAACCATTCGTTTTGGATACATTTTATTGTTATGTCTTCGAGTATACTAATCTTTTTCTTTCCTGTAATGTCTTATCTATTGTTTATCTTATTCAGTATATTTTAAAATCTCAGTCACTGTGGCTTTCATCTCCAGAAGTTTGATTTGGGTCTTTTAAAGATATTTTATTTAGCTTTTTGAATATAGCTTAATCTATTTTAATGTCCTTTTATTAATCCAGTTCTGGGTCAGTTTCAATTGATTGATTTTTCTCATTATTATGGGTCATGTATTTCTGATTCTTTAAATTCCTGGTAATCTCTGATTGGATACCAGGCATTGTGATTTTTGTATTATTGATGGCTGCATGCTTTTGTACAAATATTCTTGAGTTTTCTTCTTCAACACAGTTAAGTTATTTGGGAAAAATTTGATCTTTTTAGATTTTGCTTTTAAGATTTGTTAAGTAGGACTAGAGTAACATTTAGTTTAGGACTGATTAATTATTCTCCATTGTGGAGACCTTTCTGAGTACTCTACTCAATGCCCTGAATTGTGAGATTTTTCCAGTGCAGCTGGTGAAATCAGGCCCTCTTCTTGGCAGTATGTGAATACCAGGTTCTATTACTTCTAATCTTTTTTTTTTTTTTTTGAATAGCTCTTTCCTTGACCTGAGGTAGTTTCCTCCCATGTAGATGTTGATTAATACTCAACTGAATACTAGAGAATGTTCCTCTGCAGATTTCCAAGATTCTCTCTCTGTGGAGTTCTCTTCTTTCAACACTCAGCCCTGTGAACTTTACCTACCATAATTTCTCTGAACTCCCAGTAGCATCTCCTTAACTCAGGGAGTCCACCGTTCTCTGCCTCCATTTCTTTTTTCTGTGACAAGGCCTAAAAACTCTCTCAGGCAATAAAAGAGGCAATAGTAGGGCTAACTTCATGTGTTTCCCATCTTTCAAGGATCACTATCTTTATGTCCAGTGCCTTGAAAACTATTTTTTCATATATTTTTGTCTTATTTGTTTAAAGCTGGAGGTTAAATTCAATCTCTGTATTCTCTCTTAGCTAGAAGCAGAAGTCTGGTGAGAAGATCTTGAAAAAAACTAGATTTGGGAATTGTACAGTCAGAAGAGAAAGGAACATGTATCTGCCTACTCCCTTTTACTCTTCAGTGGGATTTGGTGTTCTGATAGTCACCATTAACTAAATTTTCTTGTCTCCCTAGACCCCACCTTCACCAATTCTCAGAATACCTCAGCCTTAGGGAAATGTGCTCTTAGGAATGGGGGATATATACTGGACCTATATCCTACTCCTCTGTATAGGAGTTGAGTTTTTCTGAAAAGAGTGGAGATTCACCCAGCACAGTTTCAGCAGAACTTGGAACAGAGGATGCAAACTTGAGATTAGCACATGGCATTTAACCTGTGAAGGCCTGAATTTTTTGAATGTGTTTTCACACCAGCCCTGAGAAGCACACATGATCCGAAGGTGCAAATTCCTCTAAGGGGAGAACTCAGGAGGGATGAAGCTAAAATCTCCCCTTTTCTAACACATTCTAGAATAAGCAAATCTTAATTGCATTACTTAATTTCCCCAAGAAAGAATATAAACAATAACAATAGATTCATAAATATAGTGAGAAGAGACTATGGTGAAAGCCACAAGTTACTAAAGTTAGACTCATTTGCTTAGTCTGAGATTGCTGAAACTGATATTCAGAGAGCAAAGTTTCCTGGCTGTGCAAAAACAAGTTTATTCTTAGACAAGAACAATTAAAGAAATGACCAATACATAAAAAAATGATTTTCAGCATATAATATAGACAAGCTTGCAACATATTTTCAATGTAATGTTACCAAAACCTGCCATTTGAGTTGAAGTTCTAGTGAAAAAGCTAATCCTCAGGAGTGACCAGCTTCCCTGCCTTCTTCCAAATTTCACTCCAACTTCCTTCTTGGAGAAACTCCTCTTGCTTATATGGACATACATCTTATCCTTTCATGAAGTTCATTCCTCAGATGACAGCCCAAAAGGAAGAGCATAGGACCTTGTTTGAGTCCTATGATATTAAAGATATCGATAAACTTTACAAGGAAAAACATGGTATCCTAACACCAAAACTCAAGCTTGCCTGCAGATATCCTACCTTTTCATAGAATCTAATTCAAATCTCTCAAATGTATAGAGGTGATTTTAAAATAAATTCTTTCTTCATGAACACTCCCCCACCAAGGTCTCTATTAGAAATTCAGTGTAATAGCTGCAGCCACTTCTTTCTTTCCCCAAACCACCATTTGTCTTTCATTGAATCTGGGAGATAGGCAATAGCTCTAAAACAATAATATGTAAGAAATGGCTGAGCCCTTACTCACAGGACATAGAGGTATCTGATGTGCCCAAGGTCCCTTTACACTCTGAGCACATAATCCCCTCTCCTATACTAAGATTGAGCCCCAAACCAGCTGAGAAGTCTTGATTTCCTAATCTTATTAAAGCATAGGTATAATAAATAAGTACTTTAAGCCTCCAATAGGTGGGAGGGCAGATCCTCCTCTGATAGGACAAGAAAAATCTTCACTCTGCTACAGAATCAAGCTATCATACAATCCCCAGCTCTAGTACTACATACTGCTCCTAGCTCCAATTCTACAGTAGCAATATATGCTCCTAGTCATTTATCCAACAGATATCTATTGTGCACCTGTTCTGTGCTAGGCATTGTGCTAGATGATAGAGACACAAAGGAGAACAACTCAGAAAAGGCCTCTGATGTCACAAAGAGTGGAAGAAGGTGAGAACAGATAATAGATGAGTAAACGAACAAGACAATTTCAGAAAAATAAATGCTTAAGGAGATAAAACAGGGTAATTATGAAAGAGTACTTTAAATGTGGTATAGGGGTTTCATTAAATAGAGTGGTTAGGGAAGGTCTCTCTGATTAGGTGACACTTGGGTTGAGACGGAAGGCAAGCCAAGCAAGAGCCCAGGGAAGAACCTTCTCTCAAGTAAAAGGGCAGGAAGGGCAAGGTAAGGCCCTGTAAGATCCTAGCCAAGCTTGTGGTCCTTTTCTGGAGGCCCTACCTCCCAGACATCAGGTCTCATAAACACTTACTTTCTGACCTGCCCTACTATGATACACCTGTCCTACCCCCAAACTCCTTTCATGTTGAGCACAAGCACTAAAGATTCCCAGCTCTATCCAAAGAGTCACCATCCCAGGTCCAACCTTCTGCTCATGATCAGCACTCCAAGAATTGCATTAGCTTTACCCTACAAGTCTACGTAGACATAGTCTCTGGGTGTCTTCCCAGCCAGGTGTTAGATCTGTGCTCAAAGCACACTTACAGGAAGAAGCAGAGATAAGAGATGGGGAGAAATTGATGTTTTCCAGTTCCTGGAGTCACTCCCTTCCTGAAGCCTGATCACAGTCATGCTGTCGGCATATGAGACACTTATAATAAATAATTTTTAAAAACACAAGCTAGCTTGAGTTACTCTCTGTTACTTACAATCAAAGAATATTAACCATAATGCTCTCTCCACTTTTCCCTCTACCATGCAAGTATTTCTATCTGATGCGAGTTCTGAACTATGCACCCAGTGATTTAATATAATGATGTGTGACCACACTTTCTCAGGCATTTTCTTCCTGATGGTAGAGAAGTTTCACTAGACAGTCTGTCATTTCTTAGATGCTAGTGGCTTGTACTGTTTTCCAAATATAATACTGGATCTAGCCTTTAAATTGCCCAGCTGCTATTTATTTCATATCTTTCATCTGATGGCTATGCACTTTGATAATAATGTGTTCATTTTCCTGATTCTGTCATGTTTACATATTTTACTTAATATTCACTTTGACGTTAGAGTCTTATTTTTTCCTATAAATATTTTAACAAATCTTCTTATGATATTTGCCTTGATACCACTGAAAGTTTCAAAATGGGTTCTGTTGTAGCAAAACACCCATGCTCTATTCTTTGATCAGTAATTATGTGTAAAAGAAATGTCACGTTTTCCTTCTCACTTGTTAATTTATTTTTTTAACTCTTTATTTTATATTGTAGTATAGCCGATTAACAATGTTGTGATAGTTTCAGCTGCACAGCAAAGGGACTCAGCCATACATATAAATGTATCCATTCTCCCCCAAACTCCCCTCCCATCCAGGTTGCCACATAATATTGGACAGAGTTCCCTGTGCTATACATTAGGTCCTTATTGGTTATCCATTTTTAAATATAGCAGTGTGGACATGTTGATCCCAAACTCCCTAACTATCCCTCCCCACCAGGTTTCCCCCCTGGTAACCATAAATTTGTTCTCTAAGTCTTCTCACTTGTTAATTTAGTTCAGTGTATTTGTTAGGTATTATAGACTACATCAATTTTACTCTCATGTACAAATACATAATAAAAGCAAAATCAGGAATAGATGCTAATCAGGAAAAGAAGCACTGGAAACTATTTCACAAAAAATAACTTAGAATCTGTTCCCAATAAGAACAAGTTTTTCTGAGAACACAAATTCTGTTTTTTAGTAGCCATCACCATTTTTATAATACTTATAAGAATAATTCCAATAGAAGAAAGAATTGTTGGAAAAAATTATTGTAAAGATTCAGACATTTAAGTCACTTTTTATCTTAGTATAAACAAATGATCCTTAGTTACTATTTCTAAGATGATTTTAGTAATCCATCTACAATTGATTTAGTTATGCCAATAAATATTTTAATTAAAAGATAAACCACACTTAGATAAGTGATGTCTAATGGAAACTCTAATTTCAAGTGTATAGAAAGAGACATTGGAGATGTGATGTGTTCGTGTTTTGGTGTTCGAAGCCCATAGTGGGTGTGTAATAGAACAATCTAGTAAATAGGCAACCCCATTCAGATATAATAGATATATTTTCAAAGCATTAGACCAGCTCATTTACCCCATTCTCTTTGAAATGCCCCCTGACACACTGGGCTGAAACCCTGGCAGCCATTTTTGCAAGTGGAAATAAGAAAATAAACAACTAAAATATACAGTACTTATATGATAAAAAGTGCCATGGAGGAAAATAAACCAAGGAAGGGGCTCAGTCATATTCAATGCATCTTTTACACAGGGGCACATTCATGTTCTATTTCAAATGTGAATATGATTTTGTTTTACAGATATTTAAAAGAAATTTGATGAGACTCTTAATATTTAGGACCTAATAGAATACATAGCTATTTAGAGACTTAAAAAATGTGTCAATGGGGGGCTACCCGGGGGCTACCCTGGTGGCGCAGTGGTTGAGAGTCCGCCTGTCGATGCAGGGGACACGGGTTCGTTCCCCGGTCCAGGAAGGTCCCACATGCCACGGAGCGGATGGGCCCGTGAGCCATGGCCGCTGAGCCTGCGCGTCTGGAGCCTGTGCTCCGCAACGGGAGAGGCCACAACAGTGAGAGGCCTGTGTACCGCAAAAAAAAAAAAAAAAAAAGTGTCAATGGAACACAAGTTTATAATGCTTTAAAAATAGTTCCTATAAATAAAAAAGCTTTACCAAGTTCCAGAGAATAGCACTTATTTAGCAACAAGATCATCCTCCACGTTCAACTCCACCAACACCACACATCATCCCAACAAAGAACAGGCCACACACACATGAATGTCTATGAAAGCAAATATATTTCTTTAAGGTACTAAAATCACTCACAAGAAAGCATGGAAAAATAGGTCTAAGAAAAACTTTATCCCTTGATCTTATTATTTTATGCACCAACCTGTTTCTCACGCAAAGTCTGCTAAGACCCACTACAGTTTACAAAACACATCTAATCCTCCAGCGAGCTTTTAATACAATCCATTTTGCCTCACACTCTAGTTATTCGTGTTCACGTCCCATCATACTGACAGACTTCCAGTTCCTTAACGGTGTAATATTTATTGAAAGAATATTTTTAAATATTTAACAACTTTTTAGTAACTTGTTCAATATGACTTATCCAATGATATAGTAGATATTATTTCAGAGCACAGAGTAGTTGTTATTTTAGGCAGGACTTTTTGAGAACTCAAGGTATGATGTATAAGTGTATAATGAAGACCACAGTCAATTTATATCAACTTGAAATTATAGAAAACTGCAGCTGAAACGACCTTTAGGAATAATTTAATCCTATTTCCCTTTAAGAGGAAAAAGTTGAAAATCAAAGAGAAAAAGTGATTTTCCCATCTGCACTTTGATAATAATGTGTTCATTTTCCTGATTCTGTCATGTTTACATAATGCCTGAGAAAGTGTAGTCACACATCATTATATTAAATCACTGGGTGCGTAGTTCAGAACTCGCAATAGATACAAATACTTCCCCATCATTTCCCATCCACTAGTGAGCTGATTATTCAGCTCACTAGTGGTAAGGAGAGGCCTCAATCAAAAATATTCTGGCATCTATCTTATCTTCTCTCTCTAAAACTTGGCAAATGCCCTCAAACTTAAAAGTTAATACTCTGAATTATAATTCAGCAAACTGCATTTTTAAAGTATTGTGTAAAAATCCTTAAAATGCTTAAATATGCTCTGAGAATGTATATCCTTAAATTTACCCATAGACACCACTAGCTTCATCATAGCAAAACAGCAGCATTTAAGTCTTCTCTGCCAAATGATATTTAATGGAAAAATATACAGCCTTTGCCTTGAGGTTGCAGCCATCCTGACCTTGGTGCCCCATTGTCTAAGATGAAGACATTTAGGTAGACATTGTAGTAGCTCTCTGCAAAGAGCATCTACTCGTAAATCCAAAGAGCTAATTCAACCTTAAGGATGAGGCATTTTCTTATGTTATCCTTCAGGTTTGACCTAGCCTCAAAGACGAAGAGATTATTCACAGTGACTCAGCTCTGGAGTGGCAGCAAAGGAACTAAAGCGTGGGTAAAGATGGAATTCAAATCTGGAACATTATAAAACAGAAATCGTTCTTTTAGGGCCATGGTTTCCATATGGAAATTACATTGAAGGCTTTTGTCTAGGACTGCCTCCTTGCATCCTACAGAGTAAAGCACACAATTAGATATTTTTTTCCCTCAGTAGACATCAAAGAAAATGTCCTAAACATTCTTCAACCAACCTCAGTGCTGAGCAGACATGCACATTTATTTACAAGGCAGCTGCTCAGAGGAAAAAGGGGGAAACCTCAGCAGTTTCCAAAAATTTTAACTTACAGTAAACTAAGGGACTAGTGGTTAACTTTGATGAGACAGCACATTCTGATGTCCCTTTATATCACTTAAAGTGGTAAAGATACGGCTTCCCTGGTGGTGCAGTGGTTGAGAATCTGCCTGCCAATGCAGGGGACACGGGTTCGAGCCCTGGTCTGGGAACATCCCACATGCCGCGGAGGAACTGGGCCCGTGAGCCACAACTACTGAGCCTGCGCATGTGGAGCCTGTGCTCCGAAACAAGAGAGGCTGCGACAGTGAGAGGCCCGCGCACTGCGATTAAGAGTGGCCCCCGGGGCTTCCCTGGTGGCGCAGTGGTTGAGAGTCGGCCTGCCGATGCAGGGGACACGGGTTCGTGCCCCGGTCCGGGAAGATCCCACATGCCGCAGAGCGGCTGGGACCGTGAGCCATGGCCGCTGAGCCTGGGCATCCAGAGCCTGTGCTCCGCAACGGGAGAGGCCACAACAGGGAGAGGCCCGCATACCGCCAAAAAAAAATGTGGCCCCCGCTTGCCACAACTAGAGAAAGCCCTCGCACAGAAACAAAGACCCAACACAGTCAAAAATAAATAAATAAATTTATAAAGTGGTAAAGATGAACCTGCTCTCCTAAAGACTTCAAATGTAAACAGACAGAAAAAAAATTAATGAATGTGTCCTACTTTTTCAGATTAAGCTTTTCCCTCCTTTAAGAATGATTTTTCAACAGTATCCTGTTTGCAAATAGTCAGGCTGAAAATTGTTCCAGCATTTCTTCTTTGTCTTGGTTGAAAAGCGTGGCGAGTAGGTGAAGGATGAGTTCCCATGGCCACAACTCTTCTTCTTTTTCCAGTTTCTCATATATGTAACTCTAGGTACATCCACAAATAGAAATGCCCTCCAAAGAAAGGACAACCTTTTAAAATGTGGGAACACGTATGAGCATATATTTTGTTGAGCTCAAGGCCTGGTACAAGCTAACTTTTTCGTGTCAAAATATAAAATGGTGCAAGGCAAGTATTGAAGATCACATCACAGGCATATATTTTTAAAAGCATCAAGCTGTCAGAAACTTGCCAAGAGGAAACAAATATCACACACACAGAAAAACATCTTGCCAAAAACTTGAACAAAGTTGAAAGATCTGCAGACCCATAAAATCTTTTGCCAGTAGCACTAAATATAACCTGAGGTGGCATGTAAACTCAAAAGCTAATCTAATCTGATGGGTCATCTCCTAAATGTGACTTGAGAGTATTTTAAAAAGGAACACAAAACAGATACGAACATTACTTTTAGCAGTTGTCAAAACTCAGAATTTTTGTTAAAACCAGACATGCAGGGTAAATAAAAAACTGATGGCTTGAATTCAGTTTTTTAAATCACTCTTTTTATCCCTATAGAATGTACAAAACAGACAGTAAATAAATGCTTCTTAGTTAGTAAAAACACTATGGGGAAAGAATTGCTGGGAATTTCAAATGGGACCCAAATGACTAAACTGTTTTCTTAAGGGGGTTCTTCATCCAAAGGTATGACATAAATAAATTTTTCTTCAGGGACCGCATCACCTAGATATGTTTTTGACAGTCTGGACAGCTTGTCAGAATAACAAAAGCATTACTAAAAATCTAGAGAGCTTAGCAATTTTCCCCATGATTGCCAAGATTCATCTAGATTTTAGAGATGGTAACAGCACACTTATAATTCAGAACTTAATTTTATGAATTCAGTAAGAGTGAACAGATCATTTTCTCAAAATCAGAATGAAATACCTGTACTTGAAAAAGTGTGCATCACAAGAAAAAAATTAGAATCAAGTGAGAAATTTAAAGATGCTTCTATATATTTTTACCTTAAATTTTTATTGGGGTTACCATTAAAAATGAAATGAATCCTGTTTTTAAAAGTATTGCCTCATGCCTTTATTTTACTTTCTACTCCTTTTTAATATTTATCATCCTACCATGATGCGCATAAAAAGCACATCCATTTTAAATAACTCTTAACAAAATAATATGAGTAAGAGACCCTCAAATATTGGTGATATGGACTTATATCATGAAAGATTATTGAGTGGGAGCAGATCAAATGAGAAGTAGGATATGTAGTGAAAGAAGACCCAAACTGGGGCAGGAGACCAGTTTCTAGGCTAAATATTGCCACCAACTGCCCCCTCCTACTTCCTGGTAATGACCTTAACCACTCCTGGTATAATTTCTCATGTATC
Source organism: Mesoplodon bidens (assembly GCF_964165515.1). Classification (NCBI taxonomy): domain Eukaryota; kingdom Metazoa; phylum Chordata; class Mammalia; order Artiodactyla; family Ziphiidae; genus Mesoplodon; species Mesoplodon bidens. Next base: position 135,955,905 of record NC_138161.1, read on the forward strand.
ATGAAGAAACTAGATTTGGGGACTTCCCTGGTGGTCCAGTGGTTAAGACTCCATGCTTCCACTGCAGGGGGCACGGGTTCCATCCCTGGTCGGGGAACTAAGATCCCGCATGTTGTGTGGCACGGCCAAAAAATAAATTTAAAAAAAGAAAAAGAAACTAGATTTGATGAATGATTTTTTTTTTTTTTTTTTTTTTTTTTTGTGGTACGCAGGCCTCTCACTGTTGTGGCCTCTCCCGTTGCAGAGCACAGGCTCCGGACACGCAGGCTCAGCGGCCATGGCTCACGGGCCCAGCCGCTCGGCGGCATGTGGGGTCTTCCCGGACCGGGGCACGAACCCGTGTCCCCTGCATCGCCAGGTGGACTCCCAACCACTGTGCCACCAGGGAAGCCCAATGAATGATTCTTTTAACTGTGTTTTTCAAAGTAATAGGGTTTTGAGGAAGTGCCTCCTTTGGGGCCACCCTGAGGCTGGCATAGGTGATGGCTACAGCAGTCAGAGTGGGCCTACACTATCTATTGGGAATCCTTCAGGGATTTTGTTTGCAAATAGTTTACCTCTGCTTGTAACACTTTCAGAAACTACTGGACTAAACCACTAACATCCCTTTGGCCCTAAATTCTTAAAAATGAGAAATAGTTATGGGTATTTAAAGGTATCTGCTGTGATCCGTTGATTCAATTCTCTCTGCTAAAGAGTAGCACATCCATTTCTTTCTGTGGCTGCCTTGTCATGTTTTTAAGTGTTGTCTAAAATCCAGGTATTATCTGCATTCTGATGTGCCTTCCCAGAGGGAGACAGTCCATGTGTTAAGAGAATGTGCTCTGAGTAGGATGGGGTAATCTCCAAGACTGGAGAGCAGACCTTCCTGGGAAGCTCTGTGTCAGCACTGTCCTAGCCGATCTGACATAGCAGGTCCCAGCTGGCCAGGCTGATACTGGAGAAAAGTAGCATAAGCATTATATGTAAAGGTGCAGTCATCATTATCATCATCATCATCATCTACATACAAACTAAGGTGAGAAAGAACAGGAAAGATGGGAATAATCAGGAAGTGTGGAAAGCTTTCAATTTTAAAGCTGAATCCAGAAGTTAAAAATAAAGTTACAAAGGGACAGCAGAGAAGCTATGATGGCTGAGGAGGTGCTGTGAGTTAGAAGCTCTACCTAGCCATGTATGTACACAAATGGAACCTCTAGCAATCTTTTGATGTTCTAAAAATCCAGCACTAGGAGTCCTTATGAAAGTCATACATGATGGAGAAATGTGAAATCAATGGCTTGATTTCATAATATTTGTTTATAGAAATAGTAGTGCTACTTATCATGTGACCTGCAATGATTTAATTTGGCTGATATGATATAGCTGTAAAGAAAAAATGTTGCCTGCCATAACAGTTCTACAAGGATCAAATTATTAGCCACTGCAGTCGCCCATTGACAGTGCACCCTGAGGGGAATTCAGGATGGAGAAAAACAGGAAGTATTCTGTGCTTTGGATTGACGGGCCTCTAGATAGTTAAGATACATACTTAAGGAAAAATTTCAATGACCCCAGATTCTTGCATCTTCACATACATAGAAAAGCACTAAAATCTTTAACTTGAGATGTCCATTCTTTGTGATTAGCAGTAATCTCTTGATGTTCGTCATTTTTTTTTTTTCGCAGCAAAACTGTATATATATGCTGGCTTCTCATTTACCTCTTAAGAATAGTTCCTCAGAGCTGTCTGAGAGGCTGTCTCCTGGGCTATAGTCCTCAGTAAGGTCCCTGAATAAAACTTAACTAACAACTTTTATGTTTTGTGTTTTCCTTTCAGTTTACATAGCCTACTGGGAACGGTCTAAAAACTTAGGTGGGGTACTACTGGGCATATACCCTGAGAAAAACATAATTCAAAAAGAGTCATGTACCACAATGTTCATTGCAGCTCAATTTACAGTAGCCAGGACATGGAAGCAACATAAGCGTCCATCAACAGACGAATGGATAAAGAAGATGTGGCACATATATACAATGGAATATGACTCACCCATAAAAAGAAACGAAACTGAGTTATTTGTAGTGAGGTGGATGGACCTAGAGTCTGTCATACAGAGTGAAGTTAAGTCAGAAAGAGAAAAACAAATACCATAGGCTAACACATATATATGGAATCTGAAAAAAAAAGAAATGGTTCTGAAGAACCTAGGGGCAGGACAGAAATAAACACTCAGATGTAGAGAATGGACTTGAGGACACAGGGAGGGGGAAGGGTAAGCTGAGAAGAAGTGAGAGAGTGGCATGGACATATATACACTACCAAATGTAAAATAGATAGCTAGTGGGAAGCAGCCACATAGCACAGGGAGATCAGCTCAGTGCTCTGTGTCCACCTAGAGGGGTGGGATAGGGAGGGTGGGAGGGAGATGCAAGAGGGAGGAGATATGGGGATATATGTATACGTATAGCTGATTCACTGTTATAAAGCAGAAACTAACACACCATTGTAAAGCAATTATACTCCAATGAAGATGTTAAAAAAAAAAAAAACTTAGGTGGGGTAAGGTGTAGAACCTCCTTGAATGTTAAAAAATGCTCAGGCTGTATCAGTGTCTGGATCATTTATCTATTGCCGCTAAACAAAAGTATCTAACACTTAGATATGGGAACATATGTATATGTATAACTGATTCACTTTGTTATAAAGCAGAAACTAACACACCATTGTAAAGCAATTATACTCCAATAAAGATGTAAAAACAAAAGTATCTAACACTTAATGACTTTAAAAAATAAACATAAATCAACCACATAAGTCAATTATTTGCTCATGATTCAGTGAGTCAGCAATTTAGGCTGGGCTCAGCTGAGCAGTTTTTCTGTTGCTTTTGCCAGGTCACTCATGTGGCTGCAGGTATTAGGTGGCTCAACTGAGACAGGATGGTCTATGATGACCTCATGGACATGTTGATGGAAAATTAATCGGTCGATCTAAGAAAGAAATGGCAAATTTTATTCAAGCCAAATTGAGGATTATAACCCGGGAACAGCATCTCAGAAGGCTCCGAGAACTGTTTCTGCCCATTAGAAGTCAAGGTACAGTTATATAAGTTTTTTTGAGACAAAGCGTTGTACATTAAATGACATATTATGGGCAGTTTACATAATCCAGATCTAAGCATCATGGTGGACCCTTACAAGATCAAGAAGGAATGTTATCTTTTCAGGAGTTGTATTTTTGATGCTAGGAGAATGTTGCTCCTATGGTTGATCAGGTATTTCTGACTATGAGGGAGGTTTGGTCAATGCAATAACGCAGATCCACGATGCACAGTAGGTGGTAGACAGGAGGCCAAAGGGTAGAGAAAATCTCTTATGTTTAAATTCTTCTTGTCTTGCCATAAAATGTGAATTTTATTTCACAGACATAACTGGCAGTGGGTACTGTCCATCAGCTGAGTCACATGTCTTCAGGCCATGTTCTCAGGCTCCTTCACAGAACAGCAGCTGTGCTCCAGGAGGGCAAGAGCAAACACTTTAAGCCATCTTGAGGCCTAGGTTCAAAATTACACCATTCTGCCATAATCTATCAGCCAAAGCAAGTAACAAAGCCAGTCCCAGATTCAAGGAATGGGGGAACAGAATCTACCTCTTCATGGGAAGAGGAGAAAAGCCACACTGCAAAGGAGTTTGTGTACAAGTGGGATGGATTACCTTCCACAATGTCTTTAATGCATTTTTCCTCACTCATACCTGGAGTGACGGCTCCCAATATAGAAAGAAAAGGAAAGGATAGGAAAGGGAAGGGAAGGGAACCTGGCATTTAAATAAATGATGCTGACCTTAGTAACTTTGGAATATGTTTTGTCTGGAAACTGTTAAGACTAAAGACAAAAGGAAAGGTGCATAAATACTGTACTTAGATGGATAAAGTTGTTTCCTGTGGAGGTTAACATTTCTGAAAGTACTCTACATATATACTGAGATTGAGCAAATAAGTAAAGGCAGGACAGGTGGTGGGAGCCAGGTTTCTCCCTGTTGGAGAAGGAGGCTACAGGCTAACAAGAGGGGCAGGCTAGAATGAACCGTGTGGGCTTGGATTAAATTTGGCGACATCAGCATGAACTCACGTTTAGCTTAATATAGATACAGATGGATAGATACATGAATAACTATAGATATTTGTGTATACATATGTGTACATGTATGTTAATACACATACATATATTTCCTAGCTCTCTGCACTGAAAAGGCTTAGGAGCAATGACACTCCCATAGTAACAGGCACACCAAGGGCCCACATGTTGCTTTCTGTACCATTCTCCTATTAAAGAACCAGTGATCTTTGGAGAAATGGCTTATTCTAGGGCTGGGGCCGGGAATATACCAGATGAACCTGGAGTGTTTTGTAGTGCCAGAAAGTAAGGAAACGCTGAAAAAATAAACGATGTGGTCATGTCAAAGGGACACAGGAGCCAATCTGAAGAGCTCCCAATGGCCAAAGCTGGAATAATTCAAACAATAAAACAAATAATATGGTATTGGATTATAGCCCAAAATATAAAATAAATATTCAAGAGTCTGTGCTGATATAAATGAATGATTGAATAAATAAATAAATGGGGGAGAAGACACAAATCTCTCATACAGGAGAATTCCAAATAATTTATGTAGATGCACTTCTCTGAAAGACGCAGCTTAACTCCCTACCCCTCAAGTATAGGCTGTGCTTAGTGACTTGCTTCCAAAGAATAGAATAGGAAAGTTAAAAAAAGTAACTTTATAGTGGAAAAATGTGGCAAAAACTACCTCAGGCAGGTGATCAAGGTTAACACCTACAATGATAAGTCATGCTAGTAACATGAACCCTTGGTATGAACATGAACCTTAATGAGATGAGAATGGCACTTCACCTGTGTGGTCATACTTCCCCAAATTCCATAATCCCTGTATAACCATGATAAAAACATCAAACTACCCCTCAAAACTGCCAAGATCTTTAAAATCAAGGAAAGTTTGAGAAACTGTCATAGACTAGAGGAGGCTGGGGAGACATGAGGACTAAATGTAATGTGATATCCTGGAACAGAAAAGGGACATTAGGCAAAAACTAGTGAAATCCAAAAAATTATGGAGTCGAACTAATAATGTACCAGTGTTAGGTCCTTAGCTGTGACAAATTTACCATTGTAATGAAAGATGCTGATGACAGGGAAACCAAGTGAGGGTTATACAGGAACTCTCTGTACCATCTTTGCAACTTTTCTGTAACTCTAGAAGGCTTAATAAAAAGCTTATTAAAAAACAAACCTGACTCCTACTCTCTGGTTTAACCTTACTTACATCTGCTTTCCCAACTTTCCATCCTACGATCTTGGACCTGGAGTCTCTTAATATGCCCAGCCCTTTGGGTTGAAGTCTGGATGACCCATTGATTTTCAAATGAAAAACATAAATATATATATATGTTTAAATATACATATATACATACACATATACATGTGGAATGCACACACACATACATATATGCATATACACACATATATAATCACATTGCAGAGATACAAGATAAAAATATACCAAAAGTAAAAATACAACAAATAACCACTGCTAGCAGCCCTCTGCATAGCCCATTAGGCTTTTCTGAAATAAGAACAAAGTTTCACACGCTATTGAGAAAACTACCTTCTTCACAATGTGTATTTATGAAGCTTAAGCTTTAAAGCCCCACATAAGCATAGACCCCTTCCAGGTATCTGAATCTATCTTCTTCTTAAAGAAATTGTGTAAACTTCAGGCCCTACATACCTGGATTCACTCACTTCCATGTGAATAAGTGTATCTCTGCATTATCATTTTAAGTGCCAGAAAGCATCATAGTATTTGACTGCATGGATGGACCATCCTTTTTTCAATTAAGCCCTTAAAGAGATGTCTAGCTTTTCTAACTCTTTGGAATATCACTCAGTATTTGCACTTGGGTGTTGAGTTAGCATCGCTCTAAAATGCTTCCTCTGAGCCCTGAAGCCCCGCACTCAATACAGGCTTCTAGCTAGTGTTCCTGTCCTTGGTGCTTCTGGCCCCTAAAGGTCTTGAGGGGAGAACTGGGAGTAAATTTGGAACAACAGAATATAAGTGCGAGTTCTTGAGAAGGAAGTCAGTGAGAGGAAGCTGTGTTTGGAGACTGTTATTATGACAATCATTTTATCAACAAATCAGTATAGCGTGTGTGTGCTTCGCAAATGTAACTCTCAGAGTAACAGGAAAAAGAGAAACTGTGACAGATCTGAGACCCCCCTGTAGTAGCAGTTGCAACCCCAGGGGCATAGGATCCCTTGACATGGCTCTTAGGAGACACAATCTTTGAGCTATAAGTAAACAAATAAATAGGAAATAGAGGGTCTGCTGAGACGGTAGGGATAGGGTATGTGGGCGGGTACACTTTAGAAAGGTACCCCCATAAGCTACCTTTTTTTTTCTCCTGTGAAAATAGGAGGCCCCGTTATGCAGGAAGAGACAGGAGTTTGATGTTGAAATATGCACTAAGTCGACAGAGGAGGTTATAAGAAAGTAAACTCATACCAGCAGCACAAGGGATGGTTTAAGTTTGGGAATGAAGCCTAGTACGTCACTAACCAGACACCAGACACAGTGAAAGAATCGCACAGCTCCGGGCAGAATCACAACAGAACAACAGCCAGTCCCAGGAAGGGCAAGGCAAGGAAGAGGGACCTCGCTCTTTCTGACAACGGTAGGCAGGAAAGGGTGGTAGTTAAAGAAAGCATTTCAAATGTGGAACTTGTAGGGCCAGAGCGGCACAGTGAAGAGGGCTGGGGGAGGGGGCACACCCCATCTTTGAAGTTCACTAGCTCTGGGGCCTTGGGCAGACACAACCTCTGGGACCATAGTTTCCAGTATGTAAAATGGAAATAGCATACCTCTCTTGCTTTAAAGATTAGATATAAAGTGTTAAGCACAATGCCTTTCACTTAGTGTGTGCTCAAGGGGAGTGGTATTTTAAATGATGTTAATAGACCTAAATCATTTGCTTCTTCTCTCTCCCTGTCTCCTTTTGGTAGCTTCTTCTCTCCCCAAGCTCCAGGTCATTTCTGTGGTTTCTCGCTCTCTCTCCTTTCTTAGGCAGAGCCATTGAGCTCTTTCCACCTGCTTTTCCAAATTTAAAAAGATGAATTGTTCAGTAACTCTGGGCATAGGCTTACTCCTTAGATTTATTTACAATGGCTAATCTCTTTGTTTCTAAAGATACAATTAAAGAACCTCTGGCTGCTCTTGCACTTCATAAGACATACACCTATGTGGACACTGTTGCTCCCAGTTCCCTCACAGCCATTGCTTCACCCTTACCAAGTCTGGGACAACAATGGACAACTTTCTGTTCATCTCCATGGTGTCAATCAGATGTTAAAGTTAAAAGATATGTGATAGCCTGGCAATTTCTGAAAAGGTTAAAAATAAAATTCCCATGTAACCCAGCAATTCCACTCATGCATATACCCCCAAAATTGAAATCAGGGACTCAAACAGTCACCGGTATGCTAACATTACTTTCAGCATTATTCTCAATAGTCAAGAGATGGAAATAATCCAAGCATCCAACAAGAAATAAATGGATGGGGAATTCCCTGGTGGTCTAGTGGTTAGGACTTTGTGCTTTCACTGCTGAGGGCCTGGGTTCGATCCCTGGTCAGGGAACTAAGATCTCACAAGCCGTGCAGTGAGGCAAAAAAAAGAAAGAAAGAAAAAGAAATGAATGGATGAACACAATGTGGTATAGACATAAAATACAATATTCTTAATAAGGAATACAATTCTGGTACATGCTACAACATGAGTGAACCTTGAAAACAAGTGAAGGAAGCCAGACACAAAAGGACAAATGTTGTAAGACTCCACTTACATAAAATATTTAGAATAGGCAAATTCATAGAGACAGAAAGTAAATTAGAAGCCTGGGGCTGGGGAAAGGGGTAATGCAGAGCTGTTGATTAATGTGTACAGAGTTTTGTGTGAGGTGATGCAACAGTTTGGAAATAGACAGTGGTGATGGTTGTACAATACTGTGAATGTAACTGATACCACTGAACTGTACACTTAAAAACGGTTAAATGACAAATTTTGTTTTATATATTTTACCATAGAAAGAAAAGAAGAGGCATGACACATTGGAAAAAAAGCACTCTAATTCATCAGTTAGAACACAAACATTTCTTCAAATTTTAATATATCTGACACCAACATTTGTTTTACAATCTCTGCGTCTTATGTTTGCTGTCTACCAGTCTGTAGTTGTGAAATGAAGCCATTGCCTGCACATGTTCAAATGTGGTTGATACTCCCATTATTATTGGAAAGGTGCAACCTCAAAACACGAGGGTTGACATGCTATTCAAGAACCATTTAAAGAGAAGAATGAGACTTCTAGTTTTTTTGTCTGAAACCCTGTTACTTCTATTGGTAAGTTCAAGAAAGTACCAGCATCAAAACTTAAAGAATTGGTGGCTATGGCTTGGAAGAAAATTCTGGAGACAGCACCGAAGCACTCTTTGGAGAAACGTGGCTGCACCAATGTTCTTGGTGACACAGAGGATGACATATACTGTGGAAAAATGTGTACAGCAAGGGCTCTGATAAGTGAGTCAAGAGAGTGAATTCTGAATATAAAATGTTTTGCAAATACCATAGCCAATCTATTTTGCTTATATTTTCCCTCTTAAGTATACACTCAAAAAGTCTAAGCAAGCTCTTTCAGTACATATAAAATAAAAATTCTAAGTGATAAGACTCACTGTGACATAGCTTCACTAACAGCGTTTTATTTTGTTTTTTAGGCTTACTCCCCTTAGGAGTATATAAAATAATGGTATCTCACAAGCAATGGCACCTTAGATTTAAAAAATGCAGTAATTGTGGTAAATAGCCAAAGATTAATATCCTTAATAAGATGAAGCGCTCCTACAAATCAATAGAAAAATATCAACCAGCTTTTAAAAGTGGTCAAAGGATAACAGCAAGCAGTTCAAGCAGTTCACACAAAAATTAAATGGTCATCAAAATTATTGGAAAGATGGTTAACCTCACTAAGGCTGGAGCTGGGGTGTTGGGGGAAGACATTAACTCATGTTTCCAAGTGGAAGGACTGCCTGAGAGGGGCACTCCTGATCTGTCTTCTCCCCATCTCCAGTGACTCATCTAACTGGTGAGTTGGGAAAGGGAACTGGACATGTGTGGTCAGACACTTTCTCTTTCTTTAAGGGGTATGACTGTCTTCTGAATCACAAACTCTCTGCTTCTCCATGTATGTTTTCCAAGGAGAGACTACCAATGGCAGAAGGTCTGTCGTTTTGCAACTCTGCCTGTGATAAAAGTGGGGAAGATTAATTCTAGGATATAGTATTCAGAAGACGATTGTTATCATGGACATAGGCCATGCTGTCCAACAGCTTTATATTGATAAATAGCATAGGTGATATTCTCCATCTTCTTGATTCCTGCATTTGCCTCTCAATTTATTCTAAATCAGGCAGGAAGGTAAGAGGGTGTTATTAGTTCTCTCAAGCTTCATCAACTAATTATTAGGAATAAGGGGAATAGTATTTTGCACATAATATTTGTAAAAATAAAACTAAATAGGGAATTCCCTGGTGGTCCACTGGCTAGAACTCGGCACTTTCACTGCCAGGGCCCAGGTTCAATCCCTGGTTGCGGAACTATGATCCCACAAGGTGTACAGCACAGCCTATATGTGTTATAGTCAGTGTTGGCAGGCAGTAAGAAGCCTATTCTCATACAGTTTAGGGGAGAATAAGTTGGGAAGCCTTTAGAGAGTTTGGAAGCTATATTTCCATATTTAAATATGCATACCTTTGACCTGGCATTCACTTCCTACAGAAGTACTCATATATGTACAGTGTTATTTGTATAAGGATAGTCAAAACAACTGTACTTAATAGTGAAAAATTGGACATGATTACAAAAATAAAGTATGGTTATTTATTTATTTTTTTTGGTACGCGGGCCTCTCACTGTTGTGGCCTCTCCCATTGCGGAGCACAGGCTCTGGACGCGCAGGCTCAGCAGCCATGGCTCACGGGCCCAGCCGCTCTGCGGCATGTGGGTTCCTCCCAGACCGGGGTGTGAACCCGTGTCCCCTGGATCGGCAGGCAGACTCTCAACCACTGCGCCACCAGGGAAGCCCAAAGTATGGTTATTTTTATGCAGAAATACTATGTAACAATTTACAACAGGAGTTGGCAAACTGTGATCCATGGGCCAAACTTGGCCTATTTTTGCAAATAGAGCTTTATTGGAACACAACCATGCTCCTGAGTTTTTGTATTGTCTATGGCTGCTTTTGTGCTATACAACTGCTATACAACGACAGAGTTCAGAAATTCCAACAAAGACCACATGGCCTGCAAAGTCTTAAAGAAAATGTTTGCCAACCCGATTTGGAAAAATGAAGTAGATTTAGACTGATAGGCTCTGAGTTCTACCAAAAAAAAAAAAAAATCCAGTTGAAGACTAATATGATGCCTATTATGTAGTTAATGTGATCTCCATTATGTAAAAAATCTGTATGTATGGCTACATAAATGCAATCCAACACAAACAGTATGAACAGCAGTTACTTTTTTGAAGGAGAAGAGCTGGGGTAGGGGAAGAGGGGTGATTTTAATAGGTATATATTCATGTGTTACTTTTGGAATTCTTATACAGGCATCAAAAAGGGCAAAGAAAATGTCTGGATCCATCCAGGGATTTCTCTCTTTGCCTTCTAGCCTCCCTAGCCCTTTACTAAATCCTTGCTCTAGACTCATGTTCTGACAAGCCAAGAAGAAAAACTCTTCATCTGCTTCTGTACCATTTTTACTGGTACTGTTTCCTTCCAATGAGGAGGGTGTGGAAGAAGTGGCTTATTATTTGATTATTAATAAGTTTGCATATTTTGCCATGTCAGCCCCATTATGTTTCCTCTTTTCAGAACTGTTAAGACTTAAGTTACATATACTATACTGGTTTCATTATTTTTGATCAAAGAAGATTCTAAGTAAAACCATGAGCTGAAAATAAATAGCCATACTTTAAGTATCATGGTAACTGATATTTTTTACTTTTTGATATTTCAACAAAAGATGCAAAAATTTAGCTTCAAAAATGATAATTAATTTGACAAAAGTCTTGGAACAGTCCCCTCCCCGAAAAAAGTTTGTGATTTTTTTCCCCCTATGGATTATAAATTATTATCCTATGAAGCACAAGAACCTGGAAACTTAAAATTCTCATGCTGAATCATATCTTTGGCAATTTCATCTAAACCACAGGAAGTTTTCTAAAAATATCTGCTGCCTTTCCTCCTGCTAAAACTAGTTTAGAGCCTTAAGTTATAAAGAGGTAAAAGTCATGGGTGCCTGTGCACTTCCAGCTAGCAAGAAGCCAATTATTTAATCCTTGAATGAAGCCTCTTCTTTCTCTCTGGGCAAACCATCAATGTTTATTTGTTATTACCATGTACTTGTATAGCACTTCACAGCTTACAAAGTGTTTTCCCTTATATTACTGCATCTGGCCAGTAAACTTGTAGTAAGAGTCAAAAGAGGAAATTCTGTGTTTCTTTAATGTGAACACTATCTCACAGATGTTAAATAATTTGTCTAGGGGAACAACTGGCAAGTATCAAAGAAGAGATTCAAACTCTCTCAGAAACATTTAAGTATACATTTTTAATAATTCCAAGATGTCTTTCTTCTCTTTTTCACTGCCTTTTCTCAAATGACATCAGAGAAACATTTTTCCATGGGGGACATGTAAGTGTTAAGTGTTTGAGATTTCTATTTGTGGCTTTAACAACAAAAAATGACTTTTTAAAAGAGAATATTAGTTTCAGATGAAGATAGAAAAGAGCTATACTCAAAACTTCATTACAGGGCTTCCCTGGTGGTGCAGTGGTTGAGAGTCCACCTGCCGATGCAGGGGACACGAGTTCGTGCCCCGGTCCAGGAGGATCCCACATGCCACGGAGCGGCTAGGCCCATGAGCCATGGCCGCTGAGCCTGTGCGTCCGAGCCTGTGCTCCGCAACAGGAGAGGCCACAACAGTGAGAGGCCCATGTACCGCAAAAAAAAACCCAGAAAACAAAACAAAAAAACTTCATTACATCTGAGTACACCAGTATCATTAACTAATTTAATGAGACCAAAATCTGCCTGCAACTTCTAATTCTTACCTTATTCTACTTCCACAACATTTGAAAATAAGTTATGTCTGAAAATCATTACATAAAAGGACCACAAAAATATAGTGTCCCAGTAATAGTGGGGAAAAAAAATCAAAGAAACTCAAAAATACAGGCGTTGATTAAAAAAAAAAAATTCTAGAAGGTTGCCTTTCAGAATTGTTAACGAGACAACTGAAAACACCTTTCAAAGCAAGTCTCAGGAAATAATTTGGGTAACCCAGTATTACAAAGTGATTACTTGAAAAACGTAAAGATAACCTACATGGGAAGTCCTTAGGAGACTGTAAGTATAATTAAGTAATTTGCGTAGCTAAAAAAAGAAAAAAATGAATACATATTACAAGAAACTAAAACCAATAATCAATGTCTTTAAGTATAAAAAGAAAAAATGGAAAAATAGTGAGACCACTCAATGTCATTGGAGAGCCACTGGTTTTGTTTCAGGATTAAAGTGAAATACAGAGAGCATTGCTTCTGCTTGTCCTATCTTTATCTAACAGCCTACAGGTGACCTCTTTCAGTATTCTGAGTCACCAAAACACCTGAGATATACAACTAAAAGGAAAACAAATTAACAAAATCCCAAGCCTGATTGCATAAATGTTGAGCTTATTTTAATGGTCTGTCACCTTACAAGGCAGACTTTCTTATAGGTCTGTATAGTCTTAGAACTTGGGAGTATAAGGCATGATGTACAGTTTCAAGTTATCTGTAGGATAAAGAAAGGTGAAAGGGAAGAAAATAACTTGAAAGGTTGAGGTAGATCCCTAGAGACAGAATATATTAGTAAACTCATGTTGGGAAGAGTAATCTAATCTATATAGATCTATGAGGCCTAACATTTCAAGGTCAAAGAAGAAAACATCTTACCCTTTTATTTCTCTCACTCTCTACTCTTCTCCCCGCATCTTTTTTTTACCTTGTATTTTTAAAAAAAATTTTTTAACATCTTTATTGGAGTATAATTGCTTTACAATGGCATTAGTTTCTGCTTTATAACAAAGTGAATCAGTTATACATATACATAAGTTCCCATATCTCTTCCCTCTTGCGTCTCCCTCCCTCCCACCCTTCCTATCCCACCCCCTCTAGGTGGTCACAAAGCACCGTGCTGATCTCCGTGCTATGCGGCTGCTTCCCACTAGCTATCTATTTTACATTTGGTAGTGTATATATGTCCGTGCCACTCTCTCACTTCTTCTCAGCTTACCCTTCCCTCTCCCCTACCTTGTATCTTAATTGGGATTTTTCTACTTCTTGCCCTCACAAATCTTCCCCTCCACTAATTTATTAAAAACTGAGGATATGGATGTAAACGTTTTATGCAATTATATTCATATGCTCTTGTCCTCAACTATATGCTTCTGGTTCTTAAAAGTTGCCACATGGTATAGGAGAAAGTGTTGAAGTCAACCAGAAAATCAATGTTGAGCCGCAGGTCTGCCACTACCTATTTTTGTGACCATGGGCAAATAACTTTAAAAAAAAAAAAAAAACTAAAATGTCTTTATCCAAAATTTAGACATATAGACAAATTTAGACTTCATATAGGTAGTTTTATCGTTTTTCCACATATTAAGGCAAGTGCAAAATTAAAGTAGATGAGGTTACTCAAGACATCCACCTTTTTGTTTAGTTGTTCAAATTTGTTTCCACTTGGCTTTAAAATAGATTTGTTCAAATCAGGATACAAAGGTGACATTTGCATTTACTTTATCTGTTACTAAAGTCTCTTTTAATGTATAGGGTCCCCCTCCTTTTCCTTGCAATTTGTTAAACAAAGCCAGGTCATTTATCCTGTAGAATTCCCTGTGTTCTGGGTTTTGTTGATTGTATTCTGTAACATGTTCTGTAACATGTTCTTTTGTGCTGTGTTTTTCCCATTAACGGGTAGATCTAGGGGCTTGATCAGATTCAGGCTTTTTTTTTTTTTTTTTTGTCCCTGTCAAGACACTTCATAGGTGGTGCTGGGTACTTTTTCATTGAGTTGTATTAGAAGACACATCATTAAGATTAACCAATGAGTTCATCAGGCTGCCATTCAGATCCATTCATCCAAAGTTCCTCATCAGTTTTTCAATTAATAGCTTCAGCTGTCACTGATGTGCATTGCCTAGCTCTTGCCAATTCATTAGGAATTTAAAAATGGTGATATTCCAACAATACTCCTTCTGCATACTAACTAGAATAATTCTACAAATTCTTCCCCTCAGTTATTTGATTATCCTGGGGGTAAGGCAGGATAAATGCTTCTTTCTCTCCAGGTTTCCAGTTTTCAGAATAATTCCTCAACATCTTTCCAAAGGTAACTGAGTTGTTTTGTTTTTGTTCACGTTTATCATTTTGAATGCATAGGTTACATATTTAATGAATTTCATTGCATTTCAGTTATTATCCTTATTTATCATCATATTACTCCATGTATGTATCGCCAGTGGTTTAAAGTCCCTGCAGTTGGATCTTGAGCTTCTGAGAAAACATCTTTGAGTTTCCGAAAGCTCTCTTGCTTTGGTGATATTGAGGTATTAAGTTTTTGGATGTGAAATTTTTGTTGGAGAAAATGCCTAATGTGCACGGCTGAATCAAATGATATCTCTCGTAAAATAAGCTGGGGCAAGTAGGCTGGGGTACAGATGAAACAAGTTTGGCCACCCGTTGCTAACTTTTGAAATTAGTATAACAACAGTTTATTATTGTTCATTATATTATTTTCTTGTATACATCTGAGAAATTCCATAATGAAGTTCTCTATCCCATTTTAGTAGTAAAAGTTTAAAAAGTCACCAACTACTACAGAAAAACAGAAGAAAACAAACACACCTTAAGTTCGGATCACACCCAACCAGATAGTTTCTGAAAATTATATCAAAATATATGTAAGAGAAAAAAAAAACTTATCTATATAACCCCAGTTGCCATTCAAGAAAAAGCTGTATATTTGAAGTTAAGAGATAGTCTGAAAAGTGTGATTCTTAAAGTATTCTTTATTAAGATCATTAAAAGTTGTAGAAACAACTTTATATTATAAAGGCACAGGGAGACAGTTCTGATAAAATATTCAAATTAAGCAGTAACTTACAGTACAAAAGACAATTTTAATGCACATACAAACCCCAAATGTCTGATTCAAAAATATTTTACTGCGTCTATTAATGGGCAATGATTAAAAATATAAATTGCTGCTGTATAATAAATATCTGATAGTGAACATCTTGATAGCAAAGTGAACAAAATATTTATTGCTTTTCACATACATATTTTTCCCTGTAATTTTAAATTCCTAATTCTTTTACTATCTTCTCCTCAACTTTTCCAAAGATAAAAGAAATTACACGTAATCTCATGGGGGAAATGGTAGTTATAAAAAACTACCTCAAGTTGCAATCACTGCTGGCAGTGTTTTCTCACTTCCTGTTCTGCAATCACAATCACTCTTCCAAAAAGTAAGATAAATGTCTGCTAAACCACAGAAAGACAACTCCTCTAATGACTGGCATTCTAAGGTTTGTAATGAATACTTATCAAATATAAAAGGTGCTCCATTTTGAAAATGTGTATTTTATTTGAAGTTTTGAGTAAGAGGAGAATGTTTGACACGTAATTTTACCTACTCCCCTCAAAAGTTTTCCAAAGTTGTAAAAAGTCAGCTTAGTAAAATTTCCAGCACTTAAATATTTCTTTGAGGGCTAGTTGATACATGTAATGTACTGATGTATAAAAATTAACTTTACAACGAAGAGATCTTACCCTTCTTCCAGTTTTTAAACTGGGATTAACTTTATTGATTTCCTCCTGCTCTTTTTGTAGCAACCCAGTTGCAGATGGTACAGGTAGAACTTCCATCACAACAGTAAAGTAACATGAAAGCATCATCCCAATTTAATGAATGCTCTTTCAACTTAAGAAATACCCACATCAAAGTCTTTGATAATCATTTTAAAGTTACTTAACCATATGTCATGTTCAGACAGTGTGTAGCAGCTAGTAATGTACCTGGCACAGAGTTGATGCTCAATAAATAGTTGCTGAATGAATGAAAAAGAAAAGAAAAACTTGGCTTTGGTTGTGCATATTTAATCACTTTCTGATTAGAATAAGGTCAGTCTAGAACTAAATACTGCACACTACACCAAACTTTGCGGTAAACAAAAGTTGTAATTTCAAACAGAAAAATATCACCTACGTTAGTGATAGCCTATTTATATATATATTGTAACTTTAAAAAACAGCCCACAGAAATCTCACACGTTTAACTTTTATCCATATATTTAAATTTGATGATTTTTATGGCTAATAATTGGGTAATGAAGATCAAGTTGGACAGATTGGCTAAACCTGTCTGCTTCATAGTAAGAATTATTAGTCCATCAATAAATAAAAAGTTATGATGCCATATTAAACTCAAACAATGACTACCACGTTGACTTTTGCAAAACTACCAATGAATAAAAGGTACGACATCTTTAAGTTACATATGTTTGGAAGCAGTAGCTTAACTTTTCAATGTAAAAGAATAATCAGGAAGATATGAATTTAATAATGACAAAGTTGAAGTACTGGAAGTAGGATAGTAAAAATAGCTAGGTGACCAATTTTAAAATCTAACCATAGGACTAGGTCTAATATTTCTTTGGCATATGCATTACTATCCTGGAATAGTTAGCATTTAAAAAATACTGGGTTTTTTTTTCCCTCAATCAAATTAACATCAAGGTATAGACTGCTAGTATACTCTTAAAGCCTTTTAAGGGACAAAAATGACATTTTGCAACATATGCCAAAGTTCATGTTTAGTGTACACTTATAATTTATTGGCATAGAGGGATGTAACTGTTAAACAACCTTAAATGATCTCATGCAATGGTGAAACCACAGAAAGTGGGAAGAAATGTATTTACATAATAAAATATTCAGCTTTCTGAAAAAACAGTAAACCTGGGAATCCTGTCCTAACGGTAAATGTGTACCTTACAGCACTGAATGAAAACTAGCCCAGATGTAAATGAATACCTATAGTAACCTGAATGTGTAAAATTTAATTAAAAACATAAAAATGGGAAAAAAAAAACCAAATCTACACATCAGAAGGAAAAAGTAGCCTATAAAACAGGCCAATCTAATTTGACATTCAAAGTAAATACAAGAGATTCACAAAATCATAATCATAACGCAAACTAAGTCAAGTACCAAGTACCCTTTGATACACAAGCCAATATAACTATCAGACTCATTTCCAATAGCTTAACAATACTCATTAATCCAGTCAGGCATTCAGGGGGTAAAGCAGTTAACGATAGCTCAAGCCTCCAAAGTGTAAGAACAAACTTATTTGCAGAAGCATCATGTGATTTTTTGAAATTATGTCTTACTTTGATGGATGTTAACATTAAGATCTATCAGTGCAAGTTTATCATCCTCTGAATGTATTACTTCCAAATTTCATTTTTCCAGATAATTTTTGGTGGTTTCGTTTTAGCCAGTGCTATTTAAATGAAGAAAAGCGAAGAAAAGTCCACTATAGACTACCTCACATTGTTACTTAATTGTGCTAGATATTCACGCAGTTCTTTTGCAGCCTGGAATCTGCCATAGCGCTTCTTTGGGTTGGCGCACTCATCCAGCAAGGCCTCTAGCCGGCCATCTTTGGCAATTTCACTTGGTGGATCATGAAGCAGTCCTCCAGAGGTGCCACGCCAGGTGGCATGTCTGGATAAGAGGTTCTGACAAACAGCATAATAATTGTGGTCCACAGTGGCACGAGCACAAAGAATTTCTTTTGAAAATGATAAGCAAGCTTCCTTATCACAGTCATCAAATTTGCTTTCATACCATACATCCCAATTTTCAGGTTTATCTGTGAAAAGCGAAAAAGGAGAAAGAGAAAAATACATTTTAAGAGAGTTTTCATTGTTTCCCAAAATGTAACATTTGACTAATTAACACAGTATTTGTTCTTAAAATTGTATAACATTGAACACTTAAATATATTAATTTATACACAAACGTTTATTAGGAGTCCATCAATGCCAGGCAGAAGGATCAGACAAGGTCCCTGCTACTAAAAGGTTCAGCATAGAGTGAAGCTCTCCATGATACAGAGAAAGTGCCATACAGAAGTATGACATAGTGTGACTTGAGTACAGAGGAAGCAGTACCTGTGCCTGGGGCTGCAGAAAGCTGCACAGAGGAGAACAACTGATTTAGGTCTTGAAAGATAAGCAAGTCTGAAAAGCAAAGAGGGAAAACAGCATGCTAGGCCCAGGGTACAGTATGTACGAAGGCACGGATTTAAGCGATTGGTACGGCTGGTTCAGGAAACAGTAAATTCACTGTGGCTAGAGCATGAGACAGATAACTGGGGAGGAGGTACAGATAAGGCTAGAAAATAGTTTGTACCTTGGATGGTCATGACCATGATTCGTCTAATAGAAATGTAAATCTGGGCTGAAGACTGGAGGGACTAAGATGGTCTAGGAAAAAAAGCCAGACTGTAGAAACATTTGAGAAAAAAATTAACAGGGAAGTGTATGAGTAAAGTCTGAGGTTCTAACTAGATGACAAGATAGACACTATTAACATAATGTTAATATTTTATACATAAATACAGAGTAATATAAAGTAGCTGTGAGGTATTCAGTGGAAAGGTTCATTCAAGAAACTAAAAGGCCACTGTAGCTGAAGCATTAAGGGCAGTGGAGGGATGTTAAAAATGAAGCAGAACAGATCCAAGTCACACAGATTATTCTCTGGTAAGGAGTTCGAATTTTACTCGAAGAACCATGGAAAGTCATTAAAAGCATTAAGCAAAGGAGTGCTAAGATCAGATTTATGTTTTAAAAAATGAACTACCTGAATAGAAGGAAACCAAAGGAGAAAAGAATTTCAGAAAGTTGTTACTATTAAAATACTCAGTGAATGATGAAAAAAAAAAAGAAAGCTGTTACTAATCAGTCACTTCATGAATTTGCCAATTGGGTGGTTGCAGATGGTAATGCAGTCTTCTAAGTCAGGTTTAATGGGTGGAGAAATGAATGGAGGCTGAGGAAGCAGAGACAGGCAGTAAGCAACTTTTTTAAATGCTGGGAAAGCAGAAAAGAATCTTATGCATACTTGTTTTGGGGAAGGTAAGAAAAATTGGATTTTAAGGAGGAGGGTGGAAAGTTGAAGAAGATAACTGATGCAACAATTTCTCAAGGAAGGATCTATTCTGTTTGAAAAAAATGAATGTGTATTGTTTTTACTAGTTTAGATGATAAAGGGAAGGACATTGAGGGAGTTGCTGAAACAAAATCACAATTTCCCTGTAAAGGTCATTTACAAGAGTTCAGAAAAGAGGGTGAATAACTAAATATGGCCTTTTGCAAAGTGTCTATTTAGACAGCCCTACCATGAGACATTTGAAAAGAATTAGCCAGAGCTAAAGTAGCACTGGAGTAATGCTCACTGGATGAAATGCGAGAATACAGAAGCTATATTGTATT
Organism: Mesoplodon bidens; assembly: GCF_964165515.1. Classification (NCBI taxonomy): domain Eukaryota; kingdom Metazoa; phylum Chordata; class Mammalia; order Artiodactyla; family Ziphiidae; genus Mesoplodon; species Mesoplodon bidens. Next base: position 135,975,624 of record NC_138161.1, read on the forward strand.
CATTCAAGGTCAGGAATTAGTTGGTATAAAACTGTAACATGTATTCCAGGAATGCCCACATTAAAAAGAAAAAAAATTACAAAAATATTATTTTTACGAATACTGGAATTAAAGTGTTTTAAAGTTTAGGCAAGTTGCACAACTCTGAATATAATAAAACCATTGAATTGTACACTTTGAAAAAGAAAAGCATGGTGTAAGCTGCTACAACATTCACAAATGTAGGAAGAGATAAGTAGGAAATGAAGCACTCCAGAGCATGGCATCCACTCCCCATGAAAGGATCTACATGGCAGGTCAAGAAATAATCAGAAAGTAGTTTGGTGAGTATGGAATCAGATCAAGGCATTGAGAAAACTAAAGTATTTAACAAGATCAAGCTGATGTAAAAAGTATAAACTTAATAGGTTGCTGTTACATTCACTGCATTCCGTAGGTGCCACAAATTTTTGGTCTCTTCATCAACAGACCCCCATATGATATGAGGGGATTAAGAATACAAGACCTTCACCATGGAATAACAACCCTTTGGGATTTTTTTTACTAAATACATTAGTTATAGAACTATAGGCTTTGTCTCTTAAACTTTAAAATTCCTATGACACTTAATTTTCAAAACACTTCAGCCATTCTGCCCACCTATCCTTTGAAGAGCTCATAAATAAACGGAGAGCAAAGTTTTGGATGAGACGTAATCATGTCAAACCAAAGTTAGAGATCTGCAGTGCTACGAATCATCTAAATGGTTGAAAAGAAAAAAAAAAAATCACTGAAGGGACCTCACAGAACAATGAAACACAGAATATCGCTATAAGAGACTCCACAGAAAAATATGGACTCCACGAAAGCAGTACAGTCTCTCTGGTGGCCTTTAACTATATAAAAACTTAACTCTGCATTAGATCCTAAACCACAGCATAAATCAGACAGTATGAAAAAGACATGTGTACACACACACACACACACACACACACAGTATATCTGCGTCCATTTGAATCTGAAGGCTATTTTCTAAATAAGGACAAACTGTGACTAAGAGTACAAGCGTAAGTATAATAAATCAGTATTTGTTTACTGATACTGGTCAACTAAAACAAAGAAAGATGCAAGGTTGCCCTCTAAGGAGGAAATTAAAAGTTTGCTTTACATAAATGTAAACATTATTTTGACATAGAGAAAATCTAAAAGTTATAATACTTACTTTGTCTAATTAACCTTTTGTCAGCAACCAAAACATTTTCAGCATCCACAATGATCACCTTCCCATCTCTAGGACCAACTGCAAAATTGTCAAAGCTGACGTCCAGGAGGTAGAGTGCAAATTCAAAGTCATTGTTTGTCAGCTGCTCTGCTATTTCCATTAATTGCCAAGCGAGGTCAACTCGTTTCTCCCATGGTGCATTAAAGTAACTCCACAGTTCTTCTCCAACATAATTTACAGCCACCATTCTTCCACAAGCTCCAAGATATTTTGCAAATGGCCAACCTTCATCAGATGGAAAACTCTACAAAAGAATTATCTTATTATAAGAGATTCTGATGAAGATATCCTAGGTCTACCCCAGATCCTCCGTAGGGATTTCTACTAGGCATGAGCTTGGATTTTCTTTTTATATTCAATAGTTCAATAGAGAGCAACTTTTTTTTCCTTCTTTCTTTCTTGAAGTATAGTTGATTTACATTCAGTTATACATATATACACGTTCTTTTTTTAAATATTCTTTTCCATTATGGTTTATCTTAGGATACTGAATATAGCTCCCTGTGCCATACAGTAGGGTCTTGCTGTTTATCCATTCTATATGTAATAGTTTGCATCTGCTAACCCCCAACTCCCAGTCCATCTCTCCCCAACTCCTTCCCTTCCCCTTGGCAACCACAGGTCTGTTCTCAATGTCTGTGAGTAACTTTATTTCTTCTTTAACTCATACCGTGACCATGGACGTGAAAATTTTTTAATAGATTACATTATAAAGCTAAAATAAAGAAAGTCTTTCTTATCAAAATCTCAGAACCAAATTGATCAACAAGACACAAGACACCTTCTTTATTACCAGATCTAAAAGTATGTATGCTTTCCTTTATCTTTTTGACTCCTGTAAGTACAATCAACCAATCCTTTCTTCGGAATGAATAGGACTGTAGGCCTATTAGCCAGCAAGTGTTTAGCAGGCACCAGGCACTGTGTTATGCTGGAAGAGTGAACTACACAGTCTCTAAAATAAAAATTTTAGAAGAAAAGACATATACCAAACAAATAATTATGAGTGCGATAAGTGTTAGTTACTAAAAGGTGGTGCAGGTCCTAAGAAAGTCTTTAATAGGGGCCTTATCTAGTCCAGAGGAAAGCAAGGGTGGAATTCAAGAAGGATTCTTGGGAAGTATCTTCTATCTATACCCAAAGGTTGGTAAAGAGCAATCTGATAACCTACCAATGCAATCTCTACTCCAAGTACCTCTGGTCCCAAGTTAGCCTTGCTTCCCTTCCAATGCCATCACATTGTCTATTCACCTTAAACCCAACTTCAAAATTATTTATTCTCTTAATCTTGGCAAGATTTTCTAATGGATTTTATAACTACTAGGAAGATTAACATCCTAAAACAAAAATCTTCCAGGATCATGAACATGTCATTTTCAACCTAAGTAAAACGGCAGGCTTATTCTAAGGTACTCACTCTCCAAAGCTAAAACACCCAACTACAAGATGAGCAATGGAGTGCAAAAGGGTGATAAATATTGTTTTAAACAACTTTTTGGAAGACCACATGACCAGAGGCGTTTTTTAAAGAGACATTTTTCAGTCTAGCACCTTTCCTTAAGTTGGGGGAAGAAATTATATAAAGATGATGTTTACATAAACTTCAGGGGAAACAAAGCAAAACACTACAGAATATAAATGTAGCCTACTTCTATTGCTAAAAATTGAACAATCTACATACAAGAGCTGGAGATGAGGCTCTTCTTGGGCCTCTCAAGAAAAGTAAGTAATTTTACCCTGAGCTTTTATAAAATTGACAAAACTCAATAATACCCTTACATTAAAACTTTTATCAACTTTAAAACCATAAGATTTTTAGAACCAAACTTCCTCCATAATTACCTATGTTCATTTGTGTTTCCTTTCAACACTATCAATGTGCAATAACTATTTGTTCTTGGTACATATACCTTTTTTTCTTTTAAATTTTAAGATCTGGAGTTTTGTGATAAAATACTAATTATGTAAATTAAAAATTTAGATATGATAGTATGAATCTTTAAATACAGTAAATGAATTGATTCAATTTTGTTCAGAGACAATATCTACTGATTTCTTTAATAATTAGAGGAAAATACGTTTTTAATCGTATTACCTGAGATTTTAAAATTTCTTGTGGGCAATGGGAAGAGTGACAGATTGCTCATGTCCAATGTGACATGCAAAAACTGCTAACCACATGTTATTTTCAACCTTTCCTTGCAACTTAAAATACCTCCACAAACTTGAAAATTTATTTAGACAAAATGATTACAAAAGATTTAACTATTTCCCAGAAGTATTCATGTATAAAACCTGACATATAAATGAAAGCACTGAAAATATGTAAATATGTGAGATTACATAGTTTTGTCATGCAAAAAGTAAACGAAAAAACTCCTCCATACACTATTGGTATATTATTCACATGCCATATTGTAGAACAGATACAAACTTATCTTTGTGAAAATAAAATGGTCTTTGACAACAGGAGAAAAGGGAACCCTGCCAACCTCTGCACATGTACAAATGCCTCCTTGTTTTTGGAGGCTTTCCAACTGGCAAACGACAGTCAGATATACACTTCATTACTCAAGTCCCTCATGGAAGACGATAAAATATATGAACAAATGTCATACTGAGCAACTTTACATTCATACAGTAATTTCTGACAACGTTAACTGAAATCCTGTTATACCTCATTTTAAGAAGAGCACTACAATTCTTTCATACAGTTTGCTACCTAATCTTTTGGAAGAACTTTAACAAATGAATTCACATCACTTGCTCATGAGAAGAATGTTCATTGTGTAGTCAAAATAGTCAGACTTCATTAATGAGAACAGAATTCTATTGAGCATTCTATTGAAAATGCTTCAAGGAAGCCAAAATATTTATAATTTGTATTTAAAACAATTCTGGCTTAGGATCAAATTACCATGATGAAGGAGAGTTTGAGAGACAAACTTTTAAGATGTTACTGCTTGGATTTATTAAATATATCAAGCAATAAGAAACACAACTTCTGACTTCCTGACTACCCAACTCCCACAGTGCACAAAACCACAGTAGCTAAGATAAGAAGTATACTGCTGAGGTCCACATTTTTTTTCTTTAAACAAAATCTTAAAATCAGATTTTCAAACTGCCTAGCACAACAGGCACACAATTTAAAGTAACCTGAAATAAAATGCATGTATTTCATTTTTATTTCTATTTTTACTTTATTTTTTATTGAAGTATAGTTGATTTACAATATTGTGTTAGTTCCAATTGTAAAGTACAGTGATTCAGTTATACATATATATCCTTTTTCAGATTCTTTTCCCTTATAGGTTATTACAAAATATTGAGCATATTTCCCAATGCTATACAGTAGGTCCTTATTGGTTATCTATTTTATATATAGTAGTGTGCACATGTTAATCCCAACCTCTTAATTTATCCCTCCCCCCTCTTCCCCTTTGGTAACCATAAATTTGTTTTCAAAGTCTGTGAGTCTCCTTCTGTTTTGGAAATAAGTTCATTTGTATCTTTTTTTTTTTTTTTTAAAGATTCCACATACAAGCAATATCAATATGACATTTGTCTTTGTCTGGCTTACTTCACTTAGTATGATAATCTCTAGGTCCATCCATGTTGCTGCAAATGGCATTATTTCATTCTTTTTTATGGCTGAGTAATATTCCACCGTGTATATATACATCTTCTTTATCCATTCATCTATTGGTGGACATTTAGGTTGCTTCCACATCTCAACTATTGTAAATAGTGCTGCAACGAACACTGGGGTAACATGTATCTTTTTGAATTTATGGTTTTCTCTGGATATATGCCCAGGAGTAGGATTGCAGGATCATATGGCAACTCTTATTTTTAGTTTTTTAAAGAACCTCCATACTGTTCTCCATAGTGGCTGCACCAATTTACATTCCCACCAACAGCGTACGAGGGTTCCCTTTTCTCCACACCTTCTCCAGCATTTATCGTTTGCAGATTTTTTGATGATGGTCATTCTGACTGGTGTGAGGTGGTACTTCATTACAGTTTTGATTTGCATTTCTCTAATAATTAGTGATGTTGAGCATCTTTTCATGTGCCTTTTGACCATCTGTATATCTTCTTTGGAGAAATGTCTACTTAGATCTTCTGTCCATTTTTTATTGGGTTGTTTTTTTCTGATATTGAGCTGTATAAGAAAATGTGTGTATTTCACAGGATTATTTACTACTGAAAAAATGTGTACAAACACTTTTCATGTGAAGGAAAGAGACTTTCAACCTGGAATGGTTTAAATTCTAATTGGATTGGAGGCACTCCAATTAACTGTTCAGGGCTTTTCATCAGGCTTGAATGTGTATGTCATAAAGTGTAGTATGTGAAGTTTTTATAACTATTAGTCTAAGATTACACAAAGGCACATAATAGTTACAAAACAATATATTTACTACTCTATTACTCTTTTTTTTATATTGAGTGGGTGACTACCCAAAGAAAGTCTACAGAGTATTATTACCAATTTAAAAATTAAAAATGGAAATTTAAGTATCACGTCAAACATGCTTAACTCTAAGATTTAAAGCAACATTAAATGCCTTCACTGTTAATTTACATAATAAAAGGTACTGTGAATATGAAACCTAAGATAAGTCATCATGTCTAGGTATCTTTTAGCTTAAAGCCAAGATTTCGGAAACAAACAAAACCACTAGGATCATCTTCATTTTATGAGAAAATAAAATGAAGGTGACATAAAACATATATATCAATAAAAAGAAAATTTATTTTATACTCTTTAAAGTACATAATATTTCATAAAATTTCTATATTTAAAGGGCGAAACAGTATATGAACAGAATAATGGACTTGATATAACAAGTCTAGCTTTTGAGTTTCACCTTCACCTCTGCATCTCACTAGCTGTGTGATGGTGGCAAAGCCAAAACTTTTTAGAGCTTTAGTCTCTTCCTCTGTAAAACTGGAATAGTATTTGCCTCATATTCATCAGGGCAATGTAAGATCAAAGAAAAAAATATGAAATGTACAATTTACTACTGCTTTATAAAGAATTGCTTACCAAAACATTTTTATACTTCCTGTTTAAATCTTCCTATTTATATAAGTCCATACATTCATCAATAGAGGTGCTTGTTTGCAAACCGCCTATTGAAAAGGCATCAACAAATAATGAACACCTTCCAAACGTAGCCAAGAACCACTAAACTAGAAATCTATCTTCACTGTCCTCTAGTAGTTTTTAATTTACAAAGGAATGTATAAATTAGTTGCCAAACTTTAAAAAGGCTCAATGCTATGAGAAATGTACAGGGCATCCACAAGCACTAAAAATATAAAAAATTTAAAACTTGGTAATATGTATAAACACAGCATTGTAATTTGATTTTCATTTATAATAGGCAAGCACCACAAAATGGCTATTTTATAGCCGTTTATTATCTCACAACATTCCATTAAAAGGAATATAACTTTGCAGTTCGCCTAAGAAGGAAATGTGTTACAAGACTGGCTCTTTTTTTTTAAATTCTAAATGCTGACATAACTATCACATATCTATTGATCAAAACCAAATGTCACGACACTTTATGTGACCAATAAATGGGATGTGAAATCTAAGAATTCTAGATTTGGAGGGTACCTGAGTTGTAAGTACAGTTCAACTTTATCAGCATAGTTTAAGTGATTTGCCTCAAGTCACACAGGTAATTAAGAGGTGAACTCAGGCTAATACAACCCCTCAATCCAATATCCCTCTGTTTCAGAAGTTTTCAGATTTTGGAAAGGTGACAGTACGTATATTTCATACTCATATTATGCAACGCCTCAAGGAGAGTCTGAGGTAGCACCTCACAAGAAAACATATTACACTGCAAAAATACTATAAGCTTATTCATCCTAAGTGGGACAAAGCACATAAATTACCTTGTGTTTTCACATTTGTTTGTTTTTAATTTGACGAAACCTACTTTTCTTCAGATTTTTAAATTTGGAATTACAGATAAGGGATTGTAGGTCAACCCACATTTCATTGAGTACTACAAGCAGCTGGAGTAAGAGGCAGTGAGACAGTTACTGTAGAATGAAAAAATACAAACCTTGAATTTAAAAATCCTAGATCTAGCCTAACTCCATCAAGAAATGCTAAGTAAAGAGCTGTAAATAAAACATAGCCCCTATTCTAAGGAAGGCTTTTTAGCCTGAGTTAGGAAGATGATTATTAAACATGTATAAGTAATAAATTATGGAATTTGTTGCAAATCACAGAAAAGTATACAATATGTTGAGAAAGAAGAGTAGGGATCTATTTTAAATGGTGTGGTAAAGGGCAGCCTCTCTAAGGAAGTGCTACTTAGGGAGAGATCTAAAGGATGAGTATAATATTACATAGACTGGGGATGAGGCAGTTTAGAATGTTGGAGGCATATGTTAGAGCCAGAAACTGTCCTCTTCAGAACTTAAAAAAAGTCCAAAGCAGCTGCAGTGAAATGAGGAGGGAATTGCTTGAGGTGATGGAGTCTGGAGAGGGAGGTAGGGATCAGATCACGTTGGGACTTACAGAACAAAACACAAACTCCTCAACATGGTCCACATGCCATGAAAATACAAAGTATGTGTCCAAGGCTTAACATTCAGAAACATCTTACTTACTGGAGTTAGTCAATATCCCGTGGTATACAACATCATTCCAAAAAACAAGCTTTTACAATATCACAATATCCTTTAATCAATAGCCATTGTCCTACCAGATTAATTACATCATTTTATTCTATTATGTCAGAACACAGTCCTAAAAAAAGGAGATATGGGATGTATAAGAAAAACTGATAGAACAAAGTAAGGTCAGCTCTAAAGAGTTTGTGTTCTATTATCTTTTTCTCTCCTTACATGACCAAAAGTAGTTTGCATACTAAGTTTAAAAGATCCGAATTCCTTTCACACAAAAAACATAAAATATTTTATAGCCATTTATTATCTCACAACATTCTATTAAAAGGAATATAACTTTGCAGTTCGCCTAAGAAGGAAATGTGTTACAACAATGGCTCTTTTTTTTTAAAGAAGAAAATTCCTAGTAAAAAGACACTGAATTGAAAAAAAAATCCATTAATAGTCAAAACATGCAATCTAAAATCTAGTTAATAGGTTTTCTGAAGAACTGGCATTTCTACACGTACACGCAAATTTAAACTTGAGAACATTTTTAGAAAGTAAATTATCAAAAGCATAGAAAATGCTTAAAGGTTCAATTTGAGCTTCAAAATTATTTTTAAAAGCCAAAATTTGAACAAAATCCCATTGTAGTAACGCATGTTGTAACAGCTGTTCATAGAGATTAGTCTAATGCACTGGTGACAGACTAATGTGTTCACAGTTTTGTGAACTGTCTGGAGGGAAAATAGAGTAAAATTACTGGGATGATTTAATGGTTACCTAATTTTTGATAAAATTTCTTTAAGACCTCAGCTTCTTAATTTATACTGCCAAATAGTGGCCAAAATCCATTGCAAATACTGTAGAATCTTAATAATCTCAAGATTTTCAAGTCACAGGGTATGTTCCATTTATTTCATTAAATAATTTTCTGAATGCCATTTCCACCCACCTAGAATTCCAACAATATTAAGCAATGCCTTGAAAATAGCATGGTTGTGTTATTTCACTGAATATCATGTCCAACAGCTGTTATCTAAAATAGGAAACTAACATCAAAACACATCAAAAACAAAAAATCTACTAAGTTTAACAGAAATAACTCATCTTTTAGAATGAGTAGCTTAAGAAATGCTCTCCCACACCAAAAAAGAAAAAAAAATCACTTGGCCACAAATTTTAAATGTAAATTTTTAAATATATAAATATTTAACTCGTCTCAACTGACCCTTTCTTACCTCATGAGAACCAGCAACTGTGATCCATGTTTCTAAGTTGAAAGATATACCTAGAAACACTATACTCAAATATTTACTTTCAGTAAAACAAAATGTCAAATAAAGAAAAAAAAAAGATATAAGCAGTTTCTTTTGAACCCAATAACCTGCATTACTTTCTTTAGTCAAGACCTGATTTCTTTAAAAAGTCTGCCAATAGAACAATACTAACTTCCCCCCTTCCCTTTAACTGAATTAACACAGCCCTTCAGAAGTAAAGCAAAATACCTGCCAGGAACATACTATCTCTGCATTAAATACTTGGTGCCTGGTTTTAGATTTGTATTCCTGTTGTCTTAACTTTATCATAGCCAAAACAAAACTCTTGGTTCCCCCTACTCCAACAGCCATTCCTTCTCTGGGCTTCCTCATCAACAGTTGCTCGGACCAAAAACCCTGGAGGTATCTTATTTTTCTCTTTCCCTCATACTGTAACCAATCCCAATCATCAAGTCCTGTCAGCTATTTCTCCAAAACATATTGGGTCTAACAGCTTTTCATAACCTCAACTGCAACCACCTTAATACAAACCACCAAGCTTTCTCCTACAAACCAGTGCAAAAGCCTTTCTGATTGATTCCTCTCTTATTTCTTATAACCCATTCTCCACAAATCAGGCCCTACTAAAAACACTTATACTGTTTCCCAGTGCTCTGAAAACAAAATTCTAAACTCATTAAGCATGTTTCCAAGGCCCTACAGGATATGGACCTTGCCTACTTCTATGATCTTGTGTTCTACCATGCTTTGCTACTCCCATGCTTGATCCTGTTGGGGCCTCTAAATTTGTCATACCTCTTGCTTAAAAACACTCTGCCCTCAGAACTTTGCACCACTGGCTTTTTCTCATCATGCGCACCTCAGCTAAAATGTCACTAAATTCTGACCACCAAATTTAAAATTCTATCCCCAATCCAATTCTCCATCCTAGGAATCTGCTTTGTTCTTTTCATAGCATGTAAAATCTAAGATTACCTTGTTCTCTATTTGCTACCCACATCTAATGCCCCAGAAAGCAAAGACTGCACAAACTGTGCCCTGGCGTGTCATCTTTACTGTATCCTAAGGGCATATAGGTCAGTTCCCAGTGCTACGGAGCGATGCTACAGAATTCCTGTCAGATCTTTTCAGTTCATAGTTAAAATTCCAAATGAGCAGTAAGGCAAATTATGAAGACCCTGAAACATCAAACTTACCTCAAATAATAAATCTTCTAACATTCTGTCTCAGAGTCTAAGAATGTCTAGAAATAACCCAGACTTAACCTCTAGTTTTAAAATTATCATTCATCAATGTACTAAACAAAATTATTAAGCTTAATAATGATTTACAGAGAAAAATTAAACTACTTGCTTTGTATTAGTGAATCCTTACAAAAAACCATGTTTCGTACAATATTCATTCTATTCATCATATGGGACAAATCCTTAACCCCCTTTTAATTACTAGTCCAAAAAAACTATAGTCTGAAGCAACAGCTACATAGGTATTTATGATGTGTCTATGTGTATGTAAGGGTGGTGACATTTGAACATTTGCCATAGGAAGAGTAAAATTTACATATTTCTAAGATATCAACACAGTGTACTAAGGAAGTTTACTATAGATCTCTAAAAATGGAATAAGCTGATTTGCAAAGTAATAATATACTGTAAAAAACTTCACAAATAAGGATATTTTGCGTATAGTATCTGAATAATCCTATCTCCTTTAAAATAATCCTTTCGATCAGTATTAACATTCCCATTTTACTGATTAAAAAACTCAGGCTCTGAAACATTAAGGGACTCGTTCATTGCCACCCAACAACTTTGTGGTAGTACAGAACGCTATCTCAATACTGTCCTCACCACACCTCCTGGGCCCCCCCAAACCCCCACCTCCCAAATCTACAGGCAAAATCCCATTTATCCTCAGAATTCAATTCCTCTGTGAAATCTTCCCTGGTATCCATTCTCATGAAGATACACCCAGATGTCCCTCCCTAAATGAGTCATCTGACAGGGTGCACAATATCCTTTTTTTTTGTAGGGCTTATTATGATAGCATAATAATTAATGGTAATTAGTCATGTATATACCTACCTCCTACACAGCTAAGCTACTTAGTAGTTGCCTAGAAAGAAGGTTTCAATCCAAATGCCTTATAACAGACTATTTAGCAAATGAGGAAACAAAATTCAGTTCTTCTGACTCTAAGTCCAGGGCTATGGTATGTCCAAAGAGCTTCCGGGTATTTTACAGATAACTTCCTCCTATAATCTACAAAAAGACATAAAAATTGGATAAAAAATTTGATTACATAATTTAAAACCTTTCAAGGTCTATGACCAGGATGAATAACTATCGTCATCTTACACCAATAATTTACAGTCTCAAGACAGCTTACAATCATGTACTAAAGTTCACTGCATGTATAGGGAAAATGCAGGGCTTATATTCTAAGCCCATGTTAGTTTAATATATACAAAATGAGTGAGTAAAGAAAGAAAACGTGTCAGCATTCTGTGAAGAGTCAGCAGCAATAACTGCAATATAGGAAGTAGACCAGAGACATAAGCCAGAAAATCAGAATAAAAACCAGACTGATGAGCCACTGAGAAACTGACCACCTATGTCCAGAAAGTAGATCCCCCAAAAGTAAGCTTTCTACCCCCCACCAACATACGTGAGGAATATGTGCTGGTGCAAGCAATGGAAATATGAGGGAAAATAGTTCAAAGATTAGATAAAAGTACAGAAAGGATCTCAGAACTAATAATAGTCAAATGATATGAACATATCCAGAAAATAGGCTAGGGTGTCAAATGATTTTGCTCCACTGATCTGGGAGTGGTGCCTTCCTATGGGTGACTGTCTGTTTCTATAATCTTTCCAAAATAAAAGTCTCCTTCTTTTTAGGACCTGAGTTAACACAGATTTTATTATTTTTGTTTGCTTTGTCAGGAAGCACAATCAAGTGTCAATGAAACCTCAGATAAAAAGAAAAACAGGAAAAAAAAAAACCAACCCTCTAGATTTAAGCTCATTCATTTATTAGATAAAAAGTGCTCTACTCAGAACTATCTAGTCAGAACCATCTCTGAAGCCTAAATCGGGGAGTGCAGGAGTGTGGTTACTGCAGCAGCAGCCAGGAGGAGAGAAGGAGGTAGCCGCTTAAACTGTTGCTTGAAAAGAAATTCCCGTGACAAAGTCTGGAACATCCTTTCTAGGTGCCAATACCCGACAAGACCCTTAGCTACCTTTAGCTCCAGATTTGTTTCCTTTAAAAGCAGTCTCGAATTTTGATTGCTTTAATCTGATTTCATGTGTGTAAAAATTTGAGGCTAGGAAGACAAGCCTGAAAAAGGACTATCTATCCTGGCCTCCAACCCATAGCAGGGATCAAGTACAAAAACGCCCAACCCCCTTTTATAAGAGCTTAAACTCACCAGTTAAAGTCAAGCTCAGAAGAAGAATAATTTCTCAAGTCGAGAGTCTGAGAGTCAGAGGATGTTGGGGCTGAAGAGAATTTAATCCAATAGTCTCACTTTATAGCTAAGTAAAGGGAGTCCCATAAAAAGTTTATCAACTGGTCCAAAGTAAGACAATTAGATAAATGGCCATAATCTTTTGTTTACGTCAAAAACTGCATCTTAGTGCATCTTAAAAGTACATTCTTTTCCTATAGAAATTATTTTTAAGGACAAAAACAACAACATTCACTCAAAGTTTAATTATAAAATTCATCTTGTAATGTAGGAATGGAATAAATCTGTAATTAAAGATATGGTTGATATTCAGAATCATAACTATTTTTAAGGTGATTCACATTCCAAACAGGCTTCAAAACCACTAATCAAATGCATTGGATAATTAAGTCACTTACTTATTTAATATCTAAGCACTCTAATTATTGAGTGCTTACTATGCATGAGGCACTACATAAAATGCTTTCAATGTATTATGTCATTTGTAAGAATAGAAAAGTTTAAAATCTATAGCTTAAACAATGATAGTTACGTTACACACTGTAAATATTAAAGAAATCCCACTAAAACCATGATTCAGAAAATTTAAGACAAAGTTCTACAAATATAATAAGACAAATTCCCACCTCCTTGCCCCAAACAACCAAGAGCTTTCTTATTTCTATAAACAAGACCATCTTCACTATCTCCAAGTGATAACGTCAGAGAGACAGTTTGGGCCTCAGGAAATCCAGACAGCATTTTTCTCCCTTATACACACAATTTTTATAAATTCAAGGATAAGTAAGTACAAATACTGGTAGAAATTTTATCAATAACAGAAAATATCCTACTATCTTGCCAAATACTTCAACACCTCAATTTCTGACTATTCCAAAAATGCCATACGAATATTACAAAGTTCCTCTCCACATTTTTTTCCAGTTAAGATTAGCATACTTTTAATTAAAATATACCTCTGGGTGAAGTAAAAATGTGAAGAGAAAAAGTAGAAAATAAAGATTCTAGCATTATCTTGTTGCTTGATGCTTATAAAAATTTTTTAGAAGATAATTCTATGGCAGAACAACTTTCCTTAGAATTAGATAAGCTGCTGAAGGCTAGTAAAACTATCTAACAATGGGAAGAGAGTTGTACTTCTGTATCATTTCATATTGGGAAATCTATGCTACAAATCTGTATAGCCTTACATAGCTAAGGTATGTCCAAAACATATCTTGCAGACATTTAATACCATTCATGTCTCCTTTCAAGGCATAACAGAAACTTCAGTTTGTTACTGTTTCTTAAAATCAGAAGATGCATGTTTAATGGGTTACATTAATATATACTTTTCAGTTTTTTCTTTAGTACCTTATCAAAAGAGATTTTTCAATGTTTATTTTTGGAAGCATGTTTCCTACATTGGAACTTTTCTTAAGAATAGTTTGATGAATTCAATCCAAAAGACTTTTTCTCTCCAGTAGTTAATCTGGGGGCAATATAAGAAAAATCTAGTTTGTTATCAACTGTCCAAAAATTCAATAAGTAGCTCCCTCTCCTGGAAAAAAAAAAAAAAAAGAAGAAAAGAAAAAAAACAGCAAGTTCCTCTTCAAGCTGTAAAACACACACTTGTACCCTTAAAAATATTTTTTAAAACTACATGAACCCCAAAATACAGAGAGCCAAATCTGAGTGAGTTTTTCTACCATTATCAATTAATATCCCAATACTACCATAAACAGCTATGAACAGTTTCACAGAAACCTGTATAAATACTAAAATTGTGTATGTCTGTCTAGCTAACAAAAAGTAATGAACATCATGATGTGACTTAGTGTATAACAATCTTTGTACTTGACCAAAGAATTGTGAGATTCCTTTCACTTCAGTGGTTTTATACAGTCATCAAATTTTAATTATATTGTTCATACTTAACTCATTAGTTTTTACCGAAGATTAAGTGGTTCTATAAAGTAAGTAGCAGCTCTATGAAGATCTTCTATTTAAAAATAAGTCTTCTTATTCTACTTGTTTGTTCAACAGTTAAAAAAAAATACCAATGACTGACTGGTATTAAAGACCCCAAATTTATATTTCACACAGCATGTAAACAGCTATAGAACTAAATTAAAATTTCAAGTTACAAATATCACAGTCAACAATGTTGATACAGATATTTCCTCACATACTGAGAACAAACTCTTATACTATAACCCACCTAGCCACCTGCTCACTGCAATTGTGTCAAGTAAGCTTAAATTACAAAAATATAACTGATTTTTTAAAAAAGTTTTTTATCACTAAAGATGAAAAGGGAAGAAAAGTTTAAGCGAAGAGTTCATCAGAAAACAAGATATACGTACACTTGACTGTCTCAACTATAAAGTAAACTGAAAATACTAAGACAACTTCAAGCTTCAAAAACATGTAAGTTTCCCAAATAAAGCAGATTTACCTTAGTGCAAATCAAATGCCAACGTTTCTCATATTAAAATGCCATACATTTATAGAACTGGATATACAACGTTCTTAAAATATTGGTTCTAATATAAGTAGAATTAACTGATAAAAACCTTTCAATAGCAGCCACTATTTTAGTTGCAGAAAATGTGTATTACTAAGATAGCTCTTTACTAAATTTTTGGGTCCCAGAGAATTTGAGAGACTATCTGCTAAGCAAACCATACTGCTAGAGCTTTCTCCAGGGACTAACCTTGTTAACATAAACATCTATTTCTCACAGAGAAAAAGCAGCTTAAATGGAAAAAACCTTTCAAATCAAATGTATGTATCATAAGTATGGACTTAAACTTTAGAGGCTGACTAGTTTTGGAACTACCGAATAATGTAATTTCTTCAAGGAAAGCTTAACCAGTTTTATATACCATTCACTGTTAGAGAAGCATTTACCATACAATCTGTACTTTAAATGACCCGTTACATACATCCTAGGACGACTTAACATTTACTATGGTTTTGTTGGAGGCAAAGTATTTATTTTGTGTTAAAATTATTTGGCTGAACTAATCAAACGATGCTGGTTTCTCTTAGTTAAGTTGGGCAGCGAAGAACTTGAGAAAAGCCAGCAATATAAATGAATACTGCACATTCCTATTGATGCACTTTAGATTTTAAAAAAATGCAACCCTGTAAAAAACCCCCAGCCATCAGTGACATTCTTAGCAGCGCCGAAAGGGCGTGAAGTATTCAAAATTACTTGTGATTAATTTTACGTCATGTTTTTTTTTTTCCCTTTGTATTTGAAATACAGCACAACTGCTATGTAAAACGAGCAAGGTAACTTTCCCTGCGGTTATCGGGCTAGATCAAAACCCCAATAGTTGTAACCACTATCCAAGGACACACTGCACTAAAGGCGAGTGGGAATGTGGATAAACTCAGCAACTTTTCCCAAGGTAAACACAGTTCTGAGAGGTTCTGTTTTCTTTTTGGCTGTCACCACCAGTAAAAAGATCCCAACCTACTCCCCTAAAAGGCTCGTTTGGTTTCAAAATAAACTCACGAGAGAACCAATAAGTCAGCTAGAAGAGAGATGACTCTCCTTTTTCCCTGTTTTCTAACCCTGGCCTAACATTTCACCTTCCTGCTGCCAAATTACCGCATGAATAGAGCAGGTCACACGATCAGGATGAAAATGTCCGTCTTGGCCTTAAAGCCTCGCAGCCCCAAGTCCAACGGGCCTTACTTTTTCCTCTTTCTAATCCCACCCAAAGCACGGCTTGCAGACTGACCCCACCCCGGACCCCGGTCCCCATTCTCTGACCTCATCCTCCCGAGTCTGTCCCCAAATTGGCGGCCCCAATGATGTGCCAGGTGAATGAGCTAAGGAATAAAACAAAGACAGACTTTGGGGCCGAAGTGAGGCCAGCCGCGCAGGGTGCTGAAGACGAGACCAAACGCGGCACAGAAACACTGGAGAACTAAGAAAGGTCCAAGGGCTCGTGAACACACTGCGCCGCGGAAGCGCAAGCCCCGGCGGATCAAAGCAGAAGGGCTGGGAGGAGAGCCGAAAGAAACTCGGCGGAGAGACATTTTGCGAGCGTACAAGACGCGCTCCCTCTGGCGTTGAAGGATCCGCAGTCAGACCCGAGATGAGCCCGCGCCCAGCTGAGAAGAGCAGACTCTCCAGCAGCCGGGTCCCCCTCCGCGATACCTCACAGCGCCAGGGGTCCTCCAAGCGCCGCCCCCTCCCCACGCCCGCCCCCTCGCCTCGCCGTGCCGCACTGGGTCCTGACCCGGCGACGGGCGCGGGAGGGGCCGCTTCTCCGGACTCCCGTTCTCCGGGCGGCCCTCCCGGCAGGACGCCCCCCGCCCGGGCTCCGCGCCTACCTGTAGCACCAGCGGCTCGGGGTTGAAGGCCAGGGTCAGCAGCAGCTGCATGCGCTCCGAGTCCTTGAGGTTGCGGAGCAGGAAGCTGCCCGAGTCCTTGGTCTCGGCGTAGCGGCGCACCAGGCGGTCGAGCAGACGCTGCGAGGGGCAGTGCACCAGGTCGGACCAGCCCTCCACCGCCTCCGGCGTGAGCAGCCGCACGTCGCCGTTGAGGCGCGCGAACTCGGTGCGGGGCATGGCCTGGAGCAGGTCGCAGCGGGGCCGGCCGGTGGCCCGCTTGCAGATGCTCTGGTCGAGCTGCGCCAGCTCGCGCTGCGAGCCGAGGCGCTTGAGGACCACTCGGCGGCGGCCGCCCTCACGGGGCTCGCCGTACTGCGCGAAGTAGACGTTCTTCACGTTGAGGAAGTCCAGCAGGCGCAGGCGGCCCCACGCCTCGAACACCACCTGCCCGTTGAGGAAGCGGCGGCACCAGCTCGTGCCGAAGCACGCCGGGCACTTATTGAGCTGCAGGAAGCGCCGGTCGGCCAGCTCGTTGCGCTGCCAAGAGGCGAGCAGCGACGGCGAGTGCAGCACCATCAGCACCAACAGGCTGCCCAGCGCCGCCAGCTTCAGCGAGCGGGACAGGCGGCCCAGCTTCGGGGGCACCAGGCGCCACATCCCGCCCGCCGCCCGTCCGCCCGCACCCGGAGGGCGAGGGCACCCCCGGGGCGCCCCCGCCGCGCCGAAACCCGGAGAGTGACTGGCAGGGGCCCCCGGGCGAGAAAAGGAGCGAGGGCGCAGGCTGGGGCGGAAGGCGGAGTAGGTGTGTTAAGAGAGAGAGAGAGAGACGGGGAGCGGGAAGGAGCCGACCGGAGCAGGCTGCCACTTCTCCCAGTCACTAGTCTCCACAACTCTCGAGCTCCCTCCTCCGAGCTCCCCGCCCTCCGACTCCGGCGGCGCCTCCTCCAAGCCAGTCAAGTTATACAGCGGGGGGAGGGGGAGGGAGCGCGGGGACCTAACGGCCGCGCGCCCGCGTCCGCCCGTGTACGCGCACGCGCTCTTCTTGTTTGGGGCGCGAAAGCTGTTGCGCTGGTGGCCGCCCGTCGAGCGAATGGGGTCTCTAATAAGAGGAAAGGAGGGACTCACGGAAGGGGATGAGAAGCTGGAATGTCTCACATCGAAAAGTAGCAACAGTGTAGGAAGGTGGGAAGGATGAGGTGCCCGCGCGTCCCTGACGCCGCATGCCCTAGTTCGTGCGCGCTGGCTCTCCTGAGGGAGGGAGAGGGGGCCGGAGGGCGGGGCTGGCAGGGCGGAGCGAGCGCGTCGCGCACCGCCCGGAAAGCGTAAGCGCGGGCTCCCAGGGGCGGCTTTGGTTGGGTGGGGGGGGGGGGGGGGCGGCTCCATGGGGGCGGAGTTCGAGCTATTTTGGAGGCGGGGTAAACTCGCGAGCTCCTGTGCTGAAATTACTTTTAGCAACAGTTACTCTTTTATGGTTGTTGACTTCTACTGGGCCCTGTTTTTTGCCATTGTGGAAACAATCTTCTAAGAGGAAAAAAACAAAGAAAGAAAGAAACTGCGGAAACCTATTGCAACCCTTGCCTCCGCCCGGCGCGCGCGCGCGGGCTGGAGGCAAGGTGGGCGGAGCGGCGTGCCCCCCGAGCCTTATACGGGTGGGGCGCGCGCCCGGGGGCGGGGCGTAGCGAGGCCGCGGCGGGAGCTCGAGCTTCCCCTGTGCCCGCACAACTCTCACTCGGGGGCGGCCCTGCGGAGAAAACGTGGGAAAAGGCGTGAGTTTTGGCGGGACTGTTCGGAGGCTTCACCTTTGGCGTCTGTCACGTTTGTGGAGGCATCTTAAATTATCCTGCGTGGGCACGGAAAAAACGAAGTCTGCAAGGCACCATGATAAAAAAGGGAAAGAAGGATGTAGAAGGAACTGACGCGGCCTGGTGTTGCTGGGAGCTCTGCCCTAGCCATTGCGAAGAAGCAGGGACGAGCATTTGGCTTGCTCCCCACCAGCTTTCCCATCCCGGCCCTGAAGCCGTTTCCTCAACTCGGGGAAGACAGTGTCCCGGCGCCTCCCCTGAGCGTCCCTGAGGCGCGGGCGGGCGCCCTCGCCCCTCCCCGCGAGCTGGGGCCTGCCTTGCGGGACGCGACGCGTTGCTGTGGCGGTAGCCGTGGGGACCCGGGTCCGCCTGGTGCGCCACACGGGCACCTTGGCTCAGATTCACGTCACAACTGCAAAAATAACTCGGAAATGCTGAACTACAGCGCCTTGTTTTGGTAGAAGTTTTAGGGGACCCAGACTCTACAGTAGCTGGAATATGCAATTATAATGCTTTTCAGTTTTAGCGCTAGAATAATTAAAATGAGGACTAGTCGTTTTTCTGATGGACAAGTGATTCTTGATGTGACATTAAATATCTGGGTTTTAACTGAGTTAATGATAGGGATTGGACAGTGATTTTTAGAAGAACCGTTAACTGGCCTGTATACATCAACTCTGGAAGGCTTAATGAGAAACATCTATACTGGATTATCAAATTTATTTCTCTGTGTTGTTCTCAGTAGCTGTTTAATTGTAAAAGGCAGAGCCATTCTCTTGAGAAGTACTGTTGAAGTCAGTGTTTTGACCTTCAAGATATAAGAATTCAAACTTTGAAAAAGGAAACAAAAAACTTTTGTACAATTTAATAAATGCATTCAACACAGAAGTGACTTTTATTTTTTTTATTTTTATTTTTTGTGGTACGCGGGCCTCTCACTGCTGTGGCCTCTCCCCTTGCGGAGCACAGGCTCCGGACGCGCAGGCTTAGCGGCCATGGCTCACGGGCCCAGCCGCTCCGCGACATGTGGGATCTTCCCGGACCGGGGCTCGAACCCGCGTCCCCTGCATTGGGAGGCGGACTCTCAACCACTGCGCCACCAGGGAAGCCCCAAAAGTGACTTTTAAATGGTATTACATTGACTACAGACAAGTTGGACAATTTAGTCTTCTGATTTGTACAAAGCCTGTACAAAGTGCTTAAGAAATGTGATAAAGCTAAGGACTTTTTGAAGCCTTTGGCAGTAATTGGATTTAACTTACCTTCAAAGCATCCCAGAACTTCATAAAATGTAAAATTATGAGCAATATCTCAAATGAGGATTTCGTAAGAAAAGAGTTTGGTGCGATTGGTCTGGAGAAGTCAGCTCTGCTGAATGGTAAACTAGGCAAGTTATTACTAAATGCAAATTTCTTATCCCTAACATCTTTTCTACCTGTCATTTAGATGTGTTCAATTAATAGTAGATAATTTATGTGGAATTGCTTTAAAACAATAAAAGCACTACATACATTTTTATATTTTTATTTAGAATGAATGATTCCATTGGCACTTTTGCCAATGATTAAGCTCAGAGGATTGAGGCGCAGTGAGACACCATTTACGGCCCTTGTAACAGGATTAAGGAAGTACTGCTTCTATGTATACAAAAGATCTTTGGAGTTCTTAAGCTATTTTCAGTCTCCAAATCTTTGCAATTTTATAGGCATCATTTGAAGAATGGGAGTAAAAAAGATTACTAGCCTATATAAGTTGAATTTTGAAAAATATTTGTATCTAAATATATTACATGTGTTTAAAAGCCTTGATACTCTTTCAGTTCAGTTTTCTAGACTTTTACAAAGAAAGATAGTCTTCAAGAACTTAATACATTCATCAAAGGGAAAAAAAAAAGAAGGCTTAGAGCTATATGAGGTAAACTCAAGAGTGTTCTAAGGTACCCGTTAGGGTTTGGGAAAAGATCTGTAAATGAATGTTAATGTACATTACCCACCTATCCTATGAACTGCTGAATGCCTTTGGCTAATGGATTGTGAGCTAACATCCAAAGTTCCTCCCCATAAGTTCAAATAATGGCAATGTAATTTCCAGTACATCATAAAATGTAATTTTACAATCGCTCTTTTAAACGTATGCAATGGGATTAAATATAGTATTTTGATACCCATCATATATTTTAAAAAAATGAACTAGCTCTTTGATAAAGTTTTACATTACACTGCTATTGTATTCCCTACAGCAGTGGCACTCAATTAGGGAATATTGCCTCTCAGTGGGGTGGGGGAACATGTGGCAATATCTGGAAACATTTTTGGTGTCATAACTAGGGAGTAGGGGCTATTGGCATCTAGTGGGGAGAGGCCAGGGATATTGCAAAACATCCTACATTGCACAAGGCAATTCCCAACAACAAAGAATTAACCAGCCCAAAATGTCAATAGTGCTGTACTATTGAGAAACTCTTAACCTACAAAATGCCACTGTTAGGTAGTAAGGTTTTAGGTATGGAAGTTTTATTGGTTATTCTTTTGCAGCAAAAAAAGTGTGTATATTTACATTTATTGCGTATCTTGTGATCATAATGTTCTGAACGTTGTCAATTCAGAGAAATTTTTTATCATTACAGCTGTTATTAGTATACAGCTGATCAAAGTATAAATGTCACAATTTTGAGTATTATAAAAAGTAATATTTTATTGGAATACATTTCTTAGGATATTGGGGTTTTTTATCATTTAGGTAAAGTTTTCATGGATGAGTAGTATTTATTGCTGTAATCTGACAGAGTTCAACGTACATTCTTTTTCTCTTTTTCAGTTTTAGAGATGTAAAGGCTAAAACATCTTGTTAAGTTGAGAGGAGTAAAAAGAATGTTATAAAGTAATGTCATTCAATTCTTTTTATTCCTTCAATGTTGTATGCCAAAAATCATTACTGACAGTGATCTATCAGAATATTCTTAATGACATATCAGTTAGGTTCTCCAGTTTAGTCTGGTTAAGAAGCAGAGCATTGGAATCTTGACTTGGAAAATGATTCCTTACTGAGTCATTAACTTTCTCATTGTTGACTGTTTAGTCCCCTCGTAGTTATGTCCTGGGACAATGCATCATAGTAAATTTAGGATGGATAAGAGGTATTCCTTTTGTAAAGACCAAAGGGGCAATTCTCTGTGTACTTAAGTACCCCAAACAGTGTCTGATATAAGTGGTTGTTTATTAGTAGTTGTTGGATGGGTGGATGGATGAACAGTTGAAGCAGTGAACACTTTAGGATTAAATATTATTGTAATAATCCAAACTAGAAATGACAGCTGATAGCAAGGAAGCTGGTAAGAACGTTCTGGTGATATTCCGAAGACCGATGTAACAGAATTTACTCAAGGTTTGGATGTGAGAGAAGGAAAAGCATCAGCTATCACTGCATAGTTTTTGTCCCAAACTACTGGAAGAGTTACCACTTACTGAGATGGGGGAGATTTAGAGGAAAAGAATGAGGAAGATACAAGTAAAATTTTCCATGTCCATTTACTTCAGTGCCACATTTGTGTTTCTAAGCTTAATTTAGCTGTTGAAACCTGTAGCTACCTATCAAAATATGAATAATAATAATATATTACTTTCAGTCTAATTAAAAGACCTATGTCATTTTCCCACAAAATGATGGGGTCTTTTCCCTGTTTCCAACTCCAATACCTAAAATTCAAACACTTGACAATGTTAACTGTAACTCTTCTACTAAGTAATGTTAATTATCTCATTTATGTATATTAGATGTACCATAAGAACAGGTTTTGTAGTTAAAAGCTGTTCAGTGTTTCAATAGAATTTTAAGCACATTTTATTGTATTTTAAATCAATGACACTATACACAGGTGTTTTTTAGGACAGGTTTAATATCAAACAGTTGGCTTCATTGGATGTAAAAAATAGACTTCTCAAACTAATAAACCTCAAAACCATGACTTTGTTTGAGATAACTGAATCATATAGTTTTCTGACTTGGTCAGAATAATTCAAATTAGCTCAACTGCAACTGCAATTTATAATTATTGATGTATATTAATTCAGATTAACATGTAGTATTACATATGAGTTTTCTACCTTGACTACGCTAATCCAGAGAGGCACATTTTCTCTTAGTAAATTTTTAGTACTTCTGTTTTTTTCCCAGCTTTTTTCAGCAGAGAAAGTAAGATAAGCAAAGACAAAAAAATTAACACCATTTCAATGAGAGAACACTTACAAACCCAGTTGTCAAGATCTTTTGAAAAGTTAAACCAAAACTTATGTGAATTAGCATTATTATTATCTACTTTATGAGTTGGCATATATACTGGAAGTGCCTCTTATTCACTTCCACCCAAGTACAAGATTCTGTGGGTTTGGGTTTTCAGAGTCCAGTGGAGAGACAGGTACATACATATTAACTTTATTACATGTTTGAGAAATATTGAGATATAAGTAAATATTAAAGATTCATAAACAAGGAAGAAATTCCTATAGCTTATAGACATTATCTTTGCATTCATAGCACTCCTCTTAGGAGAGTAGGTTTTGTGCACTAGGATAATTTTGCTTCTTTTTCCCTTGACAGTCTCTTTTCCTCATAAGCCTCACATTTTATGTCTCCTACCCCTCTGAATCTACTGGCTTATGCATCTGATGTTCCTGTCACCTCTGCTGGATGATGGCAGCTGCAGCCCTTTGCTCCTTTTAAGCAAGCATGCCAGAAAGCTGGGAGAACCACAACTGCCCTTTTCAGAGCAACAGAATCTTCTGGGTGGCTACCGCTCGGACTTCTTCTAAGTAAGGATCCCTTCACGGAAACCACATGTATAGGTAAAAGATCTGCCGTAGTCTTCAGCCTAATGGCTGTGCCCGTCATAAAGGTCAGCCACAGCTGAGGAAGGCCATTTATGTTTTGCACTTGGATATCAAATGTAGTGTGTATTTAGTATTCAAAATTATGTGGTTGATATATGTCGAAGTTTTTGGTTTTTTCCTTATAAAAGGGTTTATAAACCCTGTAGGTAAATAATTAAGAATCCCATTTTGGGGACCTAAAGATTCTGGTCACCAATTCTTGTGTGTGGGGTGTATGTGTATGGGAGGGCATTCCCCACATCAATAAGCAATTATCTGACACCAGCTGGATATCCTACAATTTGACTCAATTCTGACACTGTACGTCTGGAGAGAGCATCAGATTCCACAGGTTAAGGACTTAGTCCCACAAGACTGCTGTTTACTTCAGAAGAAATTTGTGAACCCAGGTTGTTGTTACCTGTACTTCTGATAACCAGCTACAAATCAGAGGTTCCCTCGACCCCCTCTTTGGGTTACAGGTTAAGGGGTCCATCCTACAAGACTCCCCCTCCCACTTCAGAAGCCGGTCATGTCAGTCCAGGTTATCACCTATGCTTCTTACCATATGCCCTCCTTGGGTTTGGTTAATTTGTGAGAGTGGCTCACAAAACTCAGAGAAACTCACCAGATTACTGGTTTATTATAAAAGGATATTACTCAGGAACAGCCACATAGAAGAGATGCATAAGGCAAGGTATGGGCAAAGGGCTCAGAGGTTCCATGCCCTCCCCAAGTGTGCCACTCTCCCGACTCTCTACACGTTCACCAACCCAGGAGTTCTCTGAATCCCATCCTTTTGGGGTTTTATGGAGGCTTCATTACATAGGCACAGTTGATTAAATTATTGGCCATAGGTGATTGATTCCACCTCCAGTCCCTTTCCTCTTGCCTCTCCCCTCATCACGGAGAGGGACTGAAAGTTCCAATCCTATATTCAAATTGTTTCCCCTGGCAACCAGCAGCATCCTTAGGTGCTCTCCAAAAGTCACCTCATTAACGAAAGCCAGCTGTGGTGGAAGGGGGCTTGTTATGAATAACAAGACACCTACTTCACCTTGTTGGCTCTGAAGTGATTTAAGGAACTGAGGACAAAAGACCAAATGTTATAAAAAAGGTGCTCACATTGTTCTCTGCTCAGGAAATTACAAGGGTTTGGAACTATGGGCCAGGAACCAAAGGCACATATGTATTTTTTATTATAAATCACTATGTCACAGGAACTAACTGTAGAGATGTCTTATTATCCAGTCTAATCTAATTACAGAGTATGGCCAGTAGAACTATGAGTTCACAATAGAGATATAATTGATTCACTGGTCTATCCAATTTGACAGATCATCTACTACTTTTCTGTACTTCTTACGCTGCCCTATACTTTCTGTAGAAAGTAGAGGGGATGCAGAAACAAAGGAAAAGCAGTATAGCAAGAAAAGTAATGATAACCTAAACAATAGTTCGGTGAAAAAAAGGAGTCCTAGTTCCTCCTCAAGGGATATACATAACAACTGATGCTTTTTCCCTTTTTTTCCTTTTTATCTTCCAGGAAATAGTAAAGCTCTGGTTATTTTTTGAGAAGTTGCTACTGAACTGAATTTGAGTCTGCTTGCCTGCCTTGTAGCAAAGCCAATCTACTGACACTAGGTTGTGGTTAAGGAAACTACAGCATTTATTTTCAGGGGTCCAAGCAAGGAGAAAAGGCAGCTCATGTTCAAAAGACCCAAACTCCCCGGTGGCTCTCATGGAAGGGTTTTTAAAGGCAACATTTGGGATGAGGGTTGCAGCTCAGGGATTTTCTTCTAATTGGTTGGTGGTGAGGTAACAGCATGACCTTTCAGGAATCTTAACCATCAGCCTTCTGGTTCCAGCCAGTCTGGGGTCTATGTTCTCCTGGTCAGCATGTAGTCCACCTTCTTCCATATGGGTAGGGGGTTTTAGTTTCTGCAGAACAACTGGAAGATATGCATCAGATCATTATGTATCTCCCTGGAGGAGGAACTAGAACTCTTTTTTTTTTTTTTCACTGAACTATTGTTTAGGCCAGAGGTCCCCAACCCCCAGGCGATACCTGACAGAAACCTGTTAGGACTGCACAGCAGGAGGTGAGCAGCAGACAAGCAAGGGAAGCTTCATCTGCCACTCCCCATCGCTCACATTACCTCCTGAACCATCCCCCCATTGCTCACATTACTGCCTGAACCATCCCCCCACCCCAGTCCATGGAAAAATTGTCTTCCACAAAACTGGTCGCTGGTGCCAAAAAGGTTGGGGACCACTGGTTTAGGTATCATTACTTTTCTTACTTTACTGTTTTTCCTTTGTTTCTGTGTCCCCTAACTTCCCTAATTAGTAACTATTTGAGTCTGCTCTTTGGAACTCAGGGAAGGCCTAGGAGATTAAAGTCTTTTTCTGCAAACAAGAACCAGGAGACATGGAGGGGTTTTTGTCCCTGGGAGGGGCCGGAAGGATCCTGCTCAGTTTCAAAGTCAGGGATTAAAATCTTAAATCACTTCAAAGGGATTAGAAATATTACATATTCCTTTATTATAACTAAGCTTCCTTGAAGATTTGCCTGATACTTAGAAAATAGAACTGAAATAATCGTATAAGTAAAACATGTGTAGTGATCTAATTAATGATAAAAAAATTATAGAACTTGTTGACAAAGTAAAAATAGCAACTTAGTAAACTGAAATGTAAAAATAATTTATATATTTATAAATGTTATATCATTCTAACATAAGGTAGTACCTAATTGCAGCTATTAGTTTGCAGACTCAGTAGTAAATACAGTAATTGACGTTCTAGAATGTATTTTGAAAGAAGCTTTAAACTCTACATAAGGGCAGATTTTATTTTATTTTATTTTTGGCCACAATGCGCGGCTGGTGGGATCTTAGTTCCCCCTGCCAGGGATCGAACCTGGGTCCTAGCAGTGAAAGTCTTAACCACTGGACCGTCAAGGAATTCCCAAGGGCAGATTTTAATTGTTTTTTGGATTAGGTTTTGATTCCCAAGTCTTTAAGACACTAGTACTTAGTATAGAACTGTAGATAATGAAAGACAATTTAAAAAACATTTAAGTAATCTTCAATATCAAGAGAGAAAAACTAGTTCAGTGTTAAAGTCTGAAATACCAAAGCAATGACCAATAGTAAATAGTAAAAACTTTCCTATAAAAATCATTAAATCGTAGCATGTATGTTTATTCATTTTTTGGAATGTTCGGTTTCTACCAAAATGACTACCAATGAATTACATTTCCTTTACATTGTTTTCTCTCTTAAAACTGGAAGTAATTTCAAAGGAAATTACAGAGAAAATACTAAGAAAAAAATTATTTTAAAAATTGCTTTCAAATTCCACAGATATTTTTAAAAGTCACAGCTCAATGTGCAGGTTAATCCTCAGCAAGACTCTAGGTCAGCCTTCTACAGATCTCTGCAGTGCTTTCTATACATTATTATATCTCCTCAACATCATTATATCTTGCAAATTATAGAAAACTTGGCATCCTTAAACACCAAACTCCAGTTCCCTAATTTAGTGTGACTGCTGATTTCTGTTTGGGTACCCTTTCATATGATGCAACCTGGAAACTCCAGAAATAAGCTTGGGCAAAATAGGGCTTACCTTCCTTATTTCCTTTTTAACAGGGTCATTGATCACTGTCCTGTGCTGACATTGTCCAGAGTCTGAAAACCATTGTTTCATATAGTTTGTTCCCTGACCAGGAATCTATGTGTTATGGCAGGAGGATAAAATCTGGTCCCTCATACTCCACCATAGCTGGAAACTAAACTTACTTCAGAGTGTTTTAAAAACTTTTTTGAAATTAAATTCCTTGAGAAGGCACAAACTTTCCAGTTTTACCCCTAAACTACTCACTCACCACTAAATATAGTTTTAGAATGAACAGTTTCACACACATTTATGCCACCTGCTTTGGTCTCTAAAGTTGGCTGAGTTTGCAAGTGATTTCTAGTGTCACCTTTCCAGTCAGCTTTCTCTTCTTAGAGTTTTTTTTCTTTTACAACACTAAAGCTCCTACAACTGTTCAAAGAACAAGGACAAAAATAATACACAGGGCAATCCAGATCCAAACATAAAAGGATACTTTTGCCAAGGAAGCCCCAAAACTTGTAGAAACCTGATACCTAGGTACATTTGATTTACAAAACAAAACTCTTAGCTGCTCTAAGATATTTACATTCAAGATTCTTGTGGTTTTCTCAGGAACAATAGATACATGACTTGATTTACTTTACAGGCCCACTTTGTGGCTTTCTTAGAACAAAGAAACAATCTAAAAGGTAAAGTTAACCTCTTGAAAAGCAGACATACTTATAACATTTAAATGGCATTTTTCCCAGTCTGTATTCATCCAGGATTCAAAAGCATCTTGTAGTCCAGTGTGTCACCTTTTTGCATAAATGTGTAATAGAAAAATATTTGGTCTTTGTCCCTAGTTTCTCACACAAATCCAAAATTTCTGGAACTTCCTTAGTGGTAAGGCAGGCCCTTAGATGGCTTCTGGATGGATTCTGGTCACCAGAAAGAGCAATCCACGATTAGAAGCTTGGAACTTTTGTTATCTGAAAATAGGTTCACCTTTTAGTGAGTGCCAAAAGACACAAACAAGCCAAAGAGCGGGGCAGGGATTTATTACTTGCAGCAAGTAACAAGAACACCGAGAACACTGGGGATCTTTCCCAAAGCATTGTTCCCCAAACAGCAAAGCTGAGGAAGTTTTAAGCTAAGGGTACATTCATATTCATGAAGGGTCTTGGGCAGTGTATGCATATTCATGAAGGGGCTTAAGCAGAGGAGAATTTAGCATTGAATTGAAGCAAAGGTTGACCAAGTCCAAGCTTTAGTTGATTAAAGTCATGAGGGTCAGAAAAGGTCAACATCATCATTCCTTAGGTTCCACCAGTCTGAGGTCTCAGCGTGTAGTTACTATCCTCCACCTGGGTGTGGGCCTTAGTTCCTGTGGAACTGAAAGAAATGTATCAGAGTGTTCTGTATATCCCTTGAGGAGGAACTAGGACTCTTTTATCTGAACTATTCTTTCTTGACTGCTTTTCCTTTGTTTCTACATTGCCTCACTTCTCTTAAGATCATTAATTACTGAGACCTGTTCAAGGGCAAACATTGTGGCCAGGCTTAGATCACAAAAGGACTTAGGCCCAAAATGGTTTCTTTTATGTCTAAAAAGCTATGCCTGGTTCTCTTTCTCTAGGACCTCCTACCCTATCTGCTTACACTTTCAGCCCTACCCTCTAACCTCCAGGAAGGGAGAAGGGCTGGTGATTGAGTTATTTACCAATTATCAATAATTTAATCAATCATGCCCATGTAATGAAACCTCCTTTAAAAACCCTCATCAATGGAGTTTGGAGAGTTTTTCAGTTGGTAAACTCATTGAGGTGCTGGGAGGGTAATGCACCCAGAGAAGGCATGAAAGCTTCACACAACTACACCCATACCTTGCCCTACACACCTCTTCCATTTGACTGTTCCTGAATGATATCTTCTATAATAAACCAGTAGTCATAAGTAAATGCTTTCCTAAGTTCTGTGAGTTGTTCTAGTGAGTTACCAAACCTATTGAGAGGGTTGAGGGAACCCTTGAATGTTTAGTCTGCTGAGCAGAAATGTAAGTATTTTGGCACCCAATTTGTGGCTAGTGTCTCTAGTGGGGGCACTCTTGTGGAACTGAGACACTTGTGGATCCTGATGCTAACTCTGGGAGTTGGTGTCAGAATTGAATTGAATTGTTGGAAACCTAGTTGATACAGGAATTAGTTGATGTGAATAAACAGCAAGTATTTACTTTTACAGTGACAATTGTTATGGGCTGAATTGTGTTTCCCCAAAATTCATCTGTTGAAATCCTAATCCCCAGTATCTCAGAGTATAATCATAGTTGGAAATAAGGTCTCTAAAGAGGTAATTAAGTTAAAATGAGGCCATTAGTGTGGGTCCTAATCCAATCTGACTGGTGTTCTGGGGAGGTAAGACTGAAAGTGAAGCAGATAGGGTAGGGGGGGAATCCTTGGAGAAAGAGAACCAGGCATGGCTTTCTTGACATAAGAGAAGCTATTTTGGGCCTAAGCAGGCATGGCTTTCTTGACATAAGAGAAGCTATTCTTGGCCTTAGTCATTTGCTTTTATAGAAGAGGAAATTTGGACACAAAAACTGACACCAGGGGGTGTGCACACACAGAGAAAAGACCATGTGAAGAGGCAGCAAGAGTGCAGCCATCTGCAAACTAAGGAGAGAGACCTCAGAGGAAATCAATACTGTTGGCACTTGATCTTAGACGTCCAGCCTCCAGAACTTTGAGAAAATAAATGTCTGTTGTTTAAGCCACCCAGTCTGCGGTATTTTATTATGGCAGCCCCAGCGAACTAACACAGCTTATTACTCCTTCTTCATTTCTGCTGATTTTATATGCTTATTTCAGGCCTGAGTCTTTAGCCTGGAAATTTTAGGAGCACATTAACTAGTATCCCTATCTCACACCGTCCCAACCCAAGGATTTGAATCATAATTTTTGCACTTTAAAGCTTAGCACATAAAAAGCCAAAAACTCAGCACATAAATCATATATCAGAATTAATAGTATGAAACATGAAATGGTGGAAAATTGAGAGCACAAAACAAAAATATAAGTGGATGGAAAGCATAAAAGACAAGATCACGGCTTCCCTGGTGGTGCAGTGGTTGAGAGTCTGCCTGCCGATGCAGGGGACATGAGTTCGTTCCCCGGTCCAGGAAGATCCCATGTGCCGTGGAGCAACTAGGCCTGTGAGCCATGGCCGCTGAGCCTGCGTGTCCGGAGCCTGTGCTCCGCAGTGGGAGAGGCCACAACAGTGAGGGGCCCGCATACCGCAAAAAAAGAAAAAAAATAAAAGACAAGATCAGAGAACTGAAAGACACATACAGAAGACCCAACAGAGTAACAGGAGTTCCAAAGGGAGGAAGACTAAAAGATGGAGTAGCATTTCATATAAAAAAATATAGAAACAATGTTCCTGAACTAGAGAAAGGCATTCATCTGCAGAATAAAAGATCTCACTCAGGCAGGATTGATGAATGAAAACATTGTTGTGGAAAATAAGACCATAGACTCCAAATTTTAAATAAGACTTTGTTGTTTACTAAGAATGACATTGCAGAAAAGGAGGGGAGTTCCCATCAGCTATAGCAAAGCAACCATAACTAATGTCTTAATACATCAAAATTATCATGGTTTATATTACACAGCAGTACAATGAAAGCCCAATTCCAAGAATTGCATTATAGGCAAAAGGGAAGAAAGGACCTCAGTGACAATGAGAAAGGAAATATCATCAGTCACAAATTAGCAAACAAAAATGACTACGTGAGGGCTTCCCTGGTGGCGCAGTGGTTGAGAGTCCGCCTGCCGATGCAGGGGAC
Organism: Mesoplodon bidens; assembly: GCF_964165515.1. Classification (NCBI taxonomy): domain Eukaryota; kingdom Metazoa; phylum Chordata; class Mammalia; order Artiodactyla; family Ziphiidae; genus Mesoplodon; species Mesoplodon bidens. Next base: position 136,006,725 of record NC_138161.1, read on the forward strand.
TCGGGTTTGTGCCCCGGTCCGGGAGGATCCCACATGCCACGGAGCGGCTGGGCCCGTGAGCCATGGCCACTGAGCCTGCGCGTCCGGAGCCTGTGCTCTGCAACGGGAGAGGCCACAACGGCGAGAGGCCTGCGTACCGCCAAAAAAAAAAAAGAAAAATGACTACATGAAAGATATGCTAATATCATGCAATTAGAAAGGGTCATAGAATCTATTCATTAATATCTTAAGGACCTGTCATTTTGTTGAGGTTTCAACTTCCTTTATTCACATGCTGACTTTTAATACTATCTTGTTATGGACATATTAGAAATAATCTTAAATTTCTAAGTTCCAAGGATAAAGAAAAAAGTCTGTCTTCCTTGGTAAAAGAATAAATCATGAAGGAAAAATAATCAGACCACCTTTTACTTACAATATGAGAAGCAAGAGGAAAATTTAGTATCATTTATATTGAGAAAAAGGACTATGACCCAATAACTCTAATATAACTAAGATATCATTTAATTGTCAATTTCAAAGGAAGTTGTTTGGAAATATGCGAAGATTGATAGAATATATCACTCAGTAGTACAACTGAAGAAATAGTAAAGGAAAGGACTGTAATCAAACAGCAAACAAATGAAAGAAAATACAGCCCTTAAGACATGGGAAGATGGACTAGATGAAAGAGTGATGAGCTCTGACACATTTGTTACCTGAAGAGAAATCTAAACAGAGATGCAGGCTGAGTATGTATAATATGAGTACAGACTGTTGATTCTTGAAATAGAAGTGGCATATATGAGGAATCCCTGATAATAGACTGACTAAAGGTAATTATCAATAAAATATGCTAATTAATCCTAGCAGTTTGGGGGTGGGGAGAGGGGACGTGAAAGTATTCTAAAGGACTCATCCAGTGAAGGAGCAGAGCACCTAAAAACAGAATTCATTGGTTTCTTATTTTCATAGAATCCTTTCGTATGGGTTTCATTTTGAGTATATGAAAATGATAATCACCAGTTGAATGGAAAAGTGTAATAAAATTTGCTAATTATAAAGAGGAAAAAGATAAGTAATAGTAATGATCAGAGAGGGAACTAGTAAGGGAAATATTTAGAAGGAAAAAAGGAAAATGTTTAAAAAAGCAAACAGGGCTTCCCTGGTGGCACAGTGGTTGAGAGTCCGCCTGCTGATGCAGGGGACACGGGTTCGTGCCCCGGCCCAGAAGATCCCACATGCCGCGGAGCGGCTGGGCCCGTGAGCCATGGCCGCTGAGCCTGCGCATCCGGAGCCTGTGCTCTGCAACGGGAGAGGCCACAACAGTGAGAGGCCCACGTACCGCAAAAAAAATAAAATAAAAAATAAATACAAATGCAAAGTATAAGGTGAAAGGAATAAATCATAACAAATGTTTAAATTCCCCATTGTGTAAAACAGATTCTCAGATTTAGTTGATAAAAACAAAACCTATCAATGTATTCCTAAACACACACACACACACTTAAAGCAGTGAAGAAATATTGGAAATAAAAAATAGGAAAAGAGATAAGCAACTGCATACAAAATAAATGGAGGAAAGGCAACATTCAGATCAAATAAAAAGGTTAAAAGTATTAAAGATTATGCAGTGATAAAAGTCACAGTTTACAAAAATATAACAGTTATAAGCCAGGTTTTAAGGTATTATCTCTCAGCTTCAAATTGACCCTTCTATATTTTGCTTTGTGATGCTGGAGTTAGAACTCTGGAAATTGCACTTCTGGTTTGTCAGCTTGCTCCCTGTTAACCTCTGGCAATAGGGAGAAGTATAGGGTGATCACAGGACAGAAGGAGGAGGAAAGAAACTCTTCTTTTTCTTACTATTTTCTTCCTGTTCCTATTAGCATCACCCCAATAAAGCTTCACTCTGACACTAACATTTCCTTTCAGCATCAGCAGTTGACTGTAGTTTGCAGTCTTTCAAATATCATGCTGATTATGTCCCCTCAGGGAAACCAACACGAATGTTGCTCCAGCTTCTCTTAGAGCTGGATCCCAACTCCATGAGTCCCCTCATCTGAACTCAGAAATGCCAGCACCAGCCAAGTAATAAACATTCTTCGGTTTCCCAGATCTAGATATGGTAGTTGCTTCCTGCAGTTTCTAGCTCTGTGATATTCAAGAGTTCTTTTTATGCCTTTTGGTTCTTTAACATCTAAATAACTTTTTTATATTAAGTCATCTCACTTAAATAACTGTGTGAGATTCTGAGAGGATGGTAATAGAGATGGTAGCATATGTTTGAGATCTTTTGAATCCCCACATAAAAAGACATTGCAACTAGATAACAAAGCCAAAAACAAACAAACAACAGGCTGGCTCTCCTCACAAACCCCAGAATACAAGCAGGTGGGACAATAGTCGTAAGACCTGTGTCTTATCAATGTCTATGTAGGGGAAAGCAGTGTGAAGCCAAGGGACATCTGACGGAGCTGAGAACAGAAAAACCCCACATAAAGTAAAAGTTATTCACTGGAAATCATGGCAATTCAATTTGAGAACAACAGCTAAAACTGGGAGAGGTGTAGCATATTCCAGTAATCAGACCTAAGTCTTAGAGTTGGTTCATTCCCATAAATTCTCATAACTGAGACCAGGGCTCGCTTCAAGTACAAGGTCTCACACTGAAGAGAAACTGCTGGGATGACACAAAATTGTTCAGCATGGGAACAACTAAGACAAAGGAAAAAGAAGATCCAGAGAAAAGGGAGAAGGAAATGGAGCTGGTAACTGCACCAAGCAAGCACTTATAGCTTTACTAATATAGCAAACTATAGAAAAGGGAGCTCATGAGAAGTTAGAAAAGCTATATGAACCAAATCTAAGAAGCTATGCAAATTAAATCCATGTAAAAATGAACATTGGAAAACTATTGAAGTCAAATAACATACAAGTAACTATAAGAAAAGATGACAATAAGAAACAGAATAACCCTGCAGGCAAAGAAAACATACTAGAAAGACATGCTCAACCTATATGCAAACTGAAACATACCATTTCAAAATGAGCTAAGAGACTTAATGTTGCTTAATGAAAGGATACAAGATATGAAAACAAAAATTAGAATTAGAAAAACTCAGAAATTAGCTAATAAAGCTCAAAAAAGAAAAAAGAAAAAATATTTCAGAACTGAAGAATAAATTAGAAGAAAAATACTTAACACACACACATACATACACACACAGACAAATACAACAAATAATGCCTTACAAGAAATAGTAAATTAAAGGGAGGGAGTTTAAAAAAAAAAATGAAAGAAAAAATGATTTGAGGGAAAATGACAAATATTGAAGCTATAAAAAGAGATTCAACATATAGATATAGGAGTCCCTAAAAAAAGAAACAAGAACATCTAGGGAATAGAACAAATATTAAAAACTTGCTGAAAAATATTACTGTGAAATATACATTAAAAGAGCACACTTTTACATGAGAATATTCAGAAGAACTAAGACCAAGAAATATTCTAGTAAAGGTATTGGACTTTAAAGGAAAAGAAAGAAAAATCATTGGGAATCTAGGCAAAAGAGTACATATTTCAGAAGGGCATCAAAATTATCAGATTTTTTAACAGCAGTGCTTTATGCAGGAAGAAATGGGACAACATATTTAAGATACTTAAATATGGGATAAAAAACAAGGATAAAACAAATGAGCAATTGTGATATACTCTAAATCTATCATTACTTGTGACCTTGAGAATGAGGATTCTCAGTGTGAAAAGAAAGATGTAAAATAAAAAAGGTTAATTAAAAACCCTGTAGTCCTGAATTTGAAAAATCCTAGAAAAAAAAAATCACCAACCAGTAGCAAATAGCAACCCTAGCTTCCAGACTATTCTTTTGACATATCATTTTCTTTTGAAGGAAACCATAAAGGCTTCTTCAAGATATGATTGATTCCAGGTGTACAGCAGAAAATATACTAGAACATCTTGAAGTATTATATAGCAGAAAAACAATCAGAAATTACAAGGGTCATGTCACAAGGATTCAGAAGTCAAATTGAGGCTCTAATTGGCCATAGTTTGTATAAAAATTACAATAGATTGAAGCCAATCAGATATGTTTAAACTTGTGAGTTCATAATAATATTAAATAATATTTTTTAAAGATTGCATTGGTCACTGTGGTAGGCCTCCAGAGATATACAATTTTTACTGTATGTGGAAAAAGGGTCTTTGCAGATATGATTAAGAATAGTTAGATGGTGGGACTTCCCTGGTGGCACACTGGTTAGGGCTCCGCGCTCCCAATCTAGGGGACCTGGGTTCGATTCCTGGTCAGGGAACTAGATCCCACATGCATGCCGCAACTAAGGAGCCCTTGAGCCACAACTAAGGAGCCTGCCTTCCTCAACTAAAGACCCAGCACAACCAAATAAACAAATAAATATTTTTTAAAAAAAGAATAGTTAGATGGGGAGATTATCCTCAATTATCCAGGTCTTAAACATAATCACACGTATTCTTATGAGGGAGAAGGAGATTTGACTACAGACAGAAAATAAGAAGGCCATATGATGGAAACATTGTCAAAGAGAGAAGATGGAGGAAGCACCTAGACATGGGATTCTCACCTAGAGTCTTTGAAGTGAGTGTGGCCCCGCTGAAACCTTGATCTTAGCCCCATAATACTCATTTCAGACTTCTGGCCTCCAGCATTGTAAGGGAACAAATATATGTTGTTTTAAAGCATCAAGTTTGTGGTAATTTGTTACAGCAGCCATAGGAAACTATTATAGTCGCAAATCATTATCTTAAAAACAAATGAAGGAAAACAGCAAGCATTCGTGTCACCCTACCTAAGTGAACCATACCACTTGGTAAATAGTAAATAAGTTTGTGTCTTCTTATAAACTTATTTCAACTAATAAAAACATTAGGCTATCACTATTTCACAAGCACCAATGAATTAATGAATCTAGGCATTGAACACAAATGGCTGCACACATCAAAACTGAGTGAAAACAAGCTATAAGTGCCTTCAGATGAAAATTATAGTCTTACCAAAGGGATAAAAAGGTAGTTTTATCAAGCTACTGGATCCCGAAGACAGTTTGCAAGAAATAGAAAAAATAGAATATTTGAATTACACCATGAATACGTAAACAGCAAAATTCATACTGTGAGAAACTGGACAGGACAAACAGCTCAGTTCTTCAACAGATAAATAGTAAAGAATAGAAAGGGATGAAGGGAACACCTGTATATAAAAAGAGACTTACAAGACAATTCAACTTAACAAAAATGGGTAAGGGTCTAGGGGTGCCCACTTCAGTGATTGAAAACCATAAAAACTCCAAGGGAGTGAGTATTATAGAAGTTGGGAAACTAGATATGGGTGGGAGGGGGCTGTGAAAGGAAAAGAGCACACAGAGAATCTTCTAGGATGGCTAGTCAATTTCTGTTTCTTGGCCAGAGCGGTAGTTACAAAGGTATAGTCTTAGACTGTTTGGGCTGCTATAACAAAATACCACAACTGGGTAGCTTATGAACAACAGAAGTTTATTTCTCACTGTATTAGAGGCCAGAATTCTATGATCACAGCACTGGCATGGCTGGATGAGGGCCTTCTTCCAGGTCACAGAATTTTTCTTGTATTCTCAGTAGGAAGAAAGGTCTAGGGAGCTCTCTTTTGCCTCTTTTATAAGGCACAGTCCCATTTGTGAGGGTTCCACCCTCATGACTTAAGCACCTCCCAAAGGCCCCACCTACTAATACTGTCACCTTTGGTGATTAGGGTTTTAACATATGAATTTTGGGGGGACACAAAAATTCAGACCATAGCAGGTATTTAACCTTATAATAATTCATTAAGATTCATTTTCTTTTGTGTTTTTTTTTCTGTAATTTTATTTTATTTTACAATAAAAATACAAAAAGGAAAGTAAGTAAAAAGTACTAGACTGGCATACAACTAAAAAACTGGACAAAGTATAGGAAACAACTATTTTCAGACTTCAGAAAACAGGCAACACAAGGCTGTGATCCTAAAGAGAAGGGAAAGCACTTAAGTGAGTCCAGCAATCATTCTACCTTTCTAACTGGAGGCACTTTCCAGAATGAAAAGCAGGAAGGTAGAGCATAGACAGACCTGGGATATATTTGAGTTCAGACCAGCCAAAGTGTAGTAACATTAGTGAACGGTCCAGGCATTCAGCAGAGACCCCAAAAGGGTACTACCTTAGTAACAAGGCTAAATTACATCCACATTAAGGCTAGTCTAGCACCTCACAAACAAAACTTTTTAAACAACCTCAAAGGGATGAATAATTGTGTTACACAAAAAAGTCAGCATTCTTTAGAGGAAAACTAAAAATCCAGATTCAACAACATGAAAATTATCATATTCAGCATTGAATCAAAAATTACTAGACATGCAGGAAAAAGCAGCTAATAACTAGGAATGCAATTAGTTAATAGAAACAAACCCATAAATAAAATAATGATATTAGCAGACATTCTTTAAAATAGCAATTAGAAATATTTTTAAGGAATTATAATGAGGAAAGAAAGTTATGAAAAGAGAACTAAAATGAACTTTGAGACCTGAAAAATATATCCAAAATGAAAGAAAAAAAAAAAAAACAGGAAACAATAGATGGGCTTAATGGCAGATTGTCCAGTGTAAAATAAAGAATCAATGAACTTAAAGATATAGCAATTAACAATTGTTTAAAACAGAGAGCAAAAGGGTTGAATATAAATGAACATTCACTCTGTGAGCTATGGGACTATATCAAGTGATCCAACTTAAGTACAAATGGTGTTCCAAATGAGGGGAGCAGAAATTTTTTTGATGAAATAACAGTCAAGTATTTTTTTCAAATTTTAAGAAAATTATAAACTCACAATCCCATGGAGCTCAATAAGTCCCAAGTAGAGCAAACACAAGAAACCATACCAAGGGACATAAAATCAAATTGTTGAAAATCAGTGATAAAGAGAAAAATTTTAATGAACCGAAGATTAAAGAAGGGGGGGCATTTTCCATGCTTTGGAATTAATAAGAGTTAAAATTGACTTCTCATTAGAAACAATATCAGCTGGAGGGCAATGGAAAAACATCTTCAAAATAATGAAAGAAAAAGAAAACTATTGATCATATTCCATATCTAGTTAAAATAGCCTTCAAAAATAAAGGCAAAAATAAAGACATTTTCAGACAAAGCTAAGAAAAATATATCATTAACAGTCCAGCACTACAAGCACTACAAAAATAAAGGAAGTTATTTTTGGCTAAATAAAAATTTAGATGGAAATTTGGATCTACACAAATATTCTTACAGTCCAATTAAAAGGTAGAGATTTTCAGACTGGATAAAAAGGCAAGGCCAAACTTTATGGTGTCCACAATAATCACTTTAAATATAAAGACAATTATAGGTCTTTAGTCATAAAAAAGATAAAGTGGCTATATTAATATAAGACAAAATCAATTTCAGGTCAAACAATATTACCAAAGTGAAGAATGTCATCTCATAATAATTAAAGGATCATTTAATCAAGAGGACATAATTCTAAATGTGTATGTGCCTAATAATGAGCTTCTAAATGCAAGAAGCAAAAACTAAGAGAATTGAAAGGAAAAATAAATTAATCCATAAATGTTGTTGAAGATTTCAACACAGTTTAGTAATTCATAAAATAGGTTGACAGAAAATTTCTCTAAGATTATAGAAAACATGAATAACAATAGCACCCTGATTGTCCTAACTGAAATTACAGAAAACTACACCCAACACAGAATACATCTTATTTTTGAATGGGCAGGAAATATTCATCAAAATAGATCATATGTTGAGTCATAAAAGAAGTTCCAATAAATGTAAAATAATCAAAGTCATACAGCATGTATTCTGTGACCACATGAAATTAATTTAGAAAACAATGACAACATTTATCTTGAAATAAATCTCTAAATATTTTAGAATTAAATTACACAGTTCTACATACCCCATTGGTCAATGAATAAATAACATGGTAAATTAGAAAAAATGTTGAACTGAATGAAATATTATTTTTGAACTATAATGAAAATAACACATCGAAATTTGTAGGGTGCAACTACAGTAACTTACAGGGAAATTTATAGCTTTAAGTGCTGATATTAGAAAAGAGGAAACATTTAAAAACCAATGATCTAAAACCAATGATCTAAGCTTCTATTTTATTTTATTAATTTTTTTTTTTTTTGCGGTACGTGGGCCTCTCACTGTTGTGGCCTCTCCCGTTGCAGAGCACAGGCTCCGGATGCGCAGGCTCAGCGGCCATGGCTCACGGGCCTAGTTGCTCCACGGCATGTGGGATCTTCCGGACCGGGGCACGAACCCATGTCGCCTGCATCGGCAGGCGGACTCTCAACCACTGCACCACCAGAGAAGCCCTAAGCTTCTATTTTAAAAAGTAAAACAAACAGACAAAAAATTAAACCCACTGTAAGTAGGAGGAATGAAATAAGGAATAGAATAATAAATTAAATGGAAAATAAATGATAGAGAAAATCAGTTGAACAAAGAGCTAGTTCTTTGAAAGGATCAATAAAATTGATAAACCTCTTGCTAGACTGATCGGGAAAAAATGAAAAACAAAAATTGCCAAAGACCGGAATAAAAGAGGAGAAAACGCTATGGAGCCTACATACATTAAAAGAATAGTAAAGACATATTTTGTTAAAAACTATGACTACTTAGATAAAATAGAATACTCCTGAAAGGCCAAATTAAAACTGGCATGGGGGGAAAAAAGCATGTAAGTCTCCTATTTAAGACAATGAAATTGATTATTTTAAAACTTCCCTTTTACAAAGGAAACAGCAGTCCCACATGGTTGGACTGGTAGATTAAAACAGATATTAAAAGGAAAACATCACTAATCTTATACAGTCTCCTTCAGAAAATAGTGGTAATGAAACTATTACCAATATCCAATTCATTTTATGATGCCAACATTATCCTAATAACCTAAAACCAGACAGAGACATTGTTAAGTAAACAGAACTACAGACCAATATCCCTTAGGAACATAGATTCAAAAATTCTTATCAAAATATTATAAATTCAGCAATATATAAAAGTAATAAATAATATATAATATATATATATTATATATAATATATAATATATAATAAAAATAATATATCATAACTAAGTGGAACTTATTCTAGAAATGCAAGATTGATTTAATTTTCAAAAACTACAGATACTTAATTTGAAATGGGTCATTGATCTAAACATAAAAGCTAAAACATCATAGAACTTCTGGAAGTAAACTTAGGAGAAAATCTTCACAGAACTGGAGTAGAAAAATGTTTTTGAGATAAAACACCAAAAGTTCTCATCATGAAATCAAAAACAATGATAAATTTGGGAAATTCCCTGGTGGTCCAGTGGTTAGTACTCGGTGCTTTCACAGCTGTGGCTCCAGGTTCAATCCCTGGTTGGGGAACTAAAATCCCACAAGATGCAAGGTGCGGCCAAAAAAAAAAAAAATAGGCTAAATTTATTTTATCAAAGTTGAAAACTTTTTTAAAAATGCTTTTATTGTAAATTTTATAGTTTAACAAATTATTTAATAAAATATATAAAATATATTTTATGAGGTAAGGAACTGAAGTAACTGGAGAACTGGTTACAAAGGTTATTGAGAGAGTGGGCATGTGGATTCTGAGATCTAATTGTCTGAATATAAATTGCAGGTACTAACGAGGAGAGCATCCTGACTCCGTTAACATCCTGAAGTAATTCTTCATGCCGGGAAATTACTGCAGCTTTTAAAACTCTATTTGGCAGGGTAAGACCACACTTCATCCCAGGGTAGAATGTGAGAGCAGCTATATGTTTTAAGACTAGTTTAAAATCTACTAAAATTCTTTTTTTAACATTTATTCTATGATTCTGACTTTCCTACTCCTTTTCTCTTTTCTAGTTTCTTCTTAATTATTAGCTGTTGGTTTACAGTGCTCACCCAGTTTATCCTTACTTAATTGTTTTTCCTTGCTTGATGTTTTTTCTTGCTTGAAGGACATGTAGAGGTGCCAAAAGATCTCATGGTGATAACTGCCCCTCTTCTTTTCTCCTGTGCTTCCCACTCAGGGTTGTTTTTTTTATTTTTTTAATAAATTTATTTTATTTATTTATTTTTGGCTGCGTTGGGTCTTCATTGCAGTGAGTGGGCTTCTCATTGTTGTGGCCTCTCCTGCTGCACAGCACAGGCTCCAGGCATGTGGGCTTCAGTAGTTGTGTCATGCAGGCTCAGTAGTTGTGGCTCGCTGGTTCTAGAGCACAGGCTCAGTAACTGTGGCGCACGGGCCTAGCTGCTCCGCGGCATGGGGGATCTTCCCGGACCAGGGATCGAGCCCGCGTCCCCTGCACTGGCAGGCAGAATCTCAACCACTGCGCCACCAGGGAAGCCCAGGGTTGTTTTATTATCCATTTTCTAGGTGTAAACCTGTATTACTATGTGTTTTGTTATGACACAGTCACAGTCTTGGTTCCTTTTGGAGTGGTTTTAATAAATGAGTTATTTTTAGATTTTGCAATAGTATCTTTGTTATATTTTTCCAGTTTTATTGATATATAATTGACATACAGCACCACATAAGTTTAAGGTGTACAGCATAACGATTTGACTTACATATTTGTGAAATGATTACTGCAATGAATTTAGTTAACATCCATCATCTCATATATATACAAAAAAAAAGAAAAATTGTGTGTGTGTGTGTGTGTGTGTGTGATGAGAATTCTTAGGATTTACTCTCTCAACAACTTTCAAATGTGCCACAGAGCAGTGTTAACTATAGTCATCATGTTGTATATTACATCCCTATTACTTGTTTATCCAATTACCTTCACAGCCCCACCTCTGGTAACCATAAATCTGATCTCTTTTACTATGAATTTGTTTTTTGTTTTTGTTTTTGGCTCCACATATAAGCCAGATCATACAGTATTTGTCTTTCTCTGTCTGTCTGACTTATTTCACTTAACATAAATGCCTCAAAGTCCATCCATGTTGTCACAAATGGCAGGATTTCCTTCTTTTTATGGCTGAATAATATTCTATCATATACATATATATATATATGGTGATATATGTGTATATATATATATATATATCATAACTTCTTTACCCATTCATCTGTCAGTGGCCACTTTGGTTGTTTTCATGTCTTAACTATTGTAAATAATGTTGCTATGAACATTGGGGTGCATGTATCTTTTAGAATTAGCATTTTCATTTCCTTCAGATATATTTCCAGAAGTGGAATTGCTAGATCATATGATAGCTCTATTTTTAATTTTTTGAGAAAACTCTATACTGCTTTCCATAGTGGCTGTACCAATTTACGATTCCTCCAATAGTGCGCAGGGGTTCCCTTTTCTCTACATCCTCACTAGCATTTATCTTTTATCTTTTTGATGATAGCCATTCTAACAGGCATGATGTGCTATCTCATTGTGGTTTTGATTTGCATTTCTCTGATGATTAGTGATGTTGAGCACCTTTCCATGTACCTGTTGGCCATTTGTATATCTTCTTTGGGAAAATGTCTATTCAGGTCTTTGGCCCATTTTTAATTGGATTATTTGCTCTTTTTACTATTGAGTTTTATGAGTTCTTTATATTTTTTGGATATTAGCCCCTTATCAAATATACAGTTTGCAAATACTTTTCCCCATTCTGTAGGTTGTCCTTTTACTTTGTTGATCATTTCTTTTGCTGTACAGAAGCTTTGTAGTGATGTAGCCCTACTTGTTTATCTTTGATTTTGTTGCTTGTGCTTTAAATGTCATATCCAAAAAATTACTGCCAAGACCTATGTCGAGGAATTTTTTTCTTATGTTTTCTTCTAGAAGTTTTATGGCTTCTGGTCTCATTTTGAAGTCTTTCATCCATTTTGAGTTAATTTTTGTGAGAGGTATAAGATAGGGGTATAATTTCATTCTTAGAAATATTCAATTTTCCCTGCGATATTTATTGAAGAGACTGTCATCTCCATTGAGTATTCTTGGCTCCCTTGTCAAATATTTGTTGACCATATGTGTGTGGATTTATTATGTTTCTAGGCTCTTGATTCTGTTCCCTTGGTCAATGTGTCTGTTTTCATGCCAGTATCATACTGTTTTACTTACTTTAGCTTTATAATATAGCTTGAAATCAGGAAGTGATGCCTCCCACTTTATTCTTCTTTTTCAGGATAACCTCTGCTCTTTAAAACACATGATTAAGAAAATGAAAAGGTAAGCCATATTGGGAGAAAATGTTATATCTATCAAATTACATACATATATATGTGTGTATAATTATACATGTATAATACACATATATATTTATATTATAATTATACTTTATATAAAACTACATGTATTACATAAGTATGTAAAAATATAGGTAGTCAACAAACACATGAAAGAATGCTCACTATCAATAGTTGTCAGAAAAATACAAACTTAAATGCAAATGAGTTACTACTACACATCATTTCACATGGCTAAGATTAAAATAACTAGAAATAACAAGAGTTGGCAAGGATGTGAAGCAACAGAAACTCATACATTGCTGGTGGGATTGTGAAATAGTACAACACTTTGGAAAACTATTTAGCAGTTTCAACAACATCTTGTTGTAGAACACATTTACGCAAATAAGTCAATGTCAATAAATAGCCTAAACATTTACCTTATTCCAAAAATAAAGAGAAAATTATATAGAAATTCATCCCAGTTACAATCAGTGCTAGAAGATGATGCAACATTATTTACATTTTCCTCAGGAAAAGAAAGAACACCAGAAAAATTTAATACAAAACCAAATTATTATACATGTTTAAAGCCAACAAACAGAGTTTTCAAGCCTAAAAAATCAGAGGATAGATTATATTAATTTTAAAAAGAAAACCATTGAAATTTTAGGAAGAAAATAAGCTTAAAACTAAACCAAAGAGAAAAGATAACCTTATAGTAAACATTAAAAAAAGTTAAAAGAAGAAAACAAAACAATTTGACAAAACTAAGAACAAACATATCTATCAGATCAATAAATTTAAATAAAATAAACTCAGCTAGTGAAAGAGGAATCTCTTAGGTCAAATCATAGAGCTAAACCCAAGTATAAACTGTAGATTCAAGAGATTCATCTAAAACCAATCTAATCCAGAAAGGCTGAAAATTAATAGTTGGGCACAGACATACCTGCAAATGCCAACAAAATGAAAATAGGAGATACTTGTGTATGTTTGTATGTGTCAATTTTTTTTGCAGAAATTTTTTTTGCTAGGTGCTTATCAATCCCACTTCTCCTTCCACATAGGAAGACTGCCTTTCCCGGCCCAAACTGCAATATGAATATGACTGGATTCTAGACAAAGTAGTGTGGTAGATGGGATACATCCACTTCCAGGGTTGACAGCAAAATGTTTCATGCAGCCTTCTCACTTTTTCTCTTAGCCAGCTAAAAGCAAAAGATCCAGCATAAAATTCTGAGAGGGTCATAGTAGGTGGCTTGAACTAATTTACTCTTTTCTAAATATAAATATATAAAGATGATAGTTTATACTTATTCCTCTAGAAAATATGGTCCTCCACACCAGAAGATAGCATCTCTGGGGGTGATTTCCTAGTTCTGGGGCCTTGGTCTGCTCAAATGCAACTATCAGATATCCTTAAGCTTCAAGGGAAAGGTAATGTTGAAATATTGCTGGGTAGTGCAATATAAAAACCATTGTTTTTAATGGAACTATAGCTGATTTACAGTGCTTCAGGTGTACAGCAAAGTGATTCAGTTATACAGTTATACATATATAATATACAGATTCTTTTCCATGATAGGTTATTACAGAATATTGAATATAGTTCCGTGTGCTCTACAGTAGGCCATTGTTGTTTATCAGTTTTATATATAGTAGTGTGCATCTCTTAATGCCAAATACCCAATTCATCCCTCCCCCGCCTTTCCCCTTTGGTAACCATATGTATAAAACCCATTTTTATTCACATACTTTCCACCATGTAAAGTTCTAAATCATCAAAGCTTTGTCCAACTATTAATATTTTCAAGTCAGTCTAACCATTTGATGAGAATGATCTAATTCCTAGCATGTCCCTTTGTCTAAATAATTTCTTTTTTTATGTTGTGTAGTTACTCTTGACATATGGTTATGATTTTTTGTTCTTCCAGCAGCCTTTTCATGATCTTTTAACTAAAAAGTTGTTGCTAGCTTCTGGTTACCACTTTTGTTACTGAATATATCTTTCTTGTTACTATCTCCTGGAACCACTTTTCGAATCTCTCCTTTAACTCAGATGCCATGATTTTCTTTCTCACAAAATGGAATTTTCTGTTTTTTCTCTTAAAGTTATAAAGAATTTCTGACTATGATATTTATAGATATTTTTTCAGATTTTCTGGTGGTTGTTAACTAGTGATGAAGTGCTGAATTATATCAATGTATTAAAATGTGTTTTGAACAGTAAAATAACACCACATTTTAGATTTCAAAGTCCAATTGAACTGCTCTAAAATCTCAGCCTTAACCAAATCACTGTTGACAAAATGATGGATGTTATACTCCTTTAAAAGTTTCCTTCTGATATTATTTAAAATTTCCTGTTTCCCTTTTCCCATCTATCTGGAGTGTCTGTACTTCTTTGGCCCAAATCAAATATTGCTCTAGGAGTTGGGACAACCTAAATGACCTCTCCTGTCTTGTAGACCCTTGGCTTGCGTAAAGTTTAAAAGTACATCCTTGGACGTTAAATCATCCTCTGTTACTTATAAAACTAGCTCATGTTCTCCAAGTCCACTTGGAATGTTATTACATACCTAGAATCTCCTAATGTTGTCTTAAAGTGAGAAAAATAAAATGTGCTTTATTGTGGAGAGCATAAACATATTTTTTTACTTAAAGATTGTACTACGTGATTCAATTTACCTTCTTGTTCCTTCTTAACTGCTTATGAAAGACAGGAGACACAGCCCCTTAGCTAATAGTTCCTAGAAAATAGTAAGTCTTTCTAAACAAGTTCTTGCCCTGTTAAATCTAGAAGATTTATTAAAACAGTTGCTGTCTCACTTTTCTAAGACTGCCATAATAAAGTACCACAAACTAGGTGGCTTAAAAAAATTACCCAAAAATCTATTGTGTCACAGATCTAGAGGCTAGAAGTCCAAAATCAAGGTGTCTGCAGGGCTATGCTCTCTCTGAAACATACAGGGGGATCCTCCCCTGCCTCTTCCTCGCTTCTGGTAGTTTACAGCAATTTTTAACATTCTTTGGTTTGGAGATGCATTACTCCAGTTCTCTGTCTTCACATAGTGTTCTACCTGTGTCTCCTGTTGGAAGCATTCCTCCCTTTGAAACTCAGACCTGTAGATCAGAGTGTAAGGTTGCAGGTATAGGGAGCAAAAATTTTACTAGTGGATCACTAGGAGTAATAGTAAGTGGTGCCACTCTCATATTCTTCAGGAGGCTATTTACGTCTAAATCAGCATCCAATATATGGTATTGTTTCTTCCATAGCCAGTATTCACAGGGCTAGGTATCAGAGGTAGAAATGGGAATGAATCCTATTGCTGTTTTTTGTTTGTTTGTTTGTTTGTTTGTTTGCGGTACGTAGGCCTCTCACTGCTGTGGCCTCTCCCGTTGCGGAGCACAGGCTCCGGACGCGCAGGCTCAGTGGCCATGGCTCACGGGCCCAGCTGCTCTGTGGCATGTGGGATCCTCCCGGACCGGGCACGAACCCGTGTCCCCTGCATCAGCAGGCGGACTCTCAACCACTGTGCCACCAGGGAAGCCCCTTATTGCTGTTTAATACAACTGTTTCCATACTAATTTGACCAATAATAGTATTTTGATGATTAATTAAAATTAACTCTTAAAAAAGCTTTTAGCAATATTTTAATC
This sequence comes from Mesoplodon bidens, assembly GCF_964165515.1. Taxonomy (NCBI): domain Eukaryota; kingdom Metazoa; phylum Chordata; class Mammalia; order Artiodactyla; family Ziphiidae; genus Mesoplodon; species Mesoplodon bidens. Next base: position 136,022,657 of record NC_138161.1, read on the forward strand.
ACTAATGTAAACACATAATTATATATTGCTTATACTATAAATTTTGAAAGAGAGCTGAGTTGAAGTTTACTTGTGCCTTATCTGAATTCTTCATAGTTCTCTTCTTTCTCCATCTGTCAGTGTTGACTCCTTAATCTTACCATCTCAAATTCCTCATTTATCTTTATCAAAGATAGAGAGGAAAAAAAAAAGATAAACTCAGTCACCTTAACAACTCAAGAAAAAGAAATAAACTAATAACACGAGAGAAACAAGTTAAAAAAAAAAGGTAAGATTTTTAGACTTTATATTTTTGAGTTTGAAACACTTTGTGACTAATTTTTCACAGCAATGTTATCGTCATTGCCATCTGCCTTGAGTTCTTAAGTACTAGATGTGTGATATTTATTAATAGAAAAGAATGTGGACAATAGTCCATGATTTATTTACAGCTTCTTTCATGTATAATTTTATTATTTATGAAATATTTTTATATACACTATTTCACCTAATCAAAAGCCCTTAGAAGTAGATTTAGAAGTAGCCTTTTTTTCAAGTAAGAAAACTAAGTTTCCAGGCAGCTAAACAATTTGTGTTCAGTCATATAACTAGTTTAGTGGCAAATAGGAAACTCAAAATCCTTTTTTCTACTAAACTCAGCTTTCCAACAACATTACAGACTGAATATTCTCTAGTGAATATTACAATAAAGATTAGCTGGTATATTAAAATTCTCCTTTTAAGCTATCAAAGATTATGCTACTTGTATGAACCCCATTCTAAAAGATATAATGGTATAAAAAATCTAATTTTTATTTATAATTTACTTACTATTTTAAAAATACCACTGGATTGTTTGAATATTAAAATGTGTGATAAAACAATTTTAAGAAAAAAGCAGTTACAGCTGAAAATTATCATTTCTTAGTCATGATAAGGTTTTTTTAGTTATAGTCTAAAAAGGCCTCATGCATCATCCAATATAATTTTCACAATTACTTCTTGTGTTCATCCCAGGGACATTTAAAAAGTTGTGGGGGCAATGTTTCCTTTTATATACATTTTCTGTAGTAAAGGATTATAAGTCATCAGGTGCCAGTGTAGTTGAGAAGGTCATGGGTATAACTTCTAGAAAAAGTATTTCACTTTGAAAGGAAATGACTGCACCACTTTGTTTAAAAACAGTCCAATGTGTTAAACTTGAGAAAAATGGTACACTTCCATGTACTGGTGATGGTCTAATTTATATCTGCAGCCTTGATTGCTCTTCTGAGCCCCATACACACATATCTGCCATTATGACCTATCCACTGGGATGACCATTAGGCACCTCAAGTTTAACCTGGCCCTAACAGAACTCTTGTGTCAGCCTTCTAGCCCCATCTTTGTAGATGGCTAAAATCTCAGACAGTCTTATTTCCTCTTTCCTTCACACCTTACATCCAACCTATCTGCAAGAACTATTTGGTTTATTTTCAGAATATATCCTGAGTCCGACCACTTCTTGAAACCACTACCCCTACCATCCTAGTCCAAGTCGCCATTATCTCTTATTCAAACCACAGCAGTAGTCTCCTAAATGTCTGCCTGCTCCTACCAGACCATTACCCTACCATCCAGTCTCTACATGGAAGCCAGGGTGATATTTTTACATTGTAAATTAGACCATATATGTTGCCCCATAGCCCAGAATATGGCCCAATGTTTTTACGTTGGCCTAAGGGCCTACATACCCTTGTCTAGCCTCATTTGATATCACTCTCCCCCTACCATTGCTCCAGCCACACTATCCTTCCAACTCTTCCTACGAATACACCAAGCTTTCTCTGGCTTCAGGACCTTCCTACTTGCTATTTCTTTTACCTTTCACTGGATATTTTTGCAGATTCAGTCCTTCACCTCATTCAGGTGTCTGATCAAATGTCCCCCTGAGAAGCTTTTCCTGATTGCTTTATTGTACAATGCTACCCTTCTCCACTACTTAATTTTTTTTTTTTTGTATTCCTTGGTTCTTTTTCTTCATAGGAAGTATTTATTTTTTGTTTCCATATTAATTGTCTGTCCCTCCTGTAAGAAGAGTAGCTTTGTCTTTTTCATGGCTTCATCCCCAGTGCCTGGTACAATGCCCAATGCTTAGACAGAAATAAGTATTTTTGAATGAATGTATAAATGCATTTATTTAAATACTCATAGTTTTAAAATTGAGGCAAAATAGTTTAAAAATGTATAGTGCTTGCTTAAAAAAGTTATATTGCTTTAGAAAAATCTCAATCAGTTAAAATTGTATGCAGTTTGCTTCTATGAAGAGAGTTGATATGCTGAGTGAATCAAGCATTAATGGACACACCTGGTGGCAGGTGCAGGTATTGCAAAAATAAAGACTAAAAAAACAATTTGTCTCCATCTACAGAAGTGGTTCTCAAACTTGGCCATACATTAGAATCACCTGGGGAAGTTATACAGGTCTAATGACCAGGACGGAGCCCAGAACAAGTAATTCAGAATCTTTGAGGGTTGTATCCAGGGCTCTATTAACATGTTTTTAAAAGTTCCCCAGCTGATTACAATGGACAACTAAGAATGAGAACCACTGATCTATAAGGTAGGGGATTTTTGCAAAACTATTCCCCATGCTGACAATAGTATAGGAAGTATTCAAATACTTGTTAAATGAATTAACGAGTGAGTGAATGAATGAATGGGTGAATGTAAAGTGTGTTGATAGCCAGCTGAACTCTTGAAAACCATTCAAAGCCAGATTTAGCAAATGAAAATACCGAATTCCCATTTAAACTTGAAATTTAGAGGAACAAGGAACGTTTTTCAGTAATCCATGTCCCAAATATTGTAGGGGAGACATACTTATACTAAAAATATGTATTTATTATTTGCCTCAAATTGAAGTTTAACTGGCATCCTGTATTTTATGTTGCAACCCTATCTATTGATGAGGGAACAGTTAAGGTTCTCTTGTAAAAATCAGCATGTTATTAAAATATTTAAAACAATTCACTGTTTTTTTTTAATTTATTTATTTTATTTATTTTTGGCTGCATTGGGTCTTCGTTGCTGCACGCAGGCTTTCTCTAATTGTGGTGAGCAGGGGCTACTCTTCATTGCGGTGAGCGGGCTTCTCACTGGTGGTTTCTCTTGTTGCAGAGCACAGGCTCTAGGCACGCAGGCTTCAGTAGTTGTGGCTCACGGGCTCTAGAGCACAGGCTCAGTAGTTGTGGTGCACGGGCTTAGTTGCTCCGCAGCATGTGGGATCTTCCCAGACCAGGGCTCGAACCTGTGTCGCCTGCATTGGCAGGTGGATTCTTAACCACTGCACCACCAGGGAAGCCCAACAATTCACTGTTAAAGTGGTAATTGAATCACTCCTATCTTCAGCTATAAAAAGCTACCACAGAAACAGTCTATTATCCTTAGGAATAAACTTAATTTTGCACTGTTAAGCTATTGATAGAGTAATCATAAAAATGAGGTGAGTTCTTGTGCATTATAGATTTTCCAAGCTAACTTAGAATTTAAATTTTCAGTATCTATTTTCAAGCTATCAAATCTTATTCCATAGAGTAAGAAAAGCAAAATTCAGACTGTTTTTAAGACCTATGAAGTACATTCTCAGCATGACTTCTGAATCAGGGGCTACATTAAGGTGCTGTGTCTTGAATTCTCCACAGGTCCCTAGGAAGTGTGAGAAAGACAGGAATCCTTCAGGCTATAGACTTTATTTCTCCCTAGCTATTTTCTGCTCATTATACTGACCAGCTAAAACTAAGATTAAATGATAATAATGAATAATACTTGACTTTAATTCTGGAAAAAGAAAATTATTGAAACAAATCAGTTGAATAATTTGTCATGCAAGCAGAAGTATCAAGGACATTGCCTTTTTCTTAAAGGATCCGTGAAAGTTCCAATCCTTTGTAAATGGCAGATAAACACCTTTCACCAGAAGGTGGCATGCCCATATGTTCAGAAACTCTCCAATGAATGGGTGACCCAAAAAAGGATCAATTACCGTTTGATTATCAGTGTGGAAAGAATGGAATGATGAAAAGACAGAACAGAAAAGCCTGTTCACATTTGTAATGTTTTCTGTCCCCAACTGAAGTGCACAGTGTGGACTGGTTTCTATGCTTCCTGCAGAATTTGCAGGAAATGGCTTGCTGAGAGTTAGGTGGTCAAAATTTTTGATTTTCTTGGAACACTACCTTTTATTGTTTGAAGACATCTTCAAAACTTGTGCAAATTTTTAATAAAAACCAAACTTTTGCAGCAATTTTCTTGGTTATATGCCATTTCTTTGCAGACATGTTAGCAGGCAGCCATCCCTAAATCCAATGATGGATTAAAAAAACAAACCCAAAAAATCAGGAGGGGAAAAGGTCTATTTCAGATAGAAGTTTTACGCTGTTTATCCCATAAGTCTGAGACTATTTCGGCAAGGGCAAACTCCGACAAGCTATATATTTTCTACATATCGCTCTGACTGACAATCTGAAGTGAGGATATAAGAACATAGGAACTCAAATTGATTATTCTGACATGGACTGCATATGACACTGTGCTCTTTTACAAACATTACTGCACCTTACTTTCTCAGAGCTTGAGATGACATAATTGCAGGCCTTATCACTTTTCAGCAACACACACTATTTAAGATATCTGATGCAGATGTGAACATAACTTTGGAATTCAAAATTTCAAATTCTGTTTCTTAGAAGGATTGTCCTGGGAAAGTGGATTCAGGTGTGGAGTGCTTAGTGCTTAGCTCTATTTTGACTTTTAGAAGTTGTCCTCATAGTTACTTTGCAATTCAGTACAAAGATAGATGCTCTCAATTCAATAGGTTATACCTGAAACTATTTGATTCCCTAATTGCATTTGTCAAGTTTCAAACATATGCATAGGTGTATCTTTTTAAGTACATTGATTTTATGTTTATTTTTTTAAACTGATACCTATGGTAATAATAATAATAATAATAGCTACTTTTTGCTGAGGTAGTACAGTAAAGGTTAAAGGCAATGGCTCTGAGGGGTTTTCTTCTTGGACTCTGACCCTAGCTCTGTCTCTGATTAGCTGTGTAACTTTGGCAAACTATTTAATCTCTCTAAACCTTAAGAGAAAATAAATGCCAAGTCTCCAGCATGTAGTAGGCAGTAGATGGTTGGTAGCTGCTCCTCTAAGGGTAGAATTTGTAAAGTGGAAGTTAACATTTCAATGAACTCATCTCTGAATGACAGATAATGGTACCTCCCTTTATGGCTTTTGTGAGGATTAAATGATGTAAAGTATATGACATACTGAGTTTAGTGGCCTTCACATAGTAAGCAAGTCAATAAATGGGAGCGATTGTTTTATTATTATTATTATTCTTTTATCAGGTACCATATACACTATATCTATCACCAATAAAAATATTATCCCCATTTTATTAAGTAGAAACTTTGGCCCAAACAGCCTAAAAGGAATTTGAGCCAGCAGTCAAACCCCAGTCTGGTTCCAAAGTCCCAGACCCTTTCATGACAATCTATTTGGCTCTAACCAATGGCTATTCTGACATCAAAAGAGCTGACATTGGGCAACCAAGGAACAAGTTTTATTTCAATTTAATTGTTCAGAGATGGTAAATTCCTCGCACCACTTTGCTGATACTCTACTATATAGTTACTGAAAAGTACATTGTGTACTCTAAGTTTTGAGGCCTTTTTAAAAAACATCATAATGAAATTATCTTCTATCATTCAGACAATGAGATTACAGAGATTTCATAACTGAATAAGATATAAAGAAAAAGACAATATCATATTCTTTAAATTCTCCAAAATCTCTGACAGAATTATAGACTTCTTTGTACTTCTTGGTGCATTTTAAAAGAACAAGAAAGCCGATGTGAAGTACTTTGTATAAGGATGTTATATGAAATTATTATTTTTTACCTCTAATGCCTAGTTTTGACTGATAGTGTTTACAAAATGTGCCTGGCTAAACATAATGAGTCAATCAGTTGGTGTTCCAGATGTTTGGGGAAATATCCAGATGTTTGTGATCTTAAAAAAGGATATTTTCAAAACAAACATTTTATTTTCCCACTTTTCAGCTGCATGTGCTAGCCTAGCTATTATCAGACTTAACTATAATTTGCTTTTTAGTGTAAAATAACCTGAATCTTTTCACAGAGAAAATCTGATTTCAAAAATATAAACATTAAGTCACTTTGGAAACATTTTAGAAAATTTGACTGGAAAGATTGACAAACTTTTTCTGTCAAAGACCAGATAGTAAATATTTTAGGCTTTGCAAGCCTAAAATCATTCTTGAAACTATACAGCTCTGCCTTTTGTAGAGTTGATAGGTGTGGTTGGATTCCAACATAGCTTTATTTACCAAAGCAAGCAACAGTGCGCTGCATTTGTTTGGCCTAGGTCTAAACACACTGAAGATACTAGATGTATTCTATTTTGGGTAATAAGTAAACATCTGTCAACATAAATTAGGGAGAAGAAATTTCAAAATGGTAGCATCTATCACTGTTTAGTTGGCCTTGAAGATGGGCTGATTATGCTTCGTGTGCCCTCACTTCCTTGGTCTCCCTTCTCTGCCCTCCTCTGTCTACTGGGAGGCTGACCTTAACAGACTACATCACCACTGGACATTTGGGTGACACCAATAGGAGATGAGAAGCTAGAAGGAGGGAGAAATTTTTCCAACTTTGGAGTGCCTCTCCCAGACACAGATAATTCACTGCCTACCAAACCTGACTGTTATGTTCTAAGGGAAACCCATACTGGGCACGAATCTTTCCCCTCTCCTCCAAACACAAGTGTCTTGCTTCTATATGTATTCTCTCAGGGCAAGCTTCCTGCTGATTGTCACTTAGAAAACAGATGCTAAGTCTGCTAAGTATTGACTAAACCCAGGGTGTGTGGGTGGTGGATGTCTCTTTATTAGAGGACTCCAAGAAATGCCTTAAAAAGTAAATAAGAAAGGAATTTATAAAGATGGTACCAAAAGCTGCCCTGTGGAAAATGAGGGCAAAAGAGCCATTCTGGCAATTCCTACCATGGAGAAAATTCATTATTCATAAGTTCAGCCTTGATACTGGCAGTGAACCAAGATTTGGAGTCACAGGTTTGTTGTGTCACCTCACCAAATGCCATTAGGGCTTAACAAGTGGTGTAGTATTTATTCACGTTTGGTGTCACCTTTACTACCATTCTAGAAATACTTTATTTTTTTTTTAAGATTTTTTTTTGATGGGGACCATTTTTTTTTTAATGTCTTTGTTGAATTTGTTACAATATTGCTTCTGCTCTATGTCCCGGTCTCTTGGCCCCGAGGCATGTGGGATCCCAGCTTCCCGACCAGGGTTCGAACCCGCATCCCCCCACACTGGAAGGCAAAGTCCCAACCACTGGACTGCCAGGGAAGTTCCGATTCTAGAGATATTTTAAATTATTCTCAATTGTCAGGCGTTATGCTACCCATGATATAATTGAGAGATGATGAAGTAGAACTAAAGAGGTGATTTTTTTCATGGTATCTTAATGACATTTAGAGATATTACTGTTTTGACTAGGTATGTGTCTACAAAGAGTCTGTTGGAAAAAAATCCCTTTAAAACTCTTATAATGAGCCATTTTTACTTTTATAATTCCTGAAGTCCACTTCCTGGAACACTAATCCCATGAGTCTCTGCAAAGGAGTCCTGTTATAACCTGCTCTTAAAGGATCACAATGCACAGGAGAAGATTAAAGCCTCTGGGAAGTATTGGCAGTAACTAACCTGTTTAACTTTCTTCACTAAATGTTTCCCAAGCTTACTTAACCATGACATTTTATTTTGAACATGATTTATTAACACTCCATGGAACTTACTTTAGGAAATGCTGGTAAAAGCTATTAAGATATTTGGCCTTAATCACTAGGAAAACTGCTACTATTTCACTTGATTATTTTTGTCATCTATCAATTGATTTGAATATTTATTTAAAATTGTTACCTTTGAACAGATTTATAAGGAAAAAATAATAAGGCATTTCCCAAAATTTCTGGTAAATAACTTTTGCCTGCCTCGAAGTGTTAGATCTGCTGAAGTCAGGTCACCAATAGTGCTTGAGAGGAAGTACGTCTTACCTGTGTCCGACGTTCAACTCAAGTATCACCTCCACTTGGAAGTGTTTCTGACCCATGATCCGGTTACTTGCTCCCTCCTTTGTGTTTCCCTTACCACGGCATTTACTAATCGTATTTATAGTCTGTGGCTTACTTATCTAATCCCACTCTCATGGATTATAAAATCCTTGAGGGCAGAGACTATAATTAATCTTCTTTGTTCCTAATATCTAACACAGTACTTGATTTTTAGTAGATGCTTAATAAAGTGAATTTTTTGATAATTCTACATGGTTTGAAGCTGCTCTAGAAATAATTTGCATTCTCACTAGATATTGAAGCAGTGGTGTGCCAGAACTGGTATATACCAACTCATGAGAGCAGGTGGTCAAAATTGGAGGAATTTTGCCAGCTACTTGATTTCCTATTAGTACCTTGATATCAGGCCATGGTGAGAGTATTTACAACATAGAAATAGGCGAAAGCCACAAATCAAGGCTTTTTCATTTTCCTGGAGAGCCAGTTGTTAAACATTTACCAGCATACCACTATATATGATATCTTTTATCATTTTTGTCATTAAATATTAATTTAATAATAATAAAATAAATTTTAACTGTTTTAAAAGTAATGATTTTTATTTATTTATTTATTTATTTATTTATTTATTTATTTTTGCGGTATGCGGGCCTCTCACTGCTGTGGCCTCTCCCGTTACGGAGCACAGGCTCCGGACGCGCAGGCTCAGCGGCCATGGCTCACGGGCCCAGCCGCTCTGCGGCATGTGGGATCTTCCCAGACCGGGACACGAACCCGTGTCCCCTGCATCAGCAGGCGGACTCTCAACCACTGCGCCACCAGGGAAGCCCAAAAGTAATGATTTTTAAATGAGTTGTTCTGTCTCCTCATTTAGATTGCAAATTCTCTGGGGAAAGGGCCATTACTTTCTTTACCTTTATTACCCCAGTGCCTAGGAACTTATAAGCACTGAATAAATAATTGTATGTGGAGAGACTGATGTCCTAAACAGGCTTTGTGTTTTTAGGAGTAGGGGTGGGAGTGTCAAAAAGGAATGAAAAAAACAAAATCATGTTTTGAGTTGATCCTAACACTGAATTCTGTGTTCAAAATTTTGGGTGTACCATATATTATTTTTTCCTTCTAATTTTGTATTTATTCTCAAATTTTAACTATATTGAAAGAGTTATATTAAAACCAGTGACATAATCATAGCCACAAGATTATAATCTCAGGGATACAGGATTTTATGGTGGTTGGACTATAGACAAAGATATATTTTCACTGATGCAAAACTGCAGCAAAATTAGCTGGAGTTGCAGGATTTCCTTAGTTTACCATTTTAAAAAAACTACCTTAAAAGACTGTTAATTTCCAGCGATATTAATTAACCTCAGGAACTAATTTATTGTGTGGAATGTGATGAGAATTTCAACAGGAGTTTTTGACCATAAGTGAAGAAAATGCTGCCTCTGCAATGTACCATGTAGTATTTATGCTCATGCTGTTACAGATAAAATGAATCTTTGAAGCCAAAAGCGTCTAAATCTAGGATTTCACCTAAGCAAAATACATACTCTAAAAATATTTTAAAATAAGATATCTTTTACATATAGTAAAATACACAAATCTTAAAAGGAAAGCTTGGGCTTCCCTGGTGGCGCAGTGGTTGAGAGTCTGCCTGCCGCTGCAGGGGACACGGGTTCGTGCCCCAGTCCGGGAAGATCCCACATGCCGCGGAGCAGCTGGGCCCGTGAGCCATGGCTGCTGAACCTGCGCGTCCGGAGCCTGTGCTCCGCAACGGGAGAGGCTGCAACAGTGAGAGGCCCGTGTACCGCAAAAAAATAAAAATAAAAAAAATAAATAAAAAGGAAAGCTTGATGAATTTTCACAAACGTATAAACCTCTGTTACCATCACCAGATCAAGAGATAGGCATTTCCACCCTGCCAGAAAGTTCTCTTCTGCCCCTTGCCTGTTGATACTCATCCTTCTCATATTATTATTCTGACTTCTACCACAATAGATTAATTTTGCCTGTAAAAGACATATTTTATGTCTATTTTTTTATTGTTAACAAATATATAAAATTGAATGATTACTGTCTGAGGACTAGTTTGGGACAAATGAATATAAAACAGATTAGTGATTATATATTTATTAATAATAATGATTAGATATCACTTTCAGGAATCTAGCAATGCTTTCTTAAGGCGAGTTTTAAAATATCTTCCAACACTTTAGGAACATCTTAGGACTTGTCAATTAGCTACTACAATTTTATTTACTCTTTGCCTACAGTTCACTTAAACAGCATAGCTATTCTGTATGAAGAACTTTTCATAAAAAGAAACATTTTTTATTCTTTGAGCTCATTGTTAGAGGACCAAGAGACCAAATTAAACAGACAATTCTGTGAAGAAGTTTATGATCTAATGTCTATAGGATGTACACATCTTTCATCATTCACCACTGTTTGCTTTATTAGGTTTTCTCTCCTAAGTAGTATGTTTAAAACCAGCCGAGGATTGGAATCTGGTTCTCCAAAACACTTACCCTATGGTTAGCTCATCCTAGTCAAAAGAAAAAGAAAAGATGTTTCCTTTGACAGTGGGCTGCAGGGATGTAGCCACAAAGCCAAATGTTCTTGCTCAAGTGGAACATTGTAGGCCCTGAACATATGGTTTCTGGGAGAAGCCTGAAGGGTGTGATTTTCTGTAATGTGTCTGCACAGACAAGATGGACTTCAGAGGCTGGAATGATAATAATTATCCTTTGTATGGTCTAGAGGTTTCTTGCTTTCCAAGTTGCTTTTGAGAAGGGGCAGAATGTGAATGGAATAAGTTCCTCAAGACAGCATTCTTATGGTGCTGCTTTCCTGGCCTGCTCTCCAACTCTGAACACCACAATTCTGTCTATAATTGTCAGCTGGGGTCCTGGCTAGAGATGGACTATACCCTCTGCATCTTTAATCCCTTCAGCAAGTATTCCATACTGCCTATTACTGTTGGCAGTCAGCATCCCACCTCACTATTCCCCTGGTGGAGTGTAACAAAAGCCTCATGAAAGAAAGGTTAATGATTTCTATATCTTCCCTTTACGTTTTTAAAAAAATTATTAATCTATCCAAGAGACTCCTGTTTTCCTTCAAAGATATTTCATCCTAGTCCCCTAATATTCCAAACTTAAAATTGAAGTTAAAAAAATTTAACCTGAAATTTTGCCTAAATACAATTTCTCTTTTCTCCTAATTATTCTTTCAAACTTAATTTAAATGAACTTAATTAAACAAATATCTCTTGGGTTCTATTGTGTGCCTGGCACATATCCTAAGTCCTGGGGAAGCAACAACAAATAAGAAGCTCACAGTTTATTAGGCAAAGGTTCTCAGAGTGGCTGGGGTTACAGAGAAAGGGCAAGCCTGGGAACATTTTTCTTTTCTTCCTTTTTTTTTTAAATTCCCAGTGAATGAGAATTTTGAGAATCGCATGTATTGAATATTGTGGTGTGACTTTCTCTCCAGCCTCTATTTTTCTTTTCTTAGAAACTTGCCTGAATTTTCACTTTGGTAGACACAACGACTTCATACACCCCTGGCTCTAGGGTGAGGCATGAAGTTCAGGCTCAAAGTAGATTTTATATTCTCATGTTTGGATCTCAGTGATTGGTTAATGGTTGTACCACTGTAGGAAATCCAGACTCAGAATGAGGCTAATACTTTGAAGACTGAGACCTAGAAAGGAATGACTCCTTGATCAAACCAATCCTGAAGCCCAAAGAAACCCTAGATTTTCTAGTTTCATTAGTCAGTAAATCCCTTTTTTTAAAAAATTTGTTCTGTCTTAGGGTAAATATTAAACTGCTATAACAAAGAGACCAAAAAAAAAAAAAAAAAAGAAACCCCAAATCAGTTGCTAAAATAAGATGGTAGTTTATTTCTTTCTTGTGTTATAGTTTGCCTTGACCATCTAAGGCTGAGGAAGCAGCTCTGCTCCATGAGGCTGTCCAGGGACCAAGAACCCTCCATTTTACTCCTCTGCTATCACTCGGGTTACCTCTTTTTGGGGAATAGTTGAAGCTGGGTCACTGCCATGTCTGTACCCCAGCCTATAGGAAAAGGGGAAAGAGAAGCTGGAGAGATGTATCCCCAGTGTTTTTAAGACCAAAGCCTAGAAATGGTAAACGTTATTTCTATTCACATATTGGTCTAAATTTAATCACATTGTCCTATCAAGCTACAAAGCAGACTGGGAACTGTAGTCTCTATGTGTATGCCTTGCTAAAACTTGATTACTAAGCAAGAAGGGGGAGATAGATTTAGGAGACAACTAGCAGTGTGTCAAACGGTTTACGTCTAGTTTTCTGTTACAACATCAAAACTTCTGAGACATCATTATTATAAGAGGAGAAATTCATGTTAACATTTTTATGTAGTGAGGTAAATACTACAGAAACACAAAAAGCAAAGCATTTCCCCCCCTTAGATCTTGCTTTAAGGATAAAAATTACAGATCTATGAAACTATTTGTAGGGCACATTTAAGCCATTAGAAGGTTCTTGGGGATGTCCAATACTTTTTATTTGATCCTTTGTCTCACAGTTCCCTCTATCCTGGTCTATTATCTGCTTTTCATTCAGTTTTCTGCTTTACTTCAAAGTACAGCCTCCAAAATGGTCTTTTATTGAATATTTTGAGTTGTCTTTCTGAGCACATACAAAACTAAAAATGTTTTCCAATTAATTGTTGCTTTTATTTGTTCAAACAAGAGTATGGAAAAAGTCAATGGCATTTATAGAAAGGTACTTCAACCAACCAAAACTTTGTCAATATTTTTTACACTCATTGGGCCATCTATGTGTAAAATGGCTCATTTTAGTAATATAATTTCATTTAAAAATCACAATAGTGGAATGTTTTAGTTAAAACCTGAGGAAACAATATTACAATTTTACTTGAAAAAAATTTACTCCCTTTTAAAAAATGGTAGCATCCAAGAGCTTATAGATTTTTTATGTAGGCTTTATTTTTTTTAAGATTTTATTTTTTTTAGAGCAATTGTAGACTTACAGCAAAGTTGAGAGGAAAGTCCGGAGTTCCCATATACTCCCTGCTCCCACACATGCATGGCCTCCCTCTTTATCAATATCCCCCACCAGAGTAGTACATTTGTTACAATTGATTAACCTGCAGTGACACATTATAAGCACCCAAAGTCCATAGTTTATATTAGGGTTCGTTCTTGGTGTTGTACATTCTACGGGTTTCAACATATGTGTAATGACAAGTATCCACTATTGTGGTATCATACAGAATAGTTTCACTGCCCTAAAAATCCTCTGCACTCTGCCTGTTCATCCCTGCCACCCTCCTACCCCTGGCAACCACTGATCTTTTTACTGTCTACATAGTTTTGCCTTTTCCAGAATGTCATATAATCGGAAACATACAGTATGTAACCTTTCTAGGTAAAGCTTCTTTCATGTAGTAATATGAATTTCCGTTTCCTTGAGATCAAGAGAGCTCAAATATAGCCATCCCCTTTTTTAATAGTCCAGCTAAAAATTTTCACTTGAAGTAATGTTTTTTTCCATTTAAAATATTCCAATTCCACATCAGATCTAAAGTGAGGCTTTTAAAAGCTTCGGGGATTGATTACTGAAGTTTCTCAAGGAGCTATTTTCTCCCTGTTGACCTCCAGTATTTTATTTTCATACTTAATCTCAAAGATTTGCTTTCCTACTAAGGGCATTTCCCATGTAGCATCACTTCATTCTCTTTTCAAATCCTATGGTTTATAGATACAAACATACACAAATATACATTTATTTACAAATATGTATATAATTTTAAATTTTAAGAGTTTAGTATATTTAAAAAATGACAAGATGTTTCCCTTTACCCAACACATACTTAGCAATTAGGTCTATGGCTGTTGCCTTTTTTATTCATCTTCTGAAAAGTCTTTCTTAAAAGAGTTATTAGTGCAGCAATAAGATGAGTTATGACAACAAGCAACAATACCTCCCTTATTTGTTAAAGAGAAATTTAGTAAAGAATCACAATTATTAATCAGTTAATGTTTTATTTGTTTACAAGATGCTGTGTAATGGCTATATTATATATTGTATTGGCATGTCATTAAATTTAATTCATATTAATACAGAAGTAAAGAAGTAGAACTGTAAAATAAAATATTTATATTCTCTGTCTGAATTCCAAGTTGAGATACTCATTTCATGCCATGTATTATTTGTTACCAATCGGAAATCATAACAGCATAATTTTATAGCTGGGAAATTGCAGAAGTTTGAAGAAAAATATATTTCTTATTAAGTTGTTTTCCTACATTGACATATAATTCTTAAATTCACATACATTTTGAAAGAGGTCTATTCATCTGTAAAATAGGTCAAAAAATATACTTCCACTTTACAAATTCATTATTTCAATGTCAGTGACAGATGCATTAAACATTGGTCAACAGTTTCAATGGTCTTCAAAGTAGGGCACCTCCACACCTTAATTGCTATGCAAATTGATCCAGTGGTGTGTGGGGAGAAAATGTTAGAACATATACTTCTTGTTAACTTTTGAAAATCTGATCCATTTAAAATGGCTATTTTTATGAATTCTTACAATATATACAATATTAGTACAGGAACACATATATGTTACTTATAAATAAATAGTGGATGTACTGCTTCTTTTTTCCTAATAGTATTGTTCAGTTTAAAAATTTTGTAGGCACTGTCTCTAGATATAAACTTCATTGTTCTCTTTTGTATGACTTGTACCTCATACAGTACTTGACACAGAGTAGAGATGCTCAGTAAATATTTGTGAATGAATAATTAATCAGAATGGGTAGAGAAGGGCCCCATGCATTACTTAAATCTGGGAATGCCATGGAAACAGGCCCAATATATAAACAGGCAGAGTAAATGTTTTCCAGACCTTTTTTTAGGACACTTAGACTTAGTGATTGCTGTGATACTGCATTGCCCCAGGAAGCACAGAGCCTTCTAAAATGCATTCACCCCCATTTTTAAACTTTATGCAGAACAAGAACAAAAATAAAAACAAATAAATAAACATAAGTGGTTGATAGGCTAGAATTCCGTTTGGACTTAATGAAGAGGAGGTTAGGGAAGAATTTACTATTGACTCTAAAAATGTGGAAAGGGAGCAAAATGAGGTGTTGACACAGATACTTACAAAACCATATCTTCTACTAATGTTCAAAACCTAAACCTTAAGAAGGAATATAATTTAAATTTGTTATAGATCTTTATACCTTTAAGTTTATATAGGTTTCTTAGAGTCTTTAAAATTAAGTAATAAGGAGAAATAGAAATTTAGGGGAGAGTTCTTTTTAGAAAGGAATGAGTGACTGCATAGCTTCTCATACAGAAATTACAGCCCTGCTGTTTAAGAGGGAATGGGAGTATTTTCTCAGGCACCTGCACTGTGGGCCTCAGCAAGGTGTAGGAAAGGAAGGAAATAAGATTGGTATATACAGTTAAACTTGATGATCAAAGCAGAGGATATATGCAAAGTAACTAGAAAGACAGGAGTCTTGGCTGTCCCCAGACTGAATGAATCACCATGTCCAAAGAAAGGCTTGCCAATAAGGTGGGGCTGTTCAGTCAAGGAGCACCCACTGACCTAGCAGCTGGACTTCATAGTGTTTGATCTCCAGTGAGTCCTGGTATAGTTAACAGATGCAGGGAGTATTACCAGTGAACTTTAAAGGGTGTTGTTTTGCTTTTTTTTTTTTTTTAAAGCAAGACCTTCCCCCTTCTGAGGTTCAAGTTAGTGTTTCTGCCTGATCTGATTTCATCCCAACAAGGAGCCTTCTGAACAAAGGTCCTTTTTCTGATTTGGCTGCTCACAAGGGCTCACTTACAAGGAGAAAGATATACTGATTATATGAATTTGGGTTTTTCCTGATTCCTATGATAGTGGTTTCTTAAAGTAAACTAATTAAGTGCCTTCTGATGATGTTTGGGGTTCAAGCTGAGAAGGTGACCATGCTGAAGAGGCCAGCAGTCCAATCTAAGAGAGTTCTTACTCTGCATGCACTGGTGTCTTCTTCTATTTCACATTCATTTTAGGAAGCATGAATCTTGCTCAGGTCTTATCATTCCTCAGTGAGGATAAAAGTGAAATATTTGGCATTGCAAAATGTTGAAAGGCTGGCCTGAATCCAGGATTTGTCAGTCCGATGAACCAGCCTTTGCTTAAAGAACTTAGCTTGGCTACCTCTTCTGTGCTCTCTCTCCCTTACCCAGGAAGGAATTTGAACACAAAGCACCGAGTTCTTTCACCTCTGTGTAAAAGAACAAAGAAACTACAAAAAACTTGAAGAATAACTTGGACATGTGTTATGAGTTTTCTTAAAAGGGTGGCACAGTTATTTCACACTGTGCATCATATAGCAAGCCACCCCCCCTCCACACACACATATCTATTAGCAGCTCTCCTTCTCCACGTTTTCACCCTTGAGCAGCTATTTAAAAATGAGTCTCTCTCCCCAGCCTTTCTCTGAAAGTAGTTCTATCACCCACGTAGCCTGCATTTCACAGTCCTCAGCCCAGACCCTTCCAAAATCCCACCTAACATCTGGCTTGCCCTCTCCTGAAAATAGTGCATTCCTCATGCTGAGCAGTCCCCCTGAGATGCTGGAGAAAACAATCCTTTACCTCAGCTCAGCAGTGAAAACAAAAACTTCCTTAGAAATAGTCTTTGACATGATGTGTCACTTTTGTGTTAAAAATAAGCAAGTATATGGGCTTCCCTGGTGGCGCAGAGGTTGAGAGTCCACCTGCCAATGCAGGGGACATGGGTTTGTGTCCCGGTCCGGGAAGATCCCGCATGCTACAGAGCGGCTAGGCCCGTGAGCCATGGCTGCTGAGCCTGTGCGTCCGGAGCCTGTGCTCCGCAACGGGAGAGACCACGGCAGTGAGAGGCCTGCGTACCGCAAAAAAAAAAAAAAAAAAAAAAAAAAAAGAAAGAAAAGAAAAATAAAAGCAAGTATCGGATGATTTCTTACCTTAGCATAGGCACAAATTCTTTAAAAATATGAAAATAGCATATTGAGAGATTGATTATTCAAACCTTTCAATTTGGTAACAAATGACCCTATCATAGGAAAAAAGGGCTTTGAAAAGAATTCCAAGAGATATTTGAAAGTATTTAGTAATGAAGAAATAAAAGAATTGTGGTTTTGTTTGTTTGTTTGTTTTTTGCGGTACGTGGGCCTCTCACTGCTGCGGCCTCTCCCATTGCTGAGCACAGGCTCCAGACGTGCAGGCTCAGTGGCCATAGCTCACGGACCCAGCCGCTCCGCAGCATGTGGGATCTTCCCGGACTGGGACACGAACCCGCGTCCCCTGCATCGGCAGGTGGACTCTCAACCACTGCGCCACCAGGGAAGCCCAGAATTGTGTTTATTTTTGATATTACAGAGCTAATTGCTAGAAAAACCTTCCTCTTAATCTCAAGCCATTACCCAGTTTACTGTATTTTTATTCTTTATTTTTAATTTTTATTTTTTTGAGTTCATTCAGTCAAAATTTACTGAGCAGCAGCTGTGTGCCCAACATTGGGAATACAGCAGTGAACAAGATGGACATGATCTCTGCCCTCATGAGCTTACAATCTAGCAGCCAGCCAGCCAATTACATCCATAATTTTAACATTACTATTGTAATAAGTGCTCTGAAATAGACATGGTGCTAAGAGAAGATTTAACAGAAAGTCTTGACCTGCATCGAGAAATCAGAAAAGGTCTCTTTGAGGAAGAAACACTTAGGATCAGCAAGGTGGGAACTGGAAGAGTGTTGTAACCAGGGAGAACAGCCTGTGTGCCGGCTCTGAGGCAAGAAAACCTTTAGTGAACAGAAAGCCAGGGAACAAAGAGGAGTGATGCAAGGTAGAGACTGATTTATGCAAGGTCTTTGCATTTAGGACTTTATTCCAAAAGCAACTGGAAGCCACTGAAGAATCTGAAGGAGGAAAGTTAGATGTTTAGGTTTGTTTTTCAGAGCTCACTCTGCTGTGTGTGGAGGACAGAGTGGAGATGGGAGGACCGGTTAGGAAGTTACTGCAGCAGTCCCAGACCAGAGGTGATGATAACAGCTTCGAGAAAAGAAGATGGATTCCAGAGATGTTTAGGACATAGAATCTACTGGGAGAATGACTGGGTGTGTGAGGAGAGGGATGTGTTTCTGGCAAGAGGTACTAAAGTAGGAAACTCTGGAAGAGGGATGAGTTTGGGCAGGTCCCATAGGCACAGGCCCTGTGGCTGGGGTTAAAGCAATAGCATAGCTTTGGTTCTCAAATAGTTTAGGGTTTAGTTGAGCAAACAAGATACACATGAAACAACTGCAGGTGGATACAGATGTCTCCACCTCTGTCCATGCCGTTCATAGTCAGCCCCTCAGCATATTCCTCTGCAGCCTACCCAGTGTCTCCTAGGGCGCCACCTTCCACAAAGATGCGTGCACATCTCCCTGCTTTTTTGCCTGCTACTGTCAAGAAACTCACCTGTGATTCTCATTCCCCTTCCCTGCTTAGGTCATAGGGGACCAAATCTGGCCACTGCCCTCCATGGTTGTTCTCTTTTGAACACCAGAAGTTTTCTGACTTAATTAGCACTTCTCTTTACCTCACCTCTGTCAAGCCCCTTCTTGTAGAGTCGCCATCTGGCAAAGTCGACCCTGTCTTCCTCATCTTCCCTTCAGAGGTGCAGGCTCATCATGAATATACATGCTGTTGCCTCCTTTTTGCTCCCCCTTCTAAGTGGTCCCAATCCAAAGGCCCTTTCCCACTCTAATTTTCCTGGAGTCAGTATATAGCCACCTCTTTGCCTCAGAAAAGTCAGAGGAAAGTTTTGCTATGTGATTAACCATGAAGTAGCCTCAATAGCTGTGACTCAGCTGACACATAGCCTTCCCTGTGTCCTCTCTGCCACTGCAGAACTCTGCTAAGTCCCTTGCAAAGACAATAACTAAAAAAACAAAACAAAAAAGCACAACACCACAGCTGACTACACAATAGGCCTATAGGTTCCCATTGTGCAGTGAGCCTGGACATTGAGAAGAACATAGACTTTGGACTTGGGAAGACCTGGGTTTGCAATCTGGTTACTAACTGATGTGCCTTTTGTGCTATTATATCTTGCTAAGCTTCAGAATATTTATCTGTAAAATAGTGGTAATGGTATCTGTCTTATGGGTAGTTGTATTAAATGAGGTATATAAAGCACATAGCATAATACCTAGCCTGAATTACCTGGTGACCATTCACTTCCTTCGTTCCTCTTGGGTTTCAGCTGCCAAATACTATTCAGAAGAGAGATTAGCCAGTTTTATATGGCCAGTGATAGACATTTCCTATTCCTGTCTTTGTAAATCCCATCTTCCTGCAGCCATCCCATTTCCATCATTGCCAGAAAAGTTCTTCCATCCCTCATCCCTGTGTTGGACTTCTCTTTCTCTTACTATTGAAAAGTTCTGCCTGAGCTCTCTCTGACTATCCTCTTCTACATCTCCCTGATCTAAGATACTTTATTTTCTTGTATCATTCCTAAAAATTAATTCACTTCTAGCATTCTTCCTAACTTTCTCAGAGTAAATTGTAATTAACCCAAGGAATAGGACCTTTACACTTCAGTTGAGCATGGGAACCTCAGGCCAGCTCCCAGAGCAGAATGGAGGTCTAGGTCCAGGTACTGCCCTCCCCGCCCCATCCCCACCTCTTTTCCTACAGGGCACAGAAACAGCTAAACTCAAAATATGTCTTGAGCCTACATGAGCATGCATCTCCCTTTCTATAGCTCTGTGAGGTCATCATTGAAGTACAGCAGTACTGCAGGTATGTAGAGTGTACTGTCCATATTGAGATAATCAAATTCTTCCTCCTCATCCCAGATGCCATTCTCTTCCAGGGTATAATCCATGTCAGGTTCTCCCCTTCATATTTCCACGTGTAGCTGGCAGCATGTGCAGCATAGGGGAGATACCTGTGTAGGATTTCCCACATTGATTCCCGGGCCCCCACCTCTGATGTGTGCTCTTGCGATGTGCACGTGTTAATGATGCAGGTATTCCGGGTCTTGGCGGACAGCCTCCCCACCTCGTAACGCGACCCCTGCCACCAAGGCTTCCCGAAATCATTGGCCCAGTCCGAAAGGGGCAGCTGAGGCGGCACATGCAGAAAGCAGCCCCGGGGGGTGCGGTATCTCAGGGAACCTGTCAGCTTTGCCAATATCTCTGGTGTCTGGATCAAACCAGTGGCTGATGTCCTGGCCCGCAACTTCCACGATGGGTTTCAGCAGCAGGTCTCCCTTGTACTTCTGTAATAACCGCATTAGGTCATACACGTTCCCCAGGTAAGACACCCAGAGGTCTTCCGGCTGGTTATGTTGGGCCACCTCTGCTGGCGTGAAAGAGTGATGCTGAAAATAGTCAAAGTCCGGCCTGGCCACTAGGCCCCGATGTGGCATGGCTCTTGCTCTATCTGTTACAGACTCCTTTAGTAGCTTCCTCACTTTTCAGCATGCAGTCACTGCTGCATCCTCCCTCTCGTCCAGGAGCTAAGGTGAGCGTGTTTATTCACTCCAGGTTACTGTATTTTTTTAAAAAAATATTGAATTTTGTGGTCTTTTATATTTCTGACATTATAACCGTACTATGAGTTCATTGTACACAAATTTTTCCCCCAACTTTAGATATATAATTGACATATGGACTTGGAGATACATGTATATATTGCAAAATGATTACCCTATAGCATTAGCTAACACCTTCATCACATTACATAATTATCATTTCTGTTTTGTGGTGAGAATACTTAAGATTTACTCTGTTAGCTGCTCTTTCAGAGGTTCTTGTATTTTGTTTTTATCGTATTCTAGGGAAAACCACTTGGCTAGACTTGACCCAGTGTCAAGCCACGTGATGCTACATTTCTTGGAACTTCATATTCTTCATCTGTAATGTAGGATTAATATTTGCCCTGCTATGGAGATTAAATGATACTATTAATATATGTGTAATAAGGAAAATTTTAACAACTGATACCACAGTCCTTCCTAGGGAGAAAGTTAAGGGACAGTTGCCTATATGCTAGAACATAAGGTGAGAGTTTGCGTTTTTTTACCCTCAAAATTATTTATCCCTCCAAAAAGATAGCAACCTTACATTCAAATCTCATAGGACATTATTTCAGTAGTATCATGTTGGAGGACAAAGAACTGTTTGGGGAAGATCAGCCTGAAACCACTTCAATCAATGTTAATTTCAGTTGTTTATAAAGGTCACTGAAGAGAATTGGTTACAGAAAAGGACACAAGGAAATTTAACCCAGCTGTAATCATTATTCCCCAGTACAAGCTCTCAATTGCAAGTGTTGAATGTCGTTGTAAATAAGGCTTAAAGGTCAATTTAAGAAGCAGAAAATTAAGTGGTTACATTATGGAGAACATAAATAACAGGTTGATTTTTATGGCTTGGGCTGACTGGATTCAGTATGCTGTACTTCAAATTAGTTAGAAAGAAATTAACTTCATGTGTTTTAGAGAACTGTGTTAGATGACTCAACAATGGCTCTATTGATGGCAAAGACACCTATGTCAAATATGAAGAATTTGTTTCCCCCAGTTCTGTGGAGCTCCTGCAGTCAAGCCCCACTGGCCTTCAAATGCAACTGCTTTGGGGATTCCTCCTCCGGATGCAAGACCTCAGAATGGGGAGCCTGATGTGGGGCTCAGGACTCTCACTTTTGTGGGAGAACCTCTGCAGTCTCTTCAATAAATGGTGCTGGGAAAACTGGACAGCTACATGTAAAAGAATGAAATTAGAACACTCCCTAACACCATACAAAAAAATAAACTCAAAATGGATTAAAGACTTAAATGTAAGGCCAGACACATAAAACTGTTAGAGGAAAACATAGGCAGAACACTCTTTGACATAAAATTGCAGCAATATCTTTTTTGTTCCACCTCTTAGAGTAATGAAAATAAAAACAAAAATAAACAAATGGGACCTAATTAAACTTAAAAGCTTCTGCACAGCAAAGGAAACCACAAACAAAATGAAAAGACAACCCACAGGATGAGAGAAAATATTTGCAAGTGAAGCGACCAACAAAAGATTAATCTCCAAAATATACAAGCAGCTCATGCAACTGACAGAAGATCTAAATAGGCACTTCTCCAAAGAAGACATACAGATGGGCAAAAAGCACGTGAAAAGATGCTCAACGTCATTAATTAACAGAAATTCAAATCAGAACTACAATGAGGTATCACCTCACATGGGTCAGAATGGCCGTCATCAAAAAATCTACAAACAATAAATGCTGGAGAGGGTATGGAGAAAAGGGAACCCTCCTACACTGTTGGTGGGAATGTAAATTGGTGCAGCCACTATGAAGAACTGTGTGGAGGTTCCTATAAAAACTAAAAATAGAACTACCGTATTATCCAGCAATCCCACTCCTGGGCATATATCTGGAGAAAACCATACTTTGAAAAGGTACCTGCACCCCAATGTTCATTGCAGTGCTATTTACAATAGCCAGAATGTGGAAGCAACTTAAATGTCCATTGACAGGTGAATGGATAAAGAAGGTGTGGTACGTATATACAATGCAATATTACTCAGCCATAAAAAAGAATGAAATAATGCCATTTGCAACAACATAAGTGGACCTAGAGATTACCATACTAAGTGAAGTAAGACAGAGAAAGACAAATATCATATGATGTCACTCATGTGGAATCTAATTTTTTTAAAAAAGAAAAGAAACAAATGAACTTATTTACAAAACAGAAACAGACTTACAGGTATTGAAAAGAAACTTATGGTTACCAAAGGGGAAATGTTGCAGGGAGGGATGAATCAGAAGCCTGGGATGAACATACACACACACTACTATATATAACATAGATAACCAACAAAGACCTACTGTGTAGCACAGGGAACTCTACTCAGTATTCTTTGATAAGCTATATGAGAAAAGAATCTTACAAAGAATGAATATATGTACATGTATAACTGAATCACTTTGCTGTACACCTGAACATAACACAACACTCTAAATCAACTATACTTCAATTAGAAAAAAAGCAATATAAGTCCTCTATAATGCATTCTTTTAAGTATGATTGTGTGATTAAATTGATAAATTCAATACTGTAAGAAGACGTATGACGGGTTCTTCTATATCAGTCATTTATATACATATTTAAGTTGGCTAAAAACTTTTTAAAGGGGATCTTCTCTTTTGGAAAATACATTCTTGGGTCTCTTATGTTCAGGGATATTTAGTATCTTGGTGAGCATCTTGTTGGAGAACTTGTGACTCTGGAGATGGAGAAACAAGTTTGTTTACCCCTGAGGGAATGAGGCAGGAATAGACGGAGCAGGAAGCTAGAACCTACTGAAAGTATGGGGCAAGAATCTCCTTGGGGAGGACCTTCAAGATGGCAAAGGAGTAAGACATGGAGATCACCTTCCTCCCCACAAATACATCAAAACTACATCTACATGTGGAACAACTCCTACAGAACATCTACTGAACGCTGGCGGAAGACCTCAGACTTCCCAAAAGGCAAGAGACACCCATGTACCTGGCCGTGTGGCTGACAGGGTCTTGGTGCTCCAGCCAGTTGTTAGGCCTGAGCCTCTGAGGTGGGAGAGTCAAGTTTAGGACATCGGTCCACCAGAGACCTCCTGGCCCCTCATAATATCAATCGGTGAAAGCCCTCCCAGAGATCTCCGTTTCAACGCTAACACCCAGCTCCACTCAACACCCAGAAAGCTTCAGTGCTGGACACCCCATGCCAAACAACCAGCAAGACAGGAACACTACCCCACCCATTAGTGCAGAGGCTGCCTAAAATCATAATCATTTCACAGACACCCCAAGACACACCACTGGACGTGGTCCTGCCCACCAAAAACACAAGATTCAGGCTCATCCACCAGAACACAGGCACCAGTCCCCTCCACCAGGAAGCCTACAAAACTCACTGAACCAACCTTACCCATTGGAGGCAGACACCAAAAACAACGGCAGCTACAAACCTACAGCCCGTGAAAAGGAGACCCCAAACACATAAGCAAAATAAGAAGACAGAGAAATACACAGTAGATGAAACAGCAAGGTAAAAGCCCACCACACCAAACAAATGAAAAGAAAATAGGCAGTCTACCTGCAAAAGAATTCAGAGTAATGATAGTAAAGATGATCCAAAATCTTGGAAATAGAATGGAGAAAATACAAGAAATGTTTAACAAGGACCTAGAAGAACTAAAGAGCAAACAAACAACAACATAATAAATGAAATTTCAAATTCTCTAGAAGGGATCAATAGCAGAATAACTGAGTCAGAAGAACTGATAAGCAACCTGGAAGATAAAATAGTGGAAATAACTACTGCAGAGCAGAATAAAGAAAAAAGAATGAAAAGAATTGAGGACAGTCTCCAAGAATTCTGGGACAACATTAAACACACCAACATTCAAATTATAGGGGTCCCAGAAGAAGGGGAGAAAAAGAAAGGGACTGAGAAAATATTTAGAGATTATAGTTGAAAACTTCCTTAATATGGGAAAGGAAATAGTCAATCAAGTCCAGGAAGCACAGAGAGTCCCATGCAGGATAAATCCAAGGATAAACTCGCCAAGACACATATTAATCAAACTATCAAAATTAAATACAAAGAAAAAATATTAAAAGCAGCAAGGTAATCCCCATAAGGTTAACAGCTGGTCTTTCAGCAGAAACTCTGCAAGCCAGAAGGGTGTGGCAGGGCATATTTAAAGTGATGAAAGGGAAAAACCTACAACCAAGATTACTCTACCCAGCAAGGATCTCATTCAGATTCAACGGAGAAATCAAAAGCTTTACAGACAAGCAAAAGCTAAGAGAATTCAGCAACACCAAACCAGCTCTACAACAAATGTTAAAGGAACTTCTCTAGGCAGGAAACACAAGAGAATGAAAAGACCTACAATAACAAACCCCAAACAACTAAGAAAATGGTAATAGGAACATACATATTGATAATTACCTTAAATGTAAATGGACTAAAGGCTCCAACCAAAAGACATAGACTGGCAGAATGGATACAAAAACAAGACCTGTATATATGCTGTCTACAAGAGACCCACATCAGACCCAGGAACACATACAGACTGAAAGTGAGGGGATGGAAAAAGTTATTCCATGCAAATGGAAAGGAAAAGAAAGCTGGAGTAGCGATTCTTATATCAGACAAAATAGACTTTGAAATAAAGACTATTACAAGAGACAAAGAAGGACACTACATAATGATCAAGGGATCAATCCAAGAAGAAGATATAACAATTGTAAATATTTATGCACCCAACACAGGAGCATCTCAATACATAAGGCAAATGCTAACAGCCGTAAAAGGGGAAATTGACAGTAACACCATCATAGTAGGGGACTTTAACACCCCACTTTCATCATTGGACAGATCATCCAAAATGAAAATACATAAGGAACACAAGCTTTAAGTGACACATTAGACAAGATGGGTTTAACTGATATTATAGGACATTCCATCCAAAAACAACAGAATACACTTTCTTCTCAAGTGCTCATGGAACATTCTCCAGGATAGATAATATCTTGGGTCACAAATCAAGCCTTGGTAAATTTAAGAAAATTGAAATCCTATCAAGTATCTTTTCTGACCACAACGTTATAAGACTAGATATCAATTACAGGAAAAACAGTGTAAAAAATACAAATATATGGAGGCTAAATAATACACTACTAAATAACCAAGAGATCACTGAAGAAATAAAAGAGGAAATCAGAAAATACCTGGAAACAAATGAAAATGAAAACACAATGACCCAGAACCTATGGGATGCAGCAAAAGCAGTTCTAAGAGAGAAGTGTATAGCAATACAATCCTATCTCAAGAAACAAGAAAAATCTCAAATAAACAACCTAACCTTACACCTAAAGCAACTAGAGAAAGAAGAACAAAAAATCCCAAATTAGCAGAAGGAAAGAAAACATAATGATCAGATCATAAATAAATGAAAAAGAAATGAAGGAAACAATAACAAAGATCAATAAAACTAAAAGATGGTTCTTTAAGAAGATAAATAAAATTGGTAAACCATTAGCCAGACTCATCAAGAAAAAAAGGGAAAAGACTCAAATCAATAGAATTAGAAGTGAAAAAGGAGAAGTAACAACTGACACTACAGAAATACAAAGGATCATGGGAGCTTACTACAGTCAACTATATGCCAATAAAATAGACAACCTGGAAGAAATGGACAAATTCTTAGAAAAGCACAACTTTATGAGAGTGAACCAAGAAGAAATAGAAAATATAAACAGAGCAATCCCGAGCACTGAAATTGAGACTGTGATTAAAAATCTTCCAACAAACAAAAGCCCAGGACCAGATGGCTTCACAGGCGAATTCTATCAAGCATTTAGAGAAGAGCTAACACCTCTCCTTCTCAAACTCTTCCAAAATATAACAGAGGGAGGAACACTCCCAAACTCATTCTACGAGGCCACCATCACCCTTTTATCAAAACCAGACAAAAATGGCACACAAAAAAGAAAAGTACAGGCCAATATCATTAATGAGCATAGATGCAAAAATCCTCAACGAGATACTAGCAAACAGAATCCAACAGCATATTAAAAGGATCATACACCATGATCAAGTGGGGTTTATTTCAGGAATGCAAGGATTCTTCAGTATACACAAATCAATCAATGTGATAAACCATATTAACAAATTGAAGGCGAAAAAACATATGATCATCTCAGTAGATGCAGAAAAAGCTTTCAGTGAAATTCAACACTCATTTATGATAAAAACCCTCCAGAAAGTATGCCTATAGGGAACTTACCTCCACACAATAAAGGCCATATATGACAAACCCACAGCCAACATCGTTCTCAGTGGTGAAAAACTGAAACCTTTTCCACTAAGATCAGGAATAAGACAAGGTTGCCCACTCTCACCACTATTATTCAACATAGTTTTGGAAGTTTTAGCCACAGCAATCAGAGAAGAAAAAGAATCCAAATTGGAAAAGAAGAAGTAAAACTGTTAATGTTTGAAGATGACACGATACTATACATAGAGAATCCTAAAGATGCTACCAGAAAAGTACTAGAGATAATCAATGAATTTGGTAAAGTAGCAGGATACAAAATTAATGCACTGAAATCTCTTGCATTCCTATACACTAATGATGAAAAATCTGAAAAGGAAATTAAGGAAACACTCCCATTTACCATTGCAACAAAAATAATAAAATACCTAGGAATAAACCTACCTAAGGAGACAAAATACCTGTATGCAGAAAACTATAAGACACTGATGAAAGAAATTAAAGATGATACAAACAGATGGAGAGATATATCATGTTCTTGGATTGGAAGAATCAATATTGTGAAAATGACTCTACTACACAAAGCAATCCGCAGAGTCAATGCAACCTCTATCAAACTACCAGTGGCATTTTTCACAGAACTAGAACAAAAAATTGCACAATTTGTATGGAAACACAAAAGACCCCAAATAGCCAAGTAATCTTGAGAGAGAAAAACCGAGCTGGATGAATCAGGCTCCTGACTTCAGAGTATACTACAAAGCTACAGTAATCAAGACAGTATGGTCCTGGCACAAAAACAGAACTATAGATCAATGGAACAAGGTAGGAAGCTCAGAGATAAACCCCCACACATCTGGTCACCTTATCTTTGATAAAGGAGGCAAGAATATACAATGGAGAAAAGACCGCATCTTCAATAATGGTGCTGGGAAAACTGGACAACTACATAACAAAGAATGAAATTAGAACACTCCCTAACACTGTATACAAAAATAAACTCAAAGTGTATTAAAGACCTAAAGGTAAAGCCAGACACTATAAAATTCTTAGAGGAAAACATAGGCAGAACACTCTGTGACATAAACCACAGCAAGATCCTTTTTGACCCACCTCCAAGAGAAATGAAAATAAAAACAAAAATAAATAAATGGGACCTAATGAAACTTAAAATGTTTTGCACAGCAAAGGAAACCATAAACAAGATGAAAAGACAACCATCAGAATGGGAGAAAATATTTGCAAATGAAGCAACTGACAAAGAATTAATCTCCAAAATACACAAGCAACTCATGCAGCTCAATATCAAAAAAACCAAAAAACCTAATCCAAAAATGGGCAGAAGACCTTAACAGACATTCCTCCAAAGAAGATATACAGATGGCCAACAAACACATGAAAGGATGCTCAACATCACTAATCATTAGAGAAATGCAAATCAAATGCAAAATCAAAACCACGATGAGGTATAACCTCACACCGGTCAGAATGGCCATCATCAAAAAATTACAAACAATAAATGCTGGAGAGGGTGTGGAGAAAATGTTACCCTCTTGCACTGTTGGTGGGAATGTAAATTGATACAGCCATTATGGAGTACATTATGGAAGTTCCTTAAAATCTCAAAACAGAACTACCATACAACGTAGCAATCCGACTACTGGGCATATACCCTGAGAAAGCCATAATTCAAAAAGAGTCATGTACCACAATGTTCACTGCAGCTCTATTTACAATAGCCAAGACATGGAAGCAACCTAAGTGTCCATCGACAGATGAATGGATATAGAAGATGTGGCACATATATACAATGGAATATTACTCAGCCATAATAAAAAACGAAATTGAGTTATTTGTAGTGAGGTGGATGGACCTAGAGTCTGTCATACAGAGTGAAGTAAGTCAGAAAGGAGGATAACAAATACTGTATGCTAACACATATATATGGAATCTAAAGGAAAAAAATGGCTCTGCAGAACCTAGGGTCAAGACAGGAATAAAGACGCAGACATAGAGAATGGGATTTAGGACACGGGGAGGGGGAAGGGTCAGCTGGGATGAAGGGAGAGAGTGGCATGGATATGTATACACTATCAAGTGTAAAATAGATAGCTAGTGGCAAGTAGCCACATAGCACAGGGAGATCAGCTCGGTGCTTTGTGACCACCTAGAGGGGTGGGATAGGGAGTGTGGGAGGGAGACACAACAGGGTGGGGATATGGGGATATATGTATATGTATAGCTGACTCACTTTGTATTACAGCAGAAACTAACACACCATTGTAAAGCAATTATACTCCAATAAAGATGTTAAAAAAGAAAAAAAAAAGAATCTCCATGGGGAGAAGGGCCAGTGCACATTCCCAGTAATGGAGAGACTGAAGGACAGGAAAGAAGCAGAGAGGGATATGTTCATATGAAATTACTCGTGTGCTTCAAGATAAGCCCTTCCAAATCTTCCATCAGGCATAATCTTCAGAAAATGCTATACACTTTCACATTGCTTTGGGAGAGCAAAATTTTCTGGGCGACTCAAGAGGGGGCATGTTTTGCATCTGAGTTAACACTGGAACTGGGTCAGAGGAACCTGGAGGCCAAAATGACCTTACGAATATAGATTATTCCTTGTTCTCTCACCTTGTACTTGTGGGAAACTTGAGGAAGGCTCAGAGATGTCACCAAGCAGAGGTCAGATCAGTCTCTCCCAGACTCCATGGGAAGGGGGACCAGGTGACATGTGGACCATAAGCGTGAGAGTTGGCAACACTAATGCACTTCATAAAGTTAAGACTATATTATTATTTAATTTAATTATTATTACTTTCTATCTAGCAACTTGTATCAAAAATTTAAGTACTTCTGATACAAATAACAATGGAGTATTTTAAGTGTCCTACTCTGACTTAAAAATATAATGTTTCAGACCCTTGTGTATTTTTTTTTTTTTTTTTTTTTTGCGGTACGCAGGCCTCTCAGTGCTGTGGCCTCTCCCATTGTGGAGCACAGGCTCTGGACGCGCAGGCCCAGCGGCCATCGCTCACGGGCCCAGCCGCTCCAAGGCATGTGGGATCTTCCCGGACCAGGGCACGAACCCGTGTCCCCTGCATCGGCAGGCGGACTCTCAACCACTGCGCCACCAGGGGAGCCCCCCTTGTGTATTTTTATAACAGATTAATTTTCTCTTACCTCATTTGAGCCCTATTTTCAAAGAAAAAAATATATTTGAGTGATCGATTGTTAACTTGGAAGTATGTACTTTATGAAATAAGAATCCATGTTTTTATTGAAGTAAAACCTGTCACTGAGTGAGTTTGAATCTTCCTCACTTTGTTTTTACATGAACTGTAAGTACTCTTGCTAGAGTCACACAGTTGCTCAATTTTTCTGTATTTGATTCTGTAATTTAGTTATTACCTTCATTTTACAAAGAACCACGTTAGAAGTTCAGCTTTATTATTTATGTTACCAGAGAGCTTTTCTCAAGAATATAAATACTAGGAGTAGCAAATATCTGGCTCATAACTCAGATGAGACCTTGAGGGGACTTCCCTGGTGGTCCAGTGGGTAAGATTCCACGCTCCCAATGCTGGGGTCCCGGGTTCGATCCCCGGTCAGGGAACTAGATCCCGCATGCATTCCGCAACTGAAGTCCACATGCATGCCCCAACTGAAGTCGGCATGTGGCAACTAAGAAGTCGGCGTGCTACAACTAAAGATCCCACGTGCCACAACTAAAAAAACAAAATAAAAAGATCCTGCATGCCACAGTGAAGATCCCATGTGCTGCATCTAAGACGCAGCACAGCCAAAATAAATAAATAAATAAATATTGAAAAAAAAAAGACCTTTAGGAAAATTACTTTTAAAACTTAATGGAAAAAGCATTAGCTTCAAGAATCATAACTTTTTAAAAGTCAACAAGATTGGATTAAAATATACTCTAATTTTATTCTAAAATGATCTTCATATATTTCTGGTTTCTATAACAATAAAAAAGCTTTCATCATTTTTGTTAAATGAAAGTGGCATTTTATAGGCTTTGGTAAGGAAAGCAGTTATAGGAAGTTACTTCTGTTAGTAAATTTTGCTAAATTGGTCAGTCTTGTTTGAGCCATTTAACTTCTTACATCATTTTAAGTGTGTTATCTGTTTTGAAAGCAGGCATCTAGCTTATCCTTGAAAAAAAATTAAGTTAAAATCTGAATATGCTTTTCAGTTTACTGTCCTGTGCAGTAAGGACTTATTTTTGAGAATGTTTAAGATGGAGAAGTGGGGAGGAACAGGATGCCACTTTTTTAGTCACAAAGGATTTTTACTGTGATCCTTGTGTTTCTTGTTATCTTGGATCTATTTCTGTAAAACTTGTAGCTTTACAAAACTTGTAACTATTTTCTAAAAAAAGAATGAGGCCTAACTGCTGATATGTAATTATAGCAGTATTATTATGTCTTTTGGTATAATCCACTATAATCAAAGCTGTGTACTCCCTGATTATATATCCAATTGTTCTACCAACCATGAAACAGTTGCTAGGAATGTTCTTGAGAACCAATTTTGCTTCTCCTTATCAGTCCTTCATAAAATCTGCTTCTGCATTTACTGTAAAATCTTGAAGACCTTGTCTCTCAGAAACTCATTATCTTCCATACATATAAAGCTTCATGTGAGGAATTTCTTTTAGAATTTAGTTTTGAGGTTCCAACTTTCCATACTGACAAAGAAAATGAGAGGTCAGAGAGAGGCAACTCGACAGAAGCAACTCAAAAAAGAATTAAAAACAAAAATGTCCTTGGCCAACCTTGTTTATATTTTTGTTCTTCCCACTGGGAAGCTCATTTGTTCATCCCTGAGGACCCCATATTGTTCTGGGGGTTGGAGTAGCATTTGTAATCCCAGTTTCGCCTGTTACACACCCCATTTCCTGTGCCTGTGGCTGACATTGTTCGTTAATTTGGGTATTAGAATCCTCATGACCTCAGAATCCCCATCAATAAACAGGATTGGCAGCCCCTCCCAAGCGATCATAGTTGGCTTGCAAGATGAAATCCATATGTCGTCTTTAGTTTAGAAGGTATGACTAGCAATTCCCTTTTAAATGCTTTTATTGATGTTTGTGTGAAAACATTGAAACTTTCTTATTAGATTTATAAATGACATCATGGTGTGAAGATTGATTGTTATGAGAGCAGTTTAGTGTTGTGCAAAGAACAGTGGTCTGGGTACAAGTCCAGACTTTGACCCCTCTGTGTGACACTGCACAAATTACCTTCCTTCATCTGTCTGCTTTTCCCTTTTGTAAAAAGGCTATCATGATGTACCAGTTAAGTCTGCAGTTAGAATCTAATTTCATACTGGATGGGACAACCTTTGTAAAATGTCTGATGATATACACATGGAAGTCAGTGTTCTTTTTATGTTTTCTTTGAAAAACTGTGAAACAAGCATATGTTTTGCTCTTTTAGTCTGTTAGGGCTGCCATATCAAAGCACAACAGATATTACGTAAGTAGAGCTGCAGTCAAACAGACCACTCACCTCTAACAGACGACTGAAGCAGTTTAGTCCATTGGTCACAAGGAGCTGGAAAATTTCCCTCCTTTCTTATTCCCCAGCCCTCCTCTTCCTTGTCCCCTCTTCTCCTTTTTCTTCTCTTTCTCCACTTTCCTCCTCTGCCCCAACTTCTTCTCTTTCCTCTAGGATGTTTTAAGGGAATATTTGCCTAAAGATTAGGGAAGATTCCCTTCTCTATACCAGGCCTCAAATAAATTGATAAACTCTTTTTATACAGCAATAGATAAAAAAGTTCAAAATGCCAAGAGACAGTCATCAGTCAAGGTTTTGAATAACGTTGCTTATTTATATACTTAAGAAAAGGTGAGGTAATAGTCAGATGTCACCTGTACTGGTTTCACAGCCCTGACAGATGAGGCTTTGCTTCTTCCAACTGTTTCAAAGATCTGAGAAACCTATCCTAGGAAGGAGAGATCCAAAGCAGGTCATCCATGGTCAAGATCCATGGCACAATCTGGTCACTCTTCCTCCTGCTTCAGAAGAGGTATCTCTCCCTTTCAGACCCAAGAAAGATAATTGAC
This sequence comes from Mesoplodon bidens, assembly GCF_964165515.1. NCBI lineage: Eukaryota > Metazoa > Chordata > Mammalia > Artiodactyla > Ziphiidae > Mesoplodon > Mesoplodon bidens. The sequence continues at coordinate 136,055,783 of NC_138161.1, forward strand.
AGTGAGAAAATCATCAGTAACTTTTCTATTCTCATCTGTGGTGATGAGAGGCCACCTTTCTTTTCTCTCTAACAAATTTACAAGGTCAGAAGCATGCAAAATTGCTAAACAAAGAACAAGCTATAAAGCATATTATGCTTTTGTTCTTTGCCCCTTGTTTTCACTTATGTAAATTACCTTGTGGGAATGGGCCAGGTTAAGCTTGCCATGTCAGGCTTTCCTAGAGAGTGGATACCCATCGCATGTGCTCAAAGACTGTGTAAGATCAGGACACTCTCTCTGTGTGCTTTATGAGATTAGGCAATAATCTGGAAAATGAAAGAAAAAGAAATAGAAATATCCCGTTTAGAGCTGTGTAACAGTGGAATAGGTTCCTTCACAAAGCAGTGAAATTCCTGACACTGTAAGTATTGAAGAAGGGGGGTGGGGTGCAACTTTTAGAGACATGTCAGTAGAGTTTTCCTCTACTTTGGCTCAAATGACATCTGACTGTTCATTATAACTCTAATATTCATGGATCTTCTGGTTCTGTATGACATCTTAGCAGGGGGCAGAGACCACAGACAACTGAAATATAGAGAAGCAGTTGAGGAAAACAACATTGAGTATGTAGAGTATAAGATTATATGAATTATGACTGTAAGAGCCAGTTCTTGCCACAGAAATTCATCAATACCAACACACAAAGGCTGCCTACTGTCAGTAAGGGCCACCTTAGCTTTCCAACATGTAACGTATTAGGTTAGCCTAATTTGCATATATCCAATAATACTGAGAGTGTGAAGAGAAGTAATTCTGGGTGAAATAGTCACAGAATAGGAGCACCTCACCACAGAGAGCAGAACCCCAGGCTTCCATGGCTAGATGGCCTTGCTCCCTCAGCAGGGAGCCATTGCTCTGTTTTCCCCACACTTGAACGTTGAGGCTCTGGATCCCACTTGACTCTGACAATACAATTTGCTCCATGACAACAGCCAGACAATTTCCTGGGAGAGAGAAAGCATTCATATCTACAAGGCAACCAATGGACCAATGCAGCTACCCACCTAGAGACCTCACCCCTCAGGAATGTATGTGTGATGGAGGGAGGTGCATGTATTAATGGAAATGGCTCTACATTTGTAATTCTGTAACAGCTCTAAGAGAAGTTATATTCCACTTAGTACATCAAGACCATGGATGTTACACTGTCACTGTACATCTGACCCACCAGCAGCTTTTAGGACGTAGTTTCAATATCTCAGTACTTTGGAGTTTTTTTCCAGAAAGTCCCCCACTCCAAGGTTAGACTCTTCTGGAAATGAGAGGACCCCATTGATTATATTAACCATGACAAGTACTGCTCACCCCCAGACCCACTCCTGTGAGGCAAAAAGGCTATCATTGATGGATCTGGGCAGTCCCACTCTGGCTGATTCTGACAATGGTAGGACTGAACAGGGACATTAGGAACTTTTGTCTTGCCAGTGGTGGGTGGAGTTGGATTGGACGTAGTTTTAAGTTCAGGATTCAGCAAGCCTTGGGCCTCCACGTATTGAAAGCTCTGGTCTTCCATGCTGGTCAGTCCCTGCACTAAGGGTCTGGTCAAAGTCAGTACTTTTTCTGCCTCAATTTTCTGTTCAGCTTTCCAATTCTCTAGGGAACTATATACTCCAGTATAGCCCTTAAACCTGGGCAGAAAGGGCCCCCGCCCTGAGCCCTGAACTCTGGACAGCCTACATATCAGAAATATCAAACTGCAAAGATTATGAGAATGTTTTTTGGATGTTTGGTAACTGATGGAACAAATGGGAGTTATAAGAGAGGAATTTATGAGCTGAACTGGGCATCCATCCAGCCCAGAAGATGCAGGGCTGAGAACCCTCGCCTGTAAATGTGGTGGTGAGGGTGGGAAGGGGTGGGTAGAATAAAATCACAGCCTCTGCCTTGGGGAACCAGGGAGAGGGAGTAGCTGCTTTTTATTTGAAGCTGGCTGCTATTTATTCAAAGTGGCATCTATGCAAACTGGATTCCATAGATAACTGTACTCCCTCCTTCTTTTTTGGGAAATGCTAAAAATTCTGAGAAGAAAAAGTTCATTGTGGGAAAGAGAACTGGCCCCCTTCAACATTCTGGGGATCTTTTCTGGATCACTGGGCCTGGGCCCAGTTTCTGCACTGCCCTGCCCCACCCTAGCTAATCTGTGCTGGCCCAGGAGAGAGGCCTCATCCTTCAGCCGTCAAGGCTCTAGGGTAATACCTGGGATACCGGTGGGAGAGGAGGTGCCTTGGAAGAGAATGTGGACCACACACTACACTTTTGCCAGTCCCTTGTGCTGGGTTACATGAGGGGGATTGGATTCTGCTTCTGAGAATCAGGTCATGGTCTGGGATCTTACTCAATAAACTGATTATCTGGAAGGACAGTGCCACTGCCTGCTCTCTGGGTTTGAGCTGAGTTGCCTAGGAGCTTATGCTGCAATGTCCTTCCTCCCTAGAATACCCACCATCATAACATCACCACCACAGCTACCACGTTGGGTCATCTTGGATAACTTAGTTAGCCTGAGCTAATCCCCAGTTTGCCTTGGGATGTTGGACATTAAGTAAAATCAATTCTCCCTTAACCCCATTTCCTCCTAGGCCTGATTCCCTGGTGAAAAAATATTTCAGGCCAGGTGAAAACTGTGGGTTAGGCACTGTAGTTAGTTTTCTGGGGCTGCCATAGCAAAGTACCACAGACTGGGTAGCTTAAACAATAGAAATTTATTTTCTCAAAATTTCAGAGGCTAGAAATTCAAGATAAAGGAGAGTTGGCAGGGTTGGCTTTTCCTGAGGCCTTTCTCCTTGGCTTGTAGATGGCTGTCTTCTCACAGTGTCTTTCCTCTGTGGGCCCCCATCCCTGGTATCTTTCTGTTATAAAGACAGAAGTCATATTGGATTAACATCCACCCTAATGATTTAATTTTCATTTAATTATTTCTTTTTTTTTTTTTTTTTTTTTTTTTTTTAAGTTTATTTATTCATTTTTTTAATTAGTTTCTGCTTTATAACAAAGTGAATCAGTCATACATATACATCTGTTCCCACATCCCTTCCCTCATGCATCTCCCTCCCTCCCACCCTCCCCATCCCACCCCTCCAGGCGGTCACAAAGCACCGAGCTGATCTCCCTGTGCTCTGCGGCTGCTTCCCACTATCTATCTACCTGACGTTTGGTAGTGTATATATGTCCATGCCTCTCTTTCACCTTGTCACAGCCCACCCTTCCCCCTCCCCATATCCTCAAGTCCATTCTCAAGTAGGTCTGCGTCTTCATTCCCGTTTTGCCCCTAGGTTCTTCATGACATTTTTTTTTTAAATTCCGTATATATGTGTTAGCATACGGTATTTGTCTTTCTCTTTCTGACTAACTTCACTCTGTATGACAGACTCTAGGTCTATCCACCTCATTACAAATAGCTCAGTTTCGTTTCTTTTTATGGCTGAGTAATATTCCATTGTATATATGTGCCACATCTTCTTTATCCATTCATCCGATGATGGACACTTAGGTTGTTTCCAGCTCCGGGCTATTGTGAATAGAGCTGCAATGAACATTTTGGTACATGTCTCTTTTTGAATTATGGTTTTCTCAGGGTATATGCCCAGTAGTGGGATTGCTGGGTCATATGGTAGTTCTATTTGTAGTTTTTTAAGGAACCTCCATACCGTTCTCCATAGTGGCTGTACCAATTCACATTCCCACCAGCAGTGCAAGAGTGTTCCCTTTTCTCCACACCCTCTCCAGCATTTATTGTTTCTAGATTTCTTTTTTTTTTTTTTTAATTAGTTTCTGCTTTATAACAAAGTGAATCAGTCATACATATACATCTGTTCCCACATCCCTTCCCTCATGCATCTCCCTCCCTCCCACCCTCCCCATCCCACCCCTCCAGGCGGTCACAAAGCACCGAGCTGATCTCCCTGTGCTCTGCGGCTGCTTCCCACTATCTATCTACCTTACGTTTGGTAGTGTATATATGTCCATGCCTCTCTTTCGCTTTGTCACAGCTTACCCTTCCCCCTCCCCATATCCTCAAGTCCATTCTCAAGTAGGTCTGTGTCTTTATTCTCGTTTTGCCCCTAGGTTCTTCATGACATTTTTTTTTAAATTCCGTATATATGTGTTAGCATACGGTATTTGTCTTTCTCTTTCTGACTAACTTCACTCTGTATGACAGACTCTAGGTCTATCCACCTCATTACAAATAGCTCAGTTTCGTTTCTTTTTATGGCTGAGTAATATTCCATTGTATATATGTGCCACATCTTCTTTATCCATTCATCCGATGATGGACACTTAGGTTGTTTCCATCTCCGGGCTATTGTGAATAGAGCTGCAATGAACATTTTGGTACATGTCTCTTTTTGAATTATGGTTTTCTCAGGGTATATGCCCAGTAGTCGGATTGCTACGTTGTATGGTAGTTCTGTTTTGAGATTTTAAGGAACTTCCATAATGTACTCCATAATGGCTGTATCAATTTACATTCCCACCAACAGTGCAAGAGGGTAACATTTTCTCCACACCCTCTCCAGCATTTATTGTTTGTAATTTTTTGATGATGGCCATTCTGACCGGTGTGAGGTTATACCTCATCATATATCCTAATACAGTTACATTCTGACGTATTGGAGGTTAAGACTTCAACATATATAAACTTTGGAGGGGATGCAGTTCAGCCCATAACTGTTACTTATTGACTGTGTGACCTTGGAAAAGTTATTCAGTCTTTCTAAGTCTCAGTTTCTACAGTTATAAAGTGGAGAAAGGCATAACCACCCGATGAAGTTATTAAGAGAATTAAACATATAGTATATGTAAATAACCAAAATGCTCCTTGGCACTCCAGAGACCCTGGGATGCCAGCTTGACTACTGTGGGGTGCCTGAATGTGTGATTAACAGCTCCACTAATTCAAATCACTCATACTATGGTGCCTGTGTGTATATGTGAATGTGGGTAGAAAACACATGACTTCTAAATACCCACTTATGGGCTTCCCTGGTGGTTCAGTGGTTAAGAATCTGCCTGCCAATGCAGGGGACATGGGTTCGAGCCCTAGTCTGGGAAGATCCCACATGCCGCGGAGCAACTAAGCCCGTGCACCACAACTACTGAGCCTGCGCTCTAGAGCCCGCGAACCACAACTACTGAAGCCCTTGTGCCTAGAGCCCATACTCTGCAACAAGAGAAGCCACTGCAATAAGAAACCCACGCACCACAACGAAGAGTAGCCCCTGCTCGCCGGAACTAGAGAAAGCTGGCACACCGCAACAAAGACCCAATGCAGCCAAACAAACAAAAAAAGTTTACCATTAAATAACCACTCATGTGTGTGCCTTTCTAGTGTCTGACACAAGTATTTATAATTTAGTTTGAAGAAAAACCCTATACAATTTCAGAATTTAAAGTTACAGTCAAATTCAGGTGTTAGAAAATGAAGGAAAGCCTGTTTTCCTTTTGGTGCAGTTTTTTGTTTTTATTAATCTTTCGACACTTTAACTTTGGAGTAAAGCAATTCAAATTATGTTGCCGAATGGCCTTTGGTGTGCAGTTTACAAACTGAAGAAACAGAATGAAACAGAAGAAAGAATCTACCATTGGTATAATAGGTTTCATTTTTCTTCTTTCTCTTTTAACATATTGTTTTTGAAGTAGATTCCCCCAGGAGTAGAATTTCCTTCATGAAAGTTGAAATGAAACTGAAGAGCTCTTCACAAAGAGAAGGCTGCGTGATTCCAAATATGGTTTCCATTCATCTCCATAATGAGGATGAATTTTCTGTGACATCACTGAGAAATGCGGGCATAACGGCTGGGGTTATCAAATAGGGCAAGGTCCATCTCAAGGAAAAGCAACAACAACAAAGAGAAAATGACCAACAAGAGAATTTGCTTTTCCTTAGTGCCCTTTGCCATGCAGAGCTGGTAATTCCCGGAAGCTCTGGTCAGAGGCTTGTCCGGGGACAGGGCTGAGCTGAGTCCATTCTAATGCAGGTCTTCAGAACAGCTTAGGAGTGGTCAGGCCCAAAGGGCCCCTGCAGCCTGAATTCCAGGGCGAGGTGTTTGGGCCTAATGAAGAGTGTTTCACTTCATGGGCATAAGCACATGGGGGAGGCGGGGAAAGGAGGCCTTGTACTGCTACTTAGATATCTTTCTGTAAACAGCCTGAGGGTATTTTCAGGACATCTTGAACTTGTTTTTGGAAGTCTTTTCCCATTGTATCCAGTGAGATAGTTCTGTTGCCCTGGCAGCTAGTCTGAGATGTGCAGGTAGCTTTCTAAATGTCCTTATGCTTTCTGTCTATTTTTCCCATCTCCCTGATAGCCCCGGGCCCAGGCCTTCTCACTGGTCTCCCCAGCCTTTCTCAAATCCATGCTTCACACTGCAATCAAAGTGTCCTATAGATAAAGCTCCAAATCCTTTCTATATCATGTAGCAATGCCAGATAAAATACAGGATGACCAGTTAAATTTAAATTTCAGATAAACAAAGAATAGTTTTTTCAATACTTGGAACATACTTGTGCTACAATGTTACTTGTTATTTATCTGAAATGAAAGCTTACCTGATAGTTCTGTATTTTTATATGCTAAATTTGGCAGCTTAGTGCCCTGCATACTCTGGCCTAACCTTGCTTTAATCTCTTTGGATATTACAAGTTTTCTCTGTGGCTCAGCTGCTTCCAACTCACCCAATAAGGCTGCTTAGTCTGGATTCCCCAGAGCAGACCCTGTGACAAGGACTGGAGGGAAAGCCCTTTATCTGAGAAGCAGAGAAAACACTGGTAAGGAGTGGGGAAATTACACAGGAAAAGGAAGCCAGTGCCCACAGTGGGGGATTGGAGTTAAATCCCTGGGCAAATTCTGGGAAACATAAAACACACTTAGAATTATCCCACCTGAGGGAAGAAGGAACTGGGGTGTTTTCATATTAACTGCACCACTCTGTCATTGTTTGAGGGCTGCTCTAGTGGGTATTAGTCCTCTCAAGCTTTTTACCAGCATTTCCCAAGAGAGGGAAGAGTGGCCTTCTGCTGCCCTGGAGGAAAACTATCAGGTGGAGATGCAGATATAGGCAGGTGAAAGTGCCCTGAGAACAAGGAGATTTTCAAGCCAAGGGACATTTACAAGGCAGCCACAGCCTTGCTATACAGATAGTGCTTTTCCTCTTCTAGGTCTCTTTTCTTTGCTACTCTTAGACTCCTCTCATCTCCCCAACGCCTTTTGTTCTATTCCCTCTGTAGTATTTAATTTAGATGTCACTTCTGGAGGAATTTTCCCCACCCCCATGCCCACCCACTCTTACACCCAAAATTCAAATACTCCCCATATCCGTGTGCTAAAACTTCTATTACAACTCTTAGTAATTTTCTTTTCTTTTTTTTTTAACTGAAGTATAGTTGATTTACAATATTGTGTTAGTTTCAGGTGTACAGCATAGTGATTCAGTATTTTTGCAGATTATACTCCATTATAGTTATTACAAGATAATGATTATAATTCCCTGTGCTATATAGTATATCCTTGTTGCTTATCTATTTTATACATAGTAGTTTGGATCTTTGTCTCTATCTCTTTTATAGAAAACAAACCATAAGTTTGTTTTCTATATCTGTGAGTCTGTTTCTGTTTTGCATATATATCCATTTGTATTATTTTTTAGACACATAAAAGTGATATCATACAATATTTGTCTTTCTCTGTCCGACTTATTTCACCAAGCATAATATTCCCCAGGTCCATCCATATTGCTGCAAAAGGCAGTATTTCACTCTTTTTATGGCTGAGTAATAATTCATTGTGCATATACACCACATCTTTTTTTTTTTTTTTTTTTTTTTTTTTGCGGTACGTGGGCCTCTCACTGTTGTGGCCTCTCCCGTTGCGGAGCACAGGCTCCGGACGCGCAGGCTCAGCGGCCATGGCTCACGGACCCAGCCGCTCCGCAGCATGTGGGATCTTCCCGGACCAGGGTACGACCCCGTGTCCCCTGCATCGGCAGGCGGACTCTCAACCACTGCGCCACCAGGGAAGCCCCACCACATCTTCTTAATCCAGTTATCTGTTGATGGGCACCTGGTGCTGCTTTTCAGCCAATTTAGTTATAAGTATGTGTCAAAGTTTCATTACAACTTTGCTGCAAGGAAAAAGCCTATGAGTGTGTATGCTGGTTAAAGATTCTTTCTTGGTAAGGAATTTTATAGTCAAAAGAACGATTAGGTAGTTATTGTTGAATCAGATCAAAAAGAAAAGAATATTTGGTAAAAGTTTATCAAACTTTTGACTGACAGTCATCAGGATGATGGGTTACTTGATTCCCCAGAGCAACTTTTTATCTACTAAAATCTGTAGGGATATTATTTAAAAATTAATCGGAAGTAATACTTTCTCCCAAAAGGACATCATGAATTACATAACTCAAAACATGTTCTTTCTCAGATCAGGCTTGGAACAACTTTTTCAAAATGTGATTACATATTTTTTTTCTCTCTTGCCTCCCTCTAACTCCTTGAGAATAATGATTATATCTGGCTCCTGTTATATTCCTAGTAACTAGTACAGTTGTAGAGCCCTCATACACAACATAGTGGGGACTAAATAAATACTTAGTATTCTGGATGCTACTAGTCTGGTACTAGCCTGGTAATATAGCCTTGAATCTTGCTTCTCAGCCTTAATCAAAAATGTGTTTCCGGGCTTCCCTGGTGGCGCAGTGGTTGAGAGTCCACCTGCCGATGCAGGGGACACGGGTTCGTGCCCCGGTCCGGGAAGATCCCACATGCCACGGAGCGGCTGGGCCCGTGAGCCATGGCCGCTGAGCCTGCATGTCCGGAGCTTGTGCTCCGCAATGGGAGAGGCCACAACAGTGAGAGGCCCGTGTACCGCAAAAAAAAAAAAAAAAAAAAAAAAAAAAATGTGTTTCCAAAAAATAATTTCAGCAGGGACTTCTGGTATCCAGCCTGGCATGTAAGGATCATAGAAGTTATCACTCTGTTCTAACAATAAGTGAAAACTTTAACAAATCAACAACTCAGTCTATCACAGCAGTGCCCCCCAAATCAGTGTCTTAGTCAGTTTTGGCTGCTATAAAAAAATATCATAAATTGTGTGGCTTAAACAACCAAACATTTATTTCTAACAATTTTGGAGGAAGACCAAGATCACGGTGCCAGCAGATTTATCGTCCGGTGAGAGTCTGCTACCTAGTTCATAGATGGCTTTCTTCTTGCTATGTTCACACATGGTAAGAAAGGGCAAGAGAGCTCTCTGAGTTCTCTTCTGTAAAGGCGCTAATCCCATTCATGAGCCTGATTACCTCCCAAAGCCCCCACCTTCAAATACTGTCATATTGGGGGTTAGGATTCAACATATGAGCTTTGAGGGAACACAGATATTCAGTCTGTAACTTTCCATCCCTGACCTCCCAAAATTCATGTCCTTCTTGCATGCAAAGTATGTTTATTTCATCCCAACAACCCCAAATGTCTTAACTTGTTCCAGCATCAACTCTAAAGTCTGAGTCCAAAGTCTTGTCTAAATGCCATCTAAATCAGATATGGGTGAGACTGAAGGTAAGATTTATCCTGAGGCAAATTCCTCTGTAGCTTTGAACCTGTCAAACCAAGCAAGTTGTGTGCTTCCAAAAAACAGTGGTGGGGCAGACATAGGATAGACATTTCCATTCCAAAAGTGAGAAATAGGAAAGAAAAAGGGGCTAATGGGTTCAAAGTAAGTCCAAAACCAAACAGGGCAAATAACATTAAACCTTGAGGCTCAAAAATAATCCTTTTTGGCTCAGTGTTCTGCCCTCTCGTCCCACTGGGATAGCAACATCACCCCAAGACTCAGTGGGGCACTGTTAATGCCATGCTCTCTGCAGTGGCCCTGCCCTTGCCGCAGCTCTCTGCTGGGGCCATATCACTGAAGCACTGGGGCCATGTCACTGAAGTACTGGGCATTCTAGCCCAGCTGAACTGGAGAGGCAGCCTCATCCTTTGAAACCATTCTGCTACCTGGGCCCTTTCACTCCGGGACTGTGGTGGAAGTGGCAGGCCTGATCTCTGAATCACTTTGGGAAGACGGGGTATCATTCTTTCCTGTCTTGGAGAATAGTGCCTGGCTTCTGCTGAAATTGCCATTTAGGTGCATGGTTCATATCCACATTAATCTCCTTATCAGATTATCTTTTTCCTGTACCCTAATGTTCTCTTTAGAACATGCTTTCTCATTTTTGCATATGGATAGGCTGAGAATTTTCTAGATCTTTAAGCTCTGGTTCTTTTTTGCTTAACAATTCCATTTTCCAAAGACTTCTGTCTTGTCACATCTTACTACAAGCAACCAGAAAGAACCTTCAACATTTTGCTTAGAGATCTCCTCAGCAAAATATCAAATTCCATTGCTCAAAAGTTCTACCTTCTACAAAGCACTATGACATGAATACAAATCAGTCAAGTTCTTTGCCACTTCACAACAAGGATGGCCTTTTCTCCAGTTTCCAATAACATGTTCCTCATTTCCATGTGAGATCTCATCAGAATGGCCTTTACCCGTGTTTCTACCAGTATTCTGTTCAGGATTACTTAGGTATTCTCTAAGATGACTGAAGCTTTCTCTACAGCTTTATTCTTTTCTTTTGAGCTCTCACCAGAATCGCCTTTAATGATCCATTCAAAATGTAATCTTTAACTAACTTCTACCTAAAATTCTTTCAGCCTCTCCCCATTACCCAGTTCCAAAGCTGCTTCCACATTTTGGGGTATTTGTAACAGCAGCACTCCAACTTCATAGTACCAACTTCTGTATTAGTCAGGGTTCTCCAGAGAAAAAGAACCTATCTATCTATCTATCTATCTAGAGAGATTAATTTATTAAGAGGAATTGGCTCATGTGATTATGGAGGATGAGGAGTCCCACAGTCTGATGCCTGAAAGCTGGAGACCTAAGGTGGAAGTATAATTCAGTCTGAGTCTGAGGGCCTAAGAAGCAGGGGAACCAATGGTATAAATCTCACTCTGAGGGCAGGAGATGAAATGAGATGTACCAGGTGAAATAATGAGGCAGAAAAAAGGAGAAAATTGCTCCTTCTTATACCTTTTATTCTATTCAGGCCCTCATTAGATTGGATGATGCCCACCAACATTGGGGAAGGCAATCTACTTTACTAAGCCCACTGATTCGAATGCTTATCTCATTCAGAAACACCCTCAAAGACACCCAGAAATGATGTTTATCCTTTAGGTACTCTATGGCCAGACAAGCTGACATATAAAATTAACCATGACAATTGGAGAGACAGACGATATGGAGAATCACAACTAACCAGATCAGCAACCCATGAGAGCCCGTGCCAGGGTAGGAAAATCTAAACTGTAATTGATGAATTGTTAGAGGCTTAGTGTGGACAAGTCTGAGAATTAAAAACTCCAGGGAGACCCAGTCATAGAGAGGGCCCACAGTATTGTGAGATTTACCTCCAGGAGCTCTACCAGGTTCTCATAGTGAATGTTAGAGACAAATCCCCTCATACTTCCAGCAGGGGGAGGGGAAAATGAACCATTTTCAAATACACCAGAGCATTCTGTTCTTAACAAACCTTTCCCTCAGGAGAAATTATTTTACCAGAGCCTAAACCTGCTGGGATTTTGTCAGCAATAATCTACCTGGAGAAAGGGAAATAACCAAATCCAGCTGACTTAGCCTTCCATGTGGGGGAAACAGGAACAGATGACTTCACAGGTGAATTCCACCAAACATTTACAGAAGAGTTGATACCTATCCTTCTCAAATATTCTGAAAAATTCGAGGGTAAGGAACACTTCCAAACTCATTCTATGAGGCCAGTATTACCCTGTTACCAAACCCAGACAAAAACTACAAAAAAAAAAATTATAGGTCAACATCTCTGATGAACATAGATGCAAAAATCCTCAAAATATTAGCAAACCAATCAATAGTACATTAAAAGGATCATATGCCATGATCAAGTGGGATATATTCCAGGGATGCAAGGATGTTTCAATATATACTAATCAATCAACCTGATTCACCACATTAACAAAATGAAGGATAAAAATCACATGTTCATCTCCATAGATGCATAAAAAGCATTTGACAAAATCCAATATCCATTGGTATAGAGGAAACATATCTCAACATAATAAAGGCTGTATACAACAAACCCACAGCTAACATCATACTCAACGATGAAAAGCTGAAAGCTTTTCCTCTAAGATCAGGAATAGGACAAGAATGTCCACTCTCCCTGAGGCAGGAGGAGCAGTATTGGAAGTTCTAGCCACAGTAATAGACAAGAAAAAGAAATAAGAGCATCCAGATTGGAAGAGAAGAAATAAAACTGTCACTATTTGTAGATGACATGATATGATATATAGAAAACCATAAAGACTCCACTAAAAAACCGTTAGAACTAATAAATGAATTCAGTAATGTTGCAGGATACAAAATTAATATACAGAAATCTATTGCATTTCTATACACTAGTAAGCTATTGGAAAGATAAATTAAGAAAATAATCCCATTTACAATTTTATTAAAAAGAATAAAATACCTAGGAACAAATTTGACCTAGGAGGTGAAAGACCTGTACCCTGAAAACTGTAAGATATTGATGAAAGAAACTGATGACGGCACAAATAAATGGAAAAATATACCATGCTCATTGACTGGAAGAACTAATAATGTTAAAATGTCCATACTACCAAAAGCAATCTGCAGATTGAATGCAATTATTAAAATACCTGTACCATCTTTCACACAACTGGAACAAATAATTCTAAAATTTGTATGGAACCACAAAAGACCCTGAATAGCCAGAGCATTCTTGAGAAAGAACAAAGCTGGAGGTATCACACTCCCTGATTTCAAACTATACTGCAAAGTTATAGTAATCAAAGCATAATGGTACTGGAACAAAAACAGACACAAAAATCAATGGAACAGAATAGAGAGCCAGAAATAATCCCACGCATATATGATCAATTAATGTATGACAAAGGAGGCAAGAATATACAATAAGGGAAGAAATAGCCTCTTCAATAAATGGTGCTGGGAAAACTACATGCAAAAGAATCAAACCAGACTACTTTCTCACACTATATACAAAAATAAACTCAAAATCAATTAAAGATTTAAATCCAAGACCTAAAACCATAAGACTTCTAGAAGAAAACATAAGTAGTATGCTCTTTTACATCAGTCTTAGCAATATTTTTTTAGTGTGCTTTCAAAGGCAAGGGAAACAAAAGCAAACAAACATATGGGACTACCTCAAAATAAAAAGCTTTTGCATAACAAAAGAAACTATCAAGAAAACACGAAGGTAGCCTTCTGAATGGGAGAAGATATTTGCAAACAATATATCTGATAAGGGATTAATATACAAAATATACAAAGAACTCATACAACTCAACATCAAAAACAAAAACAAAAAACCCTGATTTAAAAATGGGCAAAGGATCTGAATAGACATCTTTCCAAAGAAGATACACAGATGGCCAACAGACACATGAAAAAAAGGTCAACGTTACTAATCATCAGGAAAATGCAAATCAAAACTGCAATGAGATATCACCACACCTGTAAGAATGGCTATTATCAAAAAGATAACAAATAACAAGTGTTGGTGAGGATATAGAGAAAAGGGAACCCTCTTGCATTGTTGATGGGAATGTAAATTGGTATAGCCACTATAGAAAACAGTATGGAGGTTCCTAAAAATATTAAAATTAGAACTAACATAAAATCCAGCAATTCCACTCCTGGGTATTTTTATGAAGGAAAAACCCCACTAAGTTGAAAAGATATATGTACACCTATGTTCACTGCAGCATTCTTTACAAAAGTTAAGACATGGAAACAGCCTAAGTATCCATAGATTGATGAATGGATAAAGAAGATATGGTGTATGTATCTACAATGAAATATTACTCAGCATAAAAAAGAATGAAATCTTGCCATTTGCAACAACATGGATGGACCTAGAGGGTATTCTGCTAAGTGAAATAAGTCACACAGAGAAAGACAAATACTGTATGATTTCCACTTATATATGGAATCTAATAAAACAAATTAGCAAACACAAAAAATAGAAACATACTCATAGATAAAGAGAACAAGCTAGTTATCAGAGGGGAGGGAGGGGGGATAAATGGCCAAAATAGGTGAAAGGGATTAAGAAGTACAAACTTGTAGTTATAAAATAAGTCATGAGAATGTAATGTACAGCACAGGGAATAGTACTGTAATAACTTTTATGGTGACAGATGGTAACTATACCGATAATGGTGATTACTTCATAATGTATAAAAATATTGAATCACTAGCTGTGCAACTGAAACTAATATTATACTGTAAGTCAACTATACTCCAATAAAAAACTAAAATAATAAATAGTTGTGAAATTAAAAAAAAAGAAAAACCAGAACTGAATAGCCAAGAACTGTGAGACAACTACAAAAAGTGTAATGATAATACTAGATAATACTAGAAAGAGTAGAAAACGAGATAGGAACAGAAAAAATATATGAAGCAATTGTGACTGAGAATTTCCCCAAATTAATGTCAGACACCAAACCACAGATTCAAGAAGCATAGAGAACACCAAGCAGAATAAATATCAAAAATACCTACACTTAGACATATCATATTCAAACTTCAGAAAATGAAAGAACAAGAAAAAATGTTGAGAGAAGCCAGACAAAAAAATACCTTACCTTAAGAGGAGCAAAGAGAAGAATCCCATCCACCTCCTCCTCAGAAATCATGAAAGGAAGAAGAGAATGGAGTGAAATATTTAAATTCTAGAAACAAAAACAAAAACAAAAGAAACAACCTAGAATTCTGTACACTGCGAAACTATGCTTCAAGTGAAGGAGAAATAAAGACTTTCTCATACAAACAGAAGTTGAGGGAATTTGTTACCAGTAGACCTACCTTGCATGAAATATTAAAAGAAGTTCTTTAGAGAGAAGGAAAATGATATAGGTCAGAAACTCAGATCTACATAAAGTAAGACCATTGGAGAATGAATTAGTGAAGGTAAAATAAAAATTTTATTTTTCTTCTTAATTAATCTAATAGCAGTTTGTTTAAAATAATAATAGCAACAACATATTCATTTATAAATTCTTATGTATAAATGAATATAAATTATAGCAATAATATAATAAATGGAAGGAGAAATTAGGAATATTTTGTTATAAGGTCTTGCACTACCTGTTAAGTGCTATAGTGTTATTTGAAAGTGGATTTGGATTAATTGTAAATATATGTTGTAGGATAACAATGAAAAAAAGAAGTACAACTGATATGCTCAAAAAGGAATTATATTAAGTTTTGCAGTAAAACTACAAAAAGCAGAAAGAGTGTGGAAGAAAAAAATAGGAACAAAGAACAATGCAGTGAATAGAAAAGAGTAACTAATATGGTAGATATTAATCAAACTATGTCAATGATCAGTTTAGTCATTAATGGCCTACATACACCAATAAAAGACAGAGATTGCTAGAGTACATTTTAGAAAAAGGACCCAACTATACGATATCTACAAGAAACCCACTTTAAATATAAAGACATATATATTCTTCAAAAAACTAAAAATAAAGTTGCCATATGATCCAGCAATCCCACTCCTGGGCATGTATCCAGACAAAACTATAATTCTAAAAGATACATGAACCCCTGTGTTCATAGCAGCACTTATTTACAATAGCCAAGGCATGGACATCAACAGATGAATGGATAAAGAAGATGTGATATATATATGTGTATATATATATATACACACACACACAATAGAATATTACTCAGCTATAAAAAAATGAAATAGTGCCATTTGCAGCAACATGGATGGACCTAGTGATTATCATACTAAATGAATTAAGTGAGAAAGAGAAAGACATGTACCATATGATACCACTTATATGTAGAATCTAAAATACGACACAAATGAACTTATCTATGAAACAGAAACAGACTCAGAGACATAGAGAAGAGACTTGTGGTTGCAAAGGGGAAGGAGAGAGGGGTGGAGGAGGGAAGGACTGGGAGTTTGGGATTAGCAGACACAAACTATTATATATAGGATGGATAAACAACTAGGTCCTATTGTATACCACAGGGAACTAGGTTCAATATCCTGTGATAAACCATAATGGAAAAGAATATGAAAAAGAATATATATGTATAACTGGATCATTTTGCTGCACAGCAGAAATCAACACAACATTGTAAATCAACTATACTTCAAAAAATTAAAAAAAAGAGACATATATAGATCAAAAGTAAAGGGAGGAGAAAAATACACCATACTAATCAATATACATTAGTATATTGTATAAGTTATATAATACCACATGAGAGTTGCTATATTAATTTCAGATAGAGCAGACCACAGAATAAAGAAAGCTATCAGGGATAAGGAGCGGCATTGTATAAATATAAAATATTTAATAATCCAAGAAGGCATAACAATCATTATTGTGTATGCATCTAGCAGCAGAGTGTCAAAATGCATGAGGCAAAAACTGATAGAACTGCAAGGAAGAAATAAAAGAATCCAAAGACTTTAATAACCATTTATTCGAAATGTTCAGATCCAGCAGGCAGAAAATCAGTAAGTACATAGTTGAACTCAATAGCACCACCAATCAATTGGATACAATTGACATCAAAATGCTACTGTATCCAACAATGGCAGATTACACATTATTATCAAGCTCACACAGAACATTCACAAAGATCACATTTTGGGCCTTAAAACATACATAACAAAATTAAAAGAATGTAATTTACATAATGTCTACTCTTAGACCACAATGGAATTAAGTGAGATAGGAATCAATAACAAAAAGGTAGCTGGACACCCACCCCCACCCCACCCCAGTACTTGGAAATGACCAAAATACTTATAAATAGCACATAGGCCAAAGAAGTAATCTCAAGAGAAATTTAAAAATATTTTGAACGAAATGAAATGAAAACACGACTTCTTAAAACTTGTGGGATGCAGCAAAAGCAGTGCTTAGAGGGAAATTTACAACATTAATGCATATGCTAGAAAAGAAGTAATATCTAAAATCAATCCTCCAAGCTTTCACTTTAGGAAAGTAGAAAAAAAAAGATAAAATTAAACCCAAAAGAAGCAGAAGAAAAGAAATAATAAACGTTAGAGTGGAAATCAATGAAATTGAAAATAAGAAACCAGTAGAGAAAATCAACAAAACCTAAAGGCTAGTTCTTTGAAAAGATTAATAAAATTGATAAGCCCTTAGCCAGGCTAATTAAGGAGGGAAGAGAGAAGACACAAATTATTAATATCAGAAGAGAAAGAGTGAACATGACTACAGATCCCAGGCACATTAAAAGATGATAAATGAATATTGTGAACACTTCTAGGCCCATACATTTGATAACCTGGATGAAATGACTGATTCTTTGAAAGACACAATCTCTGAAAACTAACATAAGAATAAATTGTTCATCTGAATAGGCCTATATCTATTCAATAAATTGAGTCAGTAATTAATAACTTTGAAAAATAGAAAGTATCAAGCTCAGATGTGTTTACTGGTGAATTCTACTAAGGATTTAAGGAAGAAAGTACACCAATTCTTTACAATCTCTCCCAAAAGATAGAAGCAGAGGGAATATTTCCTAACTTATTCCATGAGGCCACCCTTACCCTAATTCTACAACCAGACAAAGACAGTACAAGAAAAGAAAAGTACAGACCAATATCTATCATGAATATACATGAAAAAAATCCTCAACAAACTATTAACAAGTCAAACCCAACAATGTCTAAAAAGAAATGTACACCATGACCAAGTAGGATTTACCTCAGGTATGCAAAGCTGGTTCAACATTTGAAAATCAATGAATGTAATCTATCACATCAACAGGCTGAAGAAGAAAAAATCACACACTCATATCAATAGATGCAGAAAATGCATTTGACAAAGTCCAATACATATTCATGATAAAAACTCAGAGCATATGAAGAGTAGAGGGAACTTCCTCACCTTGACAAAGTGTTTCTACTATCTACCTACAGCTAACAGTGTACTTAATTGTCAGAAACTTGAAGTGTTCTTGCTAAGACCAATAACAAGTCAAGGAGGTCCTCCTCTCACCACTGCTTTTCAACATTGTACTGGAAGTAATAGCTAAAGTAACAAGGAAAGAAAAGGAAATTAGTGGTATGTAAATTGGGAAGGAAGAAAGAATACTGTCTTTATTTGCAGATGATATGATTATCTATGTAAGAAAACCACATGAATCATCAAGTATCTCCTGGAACTGATAAGTAAAATAAAAAGGTTGCAGGATAAAGAGTTAACATATAAAAGTCAGTCAATTTCCTATATACCAGCAATGAACAGGTGGAATTTGAAATAAAAAACATATTACCATTTACAGTAGCACCCCCAAGATTTAATTACTTAAGTATAAATCTAACAAAATATGTACAAGACCTATACAAAGAAAACTACAAAAATCTGAAGAAATATATCAAATAGGTAAATGGAGAAATATTCCAAGTCCATGGAAAGGAAGACTCAATATCGTCAAGATGTTAGTTCTTCCCAACTTGATCTACAGAGAATCTATGCAATCCCAAACAAAAGCTCAGCAAGTTATTTTGTAAATGCCAGCAAATTGATTCTAAAGTTTACATAGAGAGGCAAAAACCCCAGAATGGCCAACTCAGTATTGAAGGACAAGAACAAAATCAGAGGACTGTACTACCCGACTTCAAAACTTATAAAGAAAAAGTAATCAAAACAGTGTGGTATTGGTGAAAGATAGAAAAATCAATAGAACAGAATAGAGAACCCAGAAATAGACCCCCATACATATAGTCAACTGATCTTTAACAAAAGAGCAAAGGCAATACAATGGAGCAAAGACAGTCTCTTCAACAAATGGCACTAGAAAAAATGGACACCACATGCAAAAACCATGAATCTACACCCAGACCACCCTTCACAAAAATCAATTCAAAATTGATCAGAGACACAATTGTAAAGCAAAAAGCTGTAAAACTCATAGGAAATAACCTGGGAAAAAACCTACGTGACTTTGGGTATGGTGATGACTTTTTAGATATAACACCATGGGTACTATCCATGAAAAAAGTAATTGATAATCTGGTCTTCATTAAAATTAAGACTTCTGCCCTGTGAAAGACAATGTCAAGAAATGAGGAGACAAGCCACAGACTGGAAAAAATATATGCAAAGGACATATCTGATATCTGACTGTTATCCAAAATATACAAAGAACTCTTAAAATTCAACAGTGAAAACACAAATAACCCAATTAAAAATGGGCAAAATATTTGAACAGTCACTTCACCAAAGAAGATATACAGATGACAAATAAGCATATGAAAGTATGTTCTATATGATATGTCATTAGGGAATTGCAAATTAAAACAACAGTGAGATACCACTACACACCTATTATAAAGACCAAAATCTAAAACACGGACAACACCAAATCCTGGTGAGGATGTGGAGCAATAGGAACTCATTCATCGTTGGTGGGAATGCAAAATGGTACAGACACTTTGGAAGACAGTTTGGCAGTTTCTTACAAAACTAAACACGCTCTTGCCATATGATCCAGCAATCATGCTCCTCGGTATTTATTGAAAACTTACATCCACACAAAAACCTGCTTATAGATGTTTAAAACAGCTTTATTCATAATTGCCAAAACTTGCAAGAAACTAGGATATCCTTCAGTAAATGAATGGATGAACTGTGGTACATCCAGACAACACAATATTATTCAGTGCTAAAAAGAAATGAGCTATTAAGCCATAGGAAGACATGGAAGAACCTTAAATGCATATTAGTACATGAAAGAAGGCAAACTGAAAGGCTACATGCTGTATGATTCCAACTATATGACATTCTGAAAAAGGCAAAACTATGGAAACAGTAAAAGATCAGTGATTGCCAGGGATTGGGGGTAGAGGGGAGGAATGCATAGGCAGAGCACAGAGGACTTTTAGGACAGTGTAATGATTCTGTGTGATACTACAATGGTGGATAGATGTGATTATACATTTGTCAAAACCCATAGAATAGACACCACCGCAAGTGAAACTTACGCTACAGGCTTTGAGCGATAATATATGTCAATGTAGGTTCATCATTTGTAAACAATGCACCACTCTAGTAGGATATGTCGATAATGGGGGTAGTTGTACATGTCTGGGAATAGGACGTATATGAGAACTCTCTGTACTTTCCACTCAGTTTTGCTGTGAGCCTAAAACTGCTCTAAAATATGTTTATTAATTAAGAAATTTAGTTGTACAGAGATTTTATTTTTTTCCTCTATGCCTCCATTTTCCTCATCAGATCCAGTCACTTCCAAAGGTGAGAATAATAGAGAAGGCCTTTTAGTAAAGCTGACTGAAAGAGCTGCTAAAAAGATTTTAACAGTGTAGTGTGATTACCTCGCAGGTACCTCGTAATATAGGATTAGAGTCTCTTCCTATCCCTAGCCCTGTCTAGCCTAGGAAAAATCTAGCACAAGAGGCTAAACCAAAGGTAGAAGAGGATGGGCTCTGTGAAAGAAGGTGAAGCCAATATTATATGATCCCATTTGTATGCAATGTCCAGAATAGGCAAATCTATAGAGACAAAAGATAAATTAATGGTTGTCAGGGGCTGGGGGAAAGGTGCCACAGGTAGTGACTGCTAAGGAGTATGGGTTTTTGGAGGGAGGGATGAATATGCCCTAAAATTGATTTTCTGATGGTTGTACAGCCTGTGAATATACTAAAAACCATAGAAATATATGCTTTGAACTTTATGGTTTGTAAATTATATTTCAATAAAGTTGTTTTTAAAAAAGGAGAGTAAGGCAAACCAAGAGCTAAAATGACCGAGGAGTGGGAAAGAGGAGAAGGACAGGAAAGAGAAAATCAAAAGGGGAAGAGTTTCTTGGCCATCCTCCAATTTTCAACCTCAGAGGAATGACCACATGCGGATGCCTTGATAGTTTAAAAATTAGACTTCAAGTTTTTAAGTAACTACAGAAAATAAGAGTGAAGAAGCCAATTCTGAATCTCAGTCCCTCTGTGAACTCTGTAGGGACTGGAATAATCAACTTGAACCAAAGGAAGAGACAATTTTGCACATGCTTCTGGACTCTCTCTGTGTGCCTGTCTATCAGTGCGATTGTTTGGGACCCACCTTCCTTTAAAATAAAGGGAAACTCACAATAGGGAGTTACCTATTTTTGAATCCCTCTTGATGTTTTATATTTTAACATAAGATCAAACATGAACCTCAGAGAACTGTGTACTCAAACTGTACTCTTTGGTCATCAGAAAATTGCTTTTATTTAATTGTGTTTTGTCATTTTGCCATCTGCCTCTTGAAGAATCCATTGAAAAAACAACGCTTGAAACTCAACATCATCTTTATTGTAGAGGTTGTTCTCCAAAACATGTTCACAGACCTGACTACATCAAAAGCACCTGAAGCTCTTATCAAATGCACAGATGCAAAGCTACTGAATCATAACCCTGAGACTGGGGCCAGGGTTATGATTCTAAATGTTAACATATAATTCTGTATGTTAATGAAGGACTCTTCTGTTGCATATCCCAGCTGAAAACCACTATAGTACATCACCTGTTCCTCCTCTATAACACCCCAGAAGTGTTTTTTAGAAAAAAAAAATGAGACCCAGAAATAAAGTTATTTAGGCTTGGATGAGATGGCAGGTCTCTTGATTCTTCACTCAGTCCTTTTCTTACCACACCATATCCACATTACTTACTGATTTGCTAATTTTTAGGGGTCAATAAAGGAGAGTCATTGCTTCTCATTCCATGTAGACTATATTCTAAACACTAACCTGAGGGATGCACTCTGGACGACCCAAGACTTTAGAACTAGGAAGACACCACTACCTGGGCTTAGCACATGAAAGGAGCTGGGAGCTGAGGGGCCATTGAATCATCAGGTGTTAAACAGCCCAGAAGTCCACAGGCCTTTGCTTCATTGCCTGCTGGGTTAGTCTGGCCCTCCTCCATGCTATCCCTAAAATTCCAATCTCTCCTCCTTTCAGTGGGAGTACCTCTTAGAAATATGTGGAGTATGATATGAGCATCTTCAAAGAAAAGACAGTTCTTTGGAGAACATTTTATTGATGGGATTTTTCCCCTTTAGAAACATGAAGGTTTGGTCTGAAAAGCCCAGATATTATATGGAATCATTCATATTCTGGGGTTACCAGGGACAAAAGTATGTGCAAAATCACAACACTCAGAAGGGCAATTTATTTATATTATATGACAATTAGCAATATGTAGATGTCCTAAAATTGGTTATAGTTATATATTGCAATAATTTCTAATCTATTACTCATGAAATGACAATGACAAATTACAAAATATAGCAACAAACATGATTCCTCTTGAGTCAGTCTGCTCTCATTCTGGCTCACTTGTTCTTTTTCTCATCAAGAATGAAATATTTCATCAAGAATGAAATATTGATAATGCACATTGTGATATTCTATAACTTCTTATTTGGGTATATTTCCAGAATTTGATGTCTCTGAAAGCAAAAGCACTTAAGATCTATAAATGTTAATATTAAAGTATTGTATAAGTCAGCTCAGGCCACCATAACAAATACCATAGACTGGGTGGCTTAAACAACAGAAATTAATTCTTCACAGTTCTGGAGGTTGGGAAGTCCAAGAACAAGGTTCAGGTAAATTCAGTTCCTGGTGAGGACTCTCTTCCTGGATTGCAGACAGCTGCCTTCTAACTGTGTCCTCACATGGTAGAAAGAGAGATGAAGGATCTCTTTCTCTTCCTCTTCTTATAGGACTACCAATCCTATTGGATCAGGGCCTCACCCTTACAACCTCATTTAACCTTAGTTACTTCCTAAAATCCCTATCTCCAAATACAGTCACACTGAGGACTGGGATTCAATTTTATGAATTTTGTGGGGGCACAGTTCAGTCCATAGCAGGTATGTTTTTTTTTTTTTCTTTTTGCGATACACGGGCCTCTCACTGTTGTGGCCTCTCCCGTTGCAGAGCACAGGCTCCGGCCGCGCAGGCTTAGCGGCCACGGCTCATGGGCCCAGCCGCTCCGCAGCATGTGGGATCTTCCCGGACCGTGGCACGAACCCGTGTCCCCTGGATCAGCAGGCGGACTCTCAACCACTGCGCCACCAAGGAAGCCCCGCAGGTATGTTTTTAATATCAAGAATAATTAGAATAGGAAGGGAGGACAAACAAAGACGGGAGAGAAATTTTTCAGGGTGTGAAGATATAAACATTGGTGTCTTGGTTTTTCGGTTCCTGAATGGGCTGCCCTTAAGTTTATGGCCTCCAGTTCTACTGCTACAAACAACCATTAACTAAGAAACATTTCCGCACAGGCAGGCTGTCCCACACAAAGGTGTAAGCTAGCATCCTTCTCACAAGTTTCCACAGAATTCTCGGCTAACTGGCATTGTTATAGCAACCAGAGTGCCAATGGAAGCAGTCATGGTCTTCATCATCAAGTATCACTATGGCAACAGGAGCCTCTGGAAAGTAAAAGAAAAAAACCCTTAAACTGTCAACTGGAATAAAAGAGGTTTGTGAAGGAAAAAATGTGGAGGCTGAAATGAACATGAGGCTGAAGGAAGGGGCAGAGCAAAGAGAAATGATTGTACAGATGCTGAGCAAGCAAGAGAGAAAGGAAGCGATACGCAAAACAGAGGGCGGAGGGGCTTCCCTGGTGGCACAGGGGTTGAGAAACCACTTGCCAATGCAGGGGACACGGGTTCGATCCCTGGTCGGGGAAGATCCCACATGCCGCGGAGCAACGAAGCCCGTGGGCCACAACTACTGAGCCTGTGCTCTAGAGCCCGCGAGCCATAACTACTGAGCCTGCATGCCGCAACTACTGCAGCCCGCGCACCTAGAGCCCGTGCTCCACAACAAGAGAAGTCACCGCAACGAGAAGCCCGTGCACCGCAACAGAGTAGCCCCCGCTCACTGCAACTAGAGAAAGCCCGTGCACAGCAACCAAGACCCAACTCAGCCAAAAGTAAATAAATAAATTAAAAAAAAAAACAAAAAAAACAGAGGGCAGAGACATGACTCACATAAGAAATAGGAAGGCAGGAAGAAACATAAAATGGTAAAGATAAAATGGTGAAAAAGTGTTTCTAATGAAGGATTTGTAATATTTATTGATTTGAATAGCCCAGAGATAAACAGGATATTAAGGTCTATATTGTTGGAACTATCCAACACACTACCATTACTAATAAAGAAATATTTAGAATGAGGCCACAAGACAGTAAGAAAGGGTAAACCAATTTATGGAGTGCTTTTGGCATAGCATCCTTCTGACTAGGAATTCTTGTAATACTTGGTGTTCCGAGGCACCACAATTAAATGTGGATCTTCCTTTATTGAACAGTGTGATTGCTTCAGACAAGGGCATGTTGCCATTTGGTCCATTACAAATATATATTTCCTTCATTAAAGTACCTTAATGGATGTTTTCTTCCAAGAGAGAATTAAGGTAATTACTCTAATACTATTAAAAAGTACGTGGCAATGCCATTTGGAATTAAACATTTTCACTTAATGTTTTCTGTTTTATTAGTGCTCAGACAGATTGAAGTTTCTCATGGACCAATATTAATTTTTGTAAATGGAAAATATCTACTTTATGAAAAGATGCCACTAAAATGTTGTTACATTTTTTTAGAATTAAGAGAAGATTTTGAGAAATGAGAGATTAAAGAAGGAATGAAAATAGAGACAGGGAAAGATGTGATGGGTGCAGTCATAAAGAAATAAAGCAAAAGAAAAATAGCAAAAGCTTGAGATTAAAACATAGAAATAAAACCAGCAGTCTGGGTGCTTTGCATAAATCTGTACTTAAGAATTTAAATAGGACTTTAATTTTTGCTGTTTTCTGTTTTAATGACAAGTATTTCTCTCAAGCACTGTATTTCAGGTGTCATTTGCTAACTTGGCAAGGGGTGGTTTCTGGCCATTTCTCTTCTGCTCAGAAAAAGTCAAGTGGTTGACACCAGAGATGAACAAAACTCTTCACGAAGGTCCACGTTTTCAGTAGCCATTGACTCCTTCTGACCTGTTCCCACCAGAAGTACAGACCAAGCCCCAGAGCATATCACAGGACAGATATCCATCTGGTGTTTGGTATCCTTCCCAAAAGCTTGGATGCCACCAGTGATTATGCCTCTTTGTCAAAGTCTGTGATTCAGAAACCAATGCAAAGCTTTTTCCTGGATAATACTCTCAAACAAGTTGCATTTTTCTTTTTAGTATTACAGCTATGTTTTAATTTTTCCATATTTTTCTACCAACACATACACCAAGCATCATAATTTATAAAATGTGTATAAAATTCAATTAAATGAATAAATAAAATAAGAAATGAAACAAAAAAGTGAGAGAACATGCAAATAGAAGTCAAATTATGGATTATATCTTTAAAAAATAAAACTTTTTGTGAAGTATAATATATAAACAGAAAACGACCTAAAAATCATATTGTAAATGCATTGCCTGATGAATTATCACATAGTGAACATACCTGTTTAATCATCCAAATCACGATATGGAACACTATATTATATATTATAATACAGTAGAATAAATTCTACTATATTATTTTCAATGGTTTTCTAATAATGTAAGAAAAGAGTTTTGATATATTTTGCAACCACAGCCATTTACATTGTAAGATTGGTAAGCAAAATGAAAATATTCCATTCCAACATCTAAGAATTTTTTGTACCATGTGTGGAGAGAGACCCCTGCTGGAACAATTTTTTTTTTTAAAGAGAATGTCTAAACCAACCCAAAGAAATTGTATGGGGAAAAAGAAGAGCTGCCACTAGCTCTTACGGCACCCTTGTAAAAATTAGAAGAAGGTGCCCATTTTTCAGTACCCCTTACTTATCTTTGCCAGGAAATTGTTCTAATATACTTACGTAAACAAATGAACATTTGTTAAGTGCAGTCTGGGGTTCTGGATGATGAGCCGCAGTTCAACAACAGACCCAAGAGAAACTGAAATAGAGAAGTTATTACTCACAGGTCCTGGAGGAAGTGCCCAGGACATCTCAAGGGGCCACATGGGGAGGTCAAGCCAGAGAGAAAGAGACAGGACCTTGGGCACATGCTTTTATTAAGCACTGGTGGAGTGCTTTGGGGTTCCCAAGTAAGGGACAGATTGACCAATTCAAACCAAAAGAGCTGTGTTTTTGTGAGCCCATGAGGGTCTTATGTAAGGGGTGCACAAGGCAAGCAGGCACTGGGAGACAGGAGGCTTGATCACGTGGGCTGTTGAGGAAGTCTTATCGGGAACTGACTTTTGCTTCTGATTCTACTGGCTGCTACCTGGGGCATGTGCTTGTATGACAGGGCTAGTGTCCATTTACGGTTACTGCAGGCTGCTTGGCTGAACCAAATGGATGCTGAGGCGGCAGTCCTATGGAGTAACTTATCTAAACTCTTGGTACCTTAGTTTGTTAAAACAAAACACTTTACGTCTATTTGCCAGAAAAAGTGTTGTAATAACTCTATGATGTCCGCAGTGGGAATGACTCCCCTTTATGTGTGGTTCCCCTATACATTACAGACCTGCATAACCGTACACAGCATCTGTGGTCATGAGAGAAAGATGCAGTACATTAGCATACCTTGGAAATCTCCAGAAGTATTTGAAAGTGAGAACCTGCTAATCAGAGCAGGTTAGGACTGGCTAAAGAGAACATTACCACTTCTGTTTGCATGCATGAATGATGTTTTTAAACAATCACACATGGCGTATATTTTCACCAAACTGGGCAGCAATATAGATGACTACATAGACACTATAGTCTAGTCCATCTACAGTTATCAGAAAGTCCCCTTTGAAAGCAGTCCAAGACTTTCCCCAGACACTTCTTTTAAAAAAAAGGATGAGGGCTTCCATGGTGGCACAGTGGTTGAGAGTCCGCCTGCCGATGCAGGGGACATGGGTTCGTGCCCCGGTCCGGGAAGATCCCACATGGCGCGGAGCGGCTAGGCCCGTGAGCCATGGCCGCTGAGCCTGCTCGTCCAGAGCCTGTGCTCCGCAACGGGAGAGGCCACAACAGTGAGAGGCCCGCGTACCACACACACAAAAAAATAAATAAATAAATAAATAATAAATTTAAAAAAAGGATGAGGGCTTTCCTGGTGACACAATGATTGGGAATCTGCCTGCCAATGCAGGTGACATGGGTTCGTGCCCTGGTCCAGGAAGATACCACATGCTGCAGAGCGGCTGGGCCCATGAGCCATGGCCACCGAGCCTGCACGTCCGGAGCCTGTGCTCCGCAATGGGAGAGGCCACAACAGTGAGAGTCCTGCGTACCGCAAAAAAAAAAAAAAAAAAGGATGAGATGTCTGGTCACCTTGTTCAAATCCAAAGAATTGGACCCTTGCTGAATCTGGCTTAATCTTCCTCTGTCCTGAAAGATGTAAGATGTCCAGCATTTTCTATTTATACCTGAAACCATCTACTCCTACTTTTCAGGCAGCAAAGAACTGGAATGCTAACCAAGACAAGGGACCAATGCCAGGGCTAGGTGTGAGAGCTGGCTGGTTGGCCTGTGGACTATGAAATGCAAAGGAGAAATGAATTCTGAATCTGGGAATGAGGGAAGCTAGTAAGAATGGGTCAATCTGGAATATTTGGTCTAATGGGGAAAATGGGAACAACAAGCGTATCAGAAGCAGAGAGTCTAGAACAGGTGAAAACTGATTTGGCAGGGTCAGGAGGTGAAAGTGGAGGAGATACCTTGGGGTGATGCTGCATAGAGGGAAGACACCCCACATGGGGAAACCCAGGGGAGGGGAGGGAGCTACAAAGGCCAAGCTGGTTCAGAGGGGAAATGTGTCACCTCTGTGACTGTTCAGAATCCAAACACTTTTCCTGTTTGGGGTTAATTCCAAATAGATGAGAAGCAGGACCCCACCTCTCACCATAGCATCATAGGTGAGGCAGAAGTGCCTTTTCCCAGCTCACTGGCGGGGGACATGAGCATTGTAGCCCAATATCAACCAACTGACTGCTCCAGCCTGGAAATTTGAAAGTTAAGGTTGTGACACTGACATAACACTTGTTCCCTCAATAAAAGGGCCTGGAAGAAAACCCTAGATGCCAAGTTTTTTTGTTTGCCAGGGAAACAAGAGTGAGAAGGAAAAGGGAAGTGAAGCAGAGGAGGGAAAGAAAATACAAAGTGATGCATTACAGATCTGGTCACAGCTTTTCAAGAAGACACCATTGGTAGCTCAGTTATGTGAGACATGACCACAGTATGTGCACGGAGGTCTGTCTCAGAACAGCCCTGCAGCGGCAGAGAAGAGGAAGAATTTCCTGTCAGCTTCTTCCTATCTTCCATCTCCTGTAGATCAAAGTCCTCCTCATTTGGGTGTTAAATCTCCTGCACTTTTCGGTTGTGATAACCTGCCTCCATGGGCAGCTCTGGGGAAGGCTCAGTATGTGTGGACAGATTGGACTGGCCCTGGAGCTGCTTTGGACATACAACACCTAATCCCATCTCAGAGGAGACTGATAAGGTAGATGGTAATAGGAGATGTGATGATGTTTGCAGCAAAGGTTTAACACCATAGAAACAGCATGCTCCATCTCTGGAGCTATGTGTTTAGGAAGCCAGGCAAGTGGCGCAGGCCTGAGAGCATGAGGGCCCAGCAGCTCTGGTGTGGTACAGAAAGTGGCTCTGGAACTAGGAAGTAGTCAAGGAAACCACTGAAGATTATTTAAGGACATATCTCGTGTCCCAAGTTGGCCATGCCAACAGTGACATTATAACAACTGTGCCCATGATTAGGCAAAAATGTAAATGAGCAATCATTTTTTAGCTTTCTGTGGATCCTTAAGTTACTAGATTTCCTTCCAGTAAATCAGCTGTCAGCATAAATAACCAGAGTGGAGTTTTCTGGCTTACATCAGAAAACCCTGATATCCATCATAGCCAATTATCCTTTGGTTTGCAAAATGCATTACTCTTTACTTGCTCTGGATGGAGCGTGTGTGTTAACATAAGCATATATGTTGGTCTTGAGACAGGTAAAACTATTTTTATGGCTCTAGAACAAATCACCAATGAAACATTTTGAAAATTATTTCAAGTTTTTAAGATACTATATTATAGGGTATGGGACTTCTCTGGTGGCGCAGTGGTTAAGAATCCACCTGCCAATGCAGGGGACATGGGTTCCAGCCCTGGTCCAGGAAGATCCCACATGCCGTGGAGCAACTAAGCCCGTGCACCACAGCTACTGAGCCTGTGTTCTAGAGCATGTGAGCCACAACCGTGCTCGAGAAGCCACTGCAATGAGAAGTCTGCACACCGCAAGAGAGTAGCCCCCGCTCGCTGGAACTAGAGAAAGCCCCGTGCACAGCAACAAAGACCCAACGCAGCCAAAAATAAATAAATAAATTTATTTTAAAAAAATACTATATTACAGGGTATGAAGAAAGGAACTAGCATTTTCTGGAGCTCATTTAATTCACCATGTACCTTATGTATGTTATTTTATTTAAGTGTAGGAACAACTTCTGTGATAGGAATTAATCACAGACACCACAGAAAGTTTAGACATAGCCAGAATGGTTCAGGCACTCCTTAATTGCCATTTCTTAGAAATGTAAATCTCTGTTTTATATAACATTCTCTCCCTCTGATATCTTTATTAATGTTTTTGTTGGTATCTCTGAATTTTTCTTTGCAATACTTCTAACATAGTAGGCCCTCCAAAGGTTCAGCAAATGGAGTTAGAGTTATATGCCATATACTACCAAAAACTGCCTTTACAGAGTACGTAAAAAGCTACTTTGTATTCAATCTGCATATTGTAGCAATGGATTTTCATTTTTTTATGGACCATGAACAGAATAGCAATCTTGATGTCTCATCAAACTTGTTAAAAGAAGAATTTACCTGTCTGTGCGTGTATAACTCTTTTGTTTTGGAAAATGACAGTGACTGTGATTACTCTCTGCAAATCACTTAAATGACTGCTATATAATTAGCAATCATTTCTACATTGTACACACAAAGATGCCCATTTGATTTTAACCCATTGTTGCTGTTTGTGTGCTGTTCGTTCTTCTCACTGTAGATGGCAACCCACCACTTAGATTTACTTTCAGGCAGATTATTTTATGAGACACTTGACATCTCTTTTGCCCCAACAGCTCCTCATGGTGCCACACTTGTTCATTCAGTAACTATTTATGAAGCACCTGCTGTGTGGGCTTTGGTGTTATTGGGCTTCAATGAATTCTAAGCATTGCCTTGATTTTTCACATGGGACCTTGATTTTTCTATTAGTTACATGAAAATCTAAGTTGCTATAACAAAGAAGCCAATAAACTAGGGGATTAAAGAAAATTATTTCTCTTATCTAGTGGTCCAGGGTGGGTTGCTGAGCTGCTATGCACCACGTGGCTATTCAGGGACCCAGCTGCCTTCCCTCTGGCTTCCACTGTAGGTTGTCACCCTCATTTGCATGGTCAAAGGTGGATCACAAGCAGCAACCTATTCCAGTTCACAGAAAGGAAAAGTGGGAAGGAGGCTATGTATAAGGCCCAGGCCTGGAGTGACGCACATCATTTCTGTTCACACTCCATTGTCACACCTGGATGCAAAGAGGCCTGGGACTCAGTAGCCCATAGCTAAGTGGCCACATATGCAGGTACAACTGCACTCACATGCAGAAAGGGAAGAGTGGAAATTTGTCTGTTACAGCCTCAGGACAGTCAGGGCTTCTTATGCTTTGCACTTTGTTTTTGAGCAGTGTAAGTCACTGCCTTTTTATGATCACCACTGCAGAGCTATCCTGAGGCCTGACTTTTGGAAATAAAGGTTTTGATGACCAACTTCTCTAGAATTTCATGCTGGTCCAGGAAAATGACATTTTTCTTCCCCACAGTTGATGTAGCACCTTTCCTTCATCTATTATCTCACTTTCCTAGACTCATTCCTGACCCCAGATCACCCCAACTCTACCACATCTCATTGTTCCTGGAACTTGCTTGCTCAGAAATCTATTATCATTAAAGTTAATCCTTGTGGCCAGATAATTTATTAAAATATTTACTGAGGTATGCATTTGTGTTTTTGTTTTCCAATTTCAGAAAAATCAGAGAGGTGCTTATGTTTTTTATTCTCTAAAAGTTTTGTGAGCATCTATTTATTTATTTAATTGAGATATAATTGAAATATAATATTATGTTAGTTTCAGATGTACAGCATGGTTCAATGTCTGTAGGTATTGGGAAATGATCACCACAGTAAGCCTAGTTACCATCCTTTACCATACATTGTTACAGAGGTTTTTTTTCCCTGTGATGAGAACTTTTAAGATCTACTCTCTTAGCAACTTTCAAATATGTAATATGGTATATCAAACTATGGTCACCATATTTTGTGTTACATACCCATGACTTTTTTACGTTATAACTAGAAGTTTGTACCTTTTAACTCCCTTCACCAATTTTGCCCACCTCCCATACGCCACCTCTGGTAATTACCAATCTGAAATCTATATCTATGAGCTCACTTGTTTTTAGATTCCACATATAATTGAGATCACACAGTATTTGTCTTTCTCTGTCTGACTTATTTCACTTAGTATAATGCCTTCAGGGTAAGATGTTATTCTTTTTTATGCTTGAATACTGTCTCTTTTATATATACCACATTTTCTTTATCCATTCATCCATCGACAGATGAACAGTTAGTTTGTTTCCACATCTTGGCTATTAAGTAATGCTGCAGTGAATATGGGGATGCATATATTTCTTTGAGTTAGTGTTTTCAATTTTCTTTGGATAAATACCCAGAAGTGGAATTGCTGGATCATATGATAGTTCTATTTCTAATTTTTTGAGGAATCTCCATACTGTTTTCCATAGTGGCTGCACCAATTTACGTTCCCACCAACAGTGCACAAGTGTCCCCTTTTCTCTACCTCCTTGCCAACACTTGTTACCTTTTGTCTTTTTAATAATAGCCATTCTAATAGGTGTGAGGTGATGATGTCTTATTGTGGCTTTGATTAGTATTTCCCTGATGATTAGTGATGATGAACGTCTTTTCATATGTCTTGGCCATCCGTAGGTCTTCTTTGGAAAAATGTCTATTCAGATCCTTTGCTGTGCAAGACACTTATGTGTTATGTTGAGTGTTTATTTTTTTATTATAGCCAGGCCTCTTCCTTCCGTGGCCTTGAGTTGGAGTGGGGTGCTATATTGAAGGCTAAAAACAGAAATTACCTAAGTTCTTGCTTTCAAAACTTCGAGTTAATTGAATGCATTGTGCTAGGTCAGTCTTTCTCAAAATGTAGCCTCGGGGCTTCCCTGGTGGTGCAGTGGTTGAGGGTCCGCCTGACGATGCAGGGGACACGGGTTCGTGCCCCGGTCTGGGAAGATCCCACATGCCGCGGAGCGGCTGGGCCTGTGAGCCATGGCCGCTGAGCCTGTGCATCCGGAGCCTGTGCTCCGCAATGGGAGAGGCCACAACAGTGAGAGGCCCGCGTACAGCAAAAAAAAAAAAAAAAAAAAAAAAAAAAAAAAAAAAATGTAGCCTCAAATCAGAGTCACATGGAGGATTTGTTAAAACACTTCCTTCTGGTCGTCTACATCGAGATTCTGATAATTTCCATTTCTAACAAGCTCCCCCAGTACTGCTGCTGCTGCTCTCAAAATCACACTTAGAGAACCCCCGTGAGAGAGGTAAGGTAGGAAGGAGAGTGTCCCAAGAATACTTCAGAAGCAGCATAAGAAAGGAAAACAATTTCCTCAGGCTGAGAAGGGGTCAGAGGCCCCAGGGACCTGAGACCTACTAGATGTCAGACAATGGCTTGCATCAGAGTCTCCTGCCTTCTCCCAAAGAGGAGCAGTGCCCCTGACCTGAAAGGACATGTGGGCTTTGCTAACGCACATAACAAAGAGGGACCGCACTCCTGGCTGCTTCTTACCCTTTGAAATGTTCTTCTCTGTGTAAGATCCCCAGGACTTTCCCATGACCCTGGTGAGTGGACCTAATAATCCTGAGATTGAATTTCCCAACAGCTCTGACCAATCAAGATGGAGATTGAATTATGATTTGAATAAAGAAAATGACATTCTTGCACATCTGGGGCTACAGGGTAAAATTCCTACATGCTTCATTGACTAAGTTGCTTTCAGGGACTGGCTTAGGGCACTAACCCTTCTCTTTATACCTGTACATCTTTCCAAGGCCACAGGGAGAGTACTTCAAAAGGTCACTTATAAGCCCTGTGATTTAGCTCTGGAAGAGGACTGGGGCAGGAGGCCAAGATCATGCCCATGACTCTGATCCTCTGCCCATCCAGCACTGCCAGCACAGCTGTTTTGAGGTTATGAGTGAGGGGACCTGGTACCCCGGTTCAGCTGACCTCCATTTTATCTAGACCTTAGGGCTACACTCAGCTGCTGCACTTCTATAAACACGTTTTCATTTAAGCAACAGTGGAAAACTTTTGCAAAAATTATTATTGTTCCTCAATTCCCCCAAACAAAAGGCCATTTTGTATAAATGGCCAAGATGTTTAAAACAAATGTTCTCAATCAGAAATGTTTACTCTCCAAATGTTATAAACAAACTTTTTTTCCATACACTTACCCAAATAATGTGTTTATTGGGACAAAGTGTCTTCTGAGAAACTTGTCAGGGAAATCTCCAAAGTATCTGGAATATTTCATATAATGCTCTACTTTGTCCTTTCAAAATTACCCTTCATTTTGGCTTTGACCTGTTCTTTATTGGCTGAAGTTCTAAGCATAGTCAAGAATAATGTCTGTTTTCTGAATTATTTTCTGGCCATTTTCACAGAAACATGGAAGGAGTTGGTCATTATCCTTAAAGGACCTGAGAGTAGAAAGAGAAGGTGACATAAATAAGGTTTATAAATACTTATCAGGTATTGACAGTGAGATGAACCACTGTGAAAGAAAGTGGAAAATGTCCCTATTATTAAAGTATGGTGTTCACACTGGATCATTAATTCATATCCTGCTGTGTCCAGACCACACAACTATTTGACACAGAACCTGCCAAGTTCAGTCTCAGTCTAAGCTTTACATTATTTGTGCAGAGGCCCCAACTCTCACTTTCTGCACATAGATGAACTCTGTCAAGTCACATAATATATGGCTCTATTGGGTGCTCTATTAGGTGTGGCATAAATGCAATACAACATGCAGCACCCCTTCAAAAAGGCAACACTAGATTATTATTTATCTATTATTATAGATTAGGCCTGATACATTTTTGGTAGTTATAGAAATTGATAGCTATAAAAATAATCAAACTGCACACTGGGGACTGGTATTGCTTCACAGTTCTAATTTCAAAATAAATTAGTAAAAATATCAGCTTTTGCTGCTGTAAATGCACCATTGGATCCAAAATAGGAAAGGGATACTGTGTATAGGGGACAATTCCAAGTCAGCCTCTATCCACTGTCATTTCAGGTTCTGTCTTTTTTGGTTAAACTGTAGAGAGTTCTTATATTTGCCATTTGCTAAGATGTAGAGAATTCTTAGACACTGTGCTAGGAAATGTGCATGTATTTCTCATTTAAGCCCTACAGTAATGCTATGAGGTTGATACTTGTTTTAACTCAGACTGGCGTCACAAAATACAATAAACTGGGTGGCTTAAACAAGAATTTATTTCTCGCAGTTCTGGAGGCTGTAAGTACAAAATCAAGGTGCCATCAGGGTTGATGTTTGATGAGAGCTCTCTCCTTGGGTTGCAGACAGCCACCTTCTCCCTGTGTCCTCACATGGCCTTTCTTTGGTGCATTTGGATAGGGAGAATGAGCAAGTTCTCTGGTATCTCTTCTTATAAGGGCACTAATCCCATTATGAGGGCCCCACCCTTATGATCTCATCTAACCTAATTATCTCCCAAAGGCCCCATCTTCTAATACAATCACACTGGGCATTAGGGTTTCAATATATGAATTTTGGAAGACAACATTTCAGTTCATAGCAGCACTATTATTATTTCCATTTTATAGATGAAGAAATCAAGCTCTGAGAGGTTCAGTTAATCAGTGGAGGAGCCAGGAATTGTACCCATTCCATCTCCAAATTCTGATCTCTGGAAGACCATATGACTTTCATAGAGCCATCCTGGGGACAGTATCACTGGCTGATGTCAGTATCACCTAATCCCCCAGGTCTTAGCAGCTTGTTCTATAAATGGAGTTAAATTTCCACTAGATCTCTCCTTTCCTGCTCCTTCAGGGTCTCATTCCTTTCAGATTGCAGCCCTCCAGTGCTTCTGGGAGATGGCAGGCAGATACCTCCTATGGGCAACTATAATTCAGCTTCAGTAAGACTGTCTCTCCTAAGGTACCTGTCCTCTCCATCCCCAAATACTATACTTCACACCAGGCTTAGATCCTGGAAGCTTCAAATGTCATGACTTCCTACTGGAAATGTCTTCTGTGTTCCTGACACTGTACTTCATTTACCACCATGGGTGAGACAGAATATAACTAGTGAAGTATTATATACATGACTACAAATTATGGTACATGTTTTAAAGTTTCAAACCTGTGTGTTGCAGGGGGAAAAGTATACCTTTCTCCCTCTTTTTATGAATGCATTAAGAAAAAAATCTAAAACAGAAGAAAAGGCAACAGGTAACTGTGTGCTTTTTTCAAAATCATAATAGACTAGTGATTCTCAACCATGGGCAATTTTGTCCCCCAGGGTCATTTGGCAATATCTGGAAACACTTTTATTTATTATGACTGGGAGGGAAGGTGCTACTGGTGTCCAGTGGGAAGAGGCAGAGATTCTGAAGGACAACATACAGACCACAGAATAACCCCCCCATGACAGTTATGCAAATTATGCAGCCCAAAGTGCCAGTAGTGCCAAGGCTGAGGAACCCTGTACTCTAGAGCATTGTCTACCAAGCCTGATTAAGGGTCAGCTGGTGCTCCAGGGAACTATAACTTTGTTCGACTTTCTATTTACTATTGATTGTCTTAGACTATGTAAAGTTGGATGTTAACTTACAGAAGATTGATAAACTGCCAATGATTTCTGTCTAGTACAAAAGTTTTATTGTCCTAGTCGTCACTGACCATTTTTTAAAATCTAACTTTGAAATTGATTCCAGCATTCTTTTTTTTCTCTGAATATATATACAATTGATGTTCATTGTTTGTGGTAGTTATGTTCTATAAGGTCACTCTGAATGCTGAATTAGTGAATACTGAACCATTGCTCCTAGAGGGAGTATGGGGTTAGGTTCCTTCAAGCTTCTGGTCACATTTTAATCAATATTTAACCTTGATTTATATGTGTTTCTGCTTCAAGGGCAACTTATTTGGTATATGCTGTTGATTCATTAACATTGAGCTCACAGCCAGCAGCACCATAATTCGTGCTTGAACGAAGCTTATGTAACACACAGAGTTTCTCTGTGAGGCATATCACAGTTTTCTTGAGCTTAGAAGCAATAGATAGAATCCCAACACTGCATGTAGGACTTATTTTGAACAGTAAAATCACCAAGAAAAATGCAAAAATGTAAAAAAAGTGGCAATAAATAGACCTCAAAAAGGACACTTATTTACAATATGAGAGCTGAAACAAGAAGGCAGAGCATGCAGTTGTTTGACCTTGGCTGGGAGCTTATATGTTGGGAGACTCAAATATTTTGCCTCTCTGCACATGACCTCTGTGTGTCCTTGAACACTCCACAAATGACCACGAAAGTGCTGCAAGGCTTGATTTTGTGATTACAAATAAATTTTAGTGAGTAGACAAATTTGCAAATATGGAATCTGCGAGTAATGAGGATCTATTTTATTAGTTTCTCATGTTCTATTTTGAACCAGCTTTTCAAAACAGATGTTAGTTCCTTCATTACGGAATTAAAAAATTATTTGACACATGCTCACTATATTGGTATAAGAATTATGTTTTTAGCTTTTTGAAAATTAAAATAGAAAATTTAACCCCCTTTTTTTTTTTTTTGCGGTACACGGGCCTCTCACTGTTGGGGCCTCTCCCTTTGCGGAGCACAGGCTCCGGACGCGCAGGCTCAGCGGCCATGGCTCACGGGCCTAGCTGCTCCGCGGCATGTGGGATCCTCCCAGACCGGGGCACGAACTCGTGTTCCCTGCATCGGCAGGCAGACTCTCAACCACTGCGCCACCAGGAAAGCCCAAAATTTAACCCTTTTTAGGTGTCAAAATTTGTTATTTAGATAGACAAGTGCCCAGTGTCTTATGATGGTTTAGGGTGGTATCTGTTCCAGGTTTATTTTAGGGACATGAGTCCCTCCCAGTCAAGTGGGGACTGGACCCAGAGACAAATGTGCATGGCAGACGACTCACTGTGTTCACAGTCTTCTCTCCCTTCAGGTGTTCCTGGCTAAGCCCCCTGTGTCTGGCATCTACTTCTCTCAGCATGAGTTCTCCCTCAGGAGGCTCTTAGTCCTCAGGGAAACAGGCTGCTACTGAGCCCACTGCACAATTTCCAGAAATGCCAGGCTAAACTCAATCTGGGACCCCAAGAGACAGGTGGGAAGCTGGTCTTTGAGGTCACAGCAAGAGTTAGCTGAAGTCAGGAAAGTTTCAACAAAGTTAAACCAAAAAGAATTCTGAGGGAAAAGACTCTCCACAGAGTGAATTCTCACTGAAGGGACTGGGGAAATTCTCTTTCATAACAGAATTTTCTGGAACCTAAAATGATAAGGCCCAGGGCCTGTAGCAAAATAAATGTGTAGCAACTTCCACATGCAACTGAAAGTTTATCAGAAAATTAACATGTAAGAAGTCTTTGCAAGTAGGAGGTGCTACATTATATTAATGGGGCTGCTAAGAGGAAGACTGATGCCTTGAGAACCAAAAGTAACTTTACAATCTCTGCATACCTAGAGTCCATGTGAGTTGTATTTTTAAACAGTAGTATACATTTTTTGCTTGGGGAGTTTTAAAGTTAAAAATAGTATTTAAAAAACTCAGCAAGAGATAAAGTAACATTTTCCTTTTTCTTTCCCTTCCCTTCCCTTCCTCCTTTTTGTCTTTAGCAACAAAAGACATGAATGTTTTTGTCTATGAATCATCCTTATAACCTTGTGAAAATTACTGGGGTGGTGTTTTCATCATTTACAGCAGTGGTTCTGTTACCGACCTGTCTGAGTCTGAGTTGGCCCCCAAGAAGCGTTCTTCTGCCCAGTGTCAATCAAGTAAATAGAATGAGATCAAGCTCCATTCAGAAGCAAAGGAAAGCTTTATCTTTTGATCAAAGAATGGAGAGGTGTGCTCGACTCTAGAGTACGTGTTCTCTAGAGTACATGTTGGCAGGGCTTCTTTATAGGGTTCTCTGCTACGGAGGGAGGGATGGATGGAGTTCCTACGGGTCCTTGCAGTCATGTTGCTCACAGCGCTCCAGACTGAAGTGTTGGGCACAGCATCTCTGCACACAGTATGCAGTTGCCACCTTGAACTGCAGTGTTGTGGGCAGCACTTCTGCACATGGTGTGCCAAGTTGGGGTATGGGGCGCAGTGGTTCTGTGCTGGGGATGCTAATCCATAACTTAGGTGTAAGATTTTATCACCTAGATTCCATCTTATTCCCCTCACCTCAGTCCCCAGTGGGCTTGGTCTGTGACAGTTCTCAACCAGGAGGGATTTTTGCCCTGCAGGGGACATTTGGCAATGTCTGGAGATGTTTTTTCATAAGGGATGGAAGGGTGGTTAGGGAGTAGTCCAAAATATCAATAGCACCAGGGTTTAGAAACTAGTCTACCCAGGGGTCAGCAAACTTTGTCTGTAAAGGACCAGATAGTAAGCATTTTAGGCCATACTCTGTTGCAACAACTCAACTCCGGTTGTAACGTGAAACTAGCCATAGACAACATGTAAATAAATGAGTGTGGCTGTGTTCCAATGAAATTGTATTATGAACACTGTTAAATTAATTAAGCAAGGAAGCCATTAGGCTGAGGTAGCCCTAACGCTGTGACTGCCTACACAAGCAAACCCAAATCTAAGCCTATAAATACCACAAATGTACGAAATTGAAACCTAAGGCCAACCAATCGCAAACAGCCAACTAGGCTTTAAGCTGTACCCATCAATAATTTCCTTTCTTTGCTTCCACGTTTTTTTCTATAAAAGTCTTTCCTGAGCTCCTGTCAGCAGAGCTGTCCTTAGCACTTCTGGTTTGGCAGTGCCCCATTTGAATCAATTTTTGCTCGAATAAACTCTTAAACTTTTTAATATGAATCAGTTTATCTTTTAATAACATTGAAATTTGAATTTCATATAATTTTCATATGTCATAAAATATTATTCTTCATTTGATTTTTTTTCTTTTTCAACAATTTAAATATATAAAAGAAAAACCATTTCTAGCCTGCAACCCATACAATAAAAAGTATTGGGCCTGATTTGGCCCATGGTCCCAGTGAATAGAAAGGTTTTTGCTTCCATCTCTTTTAAAGGAAACACAGTACTTTCATTCAGCAAAACCATTTATTCTTTTTTTTTTTTTTAACTTACAATATTTTAAAATATGATTTGTGTTGTGTGATTCAGTGATTCAGCTAAGAGGAGCTGTGGATGAAGAATAGCCCTTTTTATGTAAGTAGCGCTGTTGTGTTCCAGTCATTAAGAACTGAATTTTTAATAGGCTCATGGACTGAGGAAAATTATTCTTTTTCTTAAGTGTTTATGATTTGCTTATTTAATCTTTGTCCCCTTTTTTAGCCTTCTTGTCTTCTTTCAGCTCAGTACTGGATCTTCCGACTGAAGCAGACCCAATTTTCTGTGGGGCTGAAATTTCACCAGGGGTGAGTTCATTCAGATTCAGGGTCATTTACATTTCAAGTCTGCAATTTGATCTGATTATCACTGGCTGAAAAGAAACACTAAGGGCTTTTTAATGTGGTCTGAACTGGATAATCCATTCCAAGGGCTGGGTAAAACTGGGAGAAACTGGGAGTCTGGAGGATAGTTGCTTTTTATTTCTCAGCAGGGGAATATCATGGGAGAGTTTTATAAACACCATTTTCCAAAGAACAACTGAAAGAAGATTGAGATTTTTTGCTGAAGAACGGGGGAGGGAGAAACACTTCCTGCCAGGGTGAAAAAGAAGGAAGAATGGAAAAGGAACATAAAGGAGTTATCGTGGAACAGGCTAAAATATGTCTAAGGGTGAAGGGCATAGTTATAGTACTTCCAGTACTTTCTCCTTTCCTAAGTGGTGTAAAGAGTACCTGAAAAAACTTCTAGAACTGATAAGAGTTTGCTACAGTGCCCAGATATCATATAAAATATACAAAACATTAATTTCTCTAAGTTTACCTATTAGAAGACATGATATGGAAACAAAGGATCCCATTCTCAAAGTCAACAAAAGACATAAAATAGCTAAGAATAAGCCTATCAAGAAATGTGTAAAGTATACATGATGAAAACTACAATATTTTACTGAGAGGTATAAAGAAAAAATTGAATAAATGGAGAGACATTTTACCAGTCAGGTTTCTGTCAATGAAGCAGAACCATTATGAGTGATGAGAGTCAGGGATTTATTCAAGGATTGGGCCTTACACAACTGTGGGAACCAGTTGATAAATCAATGTACAGCAGTTGTTTCTGCATCTGGTGCTGGCCTCATGTCAGCAGAGCTGGCAAATGGGAAAGAAAGATGGTCTTAAGTGGGGGAGAGCAGGGAAAGACTGGAAATTGCATATCTTTTTCTTATCACCTCCAACCTCCAACCTGAACCTGGCACATGAAGCTGATTCTGAGAGCTGGAGGAGGAGGTCCAGCATTAACTGGTAGAGCCATAGGTCCAGATGCTGCTTCATTTCTTCTCTTCAAATCTTGTACACATTTCTCTTGGCCAATGCTAACAGAACCATACAGGAGAGGAAAGTGAAGCATAGTTCCAGCTTAGCTAAGTTGACCCTGTATAATGCAACCATACATACTTTGTCTCTGGATGATGATGATATTGGTGATGATGATGGTGATGATGATAATAATAATAACAACAATAATAATGTAGCAAATATATGACATTAACTACATGATAGACACTTTTCTAAGCATTTTACATTTATTAACTCTCACCACAACTCTCTGAAGTAGGTATGATTATTAGCCTTATTTTATAAATGAGGAAACTATCTTGCCGGTGGCCACATAACTTGCAAGTGGTAAAGCCATCATTTAAATCCAGACAGTTTGGAAAGACCGCACTTTTTAAAATGTCAGGTCTTGTCAGGGACTTCCCTGGTGGTCCAGTGGTTAAGATGCCACTCTCCCAATGCAGGGACCAGGGTTCAATCCCCAGTCAGAGAACTAGATCCCACATGCCACAACGAAGATCCCACACCCAGCAACAAACATCCCGTGTGCTGCAACTAAGACCCAGCACAGCCAAATAAATAAATACATATTTTAAAAAAATAAAATGTCAGGTCTCATAAGATTAATGTATTTTAATACAATCTCAGGTAAAATCCCAATGGGCTGAGTATTGAGAATTTGTAAGATTTTTCCAAAGCTTTTCTGAAGCCTAAACATGTGACTACATAAATAAAATTCCAATAATTAAAATAGCACATTTCCATAAGAATCAACAAGGAATCAAATATAGCTCTTAAACAGAGCTTAATATACAAATGTAGAAAAGAAGATCTAGAACTTGACAAATGCACCCTTGCAGAACTGGCTTCTGGGTGGTGAAGAATCCAGTGAGACCCCCATCTCCCTGTGACTCACTGTGACTGACGTTGGAAGAGGGGAGGCGACATCACTTGCATACTTTCTCACTGCCATCCTGGCAAACCTGCCACATCGGCCCCTTTTTCTCCTGTGTACTTGAGAGCTGCCCTGGGCAGATAGGTCCCATCATTTATTCAACTATCTTTAGGTAATAAGTCACTCTAGTCACATTCAGTCATAGAAGTAGGAGTGGTAAAGGGCAGAAAGTTCTAACTGACAGGCAGAGGTCCTCTGATATTCGCTCCCCCTGCCTGTCACAGATGTTTAAAGCAGGATTCTTATTATGCAAAAGTTTTTGGGGTGGGGGGTGGTTACCCTAAAAGGCCCCTGCTGGATCCCTTCCACTGCAGATCCCCTGAGGGGCAGAGTTCCTCCTGGCCTGGTTCTTGCCTCCCACCTTAGCCTCTCCTGAGGGCTGTTTTGCCTCTTTTTTCATAACTTCTTGGGCAATGTGTAAGGTGTCCAGCCACCCTGGTTTGCCTGGGACTGAGGGCTTTCCCAGGATATGAGACTTTCAGCGCTAAAACTTCGACAGGCCTGGACAAATCAGGACGATTGGTCACTGTCAAAGGTCCCTTTTAAACACCTCTGTACGACCATGCCTGTCTGCATCGGCTCCTAAGAAATAAGCCCTTTTGTTTGTAATAACATCCCAAACACAGCCTTCTGAGGCCATGGATCACTACTGGTAAGTGACTTGAGTCTTACTGTGGTCCACTGTGTTCCCAAATACCAGGGAACTATGCACCAGTCTCTCACAGTGGCCTCCTAGAAGCCCCCAATTGGGCTTGTGGTGAAAGGAAAGAGTCCCCAATTTCTCCCTTCAGAGTAGGTGTGGGACCCACACTGACGACTCTCTCTAAAGACAGCTACCCTCCCTTGGCTTTTTCGTTGTCAGTCCTTGTAGGCCTTTCTCTACAGTTGGCTAGGCGCCACACACTGGTGTTTGTCATTTCTTTGCAGTGCTGCTGAGTCACTGAAGTTTAGGCATCCCACTTTGGAATGTGGAAGCACCTGCCACGCACTTTCATTGGTCATGAGCTTTTTAGGCTTCAGAAAAAACTGTGATAAAAAGAATTAGAGTTTTAATATCATGTTTCATAAACCAAAAAAAAAAAATTTCAGGGCAAGAGAGGATTATGAAGCATTAAAATAATTGATTTGATACATGGAATTGTTAAGTATCTGTACATCAAAAACTGTATACAAATATAAAAGTTAAATGACAACCAGGAATTTATCTCCAACAAAATAACAAATAAGAAGCTAATAAACATAATTATGTAAAAAAAACCACTTTTACAAATAATAATCTAGAGTCCACCTCTCACCACCTGTACCCCACCTCCCCTGTACAAACCACTTACCAATTTCTGGGCCCAAAAGCATAGCAATTTAGGCTAATGGATGCCTCTCTTGTCTGCCTATGTGCTATTCACTACCAGCAGTAAAATGATCCTTTAAAAATGTAAACAAGGGCTTCCCTGGTGGCGCAGTGGTTGAGAGTCCGCCTGCCGATGCAGGGGACACAGGTTCGTGCCCTGGTCTGGGAAGATCCCACATGCCGCGGAGCGGCTGGGCCCGTGAGCCATGGCTGCTGAGCCTGCGCGTCCGGAGCCTGTGCTCTGCAATGGGAGAGGCCACAACAGTGAGAGGCCCGCATACTGCAAAAATAAATAAATAAATAAAAGTAAACAAGATCATGTCATTGCTCTACCTGAATTTTCTTTATGGCTTACCTTACATTTAAAAGTGAAATCCAAAGGCCTTACACGCCATGGTGCAGAAAGCCTCATGCTATCTGGTTCTGGATGCATTTCTGACCTTATTCACACCCTAGCCCTCTGTGAGAGCAGGAACTTTATTGCTATCACTCAGAACAGTGCTTAGCACAGAGTGGACCCTTACTAAATTTTTTTTGAATGAATGAATTAATGGATGGATGACTAGAAGAAAAAAGACCAATGAATTATGAAGAGTTTTTTTTAAAGAAAGGATACAATTCATCACTGGCTAGTTGTTAAGGGCACTCTCATATACTGCTTGAGGACATGTATATGTAGACAGTACTTGGGGAAAAAAATTTGGAAATAAGAATGTAGATTTTGTGAAGTTCATATCATTTTAAGATTTAGTAGTTTCAACTATAAATCCAGAATATGCATACCTACTGACTTAGGTAAAAGGAGCTTATTATAGCATTATTAATCATAATTAAAAAATCAGGAACAATCTAAATGTCCAACAATAGGGGAAAACTTTAATACATATTTGTCTACTCACGTGATGGAATATTATATAGGTATTACCATGATTTCCAAACAAATTTTTACTTCTGGGAAATTGCTAAGTAAAAGAACAAAATACAAAATTTTAGATATCATATGATTATAATTAAAAATACATATGCATAAATTTAAAATTGGAGT
Organism: Mesoplodon bidens; assembly: GCF_964165515.1. Lineage (NCBI taxonomy): Eukaryota > Metazoa > Chordata > Mammalia > Artiodactyla > Ziphiidae > Mesoplodon > Mesoplodon bidens. The sequence goes on from NC_138161.1 coordinate 136,100,132, forward strand.
AAATCATTACAATGTTACCTGTGGTTAATTGTGGTTGGTGGGATAACTAGTGATTTAAATTTTCTTCATTATACTTTGTTTAAATTTCAAATTTTATTATGTTTAGAATCAGAAAAGCCTATAAAATTTATTTTTTTAAATCATTATAATTGACAGAGAAACTACTGGTCAATGAATGCTGGCAGTCTTTAACACTTCCACAGACAGGTGTGGGCCAGTGAATTGATGAATGTGAATCAAATGTGCATAAAATTAAATTACTTTCCTACAAAACAAGGCCCGAGAACCTTATAACAAGATTTCAGTTCACGTCTATGGCTCAGATATTCATAAAAAGGAACTTCCTTTACTTATTTATTTTTTTAATAACTGGTCCCATTTTATTCTACCTTCTTCCATGCCTCTTATGGTAGAAAATACTTGATTTGTCAGCTGATGTTGTCTCCATCTCATACAGTTTAAAATAGTAATTACCATGTGCTATTCCATCACTTCCTTCTTTGGTTGATATAAATCTGGGGGACATGCTTTATGAGTTTGCTCTAGAGACGTGTCATTTCATCCTTGCTGGACCTGCTTACAGTATCTCACTTCATCTGACCACTTGCCACATCTGCCTCAGTGTCTCCTGGCCCCTTAGTGCCTGGGGTCCTGTCCCATCAATTATGGGAGTGAGGATGGTCTCACCTGGTGTTCAGGGCAGTGTTTGCAACTGATGCTTATAACAACTAGCTTTTATTGAACACATATCATGTGCAAAGTCGTGCATTCTAACAACCTGAGGGGTACTAGCTTGTGCAATCCTCATACCACCTCTATGAGATAGACAGACAGATAAGGAAACTGTGGCTCAGAGAGAGTAAGTACTTTGCCCACAGTCTGTAAGTGTCAAGGTCAGATTGTCCATGGACCTTGTCACTGCCCCCAGTTGTCAGGCTCCCTCACACTGTGGGCTTCTCATTTGACCCCAGGTCTCCTTGGGACCCCTTCTTCACAGTTACAGGAACCCTTGGCTGCTTCTCCACAGAAGTTGGACCCTGTGAGGTTGTTCCCATACCTATGTACAAGTCTGTACCTTGATTCTACAAGCATTGCTTCATTACCTTGACTTGCCAAGGCTGTCAGAGGCAGTAATGACAGGCTGGTGGTTTTCCCAGGGTCCTCACAGGGAGAGAAGGGAATTTGTCCCACTGTTTTCTAATTTTCCAGAGCCTGCCTTCCTGAGAACTTTTGGGAAACTCACTTTCTCCCTCTAGCTTCTGGATGAGCTTTCTCCTTTTGAGCTTTGACCTTTTTCCTCCTTGTCTGACCTTCCAGCTTTAGATCCTGATGTGTGAAAACCAAGTTGTGGGATATTTGATAAAAACATTGAAAAGTCAGGTTATTAGTACAGAAAAAAGTCTTCCTAGGAAAAAACTTCAAACAAGTCTTCTTAACTTCAGGTCTTACCAGTTTGTTGCTTTTCTGGATTTGTCTTTATGATGAAGAGCTGAAGAGGAAAAAAACATCTGAATTACACAGAAGCGACACTGGGTGATATTTGAAAATGTTACCCTGCTCGTTATTTTTATCTTCAACCCTGAAGGTCTATGCTAGCCTGGCTGTCCCTATCTGGAAGCACCCCTTCCTGTCTTGGTCAGTGGTCCTGCCTTTCCCATCCAGCCATCACACACTCAAGAGCTATTAATATCCAGGTTCTGCCATTCATGTCAGCATTTGTAAGGTTCTTGGGTTTCAAAGGACCCTTGTTTAAACTCCACACTGGTGAAGGCAAAATCTTAAGCATCAAAAGCTGACATCTTAGCTACAACTCACTTTTGTGTTACAAGTGAGAGTGGGAAAAAGAACTCAAAGAGGGAACCCATAGAGGGCCAGTGAGAGCATTAGCATGTTGCCCAGAAGACCCTCTTCTTTCTAGTATGAATGCCCTCATTGCACAAAGGGAACACTGTGCTACTTGCAGTTTAATGTATCTGTTTAATGATAACAAGTCTTAGTTATCTTCATTTTGTCCACACATCTACTTCCAGATTATGTTTTACTCATGCAGGAGAAACAATCAATATTCCCTTTTTATACCAAAGTGTTTAGACTCACATTATTAACTCCATTCAATCTTAGTCTATAATTTACTCTAAGGTACTTACTCTAAGGTGAATAAAAGTGAACAAGCAAGCAAACAAAACCTACAGATTATGCTTACACTGGAAGAAAATAACAAAAAGAATCACTTTTCACTCAGGTTTTGTTACAGAACCAAACTTGGAACCCAGACCCCAACCAGAAGTCTGGCATAAGATTCCTGGAACACCACTCTGTTACCTCACCACCAACCAAACAGAAGAAAGTTACACACCCTGCAGCCCTACCCCTAAATTTTACCTCTAAAAACGCTTCCCTGAAAACCATCAGGGAGTTGGGTCTTTTGAGCATGAGCTGCCTGTATTTTTTGCTTGGCCCCTGCAGTAAACACTGTACTTTCCTTCACCACAACCAGGTGAGAGTAGACTGGCTTTGCTGGCTGGTGGGCAAGAGGACCCTAATAACATGCTGTGTTAGGGAACATGTTGGAAAACACATACCCTAAAAATTGGTGCTGAGATTTGGCAAAATCTGACAAAGTTGACAATGCATATAGTTGTTGACCCATAAGTCCCACTTCCAGTAAATTTATCCTATAAGTATACTCACACCCAGGCAAAGTGACAGATGTAGAAGTTTTTTTTTTTTTTTTTTAACGTCATTACTGGAGTATAATTGCTTTACAATGGTGTGTTAATTTCTTCTTTATAACAAAGTGAATCAGTTATACATATACATATGTTCCCATATCTCTTCCCTCTTGCGTCTCCCTCCCTCTCACCCTCCCTATCCCACCCCTCTAGGTGGTCACAAAGCACCGAGCTGATCTCCCTGTGCTATTTGGCTGCTTCCCACTAGCTATCTATTTTACCTTTGGTAGTGTATATATGTCCATGCCACTCTCTCACTTTGTCACAGCTTACCCTTCCCCCTCCCCATATCCTCAAGTCCATTCTCTAGTAGGTCTGTGTCTTTATTCCTGTCTTGCCCTTAGGTTCTTCTGACCTTTTTTTTTTTTTTTTTTAGATTCCATATATATGTGTTAGCATAGAGTATTTTTTTTCTTTTTCTGACTTACTTCACTCTGTATGACAGTCTCTAGGTCCATCCACCTAACTAAAGATAACTCAGTTTCATTCCTTTTTATGGCTGAGTAATATTCCATTGTGCATATGTGCCACATCTTCTTTATCCATTCATCTGTTGATGGACACTTAGGTTGTTTCCATGTCCTGGCTATTGTAAATAGAGCTGCAGTGAACATTTCTGTACATGACTCTTTTTGAATTATTGTTTTCTCAGGGTATATGCCCAGTAGTGGGATTGCTGGGTCATATGGTACTTCCATTTTTAGTTTTTTAAATAACCTCCATACTGTTCTCCATAGTGGCTGTATCAGTTTACATTCCCACCAGCAGTGCAAGAGTGTTCCCTTTTCTCCACACCCTCTCCTGCATTTATTGTTTGTAGATTTTTTGATGATGGCCATTCTGACCGGTGTGAGATGATATCTCACTGTAGTTTTGATTTGCATTTCTCTAATGATTAATGATGTTGAGCATTCTTTCATGTGTTTGTTGGCAATCTGTATATCTTCTTTGGAGAAATGTCTATTTAGGTTTTCTGCCCATTTTTGGATTGGGTTGTTTGTTTTTTGATATTGAGCTGCATGAGTTGCTTATATGTTTTGGAGATTAATCTTTTGTCAGTTGCTTCATTTGCAAATATTTTCTCCCATTCTGAGGGTTGTCTTTTCCTCTTGTTTATGGTTTCCTTTGCTGTGCAAAAGCTTTTAAGTTTCATTAGGTCCCATTTGTTTATTTTTGTTTTTATTTCCATTTCTCTAGGAGGTGAGTCATAAAAGATCTTGCTGTGATTTATGTCATAGAGTGTTCTGCCTATGTTTTCTTCTAAGTGTTTGATGGTGTCTGGCCTTACATTTAGGCCTTTAATCCATTTTGAGTTTATTTTTGTGTATGGTGTTAGGGAGTGTTCTAATTTCATTCTTTTACATGTAGCTGTCCAGTTTTCCCAGCACCCCTTATTGAAGAGGCTGTCTTTTCTCCACTGTATATTCTTGCCTCCTTTATCAAAGATAAGGTGACCATATGTGCGTGGGTTTATCTCTGGGCTTTCTATCCTGTTCCATTGATCTATATTTCTGTTTTTGTGCCAGTACCATACTGTCTTGATTACTGTAGCTTTGTAGTATAGTCTGAGATCAGGGATGCTGATTCCTCCAGCTCCATTTTTCGTTCTCAAGATTGCTTTGGCTATTCGGGGTCTTTTGTGTTTCCATACAAATTGTGAAATTTTTTATTCTAGTTCTGTGAAAAATGCCAGTGGTAGTTGGACAGGGATTGCATTGAATCTGTAGATTGCTTTGGATAGTAGAGTCATTTTCATGATGGTGATTCTTCCAATCCAAGAAGGTGGTATATCTTTCCACCTATTTGTATCATCTTTAATTTCTTTCATCAGTGTCTTATAATTTACTGCATACAGGTCTTTTGTCCTCTTAGGTAGGTTTATTCCTAGATATTTTATTCTTTTTATTGCAGTGGTAAATGGGAGTGTTTTCTTAATTTCACTTTCAGATTTTTCATCATTAGTGTATAGGAATGCAAGAGATTTCTGTGCATTAATTTTGTATCCTGCTACTTTACCAAATTCATTGATTGGCTCTAGTAGTTTTCTGGTAGCATCTTTAGGATTCTCTATGTATAGTATCATGTCATCTGCAAACAGTGACAACTTTACTTCTTCTTTTCTTTCTTTTTCTTTTCTGATTGCTGTAGCTAAAACTTCCAAAACTATGTTGAATAATAGTGGTGAGAGTGGGCAACCTTGTCTTGTTCCTGATCTTAGTGGAAATGTTTTCAGTTTTTCACCATTGAGGATGATGTTGGCTGTGGGTTTGTCATATATGGCCTTTATTATATTGAGGAAAGTTCCTTGTTTTCCTACTTTCTGGGGGGTTTTATCATAAATGGGTTTTGAATTTTGTTGAAAGCTTTCTCTGCATCTATTGAGATGATCATATGGTTTTTCTCCTTCAATTTGTTAATATGGTGTATCACGTTGATTGATTTGCATATATTGAAGAATCCTTGCATTCCTGCGATAAACCCCATTTGATCATAGTGTATGATCCTTTTGATGTGCTGTTGGATTCTGTTTGCTAGTATTTTGTTGAGGATTTTTCATCTATGTTCATCAGTGATATTGGCCTGTAGTTTTCTTTTTTTGTGACATCTTTGTCTGGTTTTGGTATCACAGTTTTGGTGGCCTCGTAGAATGAGTTTGGGAGTGTTCCTCCCTCTGCTATATTTTGGAAGAGTTTGAGAAGGATAGGTGTTAGCTCTTCTGTAAATGTTTGATAGAATTTGCCTGTGAAGCCATCTGGTCCTGGGCTTTTGTTTGTTGGAAGACTTTTAATCACAGTTTCAATTTCAATGCTTGTGATTGGTCTGTTCATATTTTCTATTTCTTCCTGGTTCAGTCTCAGAAGGTTGTGCATTTCTAAGTATTTGTCCATTTCTTCCAGGTTGTCCATTTTATTGGCATAGAGCTGCTTGTAGTAATCTCTCATGATCTTTTGTATTTCTGCAGTGTCAGTTGTTACTCCTCCTTTTTCATTTCTAATTCTATTGATTTGTGTCTTCTCCCTTTTTTCTTGATAAATCTGGCTAATGGTTTAAACAGATGTAGAAGTTTATTGTAGAGTTGTTTTTAATAGCTTTATTGGAAACAATCTTAAATGTTTATTAATAGATCAGGGGTTGGATAAATTATACTACATCCCTACATTGGAATACTAAGCAGCCTTAAAAAGACTGAGAAGGGGGACACCTTCAAGATGGCGGAGGAATAAGATGTGGAGATCATCTTCCTCCCCATAAATACATTAAAAATACATCTACATGTGGAACAACTCCTACAGAACACCTACTGAACGCTGGCAGAAGACCTCAGACTTCCCAAAACGCAAGAAACTCCTCACATACCTGGGTAGGGCAAAAAAAAAAAAAGAAAAAACAGAGACAAAAGAATAGGGATGGGACCTGCACCTCGGGGAGGGAGCTGTGAAGTAGGAAAAGTTTCCACACACTAGGAAGCCCCTTCACTGGCAAGGACGTGGGGTGGGCAGAGGGGAAGCTTCGGAGACATGGAGGAGAGCACAGCAAAAGGGGTGCAGAGGGAAAAGTGGAGTGATTCCCGCACGAAAGATCGGTGCCAACCGGCACTCACTAACCTGAGAGGCTTGTCTGCTCACCCACCGGGATGGGTGGGGACTGGGAGCTTAGGCTTGGGCTTTGGAGGTCAGACCCCAGGGAGAGGACTGGGGTTGGCTGCGTGAAGACAGATTGAAGGGGGCTGGAGCCCCACAGCTTGCCAGGAGGGAGTCTGGGAAAAAGTCTGGACCTGCCAGAGAGGCAGGAGACCTTTGTTTCGGGGCACACAAGGAGAGGGGATTCCTTCCCATTGTGCCCACAGAAGTCAGAGCACTGCCTAAGCGAGGTCCAGAGACAGGTGCCAGCCATGGTTATCAGTTCAGACCACAGAGATGGGCATGAACTGCTAAGGCTGCTGCCACCAAGAATCCTGTGTGCAAGCACAGGTCACTATCCACACAGCCCTGAGAGCCTGTGCAGCATGCCACTGCTGGGGGCCCATGATCCAGGTCCAGCTTCCCTAGGAGAACACGTGGCGTTCCTCAGGCTGTTGCAACGTCATGCCAGCCTCTGCCTCCTCAGGCTTGCCCCGCATTCCAATCATGACTACCGTACCCCTCCACTTCCCCAGCCTCAGTGGGCAGGAGAGCCCTAATCAGCCACTGCTTTAACCCCCTCCTGTCTGGGTGGGGAATAGATGCCTGAAGAAATAGAAAGAATAGAAAATATGAACAGACCAATCACACGCAGAGGCGGGGACAAAAACCATAGCTGAACCCCAGCAGCTGTACAAACAAATAAGAGAAAGGGAAATTTCTCCATGCAGCATCAGGAGCAGCAGATTAAATCCCCACAATGAACTTGATAAAACATGCATTTTAAGAATACCTGAATAAACAACAAAAGTTCCAAAAGTTGAGGTGGTGGACTTTGGGAGCAACTGCAGACTTGGGGTTTGCTTTCTGTATCTAATTTGCTTCTGTGTTTATGTTTATCCTAGCTTAGTATTTAGTGCTTATTATCATTGGTGGATTTGTTTATTGGTTTGCTTCCTCTCTTCCTTTATATGTATATATATATATATATGTATATATATATATATATATATATATATATATATATATATATATATATATTCTTTTTTTCTCCTTTTTCTCTTTTTGTGAGTGTGTATGTGTATGCTTCTTTATGTGATTTTGTCTGTATAGGTTTGATTTTGCTTTTACCATTTGTCCTAGGGTTCTGTCTGTTCATTTTTCTTTCTTTTTTCCTTTTCTTCTGAGCTGTGTGGCTGGCAGGGTCTTGATGCTCCAGCTGGGTGTCAGGCTGAGCCTCCAAGGTGGGAGGACTGAGTCCAGGACATTGGACCACCAGAAACCTCCCAGCCCCATTAATATCAATCAGTGAGACCTCCCCCAGAGATCTTTGTCTCAACACTAAGACCCAGCTCCACCCCAATGGCCAGCAAACTCTAGCGCTGGACACCCCATTGCAAAAAACTAGCAAGACAGGAACACAACCCCACCCATAAGCAGAGAGGCTGCCTAAAGTCATACTAACTCCATGGACACTCCAAAACACACCACCGAATGCAGCCCTGCCCACCAGAAAGATAAGAAACAGCCCCACCCCCCAGGACACAGGCACCAGTCCCCTCCACCAGGAAGCCTACACAACCCACTGAACCAACCTTATCCATTGGGGCAGACACCAAAAATAACAGGAACTATGAACTTGTAGCCTGGGAAAAGGAGACCCCAAGCACAGTAAATTTAAAAAATGAGAAACGAGAGAAATTTGTAGCAGATGAAGGAGGAGGGTAAAAACCCACCAGACCAAACAAATGAGGAAATAGGCAGTCTACCTGAAAAATAATTCAGAGTAATCATAGTAAAGACGATCTAAAATCTTGGAAATAGAATGGAGAAAAGACAAGAAACATTTAATAAGGACCTACAAGAACTAAAGAGCAAACAAACAATAAATGAAATTTAAAGTATTGTAGAAGGAATCAGCAGAATAACTGAGGCAGAAGAACGGATAAGTGACCTGGAAGATAAAATAGTTGAAATAAGTCCTGCAGAGCAGAATAAAGAAAAAAGAATGAGAAGAATTGAGGACAGTCTTAGAGACCTCTGAGACAACATTAAACACACCAACATTCGAATTATAGGGGATGCAGAAGAAGGAGAGAAAAAGAAAGGGTCTGAGAAAATATTTGAAAAGATTATAATTGAAAGCTTCCCTAATATGGGAAAGGAAATAGTCAATCAAGCCCAGGAAATGCAGAGAGTCCCATATAGGATAAATCCAAAGAGAAACACACCAAGACACATATTAATCAAACTATAAAAATGTAAATTCAGAGAAAAAATATTAAGAGCAGCAAGGGAAAAGCAACAAATAACATACAAGGGAAAACCCATAAGGTTAAGAGCTGATCTTCCAGAAGAAACTCTGCAAACCAGAAGGGAGTGGCAGCACATATTTAAAGTGATGAAAGGGGAAAACCTACAACCAAGATTACCCAGCAAGGATCTCACTCAGATTCAGTGGAGAAATTAAAACCTTTACAGAAAAGCAAAAGATAAGATAATTCAGCACCACCAACCAGCTTTACAACAAATGCTAAAGGAACTTCTCTAGGCGGGAAACACAAGAGAATGAAAAGACCTACAATAACAAACCCAAAACAATTAAGAAAACGGGAATAGGGAAATACATATTGATAATTACCTTAAATGTAAATGGTTTAAAGGCTCCAACCAAAAGACACAGACTGGCTGAATGGATACAAAAACAAAACCTGTATATATGCCATCTACAAGAGACCCACTTCAGACCTAGGGACACATACAGACTGAAAGTGAGGGGATGGAAAAAGATATTCCATGCAAATGGAAATCAAAAGAAAGCTGGAGTAGCAATACTCATATCAGACAAAATAGACTTTAAAATAAAGACTATTACAAGAGACAAAGAAGGACACTACATAGTGATCAAGGGATCAATCCAAGAAGAAGATCCAAAAATTGTAAATATTTATGCACCCAACATAGGAGCACCTCAATACATAAGGCAAATGCTAACAGCCATAAAAGGGGAAATTGACAGTAACACAATAATAGTAGGGGACTTTAACACCCCACTTTCACCAATGGGCAGATCATGCAAAATGAAAATAAATACAGAAACATAAGCTTTAAAACACACATTAGACCAGATAGACTTAATTGATATTTATAGGACATTCCATCCAAAAACAACAGAAGACAAAAACAACACTTTCTTCTCAAGTGCTCATGGAACATTCTCCAGGATAGATCATATATAAGGTCACAAATCAAGCCTCGGTAAATTTAATACAATTGAAATTGTATCAAGTACATTTTCTTAGCACAACACTATGAGACTAGATATCAATTACAGGAAAAAAAGTGTGAAAAATACAAACACATGGAGGCTAACCAATACACTACCGAATAACCAAGAGATCACTGAAGAAATCAAAGAGGAAATCAAAAAATACCTACAAACAAATGACAATGAAAACACAATGACACAAAACCTATGGGATGCAGCAAAAGCACTTCTAAGATAGAAGTTTATAACAATACAATCCTACCTAAAGAAACAAGAAAAATCTCAAATAAACAACCTAACCTTACACCTAAAGCAATTAGAGAAAGAAGAACAAAAAAAAACCAAAGTTAGCCGGAGGAAAAATCATAATGATCAGATCAGAAATAAATGAAAAAGAAATGAAGGAAACAATAGCAAATACCAATAAAGCTAAAAGCTGGTTATTTGAGAAGATAAACAAAATTGATGAACCATTAGCCAGACTCATCAAGAAAAAAAGGAAGAAGTCTCAAATCAACAGAAGTAGAAAAGAAAAAGGAGAAGTAACAACTGATACTGCAGAAATACAAAGGATCATGAGAGGCTACTAAAAGCAACTATATGCCAATAAAATGGACAACCTGGAAGAAATGGACAAATTCTTAGAAAAGTACAACCTTCTGAGACTAAACCAGGAAGAAACAGAAAATATGAACAGACCAATCACAAGCACTGAAATTGAGACTCTGATTAAAAATCTTCCAACAAACCAAAGCCCAGGACCAGATGGCTTCATGGGCGAATTCTATCAAACATTTAGAGAAGAGCTAACACCTATCCTTCTCAAACTCTTCCAAAGTATAGCAGAGGGGGGAACACTCCCAAACTCATTCTACGAGGCCACCATCACTCTAATACCAAAACCAGACAAAGATGTCACAAAAAAAGAAAACTACAGGCTAATATCACTGATGAACATAGATGCAAAAATCCTCAACAAAATACTAGCAAACAAAATCCAACAGCATGTTAAAAGGATCATACACCATGATCAAGTGGGGTTTATCCCAGGAATGCAAGGATTCTTAAGTATAAACAAATCAATGTGTTATACCATATTATCAAACTGAAGGATAAAAACCATATGATAATCTCAATAGATGCAGAAAAACTTTTCTTCAAAATCAACACCCATTTATGATAAAAGCTCTCCAGAAAGTGGGCATAGAGGGAAGCTACCTCAACTTAATAAAGGCCATATATAACAAACCCTCAGCCAACATCGTTCTCAATGGTGAAAGACTGAAACTGTTTCCTTTAATATCAGGAATGAGACAAGGTTGTTCACTCTCACCTCTATTATTCAATGTAGTTTTGGAAGTTTTAGCCACAGCAATCAGAGAAGAAGAAAAAAATAAAATGAATCCAAATCGGAAAAGAAGTGAAACTGTCACTGTTTGCAGATGACATGATACTATGCATACAGAATCCTAAAGATACCACCAGAAAACTACTAGAGCTAATCAATGAATTTGGTAAAGTAGCAGGATAAAAATTCATGCACAGAAAACTCTTCTGTTCCTATACTGTAATGATGAAAGACCTGAAAAAGAAATTAAGGAAACACTGCCATTTACCATTTCAACAAAAAGAATAAAATACCTAGGAATAAACCTACCTAAGAAGACAAAAGACCTGTATGCAGAAAACTATAAGACACTGATTAAAGTAATTAAAGACAATACAAACATATGGAGAGATATACTGTGTTCTTGGATTGGAAGAATCAACATTGTGAAAATGACTCTACTACCCATAGCAATCTACAGATTCAGTGCAATCCCTATCAAGCTACCTGTGGCATTTTTCACAGAACTAGGACAAAAAATTTTACAATTTGTATGGAAACACAAAAGACCCCGAATAGCCAAAGCAATCTTGAGAAAGAAAAATGGAGCTGGAGGAATCAGCCTCCCTGACTTCAGACTATACTACAAAGCTACAGTAATCAAGACAGCATGGTACTGGCACAAAAACAGAAATATAGATCAATGGAACAAGATAGAAAGCCCAGAGATAAATCCACACACATACTGTCACCTTGTCTTTGACAAAGGATGCAAGAATATACAGTGGAGAAAAGGCAGTCTCTTCAATAAGTTGTGCTGGGACAGCTACATGTAAAAGAATGAAATTAGAACACTCCCTAACACCATACACAAAAATAAACTCAAAATGGATTAAAGACCTAAATGTAATACCGGACACTATAAAACTCTTAGAGGATAACCTAGGCAGAACACTCTTTGACATATATCACAGAAATATCTTTTTTGACCCACCTCCTACAATAATGGAAATAAAACCAAAAATAAACAAATAGGACCTACTGAAACTTAAAAGCTTTTGCACAGCAAAGGAAACCATAAACAAGACCAAAAGACAACCCTCAGAATGGGAGAAGATATTGACAAACAAAGCAACTGACAAAGGCTTAATCTCCAAAATATACAAGCAGCTCAATATCAAAAAACTCAATCCAAAAGTGGGCAGAAAACCTAAATAGACATTTTTCCAAAGAAGATATCCAGATTGCCAACCATCACATGAAAGGATGCTCAACATCACTAATCATTAGAGAAATGCAAATCAAAACCACAATGAGGTATCACCTCACACCAATCAGAATAGCCATCATCAAAAAAATCTACAAATAATAAGTGCTGGAGAGGGTGTGGAGAAAATGGAACCCTCTTGCACTGTTGGTGGGAATGTAAATTGATACAGCCACTATGGAGAACAGTATGGAGGTTCCTTAAAAAACTAAAAATGGAAGTACCATATGACCCAGCAATCCCACTACTGGGCATATACCCTGAGAAAACCATAATTCAAAAAGAGACATGCACCACAATGTTGCACTATTTACAGCAGCACTATTTACAATACCCAGGACATGGAAGCAACCTAAATGTCCATTGACAGATGAATAGATAAAGATGTGGCACATATGTACAATGGAATATTACTCAGCCATAAAAGGAAACAAAATTGAGTTACTTGTAGTAAGGTGGATGGACCTAGAGTCTGTCATACCGAGTAAAGTAAGTCAGAAGAAGAAGAACAAATACTGAGTGCTAACACATATATATGGAACTTAAAAAAAAAAAAGTGGTTCTTGTGAACCTAGGGGCAGGACAGGAATAAAGATGCAGGCATAGAGAATGGACTTAAGGACACAGGGAAGGGGAAGGGGAAGCTGGGATGAAGTGAGAGAGTAGCATTGACACATATACAACTATCAAATGTAAAATAGCTAGTGGGAAGCAGCTGCAGAGCACAGGGAGATCAGCTCAGTGGTTTTTGAACACCTAGAGGAGTGGGATAGGGAGGGTGGGAGGGAGGCATAAGAAGGAGACATGGGGATATATATATACATATAACTGACTCACTTTGTTTTACAGCAGAAAGGAACACAACACTGTTAAGCAATTATACTTCAATAAAGATGTTAAAAAAAAGACTGAGAAAATATACATAGATACATAATGATCTCTAAATATAAGTTAAAAGGGCAAAGTATTGAAAGGGGGCTACTATATGTATAGAATAGTTGAAGGGGAGGCCTTTATTTATGTACAGCATTTTCTTATAGTAGCAAAAAATAGCTCAGGAAACTGATGGCATATGTTGTCCCCACAGAAGGCACCTAGAGGTCTCGGTTGTGGAGAGGGAGTGACATTTTTCACTATATTTCTATCTATCTACACAGATACAAATATACGAATTATTTTTTGTTTGAATTTTGGACCACACAAATATATTATCTGTTTAAATCGTACACACACTTTTGTTTATAAGTAGCAAACACTTTTAAGTAACTCTGAGCTGTTTCTACTTACAACACTTCTGACATAAAATGCATGGTGTTCTTCTAGCACCAACAAATTCTCCAACTCTTCAGCCATCAACTGGGTGTTCTACAATTCATTTTAATTCTGACACTAACTACCCAGAGTTAGCACAGATCCCATAGGTTAAGGGCTCATTCTCAGGGTAGTAGTGCCCCCACTTCAGACACCAATTGTATTGATAAGTTCTGGATCCCCTTACTTCTGACCAACCAGTTATAAATTAGGGGTTCCCATGACTCCCTCCTCAGGTTTGATAATCTGCTAGAACAGCTCACAAAACTCAGGAAAACACTTTACTTACGATTACTGGTTTATTATAAAGGGTGTAACTCAGGAATTCATTCAGTCATTGGCCCCTGTCCCTTTCCTGTAGGTTAGGCAATGGCACTGAAATTTCCAACCCTCAAGTAGTGCCTTGGTCTTTCTGGCAACCAGACCCCATCCTGAAGCTATCTAGGGGCCCTCAGTTAGCAGTCATCTCATTAGCATACAAGAGACACTCTTTGGCTCCAGAGATTCTAAGGGTTTTAGGAGCTGTGTGCCAGGAACCACAGACAAAGACCAAACATATATTCCATCACAGTAACACGATATCACTTTACAGAGGATGTGGCAGATTAAAATTTCCAAAGGTCGCTACTACGTCAATATATCCCATCTCACGAGCTCTTCTTACAATATGATGCTGACACTCCTCTTGAATCTGGGTGGGGCTGGAACCATGTGACAACTATTTGAATTTCAAGGTTAAGTCATAAAAGGTGATATAGCTGCTCCAGTCTCTCTTTCTCTCTACAGATGCTTGCCCCTGGAATCTAGCTACATTGTTGTAAGGAAGTCAAGTAGCACCTTAGCAAGATTTTGTAAAGGTGTTTCTACCCCAGCCCCAACTGAGGTCCAGGTGGCAGCCAGTACCGACTGCCAGACTTGGGATTAAGTGAGCCAGTTCCCAGCCTTCAAGCCATCTCAATTGGTGTTGACTAGAGCAGAGACAAACTGTCGCCTCCCAGCTCTGCCCAAACTGCAGATTTATAAGCAAAATAAATGATACATTGTTTTAGGCCACTAAGTTTTGGATGGTTTATTGTCACACAGCAATGAATGAATAACTAGAACAGAGGGGAAGTTGTTGGAAGTTTTTGAGAAGACCTCTGAGGCACTTTCATGAAATAAAGGCAGGGATACAGCTTGGTGTCGGGCACAGCTAGAATCAGATTGGTCACTTCCACAATTTCCTCTCTCTATATCAGTTTCTCCCCCTCCGTTGGTCATTGCTGCTTTTTTTTCTGGATATCATTCTCTTAGGTCTTTTGGCTTCATTTGCATGGTATGCTTTCCCAATTCCCAATTCCTAACTTGGCCCTTTAAGAAGAACTAAGCCTCTTTTCTTAGTTACAGGGTTCAATATCCTATGAACAACTTTGGACCAATTAAATGTGCCTAAAGGGAGGGTCCTATAACATTTGGCCCTAGGGGCTCCTCCGGAGAATTGGGGCTATTATCTGAGAAGAGAAAATTGCAAAACGAGTAGTCCTCACTTTTGACTTTGGGGAACTCTTAGGAAAATAATAAATTGCTCTCTGCGTGAGTTTAAATCTCAAGCCAAAGGTAGGTCTAATTTTATGATGGGAATCAGTGTCAAATAGGATTAGCTGAACAGGAATTCTTCTAGTGGTACCGTCTTGGATCTTCAATAAAAATCATCAAGATCAGTTGATTAGGGAGCCAGCAGGATGTTAATAGTAAATCGAAAGGGAGACTGTGAAGGGCACATTTATCCAGTATGGCTTTAAATGTAAACTAATTTTATGGAGCAGCAATACATTATAGTTGTTAGAAACCTGGACTCTGGAGCCAGATGGCTCTGCTCAATGTGGCTCCACCACTGGCATCTTTATGACATTTAGCAAGTAGTCTCTCTCTGCCTCAGTTTTCTCATCTGAACACTGGCACTAACAACATTTCCTGCCATACAGGGTTATTGTGGGTTTTAATAAATTACATGCTGAGCACTAATAATAGTGGCTGGCACAAAATGAGTCCTCAATAAATAATGACTCCTGCTTTTATATTCCAGACATCAGATACCCTGTAGAATTTATCCTAAATTAAGTCTTTGTCATTGGAACTTACAATCAAGTTAAATTCATCAAGTGTGAGCAAGTCCCAGCCAAAAGTTAGATGCTAATGGGAAACTCCTTTCTGTTGCCCTTTGGTTCCTGTCTCCGCCGATGTTTGGGAGTGGTGGGATGTTATGGATATGGTAGATTGGCCTTCAGCCTTAGTTCCCAACTCCTCCACACGTGCTTGGAGTTACACAGAGACTGGCGTACTGAAACCTACCTTTCCTAAACTTCCACACAGCTGGTATTCTGGGTACAGCTTAACTCTTTAATCTGACGCGCTTATGCAGAGTCTTTAAGGTGGACGTGAGATGGGTGCCATCTTCCTGTTGCTTTGGATCTTACTGGCAAACATCATTGTGAGGATTTTGAGATTTTTCTGGAGAAGTCCAGCATCCCTTCACTAGTTCCATGTGTGTTGAAAGGCAGCTGTGATGTGGAGGGCAGTGGCTGCAGCTTCTTGATCCCTGGATCGCAGTAGGTGGCAGTGGGTTTTGAGGTCAACCAACCCAAACGTCAACTCCTGAAGCCCCACATTTCCAAACGGGTCAGAGGTAGCAGCTCTCTTGGAAGGCTTGTTGCATGACGTTGTTTGGGAGTAATTCCTCCAGCCCTTACACCACTAACAGAAACACCCAATTTCCTACACTGTATCCTTTTAGCTCCTTTTCTTGCAGCCACACTCTGACTGATTCAGACAGGAAGCCACAGAAGTTATCTTCCCCATGGTAGTCCTCTGTCAAGTGATTAATTTTTCCAACTTATTCCATGTGACCTTGCTGAGCTTCTCTATATAATGGAGGAGAACAAGAAAAGGAGGGTGTGGGCTAAGGAGTTGGATTGCTGATAAAGGATGATTCTTTAAAAAATAACAAACAAGTTCATCATGTGCACAAGGGAGAAAGCCATTCCTCTGCTGCTGCACTGTTACGGGAGTGCACTGGGGTCATGTAGTGAGGGTACCTGGAGTAGTCCTCAGTGTGATCACCCCCGAAAGAATTTCAGTTGATTTTACAATTTATTGTTAGATTTTTCCACTTGAGCAGAGCGATTCGGATCTGTTTTAATCTCCTCTGCTGTGCCACCTTGAAAAATTGACTTTTTAATGCCTGTCATTTTTCATCAACACCAGAGTTGAGTTCCCCAAATGTTCTCAGCCCCTTTCTTCCTTGCCACAGAGCATAGAAAGCCATACACTTACTGCACTCCCTTCTCTCGCCCTAGCAGGGATCATATGATTCAGTTCTAGTGGAACTCTGCAGTAGCTTCTGGAAAAGCTTTTGTTTTCCTTACTTAAAAAAAAAAAAGATATAATTAACAGGACTCCCTCCTTCCTTCTCTCCTACCTTAAAAATAAATATGGTGCCTGGAGTCATATAGCAGCCATTTTGTAAACATGAGGTGACAAGTCAATTCACCAAAGATGACAGAGGGAAAAAGAATGGAGTTAAGATCTTAGGTGACACCACTGAGTCTCTGCATTTGCCCTGAATTTCTTACCCCAGGGCTTTTCCTAAAGTGAGAATAATAAACCTCTATTTATTTAAGTAAGTATTTGTAGGGTATTCTATTCCTTGTAGTCTATAAAATTTCTATACAATATGTTATTTGTATCTCCTGGAGTTTTGTGGGGATCCAACAAGATAACTGGTGTGGCAGTACTTTGAAAAACTATAAAAAGAGAACTAATTCTAGGGCTTCCCTGGTGGCGCAGTGGTTGAGAGTCCGCCTGCCGATTCAGGGGACGTGGGTTCGTGCCCCGGTCTGGGAGGATCCAGCGTGCCGTGGAGCGTCTGGGCCTGTGAGCCATGGCCACTGAGCCTGCGCGTCCGGAGCCTGCGCTCCGCGGCAGGAGGGGCCACAGCAGTGAGAGGCCCACGTACCGCAAAAAAAAAAAAAAAACAGAGAGAGAACTAATTTTAAAGTCCTATTTTTAAGGGAATCAGATGTTTTCTGAGTAGCTCAAGGTAGAGGATATTTCAATGAAATGATAAGTGATTGAAATAAATATGCCACATATTCCTTTCAACAACTCAGATGAAGGCTTGCTTCTCTCTTAAATTATTAATAACCCCATTTAGTACTTTCAAAGTGCTTTGCTATCATTTGATATTTAATCCTCAGAATTTCCCTAGCAGATTGTAAAATCTCATTTTACAAGGGTAGAAGTGAAAACAAGGTTTTTCAAAGACTTTCTCAGAGACAGATATGCCTGTGGCAGACTCAGAACTAAAAATCAAAGAATCTAACAGTCCGGTGTGTAATTGGCTTTCTCATGTAAGTTTGATATGCAGGACATGACACAGCCTAAGGAAGCCCTAACCATTTAAAGTTTCATAGTATATGTATATTCAAACTAAGATCCAGCTAACCATGTACTTTATACTCTTTATCCTGTGAATAAAATGCCTTTATGCACAACATTAGAAGAGGACAAGGAAATAATATCCTCTACCAGTAATGAACTTAAGTCTATTTACACACTGCTCTATATTGTGTAATAGTTTTGTGTGCCCCCCACATTCATACGTTGAACCTAATCCCTAATGTGATATTTGGAAGTGGAGCATCTGGGAGGTGGTTAGGTCATGAGGGTGAAGCCTTCATGAATGGGATTAGAGCCCTAAAAAGAGAGAGCCCAGAGAGCTCTTTAGTCCCTTCCACCATGTGAATATAGCAAGATGGGGGTTTTTGAACCAGAAAGAGGTCTCCCTAGATACTGAATCTGCTGGTGCCCTGACCTTGGGTTTTCCAGCCTCCAGAGCTATGAGAAATGAATTTCTGTTGTTTATAAATCACCCAGTCTATGATAATTTGTTATAGCTACCCAAACTAAGACACACACTGAAAGCATCATCCTATCCTGGCATAAAAGAAATGAGGTCATATTACTTTGTTATTTTCCTGATGTACATTGTTATAAGCAGTAAAATGGGGGTTCTTTTGATACTACATGTTGAAAAAAACAGGGGCAAAGTAAGGAGAATATCTAACTGCCTAAACAGGAAGTGGATTCATGCTTTAAAAAGGAAGTGAAGAAAAATCATCGGTGATCAAAACTTCATTCAGAATTGTGCTGCTGAGAATCTCCCTCCACCTTCAACCCAAGAAAATGTTCTGGCAATTTTAATAATGTTATGTTCAATGAAAAGAAACTTGGCCCTTAATTAATGGTGTTATTTTCAAGAAAAAATTTATCCATTTCAAAGCCTTTTATCCAAATTCCGACTTAGTAAGATTTACATGACATGGTGTCAAAGAGAGGAAAAGGAAAAAAAGAGCTCAAACAGAAATACAAAAAGGCCTTAATTAAGTCTATATTATTACTATCTTTATTTTCAAATCCAGAGATGGATGATATAGAGATTTCCTTCCCCAGCTCTACTACTTCCTAGCCATGGGACTTTGGGCAAGTGGCTCTCTCTGTGTTTAATTTCCTCAAGTGGTAAATGGACATAATGATAGTACCTACTTCATTGGGTGGTTAAGCGGATTGTATGAAATGGTATTGTAACAGTAATGTTAGCTATTAGTATTGTCTGTAAAAACCAGGAAGCAATAAGCACAACTAAGTCAGGGACACCTGCGACACATACTACAAAGTTGCAGGACCTATGTCAAATACATTTTGTAAAATACTAAAGGGTAGATTGTTGAGAGGTGACAAAGAGCACACTTTTGTCCAGTTCTACTATTCCTAAGGGCAACAATGGTCACTGGATTCAAGAGGACATAACTGAATTTGAGGAATGAAGAAGGTGGTGTTCAGCAAGAAACAGGGATGTTCCTGAGCAGAAATCCACTGTAAATGAGAGAAAATTATCAAAAATTATTAACGGATTATTACTGGTCACAACAAGGAGCAGATGGCTTCCCAGAAAGCCTACCTAGTAGAACTCTGATAAACCCTCTGGATTCTTGTTGAGGCTTATGAATTTATGGGAATAGCACACAACCTGGGAAAATGAGAATTTTGTAAGATATTTAAATCTCTGCCACCTGATGTTCTAAAGGCTGTTGTATTTGTACATTTTATTTGTTAACTACCTCTTTTTCTTTTTTTTAACAAATAAGTTTTTAAATTTTTATTTATTTTTATTTTTAAATTATTATTTTTTATTACTGTTATGTTTTGGGCTGTGCCGTGTGGCATGCAGGATCTTAGTTTCCCGACCAGGGATCGAACCCGTGCCCCCTGCCGTGGATGCATGGAGTCCTAACTACTTGACCGCCAGGGAAGTCCCTGTTAACTACCTCTTCTGCGACAGTTTTATGATAATTAGAACAGGGGAGTGAGGTGACAATCTTGCCTGTTTTAGAAAACAGATATTTTCAGGATGTAGTGTAATTGGATTGGGGGAGAGATAGGAAAATGAAGCCAGAGAAGTCAAGTGCTTGAAACTGGAAGAATTAAACTGGGTAAACTTCAGGAAAGAAATGTGCATAACATACTTGTCAGGCCAACCCTGGCTTCTAAATATTGTTACTGCCAAGAGCACCGAGCACAGGACAGGGCCCTTCACCAAGTGTCCTGTGTTCCAAGAACACCTCTAGTGTTTCCTGTCTGCCTCCCAGGTGGCTTGGTCTCTCGTGAGTAAGCTACACTGAAAGGGGAAATACGATGAAAGAAGGGTGAGGAAGAGAAGACAACAAGGAAAAAGAGGGAACCAATGAAGAATACAGAGGAGCGAGGGAAAGTTAAGAAGGGAAAGAGAAAGGAAAAGAAGGAAGAAAATGAGGTAATATGGGGAAGAAAGAGACGAAAGCATGAGAATGGGACAAGCATGGAATAACAGAGACATCACTAGGAAGCTTGGACTGGAGTGTTGAGCTAGAATTGGATACAGGAATGGAGAGAGGAGACACTGTGTCAGGAGGAACTTCTTGAGAGTAGAGGAGGTAGGAGAAAATGAGGTTAGAGGAATAAGAAAACACTATGTGTTATCCTAGATGTCTGGATTAATAATCATCTTTATGTCTGTTGTGTCAAAGCTCTTAGTGACATTGTGGGCAGAACCACTTCCAGTACTGTTTCAGAATAATGACGGCTTTTGGTGAAGCAGAGTGTATGAAGGGGAGGAGAAACTGGATGAATGATGAAGGACGAGATAGGAAGGCAGTCCTGCAAGACACCACAGGGAGACGCTAATGCTGAACCCTTGGAAATGAAAGTGATGCAATGCCTGTGAAAATGAGCAGGATGTTTACTATCCTTCTGCACAATTAAAAAAAAAAAAAGGAAAAAAAATGATAACACTGGCTACACACTACTGTTTCTTAAAGAAGAACATATTGGCATCCAATTTATCTGAGACTGGGTGTCACCTTGAGGATTTGGCATGTGTGTTATTACTTACATGTGATGTTCCATACCAGTTATTTTACTAGTTTTAAACCAGGCTTTGACACTTTTTCATTTGCATATTTGCTCCTTTTACTTTATGATATGAGTCATTTATTGCTCTATCAATTCATACCTCTATCAAGATGTCTCTTGGACCAGTCGTTCTCACACTATAATGAGTCTCAGAACCATCTGGAGGGCTTGTTCAACGTAGATTTCTGGTCTCCACACCTTCAGAGTTTCTTACGTATGCAGTGGTCTGGAGTGGAAGAAGTTTCATTTCCAACAAGTTTCCAGGCCACGCTGATGCTGCTGGTCCAGACCTCGCTTTGAGAACCACAGTGGGTGCAAATTCTATTATTGCAGAGATATTAACATACAAGATTGTATGTCCAAAGGTGGAATCTTTGACTTCAGAAAAACTTTGAGAAGCATTACTATACAAAACTATCAATTATATTATTTTATCGATAGTAAAATCAAAGAGTTCTCTGACTTTTTTCAGGAAAGTTTCTGAATTTGTGACTTTCTCTGATTAGATGACTCACTTGAAATTCTGGCCTTCCCACTGTAGTTTCCTCAATTTTAAAACCTCAAACTTAAGAGCTGTGAAGGAAGTATTACACCTGGAACTAACACAATATTGTAAACCAATTATACTTCAATTAAAAAAAAAGTTGTAAAGAAAAATTTCTCCTCTTCTTCACATGATCCCATCTTGGCCCAGAGAGAAGGACGCATTCACCAATATTTCTGTCCTCTCAGAATCGTTCTGGTGAGAAAACTTGTGCCCCTCCCTCCACCTGCTGTGGACAGAGCATGATACTCATCGGGCCATATTGGTTGTGAGGACTGTGCCCATAAAAAGAGGAGGGGGCCTCCTTAATCTCTGTGACCCCCCTAGGCTCTCAGGTGCAAACAGGCTTACCTGCACTTCTGTGGCCAAGCAGTAAGCCCACCTGGGTAGCGCCCTTCCACGGGCATCAGTCCCTGCTGGAGACATTACACAGTGTAGCCTGGTCCTTGCAGCTGACTGGGTAAGTGGACACAGAGTCCTATCTGTGACCTGGACACAGCTCCAGGGTAAATATGCAGATCGTAGATCTAAGAAAACTTCAGGTCAAAGCTGTAGTCTCCAACATGTTTTAGCAGAAGCCCTGCTAAACCATTCATACAATTGGCTATCTGTTCTTTAAGTGTTTGCTTTATCAGTCAGCACTCTGAAGGGGAGCAGAATAGGATTTTAGATCTAAAAGACCTCTAAAATAGGCTGGGAAGCAAGTATATACATAAGATGGGCATGTGGGCAGCAAAAGGCAACCTAGGGAGACTGAGGATCTCAATGTAAGACTCAGTGGTCAGCTTGGGCTGGGGCAGCTCACAATGGTTTATTATACAGCCATAGCTGGTACATAAGGCACGGAATGCTCAGAAGCAGAGTTCTGGTTAAATGCAACCTCAAAACATGTGGTCTTCACTCTGTGAGGCCTTTTTAGACATTTGTAGAAAGAATGATTGCTACTTTCATAGTGTCTTTTTTCTCCATATAGTGCTTGGGGCACAGGACACTAATGTGTTCATTCTGACCTCCAGTTTGTTAGCATCAGGCCTGAGTAGCAGCTCCAGATAAGTTCCAAATCTTACAAATAGTCTCTTGGGCTCATGAGGCTCCATTATAGGATTTTGGAAATATACAACCTCTACCTTTGGGTTGTAAATTGGCTCTGAAATGGGTATTTTAGCAATTCTGCTCATCGGTGTGGATTTATCCCAACCACAGCTTCAACCATGGAAGGGTAGTGCAACAGGCAAAGAGGAATATGGAATTTCTCCAAAGGAGCTATGTCACATTTTTAAGCTGGAGTAGAGTTCAAAACAAAACCATCCTCATTATGAACCAAAGGCTAGTAGGAACAATTTCAAGATTTCCTTCCAGGACACTCTGTCATTTGGAATTTGGTTTGCTTAGTGATATATTGAGGAAAGAAAACTGGAAAGAGGTTTGATCTTACAATCAAAACATCAATGAGAAAAAGTAAAAGCAAAATGAAGGCATACACACTGAGAGTATAGATGGAGATGGAGAATGAACTTTTACCTGTAAAGAAAGGTTGAATTCTTGAAAAAAGATGTAACTGGGAAAAAGGGAAATATTTTAGTTGTTACTCAATCAAGGAGTTTGGGGAGCTCATGAAACCAAATAAAGGAAATGAGATGGAGAGAGCTAACTGGGTTAATTCTCCCAGTGAGAGCCCAGATAGAGAATACTGCTGAGAGTGAAACTTTCCCTTCCTCCCCTCCCCTGCCTCCCCATCCCTTCCCTTCTCTTCTCTTCTTTTCCTTTCACTTTCTTTTCTCCTCCTCCTCCTTCATGTTTTAAAAAAACATTTTAATTACCGAAATTTCCTAACAAACACAAAAGAAGAGAGAATAATATGATGAACCTCCATGTGTTCATCTCTCAGCTCCAGCAGTTATAAACATATGGTCATTCTCATTTCATCTATACCTCTCCATTCCTCCCCCAGCCCCTTATCCCATGCTGGATTATTTTAAAGTTAATTTCAGGCACCATCTAGTTTGTATTGTATTAATTTGTATTGTCTTAAAGAAATAAGGATTTAAAAAGCAAAATTTAACCACAAGCTTCTTTCATATCTAAAAATCTTAAATGCATATTAGTAAGTGAAAGAAGCCAATCTGAACATGCTACATACTGTATGAGCCAACCATATGACATTATAGGAAAAGCAAAATTATAGAGATAATAAAAAGATCAGTGATTGCTAGTGAGGGGCAGGGGGTGAGGAGAGGGGAAATATGAATAAGCAGAGAACAGAGGATTTTTAGAGCAGTGAAAAAATTCTGTATAATATTATAATGATGGATATATGCCATCATACATTTGTCCAAACCCATGGAATGGACAACTGCATGAGCGAACATTAAGGTAAACTATGGACTTTGGGTGATTATGATGGGTCAATATAGGTTCATACTTGGTAAAAAATATACCATTCTGATGAGTGATGTTGCTAATAGGGAGGCTATGCATGTGTGTGGGCAAACTATATATCTCTGTACCTTCCTTTTAATTTTTTTGTAACACCTAAAACTGTTCTAAAAACTGTCTTTAAAAATATTAACAATAATTCCCTCATATTATGCGTATATTATTATCCATATATTCATGGACATTTCATGGAAATGCTGTATTGGGTGGTTGCAGAAAAATTGGGTACGGGGACTTCCCTGGTGGTGCAGTGGTTAAGAACCCACCTGCCAATGCAGGGGACATGGGTTCAGTCCCTGGTCCGGGAAGATCCCACATGCCGCAGAGCAACTAAGACCATGTGCCACAACTACTGAGCCTGTGCTCTAGAGCCCACATGCCACAACTACTGAAGCCCGCACGCCTACGGCCCGTGCTCTGCAACAAGAGAAGCCACCTCAGTGAGAAGCCCGCACACTACAAAGAAGAGTATCCCCCGCTCGCCACAACTAGAGAAAGTCTGCGCGCAGCAATGAAGACCCAATGTAGCCAAAAACAAATAAATTTTTTTAAAAAGAAAGAAAAAGTGGACAACGTTTATGATAGAAGGACTGGGAAGATTAGCAGAGAATACATTAAACATTGTTTGATGAGTTCGAAGGTAACATAGTCATTTCAGGTGGCCAACTCATATGGCCATTGTTTGGGGGAAGATGTCCAGGAAAATCATAGGGTTAGCACTCTGAGCAAAGATTTAGGGAAGATGAGGTACAGTGAAGGCGAGCCTGGTAGGTTTAAAAGAGATCAATTCCAGACCAGGGTCAGGTGCTAGGCTGATGGAACGTACTTATGGGTAGAATTATCGAGCTTGGGATGGTGAAGGTAATTGGATATGTTTGAACAGTGAACACATTTGGCTGACCCAGAACTGACTGATTTCATGTAGGGGATCCTAGAACAACTGTCTGGTTTGAAAAAAAAAAAAAAAAAGGCAGGAACTCTGATCCAGCAATAAGTGCTACCCAGGAGGAAAGAAAATTCAAAGCTTTGCTGAGCCTGCAGAGTTCATGGAAGAAGAGAAGGAAATGGAACATTAGGGGATATTAAACTGCTGTAGGAAAAGATGAAGCTGAATGAATAGCTCTGCTACCAATGATGTGGGAAGAGAGACGTTCAAGGTCTGAAAAGTCCAAAAGCCAAGGGAAGGCAAGGTTTGGGGGGAAAGGACGTGAAAAAGAACACAATGATCCTCATTTAGAACTATCCACAGAGGATTCAGATAGGGGTGTACTGAGCATAATTCTTTAAATGAGGCCATCAGGGTGATAAGAGGGAACTGCATCTATAAGATATGGTTCCTTAGATTAAGGTTAAAGGAATTCCAGCTCCGAATCTGCTCCAGCACAGGCTAAAATCCTTTTGAGTTTCTACTGGGGATGTAGAAATAGAGAAGGAAAGAGGTTGAGTTTACATAGAATGTTAGGTCATGAATATGCTTAGAAGGGGATGAAGCAGCAGTATCACTAGACAGAGTTCAGGCTCTGGGAGGAACTGGATACTCCAAAAGCAGCAATCAAGAAGGAAATAAAAATATAGTTAAAATGTTTTATTGTGGAAATTTTGAATTGCACATAAAAATAGATAGAATAATATAACATTCCCATTATGCAGTCACAGCAACCATAAAATTGTTGCCATTCTTATTTTAACTATTCCTTCACATGATTTTATGGTGGAGTACATTAAAGGTCCAGATGTTTATTATTTCATTAATAAATAATTAAGAGGTTTTCAACATACAGGACAGACACAGAGCAGACCAGTGAAGCCTTGGGTTAACCCAGAGTACTAGACTAGAGGTGTCACCCCTGCACATTTCAAAGTTTTAGAAGAAGTTACCATTTTATTTTATTTTTAAATTTCTTTATTGAACTATAGTTGATTTACAATATTGTGTTAGTTTCAGGTGCACAGCAAAGTGATAAATTATATATATATATATATATATATATATATATATAAAGTGATATCTGTCTATATATATATATATATATATATATATACACACTCTTTTTCAGATTCTTTTCCATTATAGATTATTATAAGATACTGAATCTAGTTCCCTATGCTATACAGGAAATCCTTGTTGATATCTATTTTATGTATAGTAATGTATATCTGTTAATGCCAAATTCTCAATTTATCCCTCCCCACCCTTTCCCCTTTGGTAACCATAAGTTTGCTTTCTGTGTTTGTGAGTCTGTTTCTGTTTTTAAATAAGTTCATTTGTACTATTTTTTAGATTTCCCATATAAGCGATATCATATGATATTTGTCTTTCTCTGTCTGACTTACTTCACTCAATATGACAGTCCCTAGGTCCATCCATGTTGCTGTAAATGGCATTATTTCATTCTTTTTTATGGCTGAGTAATATTCCATCGTGTGTATATACCACATCTTCTTTATCATTCATCTCTTGATGGACACTTAGGTTGCTTCCATGTCTTGGCTATTATAAATAGTGCTGTTATAAACATTGGGGTTCATGTATCTTTTTGAATTTGAGTTTTCATCTTTTCTGGATATATGCCTAGGAGTGGTATTGCTGGGTCTTATGGTTATTCTATTTTTAGTTTTTTAAAGGAATCTCCATACTGTTTTCCATAGTGACTGTACCAATTTACATTCCCACCAACCGTTTAGGAACGTTCCCTTTTCTGTACGCCTTCTCCAACATTTATTATTTGTAGACTTTTTGAAGATGGCCATTCTGACTGGTGTGAGGTGATACCTCATTGTAGTTTTGATTTGCATTGCTTTAATAATTAGTGACGTTGAACATCTTTTCATGTGTCTGTTGGCCATCTGTATGTCTTCTTTGGAGAAATGCCTATTTAGGTCTTCTGCCCATTTTTTGATTGGGTTGTTTGTTTTTTTGATATTGAGTTATATGAATTGTTTGTATATTTTGTAAATTAATCCCTTGTCAGTTGCATCATTTACAAATATTTTCTCCCAGTCTGTAGGCTGTCTTTTTGTTTTGCTTATGGTTTCCTTTGCTGTGCAAAAGCTTGTAAGTTTGATTAGGTCCCATTTCTTTATTTTTACTTTTACTTCTTTGGCCTTGGGAGACTGAGTTAAGAAAATATTGCTACGATTTATATCAGAGAACGTTTTGCCTATATTCTCTTCTAGGAGTTTTAAAGTGTCATGTCTTATATTTAAGTCTTTAAGTCATTTTGAGTTTATTTTTGTGTATGGTGTGAGGGCGTGTTCTAACTTCACTGATTTACATGAGGCTCTCTAGCTTTCCCAACACTACTTGCTGAAGAGACTGTCTTTTCTCCATTGTGTAGTCTTGCCTCCTTTGTCAAAACTTAATTGACCATACGTGTGTGGGTTTATTTTTGGGCTCTCTATTCTGTTCCATTGATCTATATGTTTTTGTGCCAATATCATGCTATTTTGATTGCTTTAGCTTTGAAGTATTGTCTGAAGTCTGGGAGGATTATGTCTCCAGCTTTGTTCTTTTTCCTCAGGATTGCTTTGGCAATTCTGGGTCTTTTGTGGTTCCATACAAATTTTTGGATTATTTGTTCTGGTTCTGTGAAAAATGTCAATGGGTAGTTTGATAGGGATTGCATTAAATCGGTAGATTGCTTTGGATAGTATGGCCATTTTAGCAATATTAATTCTTCCAATCCAAGAGCATGGGATATCTTTCCATTTCTTTGAGTCATCTTTGATTTCTTTTATCAATGTTTTATAGTTCTCAGCATATAGGTCTTTCACTTCCTTGGTTAGATTTATTCCTAGTTGTGTGTTTTTTTTTTTTTTTGACGTGATTTTAAACAGGATTTTTTTTTTTACTTTCTCTTTTTGATATTTCATTGTTAGTGTAAAGAAATGCAACAGATTTCTGTATATTAGTCTTGTATCCTGGTACCTTGCTGAATTCATTTATTAGTTCTAATAGTTTTTGTGTGGAATCTTTAGGGTTTTCTATATAAAGTATCAAGTCATCTGCATATAATGACAATTTTACCACTTCTCTTCCAATTTGGATACCTCTTATTAATCTTGTCTGATTGCTGTTCCTAGGACTTCCAGTACTATGTTGAATAGTAGTGATGAGAGTGGGTCTCCTTGGCTTGTTCCAGAATTTAGTGGGAAGACTTTCAGTTTTTCTTTGTTGACTATTATATTGGCTGTGAGTTTGTAATAAATGGCTTTGATTATGTTGAGATATGTTCCCTCTATACCCTCTTTGGTGAGAGTTTTTATCATGAATGGACATTGAATTTTATCAAATGCTTTTTCTGCAAGAAGATAGCATTTTAAATGCCTCTCTCTAATGGTGAGACAATATATCCAAGTGAATTTTCCCATCGTTGCAGGAAACACGGTATGACCACTAATGGGCAATTTCTCCCTTGTGGGTTTAAATTTG
Source organism: Mesoplodon bidens (assembly GCF_964165515.1). Classification (NCBI taxonomy): domain Eukaryota; kingdom Metazoa; phylum Chordata; class Mammalia; order Artiodactyla; family Ziphiidae; genus Mesoplodon; species Mesoplodon bidens. The sequence continues at coordinate 136,128,557 of NC_138161.1, forward strand.
CTGGAAATGGCCTCTGGACCACATGCCCAGATTGATGTCTGTCGGTTAGCCTGAAACCAAAGTATTTTATCTATAACTGTGTTTTCTTCACGTGCCTGTCTTTCCCTAGGATAAAACTCTCAGCAATGTTCTGCAGATAACAAAAATACAGAACTAGATTGTACTGTCTACAAAACTCTGGACAGATAATTTTGCTTGGGATAATGCTCTGGTGGCACAGGAGTTTCTTGCTTGTATTTTCTAAACTTTGTTAGAATAAGTCTGGTGCTGTGATTCTCAGGCACAGCAGAATGCATGAGTAATTTGTAATTGGGTAAATTCAACTTTGTAGCTGCTGAAGAAGCTATAATTATTCTAGTGCTTCAGAGATGGCGCAAAACACTGCAGCTGCTAAAAGAAAGCTGGCCACATCAGAGTGAGATGAATCCATTAAACCCAGAAAGAGACAGAAAAAAAAAATTGAATTTAGTTTACAAGGAGAAGGGGAATTTGATTTAGACTATTAGTACTTTCTCTCATAATTTAACAATCAAATAATTAATATTCAAATTTGGGGTGTTTGAATGTTGTTTGTATGGTGTCTTTTTTTGAGTAGTTTTATGCTGGCACATGGAGCTTTTATACTTTTTTTAAGCTGTGAGTTGCACAATGTGGATCAACACAACTTACCGAAAATAAAAAGAATTGAATAGGAGTGAGTTTTCATCCTTTGGTGTGTGGTGGAGTTAAGGCAAATTTAATGGGTTCTTATCCTTCCTCACAGGTTTTGAGAGCAATAGTTAGACCACTCAACACACTGTCCCAGGTGGATGCAAAAGAAGCATCCTCTTGAACACAGGAGCATGATTGCTTAGATACAATGCTGATTTCCATTCTGGAGTGGGTCAGTCTGCTCCTGGTTGATCACAAGCCTGACAGTGAAGTCTAACAAATACCTGGGGAGAGTTTATGGGGAACATTTCTGCTCCTAGCCCCACATTTCCACACTGGTTCATGCAGGAGAAAACTTCTACCTATGCTTCTGACCTTTTGCAAGTGCCATGAAGGAGCTTCTGCTTCACTCTTGATCCCTTGGAACAAGAATGTTCAGTGGGTGATCTAGGCATCACATGGGCTGGGCCACACCTTATTAGAGGGAAGTTTTCTGGGCTTAGGAACAGAGAAGTCTGAACCGTTTCTTCTCTGACTACTACAGTCAAGGTGAGCCCAGAAGGTTAAGGAGTGGTTGAAGCCCTAACATTCTTTCTTTCTGTTTCCTGCTGTGTCTCTGCAGGAGACCTCCTTAAAACAGGCTGAGTGCATGGATGTGGATTCTGCTCTGCTGATAAGGTCTTACATCATTAGGTGTGTCTCTGAATGTGCTCTCCTCAGCCTCTTTGTAGATTTGGGATGAGGTGGGAGACTTGTGGTCTAAGCCACCTTCTCAAACATAGTTCACAAAAATTTTATATTTTGGATGCGACTATTTTGTTCAGTTATTTGTTTTGTGTGTATTCTCCTTTGGTTAAGATGGTGGCAGGGAGGAGCTGTGAGGTTAGGCTGCTCATGGAGCCTAACAATTCCAACAGAACAATTCCATTTTTCACATGGAGATGAATCTAGCTATTATAGTAGATTTTGGTGGAATCCAATACTGTTTCTATCTCAAATTGCTGACAACCAATTGATTCTGCTCTTTCCAAATTTAATATTTCTTAATTAGAGTGCCTTAACAGACAAGGTTTAAGTAAGTTGAAAGTAGAGTTAGAAAGACATTTTTGTTTTAAAAAAAGATTCTTCATTTAACATTTAAAAACTTATATAGTTTATAGTCCCTCAGATTTGAAGACCAAATGTACTGAAGAAAAATTCTTCTTTTAACAAGAATACTAAGAGTGAATAAATATTCAAAGTTATCTATTCTTTTTTTTTTTTTTTTTTTTTTTTTTTTTTGCGATACACCGGCCTCTCACTGTTGTGGCCTCTCCCGTTGTGGAGCACAGGCTCCAGACACGCAGGCTCAGCGGCCATGGCTCACGGGCCCAGCCGCTCCGCGGCATGTGGGATCTTCCCGGACCGGGGCACGAACCTGTGTCCCCTGCATCGGCAGGCGGACTCTCAACCACTGCGCCACCAGGGAAACCCTATCTATTCTTTTAAAAGTAATTTTGTTGAAGAATCTGGGAACCTGAAGACCTGCTATAACATAATGTTCTCTGTTACAGCTTAATTGAGATTTATAAGCCCTGATAATATTTGGGGGAATAGTTCTTTCCCCCACCCAGTGTCTAAGAGACATTTCTGTCAAAATCTGCTTGACATTTATGTACTTCATTTCAGAAAAATATTTCCAAGTTTATACAACTTCATGTTGTTGGGAACTCTGTCTTCTCTCCTCCTGTGTACGTTTCTCTAACTGGAGAAATATGCAGAGACCAGGGGGAGGTGAGGGGCATGGTGCCTTTCTTCGTTAGTTTATATAAAATTTTAATAATTTAATGGAGAAGTGATAGGGCAAACTATCAATATATTTCAGCTAATGAGGTCAGAGTTATTAGTTTGTAAGACACAGAATAGAAGTTACGTCCTAAGAGGAATGTGAATTTATCTTGTAGACACTTAGGAGATCAAAGGAATGAATTTTCTCAGGTCTTTGATCACAGAAACTTTGCATTAAAATTATCAATAGATGCAGCTTGGAGTGTCAGTTCTCCATCTTGTCCTCCCTGTCCTTGGTTCCAGAGCTCATACTTCTTTCCAGCTCTAAAGTCTCCATCCTGGGTTGTAGGGAGGTTTCAGCCACTGTGGCCAGCCTGCACTTACCCCGCCTCGTGAACTGACTGAACAAAATGAAAAGGCAGTGAGTGAAATTTTTCTCACAACTTACCCTTCAGTATGTTCAAGACAGAAGAGGGGACCAGTGGACCGAAGCTTGTTACTTTTTTTTTAACTTTTTAAAAACTGAGATATAATTGACATGTAACATTTATTATTTCTTACAGTGGTACCCTCTACAAAAGAAAAGGGGTGATATGCTGTGGATAGAAGTCTAGGAACAAAGAAAGAGAAGAGGCAGAATTAGGAATCAAGGGGTATTCATCTGGGACCCTCGTCACTCTGAGGCTTTAGCTGTGAAGCCCTTTGATGGCACAGGGATGGCATGGCTAGATCACAGGCAAAATGCCAGCCTTGCCTCTCTTCAGCTCTGTACAGCTTTGGGACCCCTCAATGAAGCAATGCTTAAATAAAAAAAAGTGGGATCCAGTATATGTTTGCTGGGACAAAGCCAGCAAGTGGCATCTAGTGCAAGTGTAAGGTGATTCCCCTTTTCTCTGGTCATCCCTGGTTTGGGGTCCTTATTATGTACTTGTGTACATCAAGGATGAACAATCTAGAGATAAGACCTCACCTTGGAAAACAGTAAGGTCTGTACCCCAGTTTTCCTTCCTCAGAGCATGGCTGGAACTTGGTGGAGTAGAAGAAGGATGAGATCCTCATTCATGCGCACATGTTTCTATATATGAGTTGTCTAATGAAATTATACAAGCCCTCTCATTCTCACTAGTTTTCAGTGAACTTTATTTCACTTTGCCGCCATAATGAAGAGCAGTGGAAAAAACATGCACTTGGGGTTATGTCCTGGGTTCATGGTCCTTGGTCCCATAGACTGAGAGTCTGAAGAGGAAAACCAGGTATTAGGCAGTGAATGTCTTTGGGACTTAATACTGTCCAAGTGTTTACATGGAATTTAACTTTCTGTGAAATTTTTGAACTTTCATTTCTCTGTGGGAATCTACTAATGGGAGCAGTTCATGTTGTTCAAATCAGGGACATTTGTATGCTAACGTGACTTTTGGAGGGTAAGGAAAGCTAAGATGCGTTAAAAGATAAACTGAAGCACATTAAAGTTTTCAAGAGTTTATTTGTGCATACATCCATTCAAACTGGGACACCACCAAACTGAAAGTGATTAGGAGCACTCCACCAACAGAAGCTTAGAGAGAAGTTTTTGTAGAAAAGATAGGGAAACAAAGCAAGGACAGTATTTGGTTTGCTATAGCTTTCCTGGTTGCCTTATTTGGGAAATCTTAGTTGGCCGTTTGTGATTGGTTGTTCTTAAATTTCATTTTCTTGGATTTGAGCACATTGACTCTGGCTTAGGTTTGGTTTGCTTGCATAGGTGACCAAGGCATTAGAGTCACCCCAGTCTAATAGTTGCCTCATTTAATTACTTTAACAGATGGATTTACGGCAAGTTTGAAAATAGAATAGGGGGTGAATCTTTAGTTTAGTTCATTGTGTGACCTTCAAGTAAACTTAATTACAGTCCTGTCCTGGTCTATTTTAGAACCTTTGGGGGCAAAACATGAAACTGCCATCTCACTGGTCTCAGAGAGGGATTCATATCAGGAGAAAGGCCAAGTGAATGAGGAAATGGGATTTTCCTCTAACCCAGGGCCTGAATTGACTTAAGTATTTTCCGTGAAGCCCGATGGTTGAGAGAGAACTAAGGCTGGTCAGAGTGGGGCTCTAGGGAACAGGGAAGAGGAACTCTCAGCATCTCTCCTCACCCCAGGAAAGTTTCCCTTCTCGATCCTCTGAGCCCACAATCACCACTGTCCTCTCCAAGAGCAAGGAACTCTCAAATGATTGGCTAGATTATGAAACACAGTCTATGGGTTGTAACTGGTCACATTCACTAAGGGTGGGGTTATTATGCTACACCAAGTTATTTGGCTTGGAAGTCTCTTCTCTTCAAGTTTTTCCTTCCATGAGACTAGATGGGCAAGCTGAGACAGGGGAATTTCACTGCATAAGCTCGGCCATCCTGTTTTTCTCTTTACTTCCTTCCTCTTACTGGCATGTTGCATCTTTCAGCAAGAACCTTTGACTCAGTGGCCAAAAGGTGTTAAGATCTGAATTAAGGGACAATCAAGAATTCTTCTTTGGGAGTATTTAAGTTTTGTATTTAAGTTTTGAGATCCCAACTTCGTCAGAGAACTAGTACTAAGGTTTATGTCACCAGCTAATAAAATACTGCCTTAATTTTTAATTGATATTCTTCTTTTTGTGAATATCTCCCTCAGGAATCTCATAAAGAGTAGTCATTTTTGATAGTACAGGATTTGTAAATTTGGGGAACCTTGGCTATTAGGGTGACCAGTTGTGCTGGTTTGCCTGTGACTGAGAAGTTTCTGGGATACAGGACTTTCAGTCCTAAAACCACGAAAGTCTCTAACAAGGCAAGGTGAATTGATCACCCCAGCTAAAATGCCATCTTAACGCCACTAAACCCTGTGTGTGAATTTAACCCCTACTGGCTGTGCAACCTTGGATATATTACCAACCCTCTCTGAGCCTTAAGTGCCTCACATGTAGGGTTTTTATGATTATTACATTAAATTAAATTTCCCAGCATATTTCCTGGTTCATAGTAGATACCAAAGTAATACGTGCTTCTACTTAGTTTTCTTATTTTTCTTGGTACATAAGAATATTAAATGATAGTCTGAGAAGAAAACACAAGATAGGAGGAATTGAAATACTTTTCTGAATGGAAGAATTGGAAAAATTTCCTAAACCCCCTTTTCTTTTCAGCTTCCCATCCTAACATTAAACAGTATCAGGATCGGACAATGGAATGGTGAATGTATTCCATTCCTGGAGTGAACAAGGGGCCACATGTTCAAATGACTGTAGGGGTCATGCAGGGAACATAAATGAGTGAAATAGAATGAATGGGACTTGTGGCAAACAGGAAACCCCTCAGCCTTAACAGGTTGTGGCCACATGGGAAGGAGGGTCCAATGTGCCAGATCTTACCAGTTTTTTTCTAGAGAAACCATGTGTCTGATATTTTTATGTGAAATATACCTTTTTTCATATGTTGACATCAAGTTTAGGATTTTTAAAAACAGTGTATTAGCCAATCAAAACATTCCATAGGCCTTTAATCCTCTCACTGAGTTGCTTCTTTGGGTAAGAGAGTGAAATTGGATGTTGTAATAAGACAACTGAAGAAAGTTTATTCTGGCCAGATGGAATAATCATCATTATTAAAAGGAAACCAAAGTAATTAAATGATGACTGAAAAGAAGAAAAAAAGATAGGAAATTGCCACGTTTTGAAGTTGGGTTATCTTGTAAATCTAACAACTCAAGACTAAACCTGTGGGGTTGCAAAATTGTAAAGGTAGAACCTGCTAGCAAAGCTTCATGAAATGCTTGCAAGCATTATCTGACAGATTTCAAAACAGTTTGAATATTAGTCATCACGGATATGTCTGCCAAAAAGGGTAGTGTGTTAAAAGAACATCTGCAACCCACATAAATACCCCCTGCTGAGTTAAACTCAGGAAATCAGCTTCAAAAGTTGAGAAGGCAAAGAAGCTGAAACAGCAGAGTTTTATATTAAGTGGTTGATAGACTTTCTCTGTGGGTAAAACCGTTATTGAGGAGCTAGTTTAGCCCCCAATATATTGTGTGTTTGACCTCTAGCTTTTGGTGACAAGATATTCTGAGGCTCTATTTGGACTCATCTTACTCAGTGAATCACTTACACCATATAAATTGAATACTAATTCCATCAAGTATGAGGATACTACATGATTATTACAACCCCTGAGTTATAATAATATCATGAAATGATGAAGAACCTCACTTAACCCTGTATCTAATTGTATCATAAGACCAATAAGGCAAACGAATCATAACAATTACTAAGAAAACAGCAGAGCCTATGGTAGTGTTATCTTGATCTTTTTCAAAAAGCATAAGAATCTTAATTCAAACAGAACTAACCTGCCAAATGCAAGATGGTCTGAAGAATCATCACTTTCTGTGCCCTGGAATTCTGGAAACTTCATTGTTGGTGGCAGACTATTCCTCAGTGAACCACATAGGACAGAGGAGGTTTGTGATCCGTGGCAGATTCTGTGGGTCCTGAATGTCTGGACCAGGAGCTTTACAAAGAGAAATCCACAAATGTTGCATTACTGGGAATGGCTGTATGGTTTTTTCCTTCAAAGACACGTGTTTAGTTTCTTTTCTTTTTTGACTCAAAATATAAAAACAGCACACAGCTGTAGAGATAGGACAAAATTCTTTTTGTCTTGTGCTTTCATTTATTCTTGTTAAAAGAAAAGCAATTGATTCAGAGTTTAAATACTGCTCTTGTGACTACCAGTTATATAAAACCAGAGAGAGAGACAGTCATATACAAAATTATTTCTTGCTTCTAAACTTAAAAAAAAATCCTTGTGAAATCATTTTCAGTCTGTCCCCATCACATTGCTAGGCTTTGGTTGGAAAGGAAAAATCTCGAATGTGAGTGAGGTTATGATTCAGGAATTGGCTTTTTGAATTTAGAAAATGTTGGTGATGTAAGGTGATCTGCTTTATTATTAATCTACAATTCACCTGTTATGCAGCTTAAGAAGACTTGTTCTAAATGATAAGATCATGACTCAAGATCTCAGAATGACTGATAGCAGGTTTGTCCGATATGAAAGTTAATTTCATGGAATGAATCATTTAAAGACAGTAAGAGTCGATGATGAAACCACACGCTGGAGTTTGAAAAGAGACGAGGCTGCTTTAAGAGAGAAACAGGAAGTTGTAACTAGAAGCCATCTGAATACTAAGCCAAGGCAGAATGCTCATGAAGTAGCAACTTAAGTGGCAGTGTTATCCTGAAATCCTCAGGCAGCCAGACCGTCTTAGGCGAACCTTGATAAAACAGTCCTTATCCAGGTTTTTATCTAAGGAATCCCGAGTAGACTGGAGAATGGAGAGACAGCAAAGGTTCATGTCAGAGAGGGACGAGTATCAGTTTCAACATCAGGGAGCGGTGGAGCTGCTTGTCTTTAATTTTTTACTCATCCTTACCATTTTGACAATCTGGTTATTTAAAAATCATCGATTTCGCTTCTTGCATGAAACCGGAGGAGCGATGGTGTACGGTGAGTGCAGAAACTGTAGGATTGATGTGAAACTTGTTGCTTGGGCGTAATTAGAGACTTGTGCTCAGATGGCAAAGTACCGAAACTGGAGAAAACATGCTGATTGAAATGTCATTAGCTTGATGAAAGGTGCTGCAGCATAATGAATGCTCATCTCTATCCAGATGAGCTGCCAAAATTTGCCTTGTCACAAGAGTAAATGTCACAGTCATGTTCTCACGCGGCACATAATGCGAGTCTGTTGACAGATGCAGGTCCATTGTCATGTGGGGAGACAAACAGGGCTAGCTGTTTGTTTTTGTAATGATAGATATTGGGAAGTCACAGAGAGCAGGCTTCTTTCACTGGAGGGGTTGATGAGCTTTATAAAGTTCTAGAAATAACATCACTTAAACATGTATTGAGTAAATCCTCTTACATCAACTAGTTTCAAGAAGAAAACTTGCAGAAACGTATGTATTCCACCCCTACTATTGGAGTAATTTTGTTCAAATCTATTTTAATTATATGAGCATGTTTTATTTTCTATAGTACACAAGTTTCTTTATGCAGTGCTCTTCATTTCTTAGCCTGATTTCATAATTTCTAGTTTATAGTTATTATTAGTATGATTTACTATCTATCTTCTTTTTTGGAGGGAGGGACAAGGTGTGGAAAAGAATTTAACCTTTTAAACTCCCAAGGTATTGCTCTTTCTGTGCAACTTACCATGTCATTCCTTTCAGAAAGCTTAATAAAATATGACAGAGATTATCCAGTATGTACTCTCATCTTTTAAAGTAAAGTGTAAGACACTGGTGGTTTTAAAACTGATCTGATTTATGAAATAGTTTGCTTTACCACTCTTAGCCAGATAATGGATGGGAACTTTGAACACAATGGAAACAGCTGAGGCATTGTTATAAGTCATAGTAAAGAATATACTTTTATATTTCACTTCCCTTAATTTGGAAGTCCTAAAGCCTTTTATACCCCCGAGGTTCAGGGAACAGGATCAGTGCACATTTTTTATGCTAACCATATGATGTCCTGATGATAAGAATGTACAGTCATGATTTGAGACCATAAGAAATCGGATGCCTTAACTGGATCCCACTGTGAGATACTTGAGCTAGAAGGCAGAAGTTTTAGGCTAAGCAGTGTAATTTCTTTCAGGAGACTGATGTGCTGATCCATTCAGAGCACAGTTAAGTTCCTTTCCATTGAGGGACTTAAAAAACATAACAGAACTCTCATTTGAGGGGAAAAACTTACGATCAGGTTAAAGAGAAATAGTCAGAGAGAAGGGAAGTGACACCACCAGATGGAAAGCCCGCGGCGCCAGTCACTGCCCTTCTCCGCCATCAGTGGACCAGGCTTTCTACTGACTCTTCTAATAAATAATCAAAGAGGATATAGGATGTAATCTGAGAAGCCAGAAACAATGTAATTCTTGGCATTAAATTAAAGGGCTATATATAGTTTAGCAAAACCACACTGGTTTTAAAATTATAAACTTTTATTAGAGGGGAAGATTTCTTCACAGCCCTGAATTTGATTGAACTATGACTCATTTACCAATTTCAGCTTATCTATGATGGAGATACTATTTTGTAAAACTTTTGATTAAATTTTGGTGACCTATTAAAATTCAGACACACTTTGTACTCACAACACATAAATGTAACTTTTACTTTTTAACATGAAAATTCCCAGATTAACTTTAATCCTTAAAAACTGCATGAAATACTTTTAAGTTGTGGTTGAAGTCATAAAATATTAGCACATTTACTGTATAGCACAGGGAACTATATTCAATATCTTGTAATAAACTATACTGGAAAAGAATTTTTAAAAGATTCGGTAATATATATACATATATATATATGTGTGTGTGTATGTGTATGTGTATATATATATATATATATGTAAAACCGAATCACTTTGCTGTACACCTGAAACTAATGCAATATTGTAAATCGACTATACTTCAATAAAGAAGAAAAAAATTAACACATTGAGCAATAGTTGAGATAGCGTTTCTCTAAATTGCTATTCTTAAGGCAGTTTAAGCTTAAGGTTTGTGTGGGATTAAGCTGAGCTATCGGATTTCTGTCCTTCTTTTATAAATTTTTTATATGGGAGTTATTGAAAGCAAGTTCTGAAACACTGCAATGTATAAGGATTATAAAAATTATGGAGACATCTATATATATGTATAACTATCCCATTACTAGAATTTTTAGTATCCTTGAGTTATCTTGAACTGTATAAATCAGTGAAAAGACTTTTATTTTAGTGTTGTTTAGTTTTTTTATTGGCATAGGATTATAATTGTTGGAATTTAAGGAGATCTTAAAGGTTATTTTCTCTAGCCACCTCATTATACAGAGGAAGAAACTAAATCTCAAAGAAGTGAACTTCCCCCAAACTGAATAGCTACTCATGGCGGCGTCCATGTGATTTTACTCATCCACATGTCTAATAAGGTTCATGTTCATCTCAAAAGAGTTCTCACTGATAATCTCTGAAAATAGTCCATATGGATAGCACTGGTGACATCTCATATTTCTTCTTCAGGGATGATCTAAATGTTATGTCTAAAATATTTATTAGGGACTTTCTGTCAGTGATGTAATAAAATCATCTGAAACTACAACAGAGAAATAAGATGGGACATTCAGATAAACCTTTTTTGTTGTTTTATTGGAGTATAGTAGCTTTACAATGTTGTGTTAGTTTCTGCTCTACAACGAAGTGAATCAGCTATATGTATACCTGTATCCCCTCCCTCTTGGACCTCCCTCCCACCCACCCCCCCAACCCACTCATCTAGGTCACCACAGAGCACCAAACTGAGCTCCCTGCGCTATACAGCAGGTTCCCACTAGCATGGTAAGGGGAAGGGAAATGCCAAGTGAATGAATCTCCCAGTAGCTGTAACTGAATTTGAAATTCATATACTGGGAAGGAGTCAGAGATTGTAGGTCCAACATCCTCATCTCACAGGTAAGAAAATGAAGACTTAGAGATATGAAGGTCATGTAATTAGCCAGCAAGCTGGGCTATCTATGTATCTCTATTAAGAGATGCTGAAGATATTTTAAAATAAATAAATTCCTTCAATGATTGTCATAGAGAGAAGATGTATCTGTGAGATCCAGATGCATCCTCATATTGTTTATGCTTTCAAGATTAGTCAGATAGATTCTATTTTCCAGAAAGTCCAAAAGAATGAAATTTCAGAGTAAGACCAAACAAACCCCTTCATCGCCAGAGGATGGAAGCCATGGCTCTTGCGAGAGTTCTGCCAGGGGCCTGGTGATAATCAATGGGGAAGAAAAGAAACAAAACTATGGTTCACGTTGAACTTTTAAAACTTTTTTTTATCTTAAAGGAGATGAACACTTGAAAGTAAACTGTGCTTCAGTCAGCTCCATCTTACAGACAGATATGCTTGTAATGAAACATCTTCTAAAATTGCTTGGTCCTGTACCTGACGCTTATCAATGAATTTGACTAATAGTTCCCCTACTAGACTGACTACTGCTCTTACTCTCGTCAACTATTTGTATAACGTTTCATTTTCCTCTGCATCAAGAACCATAAATATTTTTCTAAGGCCCTGGATTTCCTGTTTCAGCCCAGCCAGCCTTTTGCCTTTCTGTCACTATTCTGCCAATATGTGTCAGTTATCCTTTAGAAGACACACTAGATGTTGATGCATTTTATCTTTATATGGGGAAATCCAATTTAAAAAATTTAGGGAGGAGTGTCTTAGGAAATGAGCAATTAAATAAAATTGAGGAGAAAAGTGACCAAACAGAACATTTAACTGCTCTTTTATAGTTATTGTTAGGAACCATTTCCACGTTGTTAACCTTATATTATATGAAGTGTTGTAGAGGCCAAGAAAAATCATGGGTGGTGTTTGATTTGACTCTGGAGTTCATTGGAGATAATTCTGATACTCCAGATACAAATAATCTATCTTTCTTGGTATCAAGTGTCCTAGGATGCTTTTAAAAATTAGTGGCAGCATTTTAACAATATTTTTGCTTCACCAGGAACAGTGGTTGGTAATTGTGTCTCATGACATTCTACAGCTCTCATTATTTCAAAATCAAAGGATTAGAATCCATAACTGGCTTAAAGTATAAGCCACGATGATATTCATTTATATTGGACTGAAAGCTTAAGAGACTATTAATGGTCAAAATATTGACTGGCAGCAGATGGTGCACTTAGCGCTGCTCACTTAGGGCCCTGTATCCATTGCTCGTTGTTCGTAAAAGAAAAATTGCTCCTTGTTCCCTGATAGCATTAACAATTCCATTACACATCACTGGGGGCTCCCTTACTTTGTAGGACATTCATAATGCCATGCATTTGAGGGTTGGGATCTGAGTTTAGGGACAGACCAATTTAAATCTCTTAGAATTCTACCTTTGATTTCACAGCCTTATAATATAAAGGACAGTCTCCAAATACAAGGGGAAATCTTGCTCACTGTTCAGTGGGCTGAAGGGAAATTTTAAGCCACAAAGTTTAGATTTTGAATTCATTAAACTATATTCTATTAACCTATTAGACTATGTCTGATCCTCTAAGAATATATTTAGCAGTTTAATAAGGCCAATTGAGTTCACTCAACAGCCTGTTTTTCAAGATTTAAAGAAAACATAGTTACATAGTCAAGCACTAAGGTTTTAAAAGCTATTTTTCTTAAAAAAAATCATAAGGCATTAATTTTATCCTAGCACTGCTTGGAGATTCCTCAGGATAAAATAGGCTTGATGGACATGGTGTGGCTCTCCCCTACTGATCTGCTTCAGTCCAGCCCTGCCTCCTTGACTGCCAGGCCCATAGGAGATGTTGACTGCCACTTCACACCCTTCTCCCTGCCTGGAAGGCCCTCCTGAGGCTTTTACTTATTCAAATGTAGCATGCTTTATAGAGAAAGCATTGGATGCTCTCTTGGGGATCTGGGTTTTTAAATCCTTATGATTTTCTCTTTTTTTCAGTAGCTAGATGCATTACTTTGGGCAAGCGATTTAATCTCTAGCCCTAGTTTTCTTATCTATAAAATGAGGAAAAAATGAAATAGATTTCACTAACCTTCCTTCCAGCTTCAAAAGTCCTTCAAAATTCAGGCCAAGACTGACATTAGCCATCAGGCAACTCTCAGCCACTCCAACTCAGACCAATAGCTTTTTTCCCCTACCAGCCTGTAATGACATCCGAGTCTTTCTCCCAGATGGGATTTTAATTAGTGTTATTTTACCATTCTTACTTCTTCCAGTCCTGCTCTGATTTTATATGGAATGCTCAGTAAATCCTGTTGAATTCATGTTAGAAAGGCAAAGAGAGAAAGTTATACCATCAGAACAGTGAGGTCTGGCTGTGGATTTGGGGATCTGTGGATGCATATCATATGAAAACCAGAGTGGCTCTAGTTTAATTTGAAGGGATCTGCAGGAAAGGTAATTAGTGTTAAGAGCCTTGTAAAACTTGCTTTCCCTCTTAGGGGAAAAAAAAGGTTGGTTTTAAGAAGCTTTGGAGATCAGGGCAAGGTTTTCCATGCTGTAAAGTGTTAGCCAAAGAAAGTTTGAAAAAGTGGAAAAAATCAAAGATGTATTGCTCTGTGTAGGTTTTTAAAATTTGATTTTAAGAAAGTAACTTCCTATATATCCTGCTGTGCTTCTGAATTACTAAGGAGCTACAGAGGAAGCCCGTAGAGCAAACTACTGTGTTGCCTCAAAGGATCCCATCTCAGACTCTAAAGGCTAATGAGTGTGCACATCAAGAAAATGAATTTTTGATTTAAACTGTTTATGGAGATATTATATATAGTCTAAATGGTTAGGCAAGTGGTAACATGATAAACTAATATTTGCTAAACATTTATTATGTCAAAATAACATATAATAAAAATAACAATATAACAAGTAACAATAATAAAAATAGCTAACACAAATAGCATTTACAGTATGAATTATGCTGTCATAAGTACTTTACATATATTAACTCATTTAATCCTCACAACAACCATTTTTTATGTGGGGAAACTGAGACACCAAAAATTTAGTAACCTGCTTAAGGTCACACATGTACTAGATATCTAAGCTGGGACTCATACCTTGGCAGTTTGTCTCCATAAGGCCACTGGGTATCACAAACATGGGTGTGTTTGTGTGTGCATGTGTGTGTTGCATGGGGGAGGTATTGTCACTTTTATGTTACAGATGATGAAACCAACACTCAGAGACATAAAGTGACTTGCTGGTAACCACCAGGGCTGAACTTCAAACCCACGATCATAAAACCCATACTTTCACCTGTATCACACATTTAGCCCTAGAAGTGTTGCTGTTACTTAATAAATGTCTATTTTGTGCCAGGTGATAGTACTTTAGAAAGTTTATAAAAGAAAGACAGAGATTGAAAGATCTAACTACATACTAACCCTCATGGCTATTCATCACCATATCCATGCAGAATAGGTCTGAGGCTCTTCAGTTTGTATATAAGGAAACAGAAACTCAAAAAATTTACAACTATGGCCAAGGCTGCCCACAATAATTGGGAGAAATACCATTTTTGGAAGCTAGTGCTCTCAAATTCTGGCCACAGTTGTCCTCTCATCAAAGTCTGCTGTTGGTATTTAACTCTCCCAGGAAGTTAGGAGTGAGGAGAGGTTGGGAAAGGGAGGTGGGTCGTTAAGTTTTCTTTTTACCTTGAGGCCTCAGAAACATTATACTGTCCATAGCAAAAAGCCCAGCATGGGAAAGGCAGTGGGAGCAATATTGTGAAAGCACATCCATGCCAAGCAGCTGGGTTGAAATGTCCCAGTGAGAGTGATGAGGCTGACCCGGAAACTACCTGCCCCAGCATCAGGGAAGGTGGTGTTGCAAGTCCACAGTGATTCTGGTTTTAAATGCCTGTGGTTGTCAGAATGGGTGGGGAGGGAACTGCAAATGCCTTATTCCTGTGGAGTGTGCAAAACTAGGCTTTCATCTAATCTGAGTTTAATGGAATTAAATTTTTGGAAGAGACTGAAGATAAAATTAATTATTCCTCTGGGCTCTCCAAGCTTGATGAAACCTGTGTGCATGAACCTGAGGTGACATGGCTTTTGATGGAGTTCTATGACTGTGATGGCAGTCGTATTGGTAGAAACTGCTGTCTTACAAGACAGTGCTTCTCACAGTAGGGTTCCAGAAGCAGCAGCAGCAGCATCACCTGAAAACTTGTTAGAAATGTATATATGTGGCCCCCAACCCAGCCTTGTTAAGTCAAAAACTTGGAGTCCAGCAGAGCAGTGGTTTAATGAAACTTCCAGAGGTTTCTGATGCACTAAAGTCTGAGAACTACTCCACTAGGAAAATGAAACATGCAGTTTTTCTGGTTTTGTCTCCTTTTCTCCTATCTTTTTTCTTTCTCACTTCATTACCCTGCTGTGATGAAGAGAGAGTTTGGGAGACAATCTCCATGTATTGGAGAGTCCCTTCCTCTTTCACTATCTAGAATACTTTGTGATGTTTCCACCTCTGGTTTGAGAAAAAATAGACTGTTCTGTGTAAACATTATAAAAGAAATCATTTTGTTTTAGTCAATATTTATCTAGTTACATATCTCTATATTTCTTTTGTAAACTTCCTAAGATGATTTCAAGGAAGGGTATTAGCTACATATAAGCTGTGGCTGAGATAGTTTCTAGAGAAAAGTTACCTATAGTGCTATGTTAGGAATCCCGGAGTGCTGTGAAATGTGTGTGTTTGTGTGTGTTGTATGCACGAGTGTGTGCATGTGTGTGTTGTCTGGTATGCACCAAGGATGGATGTGCACATCGGGCAGCCTACCATGGTGGAAGATCTCATGGTTGGGACTCTGTCATTTCGCATATGACTCTAACCTGTGAGAAGATAGAACTTTGAATGGATGAAGCATCCCAAGGTGGAACAGCTTCATGGACCACTTTCCACCTTGGAATATCATGGGATACTCTTGCGGGCAGATGCCCCAGACAGACCTGTTCTGAAATCGTTATGGGATGCTTTTCTTCAGCAAAGCAAGTTGATAGTGAGCCAGCACAAAGCAATAAATTATGTCCCTTTTAGCAACACCCACACCTTCCTTTAGTCCTTTGAATTTAGAAGGTTGGTGGGAGAGCAGAGAGGGAACAAAAGCCCTAAATAGCCAGAAGGCATTGTATATTTTTATTTTTGGTTCTATCCCTGACTAATCTCAGTGTAAAACTAAACTGCTAAAGGAAAATGTTAGGGAATGCATTTAGCATGTGAAACTCAATCCCATACCATCCCTCTAAATCAGTGTTCTGACAAAGGCTTTGATAAGATGGTAGAGGTGGATAAATATCAAACAGTTAAAAATTGTAGTGATAACACGTAATATCTAATATTTGTGAATGCTATCTTACAGTTAAATGGTGTCCACTGACTTGGCTTCCTTCGAATATTTATCACACCCTTTCCTTCTTCATTTCCACATTTGGATCCCTAGTTCATATTTTTTTAATCTGAGTGACTGAAATAACATCTTAGATTCCCTGCCTTAAAGAGTCTCCCACTATAAAAAGTCTTAAGAGTGGTGAAGAACACTCTTCCTTGGCTTTATTTTATTCCTGTCATCTTGAAATTCCTCTACTCAAATTCCTTTGCTAAATTCTTTTTCATATAAGTAGACACTATTTCTGATGTTGACTTCCTCTCCATGTTCCCACTGTATCTCAGTTCTCTTTTCTCTCTTCGGATAATTTTCTCCAAATGCTCTTTCCTCTGCCCCGAAACAGAACAAATCTGCCTCTTCAAAAGGAGCTCACTCGGTTCTTCCTCAGGATCTTCTTGGCAACCATCTCTCCCTCTTGAACACCCTCTTTTTCTCAGCTGCACTGGGGTCCTTGATCTCAGGTGCCCTAGTGGGCCACCCAAACTGCTCGATGTTCCCGATTAGCACCCCACTTATTGATTTCCATGTGCTTCTCCCTATAAAGTCCACGCCCTCTTCTCTCTCTTGCAAATCCTGTGCATCCTTAAGAAGCTCCTCTGCGAAGCCTTCCTTAATACTGTAGGGGTTGGAGTTAGTCGATCTCTCCTTTGGGGTTCTTTGGGACTTTGTACATTCACTTGTTAAAAAAAAAACTGTATCTGTTAGGATGTGTTCAACTGCTAGTCACAGGAACCCTAACTCAAACAGACTTAAGCAATATGGCAATTTATTATCTCCCATAACTAGAAGTCTAGAGAAGCGTAGTCTTCAGGGCTGGCTGATTCAGCAACTGCTGTTGTTTAAAAGGACGCAGGGGTTTTTTTTCCTTTTCTCCGCTCTGCCATTCCCAGTGCTGACTTCAATGCCAGGCTGGGCGCGAGGTGGGCATGGCAGTTCCTGGTGTCCTGACCAGGCACAATAATAGCCTGAGGAAGAAGAGAGCTCATCTCTCCTCTGCCCCTCTCTTAGGATGTCAAAACTTTTCTAAGAAGCCTCCTAGCAAGCTTCTCTTCACATTTTATTGACAGGAATAGAGTTACATGCCTTCTAGCACCAATTAGCAGCAAGGGGAATAGAAACACCCTTGGAACTGAGAGAGAGGTCAACTTACCCTGAGCACATGTGGGGAGGGATCGTTAGCCAAAGAAATCAGGGTTTTGTTGGGAAAAAGAGGGGATAGATGCTGAGTTGCCAATCAGCAGTGTCTGATACCCTTATTAAGTTGAAATATCATATTACGTAGTTTAAGGATTTATCTTGTTTTTTCAGTAAGAGACAATACCTCATTTATTTAGATTATTCTTGGTAGCCACTCTGTGCATAGAGAGTGAAAGAACTACAAAACTCAGTTCTTCAATCTTCATGTATTAACTACATTTTCTTGAGGCTCCTAAATTCTCTCCAGTGTCACGTGGCACTTAAGTATACCTGTGTGACAGTCTGATTAGATGCATGTGTACAGTTGGGCTTGTTGCTTTGTGTGACTCCTACAGGAAGAGAATCTGAAAGGAGCCCACTGGAGTGTGCCATGCAGTGTGGCAGTGTGTGTGATAGTGTGTGAACACAATCATTGGTCTGAACATAGCCAAAGAGGTTTCAACATGTGGTGTTTTAAAAACCATCCTGTTATCCATTTCATTATATATAAATATGATCATTATCTATAAAAGTAAATCCCCATCTATATTCCTCTGAGAAAATTCTCTTTAGGATAACATTTCAGCATCATGTAGAATGACTAAATAAGATGCAGAGGAACTGGTTATGAAATGCAGGCTTAATATAAGAAGACACTTAGGACACCCTTGTACCTTATTCTTACTGGAAATCAGGATCACAGGATTGGGCAGAAGGAAGAGGCTTGGTAGGATTAAAATATTTTAATATTTTATGATCGGGGCCATATTTTATTCATTTTTATAATTCCCACAAGTCCTAGAGCAAAGCCTTCCATGTCTGTAGCATGAAAGCAGAAGGAAGGAGGGAGTGGGGTTTTCTCATATTTTCAGTGTGGAGACTGGAGAGCCAGTCCAGAAAGAGGAGGCTCATATTTCTAAATGTCTCGCATTTTGAGTGCTCGTGAGGCTCTTTCCTCCTTCCTTCCTCCGTCCCTCCTTTCCTCTCCCACAGACATCACCATGTCAACTGTATGTCAGGCATCTGCTCTGAGAGTTATATTGCAAGCTCTGTAAGGACAGGAACATCACAACATTTGGTGTGATGCTCCTTACATGTGGCATTTTAAAATGTCGGTCACTGACTAACTACATAAACTCAGAGGATCCTTTTCTTCTTGAATCCAAGGGAGTTTGTGGACTTGGAGAAAGTTGGGTTATAACAGCCTAAAGTGTTTGGATTTTCTAGAGAAAAAAAAGAGATGAAGAATAGCACAGCTTCTGCCCTAAACAGTCTCATTATCCAGTGGGGGTGACAAAGCCAAAGTCTACAGAGCAATGCTGAACAGTATATATCTTTGTATAAAATGGAGCCAAAAAGGGTGTGGTGCAAACTGTAAGTACTCAAAGATTAGGGAGCTTAGTGAGTACAGGCTGCATCAGAGCACAGGTCCCCCAGTTGGGACTTGAGATGGACTTTGTAGGATTGTGAGGACCTTAGGGATGAGGTCTGTTGTCCAAGATCTATCTTGGGGGTTTGTGTGCTTCTGGGGCAAGGTCAGCATTCACTAGAAAGCAAGTTCCCACTGCTGTCACCCTAGTTGCCCAGATGCTCAAATTTGTAGACCCAGGGGATGCATCTGGACTAGAGTTTCTGCTTGGAGAAGGTAATGCCACCAGCCGGCCAAGTGACAGAGCTCAGCAAAGTGTCATGCTTGTGAGGATACAACCTGGGGTCAGGGCTACGCACACATGTGTTCGTGGTATTGCTTTGCTGGGACAGGCTACCACCTTTTCTCCCCGGGCAGGTAGGGTTCTGGTTCATGGCTTACCAAAGAGAGTAGTGGTTTGTGTCCATAAGTCAGGGTAGACAGTCCCCTCTTTTCTTCTGTGCACAAGTGGTTGATGCTCTCTTTACCCTGTATCTTTGTGGGAGTATAAAAATAACCCCTTTTCATTAGCATTTTCTTCCTACTAGCAATCCTACCTTACCTGTCACCTGTTCTCATGCAATACTGGGCTGGAGTGTGTGAACTCAACATTCTACGTTTGTGTCAGCATACAGCTAAAGCTCTGAGTGGCTGTCAAAAGCATTATGAGGCTCTATGAGTAGGTGTCTGGCCTCCAACATTAAGGATTTTCTCATTGCTGCTACTGCACACAAATGGGTGGGTGCATTTGTTAACCGAGTGCATGGTGAGGCTGCAGCTTCCCCACTGGCCCTTGTACTGTGCCAAGATGTTCATTCCTCTCAACCCTTGTGATTGGGGAGAACGAAGGCCAGGGCCTTCTGTCTAGTGTGTTAATTTGGGTCCTCCAAGAAGCAGATGCCGGAGAGAGATTAGCTGTGCAAAAGATTTATTGGGGGAAAATTCCTTTGAGGAAAAATGGGGAGGGAGACTGCGGCTGCTGAGCCAGCTATCAGGTCTTGGAGCAGCCCACCCAGCCCCTGTGGAGAGAGGGAAGGAGGGGAGGCTGCGTAGGAAAAGGTTTAGGCTGCGGTGCAATTCTAAGAAAGGTTGGGCAAAGCTGACGCGGAGGCTTTGAGCCATGGTGACCCTTCAGAGGAGTCCCATCTCCCTGTCTTAGTGCCCCTGCTGCTATCAGTCATTGGCTGGCTTCAGCATGACTGCAGTCGTGAATTCCAGACCATCGGTCAGACTACACGCTCCTCATAGTGGGAGATCTATCTGCAAGGTGCATTTTCATGGCTATTACATCTGGACATCTCTGGCAGCGAGCAGCTTACTCCCCTTACTCCAGTGTGCCGCTTCTCGAAGGCTGGAACCAGAGAGGTACAGAGGGCCAGGCACGGCCGTTTAGCTTTTGAGGCATTGTATGAATTTAACCACAGGAACCCAGGTACTAAGCACTTGTTATTATGACAAATACTTGTTTCCCCTGCTTGAGAAAAAACGGTGGACACTTCATGTTTACTTCTTGTTACTGCACTGAAGGCATATTGCAAAAATAAGCGGCTCACAGCTCACCCTTTGGGAATTTCAGATATTATCAAAACAGATTCTCTCCATTCATGCCCTATGCATGTAGTACCTTGTTTCCCTTCTTTATATTCCACTTAGCAGAAAGCAGAGGTCATAGTATCATTCATGGTAATTGCCAAGTAACTCTTAGAAAACGAGTCCTTCCTAGGATTCCACTAGAGTGTTGGAAAAGTGATGTTCTTACGCAGGCACCCTAAACCATGTGCAGTGTATGTGGTGTGTCTTCCCTTCTCTTTCCTGACTAGTTTTATTGTAGTCATTTGACACTGCACATCGAAGGCTGCCCACTGTTCTGTGATGGGTCAAGTGCTCATGGTGGTTACATACCCATCACTTAGTTTTTCTTGCTGGCAAAGGTTAAGATAAAATATTTCTCACTACTATGGGGGAGTGGGCCAAATACTGAAGCAGGAACAAGTAAGGTAAAAATATTTTTGACAGAAATCTGCTTTCATTCTCACCTATTACTCTAGTTCTCTACATTACTGCCAAAGTGATAGATCTTATATGAAAATCTGACTGTTTTACTGTCCTGCCTAAAATCTTTCAATAGTTCTATATTACCATTGGGTTAAAAATAAAAACTTCTTAGCACGACAGAGGAGTCTCTTTATGACCTGGCCCCTGTGGTCTAGTTTTTCTCTCTCTTTGTCTCTGTCTCTGTCTCTCTCCACCTATTCTCTTCTTACTTCACTGCTGATTCCCTAAATCCATCAGATTTCTTAAATTCCTCTGTATTTATACATTATATTATTAGTTTATCCTAGTGAGTGTTAACACAGAACCACTCACATTTCAGTGACTACACAAGTGAAGTTAACTCTTCACTCAAGTAACAGTCCAGTGCAGGTTTTCCTGGTTGGCGGATGGCTTTCCCCCACCAGGGATGCAGACTTCTTCAGTGTGGTGACTCTGTCTACCTATAGGGCCTTTGTTTCCGCCCCATCCATATGATAAATGGGGAAAGAGAAGGGAGAAAACTCACCTACTTCTTCAGTGCTGTGGCACACATCACTTTTGCTTATATTCCATCGGTGAGAACCCAACCAAATGCCAGAGAGCTGGAAACACAATCTCTGGCCAAGCAGCCACTTCCTGACAACTATTCTACACATTGGCAAACAAAAATCCTAGGGAACATTTATCTGTCTCTGCTATTACTCACGTGCTGCCACCCACATGTGGGGCCTGGATCCCAACTCATTCCCTGATTCAGGTCATCTGGACAAATCTTATGTGACCTTTTAAGATTCATCTAAAGCTTTGCATCATTCACAGAGCTTTGGAGTGTCTCCTCTCTGTACTCGTATAACACAGGGTACTTACCAGCTGTCATAGCACACATCACATTGTATTATAATTGTTTGCTTATGGATCTTCATTTTACAAACTTCAGCTCCTGTAGGACTGGGACTGTATTTTTATTTTAAGTCTATAAATGTCTGAAGCAAAATATGCACCCAACAAATGTTTTATTGAATAAATGAAAGGCCATTAGATGACTAGATTTACAAAAGAGTGGTAAAACCTCCAACCTTTGATGTTTTAAAGAGTGAACTGTGTTTTGACCCACCTCCTAGAGAAATGGAAATAAAGACAAAAATAAACACATGGGACCTAATGAAACTTAAAAGCTTTTGCACAGCAAAGGAAACCATAAACAAGACCAAAAGACAACCCTCAGAATGGGAGAAAATATTTGCAAATGAAGCAACTGACAAAGGATTAATCTCCAAAATTTATAAGCAGCTCATGCAGCTCAATAACAAAAAAACAAACAACCCAATCCAAAAATGGGCAGAAGACCTAAATAGACATTTCTCCACAGAAGATATACAGACTGCCAACAGACACATGAAAGGATGCTCAACATCTTTACTCATTAGAGAAATGCAAATCAAAACTACAATGAGATATCATCTCACACCAGTCAGAATGGCCATCATCAAAAAATCTAGAAACAATAAATGCTGGAGAGGGTGTGGAAAAAAGGGAACACTCTTGCACTGCTGGTGGGAATGTGAATTGGTACAGCCGCTATGGAGAACGGTATGGAGGTTCCTTAAAAAACTACAAATAGAACTACCATATGACCCAGCAATCCCACTACTGGGCATATACCCTGAGAAAAGCATAATTCAAAAAGAGGCATGTACCAAAATGTTCATAGCAGCCCTATTTACAGTAGCCCGGAAATGGAAACAACCTAAGTGTCCATCATCGGATGAATGGGTAAAGAAGATGTGGCACATATATACAATGGAATATTACTCAGCCATAAAAAGAAATGAAATTGAGCTATTTGTAATGAGGTGGATGGACCTAGAGTCTGTCATACAGAGTAAAGTAAGTCAGAAAGAGAAAGACAAATACTGTATGCTGACACGTATATATGGAATTTAAGAAAAAAAAATGTCATGAAGAACATAGGGGTAAGACAGGAATAAAGACACAGACCTACTAGAGAATGGACTTGAGGATATGGAGAGGGGGAAGGGTAAGCTGTGACAAAGTGAAAGAGCAGCATGGACATATATACACTACCAAACATAAGGTAGATAGCTAGTGGGAAGCAGCCGCATAGCACAGGGAGATCAGCTTGGTGCTTTGTGACCGCCTGGAGGGGTGGGATAGGGAGGATGGGAGGGAGACACAAAAGGGAGGGGATATGGAAACATGTATATGTATAACTGATTAAATTTGTTATAAAGCAAAAAGTTTAAAAAAATAAAAATAAAATTAAAAAAAAAAAAAGAGTGAACTGTGGATTTATCCTAAAACAAATACATCAATCCTAATTTTAAATTGAGGAATGTGTGGACCTCTAAAGTTTCTTTGTGATTTTGTTAATAAATCCACAATATTAAGAGAGTTCACATTTATCAGATTACCATGAGCATCCTAACAGAGTCTGTAAACTCAAAAGTCAAGGATTGTCACTTGAGTTCAACTCTTTGCTAAGGGACTATTGTATCATTAGAATGCGTTTGGTTGCAGGTAAGCAGAAACTTGATTTTACATTGTTTGAAAAATTAGAAAATGTATTATGTCACATAACAGGAAGTCTAAAATTAGGGTAGCTCCAGGATAGGTTGATCCAGGGCTCAGTGAAGGCATCCAGGACCTGGGTTCTGTCTATATCTCAGTCCAACCATCCTCAGTATATTGACTGTGTCCTTGGACTGTATCCCCTCGAGGTCACAAGATACCTGCCAGCAAAAAGTAGAGAAACATATTGCCTTGATCATATCCTGAGGGAGAGAATAAGAACACTTGCCCCCTAACCACAGTATATAAGTGCAACCTTTTAGTCTGATGGGGCTGTCTCAGATATGTGCTGATCTGTGGACCAGAAACTTTCTCCAGGGGAATTCCATCTCCTGACTGATTAGATTACTCAGTATCTCTCATGGAGCCAAGGTTTTCTTGAGCACTTGGATAGATAGAAGAGGTGGGTAGCTTTTCTCTCCAAAATCTGTGGGTCCATTAGGAAGGAAAAAAGGAGAAGTATTAACAGTGTCCATCGCAAATATTTTAACAATACAGTCTATTGAGTTGAGCTGGTATCTATGGAAGAGTGAACAATTTTCTAAACCAGGCAACAACCCTTTCTCCTGCCACCTATACAAGTTACAAATCATATATTTGAAAGCATCTAGTAATGAACATTTTAGATTACAGTTCTCCAGTGCAATTATTTATTCTTTATTTTAGGCCTTGTAATGGGATTAATTTTACGATATGCTACAGCACCAACTGATATTGAAAGTGGAACTGTGTATGATTGTGGAAAACTGGTCTTCAGCCCTTCAACTCTGCTGATTAATATCACTGACCAAGTTTATGAATATAAATACAAGAGAGAAATAAGCCGGCACAACATCAGTCCTCATCAAGGCAACGCTATACTTGAAAAGGTAAGGATCCTCCCTCTCTGGTCACATATGTTTGTTTTCCAGTATAAATAATTGCATCATATATGAGCCACCATAAGTAACGCATCCATACACATACATATGCCTTTTTTCAACACCACACTAATGGGGTGATTTAGCTAAGTGGTTAATGCCTTGATATACTCTGATTGTAAGCTCAGTTGTCTGTATTTTTTTCTAGAAGTTGGAAAAATAATGCTTTTTATTATAACTGTTTTGCAAGCCACAGTTACATTAGGTAAAAAGATAATAGTAATTAAGCTGACTCTGCCTTTCATGTTACTTGGTTCAAGTTTTCACATTTTTTTTTTTAAATTTTTGGTTGCATTGGGGTTTTGTTTTGTTTTTTTAATTTTTGGTTCCGTTGGTTGCTGCACGTGGGCTTCCTCTAGTTGCGGTGAGCGGGGGCTACTCTTTGTTGTGGTGCACAGGCTTCTCCTTGCAGTGGCTTCTCTTGTTGCAGAGCACGGGCTCTAGGAGCGCAGGCTTCAGTAATTGTGGCACACGGCCTCAGTAGTTGTGGTGCTTGGGCTCAGTCGTTGTGGCTCACGGGCTCTCGAGCACAGGCTCAGTAGTTGTGGCGCACGGGCTTAGTTGCTCCACAGCATGTGGGATCTTCCCAGATCAAGAATGGAACCTGTGTCCCCTGCATTGGCAGGGGGATTCTTAACCGCTGCACAACCAGGGAAGTGCCACATGTGTGTTTTAAGTGTTGTTGTATATATTACCAGCTGGCTACGCAGTTTAAATCTCCCTTAAGTCAAAAGGAAAATGGAGGGCTTCCCTGGTGGCGCAGTGGTTGAGAGTCCGCCTACCGATGCAGGGGATACCGGTTCATGCCCCAGTCCGGAAGGATCCCACATGCCGCGGAACGGCTGGGCCCGTGAGCCATGGCCGCTGAGCCTGCACGTCCGGAGCCTGTGCTCCGCAACGGGAGAGGCCACAGCAGTGAGAGGCCCACGTACCGCAAAAAAAAAAAAAAAAAGAAAGAAAAAAAAGAAAGAAAGAAAGAGCCCTGACTTCATTAAGTTGAACTCCATCATTTTATAGATGAGTAAAAGAAGAACTTAAGCCCTAAAATTGATTTAAGTCAGTGATTTACAAACTTGTCTGAATTTTGGAATCATTTGAGGCTGCAGAAAATCCTGATGCTTGTGTTCCACCCCTGGAGTTTGTAATTTTACTGGATTGGGATGCCACCTGAGCTTTGGAACTTTTAGAAGATCACCCGGTGATTCTTTTTTTTTTTAATTTTTTATACAGCAGGTTCTTATTACATATCTATTTTATACATATTAGTGTATATATGTCAATCCCAATCTCTCAATTCAACCCCCCCCCGCCCCCGCTTTTCCCCCTTTCACCAGGTGATTCTAGTGTGCAGACAAGGTTGGGAATCACTGATTTTGGTCCTGTGTTGTGTTCAGGTGAATATAGTGAGGAGAGAAATGCCGCTTTTCTGTTGCTTCTCCTCGCCTCCACTGCTGCAGATCTATCAGCCCCTTTTATACACAAAGTACTTTTCTTGCTTCTGGACCTCTACACATGTTATTCTTTTTGCCTAAAATGGTCTTACTCCTTCTCTTTGGGTGCCAGCCTCCTTCTTATCCCTAGAATCTTGAGATGCCATCCCTTCAGAGAGGGCTTGCCCTGTGATTTTCTCACACTGTATCCCCTCTCTCTCTTTCTCTCCTGCCCTCTCTTTTGTTTCAAAGTACTTAGCACCATATGAAATTTTATATGTATTTTCTTGCTTATTAATTATCATTCTTACATTGTTTGATGTCCACTAGACTGTAAACTTCACAAAGGCAGGGATCATGCCTTTTTTATTGACCAGTGTATCCCCAAAGACTACCACAGGGCCCGATGCATATTGCTGCTAAATAAGTAGTTTGTGAATGAATGAATGAGTAAATGGAAGAATCTGAGAGCTTGGTGGGGTATATACAGCTAGACTATTTGGAAGTTATCATCTTGGAGTTGGTAGAATAGTGTCCTGGATACTTAATGGTTGAAGAGACTAAGATATTATCTAATCTTAGTTGTGTACATATAGATAGAAATTCATATCCAGAGAAATTATTTGGTGGGTCCAGGGCCCCACTACTGGTCAGAGGCAGAACTGAGACCCATAGCACTTTACTCTGAGTCCTGAGTGATTTATCATATCCCACATCATTGGACAGGCTCTTGAGTGGCCCTGTGGACAGAGAAGGACTGAGGCCTGGGCTATCTTACACTGAGATGGGTGGAAGGAGATGAGGACCAGTGCTGGAAAGAGAAGAGGATGGTCAGAATTACAGAAAGAGGTCTAGCACCCTGGTGTTACAGAAGTCATTGGTGCGGCTCCACTGGGACCTTTTTCTTTGTGGTACAGATTTAAGGGAGTATTTGGCCTTTGTTTCTAAAAGTTACAGGATGAGGAAATGAGTTTTACTCTCAGAAGAATGTAGTTTAAGGGCTTGGATGAAATTTCTGACTTCAGGATTTGAAGAGGCTGAAATAAATTCCTGTGCCATATAATCATCTCTTGGAATACTCGTAAGAGCACGTGTGTTTCTGAGATGGTTAGGCCTTGATGTGTTTGGAAACAGCTCTGGGCTTGATGGCTCCCTGAGTTTCTTCCAATAAGAAGGTATAAAACTGGAAAATATGAGAGCTGTTGGCATGTATATATGCAGCAGTGTACTGTGCTTTTATGCCACATTATAAACATATAAAAATTTCAGGAAATACCATATGCCAAGCTTCTTTTGGTCATGCTCAATACAGATAAGGAAAAAATATTTTCGCTTAAAGATGTGTGAAAACAGTATTTTTCTATATGTTATGAGCAGCTGATGATCTCAAAACAACCTTCTGAGAGAATAAAACTAGATCGTGTTGCTTTGTATCTATCCGGTTAATGCTTCCAACACTGTTTGTCAAACTGTTCTGTGGATCTCATGTATCCTTAAGTAGTTTTAACTGAGTGGGGCCTATATTCTATTACACAGTGGCTTTACAGACATTAGTTTGTTACAGAGTACTTAGGCATTCTAAGATGTCTACTAAGCATTTCTGAATTTCATATCAATAGGAAGTTTAAATCTTGCTCTTGAAGAGCAGGAGATAAAAGAACTTTCTCCATCACTCATTTATTCATTCTTTCAACACAAGTGAACTGAGTGAGTCTCATCCATTTCAATTCTGAAATAAAGAATGATCTCAAAGAGTTTATTAGTAAATTGGAGAAAACACAGCATATGAATAAATGAACAAATACACCACAAGACAGCTATCAAAGGAGTGGGTCAGATACCATAGACATTCAGAGGGGACAATATTATTTCTTGTTAGGGTGACAGGAAAGATTTCAAAGAAGGATAGCTGATTAACTCTGGTGGTGATATATATAGTGTGTGAAGGTAGGAGAGTCATTCCAAGCAGAGGTAAAAGCATGATGTGGAGGTAGAAAAAGGGGTAGAGAGTATTCCAAGAAAGAAAAACATTTCCAATAATTTGAAGTATGGAAGACCAGTGAAACATAGGGTGGGAATAAAGGCAGATCTTGGTTACGGAATCCCTTAAATGCCAGGCTGAGTAATGCCTACTCTATTGGTAGTCAGTGGAAGAGTGCAGTGTTGACAAAAGAAAATAAATAGTTAGGCTCCTGTGCACAAAGTAGAGAGTGAAAGCAGAGAGACAGATGAGGCTAAGCTTGAATGGTACCAAGGGGCAGATGAAAGAGAAGCAAGAAAGGAAGACGCTGTAGAGTTTGGACCAATTGGGCACAAGGATGAAGAGAGAAGAGCTAATTCTGCTACCCTCTCTTGTGGGTTCACAGACAGTGGCAGGACAGAAATGGGGACCTTAAAAGTTAAGGGAAGGAGCTGGTTTGTAGTGGAAAATCACAAGTATAGTTTAAAACTGATGAATGAATTAATTTGTCTCATCATTAATTTATCATTGATTTAACACATTATGTTTTTCCACATTGAGTTGGAAAGGTCAGCAGACCATTTGGCTGGAAAAGTCTTGCAGACCCTGTAGGTTTTCAAAAAGTTGTCAGCACAGTTAAATTTATACTTCCTATAACTTATAAGTCAGTTGACTGTAATGTGAAAAGTCAAAGGAAACTACCCAGTGAAATGTTTGCCAAGTCTTCACTTCCTGTGTGACAAGTGACACTATCATTTGGTGAGGAAAGTTATTTTGGAGTAAGTTACACTGCTGAGTAATCTGTCCTGTCTATTGTTTCAGTAAAGAGAATTACCAGGCGAATAGGTCACCCTGAAGCTGTTATCAATTGTGCTGATAATACTGTATATTTTTGAGATATTTTAAGGAAGTCCTTATAGCCACAGCTAATTATACGACTTTAAAAAATAATTTTGTATTTGAAGTATCAAAACATCAGGGTCTTAATATTTTTCTCACTGTCCAACTTTTTCTGATGGTGATTTTGACTGTCTGTGGTTCGGAGTCTTAATTCTCACATATTTATTTGTAAACTATTTCTGTTCTTTCCATTCTTTCTTATTGCTTGATTATTCTGGCTCAGAGGCAAGCTCTTCTGGTAACAGGAACAGCTTGATCAGAAGGAGTCATTAGACCATGAGATAAATATGTGCAGTTAGTGCTGGGGCACTTTTGGAGAGGATAAAGAAAAGACAGGAAAGAAATCGCTAAAACTGTTCTAGGCACATAAATCAGCACTTTGGGTTTGGAGAAACATTTGTAGGACACTATCAACTATTTCTCCATTCTATAGAGAACAGGGATTCATGATTTATGTTTCTTTATCATGACAAGTCCTGACTCTTACACATGAGATTGTCCTGGGGGGATCTCAAGCTTGGCAGAGCATGGGATGAGGCTGTTTGGATAGACTTAGCTACTTTCATCGTAAATCTTAGTTAAGAGATCTGTTGTTAATAAAGAAAGCTAACATTTTAAATTTGTATTATCTGGTTCTTCCACCTTTGTTCAACTTTCTTTGTAGAACATTGGCCTGAGAAATGATTTCAGAACTGTCTCGACTCTAAATATTCCATTAAAATTTTTTTCCAATTTTATTGAGATAAAATTAACATATAAAGTTATATTAGCTTAAGGTTCACAACATAATGATTTTATATAGATATATAGATATCTATATATATATCAAATGCAAAATGATCATCACAATAAGTTTAGTTAACATTCATCACCTCATGTAGTTACAAATTTTTTTTGTGATGAGAACTTTTAAGTTCGTAACAACTTTTGAATATACAATACAATGTTATTAACTATAGTCACCATGCTGTACATTATATCCCCAGGATTTATTTATCTTATAACTGGAACTTTGTATCTTTGGACCACTTTCAACTATTTTTCACACTCCTCATCTCTCAGGTCTTGCAACGACCAATCTGTTCCCTGTTTCCATGAGTTCATTGTTTTTTTTTTCTAGATTCCAAGTTAGTGAGATCATACAGTAGTTGCCTTTCCCTATCTTATGTCACTTAGCATAATGTTCTCAAGGTCCATCCATGTTGTTGCAAATGATAGGGTTTCCTGCTTTTGTACTGTCGAATAATTCAATTGCATATATATATATATATATATATATATATATACACCACATTTTCTTAATCCAATTATCCATCAGTGGACACTTAGGTCATTTCCATGTCTTGGCTATTGTAAATAATGAGACAGTGAACATGGGTGTGTGGCTATCTCTCCAAGATCCTAATTTCAATTCCTTTGGATATATTCTCAAAAGTGGGATTGCTGGATCATATGGTAGTTCTATTTTTTAATTTTTTGAGAAACCTCCATATTGTTTTCCATGCTGGCTGCACCAATTTTCATTCCCACAAACAGTGTGAATAGTGTTCCTTTTTCTCTACATAGTGGTCAACACTTGTTATCTTTTGTCTTTCTGATAATAGCCATTCTAACCGGTGTGAGATGATATCTCCTATGTCGTTGTGATTTTGATTTGCATTTCCCTGATGATTAGTTCCATTTGATTTTAATTTAGTCATTGAACAACATAGATTTTCTTTAGTCATTTAGTCATTCAACAAATATTTATTGATTGGACACTAATCATATGCCAGTTTGTTTTAGATGATGCAAATACAGTAGTGAACAAAGCAAAGTCCTCAATCTCATGGAGCTTAGGTTCTAGGGGAGAGACAGATAAAGTACAGTTCAACATAAGTATTCATAATCTAATGCCAGCTGGAGACACGTGCTATAAAGAAAGGTTAACAGGGCTTCCCTGGTGGCGCAGTGGTTGAGAATCCGCCTGCTGATGCAGGGGACACGGGTTCGTGCCCCGGTCCGGGAAGATCCCACATGCCGCGGAGCGGCTGGGCCCGTGAGCCATGGCCGCTGAGCCTGCGCGTCCGGAGCCTGTACTCTGCAACGGGAGAGGCCACAACAGTGAGAGGCCCGCGTACAAAAAAAAAAAAAAAAAAAAAAAAAGAAAGGTTAACAAAATGAGGGGATGGTGAGAGAAGTGTATTTAGGTATGTCCTGCAGGGAAGGTCTCATTGAGGATGTGAAGCTGGAGCCAAGATCTGAATGAAGTTGGAGTGAGCCACGCAGAGATCTGTAAGCAGAGAATTTCAAAACAGAGGGCAAAACTAAATAAGACTAGGTGCCTTTGCTTTCTGGAGGTCATTTTCTTCCCTTTCCAGTTCTTTGCTATATTTTTCATCAACATCCAACACCATTTTTGTCTATACAAAAAGTTCTGGAAAAATTCTATTTGTTGTGGTTGAGAAGGGTAGAGGAGAAGAAGAGAGACGTCCACTTGGAATGGGCAGTGAAAATGCAGAAAACGTAGAAATAACAGAACATTGTGCCCCAAAGACTGGCAGGCTCTGCCTAGCATCCTGGCAATTTTTGCAGTCTGGCCTTCAGAATGCACAGTCCAGACCCAAAGGAGTTGTTCTACTACAGTTTGACTGTAACTTGGAGCACCCCCAATGCAGGATTAAGAATTACCCTAGACAGATCTATGTGGCAGAGTTTGGATTAAGCCCTTGCCACCTGGAAAGCAGCTCAGCTTTCTAACACAGGGCTATGGAGGCAGCACTCAAAAACTCTTATGACTTCCTTTCTTCTTCTTCACAGATCATCACTCAGGACTCATGTTCTAAGGAAACTGACCACTGGAACATTTATTTGTGGCAGGGATTGCATTCCAACCAGCTGTCTGATTTTATTTCTTAACAAAAAGCCTAGCTACTCAAAATAATGTAAAAACTGTTGGTGGCAATGGTCTCTTGGAGTGTCATGTGATTAGAGCACAGATTGTACTGATATCTCTCATATTCACTCTTGGCTGGGAAAGGAAGGAAGTCACGTGAAAGTGTATGAGTAGGATGAACACTGGCATGGTGCTCTTTCTAACATGACAAAATTTGATAAGAGGAGAGCAGCTATGGAATAAAGGGATAGCTTCTCAGAGTCCTGGCTTCAAGCCCGAGAAAATATCCCAGACCACCATGGGGAGAAACAACTGAGCTGCCCACCCATCTCCCAATCACCTCTGCCTCCTGACTGTTGCCTGGTCTTGGGCCATCTTAGCACGTCCATTTGGTCATCCATTTGCCTGGTTCCAGAAGGGACTTAAAGTGGTAGCACAGACACATTTTTAGGAACTATGGGAGCCAACACGGCAGACCACACCGTGGACTAGCATTTTGGGGTGCTGAGTAGCCATCCACTTAGCTATCAAATGACAGGTTTTCAAAGCTATTTTGGGGGGAGGGGGGTGGCTGAGGGCTCTGAAGCTATTCTCTCCACTTCCCTATCCTACTCAGTTCAAGATCATGGTGAAATATATTCCATGAGAGGCCAATCTTAAAAGAATGACTTATACCTTGTTATTTGTTACTATTTTCTGTAATTATTAATGTCTTGTATTTATTGTGTGTTATCTCAGAACAAAATATTCCTCCTAGGTGATCTTTCCAAAAAACACCAAAGTATTATTCTTTTAAACATCAGCACATATGTGCTGGGAACTGGAGTGTATGAGGCAGCATAATATGGTTAGAGCCCCACGCTGCAATCAGAATACCTGGGTTTAAATCCCTGGTCTGCCTTTTTTTTTTTTTTTTTTTTTTTTTTGTGGTACGCGGGCCTCTCGCTGCTGTGGCCTCTCCCATTGCGGAGCACAGACTCCGGATGCGCAGGCTCAGCGGCCATGGCTCACGGGCCCAGCCGCTCCGCGGCATGTGGGATCCTTACCGACTGGGGAACGAACCAGCGTCCCCTACATCGGCAGGCAGACTCTCAAACACTGCGCCACCAGGGAAGCTGCCCTGGTCTACCTTTAACCTGATCTTTAGCATGTGACCTAACCCTTGGTGCCTTTGTTTCGTCAAATGAGGCAATACTAGTACCAACCTCAAAAGGTTATTATGAGGACTAAATTAAATAATTCATATAACCAGATAATATGTTATAGCATTAATAAGTCCTCAGTAGATATTAATTGTTATTATTAAGCACCAGCTAACTGCTAAGTACTTTAAAACACTGATTTCCATACTTTGATATGTGCATCAGTAAAACACTATTATGTGTACCTAATATATGCCTATTTATTTACAAATGAGATGAAAGTTCTATTGTACCAATGTACTGTGTATATTATAAAGCAGTATCAAACTAGAATTTTTTAAAGGATGAGATAAAAGTAAAATGTAAAAAGTTTTTTGCACACTCAGGTGGATCACCTTGTTTACTTCCTAACATATGTACACCTCAACTTAAGGACCAATAGAATAGTTCATATTTTATTAAAATTTTATTTTTATTTTAACTATTTTTGATGTTTCCTGAAAAAATCTGCTCTTCTCTAAAATCTTACTATATTCTGAGTCTCAGCAGCACCAGTATGTACATGGGCTCTTGGCCTGAGATAGGGATGCTCTTAGGGGCTGTGAGCTTTGTGAGAACATTCAACCCCACCCTAAGTGATCCCACACTGCCATACTTCAGTACCTAGTTCTATCGTCTCAAAGCTCCAGCTGGTGTTCTCCTACTGTATCTTAGCTGAGTTGTAAATTAAGATTTATATCTATGATGTTGGATTAATGTCTGTCTCCTCACCAGACTATAGGCCCCAGGAGAGGAGGAGGGACCAGGTCTGTCTGTGGTCACATTGTATTCCCAGCTGACAGCACATGCGTGCTGGTGCCTGGCACATGGTTGATACTCTGTGGACCCTGGCAAGTGAGTGGGTGATATAATGAAGTATTCTTCTCTGCTTTTCAGTTGCAACTTCTCACTGCTACTGTGTCCTGTCTTAGTTGTCAGCCATTTTATACCCAAGTATCTATCACAGATTTCTCCTCAGAGTGAAGTACCAGGACTTTGTGATGGCCTTTTGCTACTCGGAGGGTTGAATTGCTGGCAGTCTCATCTCCAAATAATTGAGTAAGGATAGAGGGAGAGGGAGAAAAGGAGGCTGGGTACAGGAGAGACAAACAGAGGGAGAGAGAAGGAGGGAGGGAGAAAGAGAGATTTCTCATAAGGCTTATAGTCTCAGTAGATAAAACTTAAAACAGATCTTTCAATTTCTTTCCTCTTTGCTTTATTCCTTCTAAAACATTAAACTGTGGCGAGAGTGCACATTTATCATTGCTGGGCTCCAGTGAGTAGTTATATAAGGTTCTATCCAACTGCATTTCCTGGTTCTTCCCAAAGGTCATTAAGAAGCTCCTCATTAGTAGCTTATACAGCCTGAAGGTAGGATATGCATCAGTGGCACAGGAAGGGTGGGGACCATCAAGAGAGGTGAGAACCTTAAGGAAGCTGTGCATTTAACTGGCTTGTCTCCTGATGCCATGTGAGCCTGTCTTGTGTTAGGGGTCTCCCAGCTAGCTGCTCCTCTCAGATCCATTTTTAATTATAAGGCTACACATGGTCTGATTTACAGAGTTCTGCCTCAGGTGAAGGTGTGTGAGTTGAGAATGTCTACAAATTCAGGTTCTCTTCACTGTTCCTTTTTTGTTTGGTTTGGTTTGGTTTGGTTGGCCATGCCACAAGGCATGCAGGATATTAGTTCCCCAACCAGGGGTAGAACCTGTGCCCCCTGCAGTGGAAGCACAGAGTCCTAACCACTGGACCACCAGGGAAGTGCTCTCTTCACCATTCTTTCTGACTATTGGGTTCCTAGAGGACTCAGAGGTGGGGTTTAATGGGATGGTTAAGTGCTCTTGAGCTCAACACCTTATGAATGGAAGAGGAAGAAAGGCTGAGAGGGCCAAGGGAGAAGTTAAGCTGTGATGCAGGCCCAACAATTTTGTCTAACTCCCTGGGAAGCTCTGGAGTTAGAATGGCTCTTCAGAGTCATCCACGGTTGGACTGAGATGGCCTGGACTCTAAAATACCAAATCATTTTTTCTTTGGATGTGGGCTACTCTGGGAAGGGCGTGACTTTGCGTGAGCTGCCTCTTTTCAGTCTTGGCAATCTCTGAAGGGGCTGACAGCATTCTAAGCGGCAGAGGTGACAAAGCCTTCAATGAAGGAAAATCCCAGTGTCTAACACATTGACCCTTGTAGGGGAGAAAAATCTTTCTTTCTGCCTGTCTAGGTTTTTGACTAGGGCCCTTGTAACAGAAGACAGATTAACAAGAGAAAGACAAACAGAAGTTTATTAACATATTTATTTCATGTATACCTGGGAGAAATCTAGGGAATGAGTAACCCAGAGAGATGGCTTACAATTCAGGCTTCAGTACCATCTTTAGCTAAAATAATGAAAAGTGTGTAGGGGAGGCAAGTTTTAGGAAGGTGACCAGGACATGTTTGGTAAAGAGGGTAAGGTTATTATGCAGATTTAAGTCTGTACCTTTTTTATTGATAAGTTTCATATGATTTAGAGTCATCCTTCTCTTCCTAGAAGGAAACACCCTTACAAACGGAGGCTTCCTTAATGTAAGTTTCCCTTACAAAAGGGTAACTTCTACTCTGTTTTCAGAGCTTCTCCTGTGTCTGCTGTTTCTCAAAATAATCAGGTCAACATAATTCTAAGGCCAAAGCATATTTTGGGGGGAGGTAAGGGGGCTAGGCAACCCACACAGCAAAGGGCACCAGCAACCAATCCGAGCTATATGTAGGGAGTTAAAAGGTCAGGAGTCTGGGTGTCTAGGGTCAGGAGTAGGAAACCATATCATTTGATTTTCAAACTGGAACTCTTGAGAGCTAAGTGAGGCATGATAAATAATTAGGCCAGGACAACAGGTATTACCTGGGACTGTTCTGGTCAAACCAGAAGGTATGGTTACCTTAGTAAAGGGTCACAAAGTTAACAGAGGTAAGTTCATATGTCAAGAATCTTATGCAGAAACATAGGAGACTCTCTGCCCATCGGTATCTAGGTGCTGTGGCAATGATCTGGAAAATGTAGGTGTTTTTTATGTATTTGAAGCTCATGAGGACACATCCAGTAGTGGAGTGGATAACCTGAACCCATATGTGGATGGCAGATGGACTATTTTAGTTAAGAAGGAGGTCCCTGGCGTCATATTACTTGGTTCGAATGCTACTTAACAGCTGTGTGATGCTGGATGAGATGATTAGTTTTCCTATGCTTCAACCTCCCCATTTGTAAAATGGGATATTCCTAACTATCAGTACTTTGTAGGGTCATTGTGAGTTGCAAATGAGAAAATACATGTAAAGCACTTAGAATAGTGCCTGGTACATAGTAAGTGTTCAAGGTATATTAAGTGTTAGTTTTGTTATCTTTATTGTTATCAACAAAGCAATGGACTCACAATTAGAAGCTAAGGTTTGAGTCCAAGTCTTACTACTTACAAGGTGTGACTTTGTGAAAGCTACATATCTCTCTGAGCCTTGGTTGCACCTCTGTAGACATGGGGTGTTCACAGTACTTACCTCAAAAGGTTGTTGTAAAGAAAAAATGAGAGTCTGTGTATGAAGGCACTTTTAAAACTGTAACAGCCTTACGGAAATGTCAGGGTTTTTAAAAATTATTACTTATTATTGTAATTAATTGACAAGTGGTAACTGTACTAGTCTATAAGTGAGGAAGACAGACCCTGAGCTTCAGCCCTGCCTAACTTATAATGACTGTGCATTCCCTTTTCCATAGTAGTTGTTATTTCCATTTCAGTCTCACCATTATTCCATGAGGTGATCAGATATCACCCCTATGTTTCAGAAACTGAGGCTCTGAAAGCTTATGTGACTTGGTCAAGATTGATCCGTGGCCCAAATGGTCTTCTGACTTTGAGTTCAGTGTTCTTTCCACACCTCTTTGTTGCCAAGCTAAATATTTAGAATTATATGAATGTTTTGTTCTCAGTTCTCCACTTAAGTTTGCCTGGGTTTATAAACATTACCTACCTCCAATGAAATACCAGTGCTTATATCTGTCATTTTTGCATGTATAATGTTCACAATAGTGTATTTCTAACTTCTAGAATTTTAATTACTTGAAAAGTCATCATAGTTTTGTGAGAAATCTCACAATTTCTCAATGATAATTTATAATTATTATTACAAATAAAATATATTTACATATATTTTACATATTTTTCTATGTGATTTAAATCAGATGGTCTCTCAAACTTTGCAACTTGCTTTATTTATTTATTATTGTACCCTTACCTTTCCTCAGGCTTTTAAAAGTTTAGGGTAAACAGCCAATTATAAAACTTCAGGAGAAAATATATTTATGACATCAAGATAAGAGAAGATTTTTTAAAGAAGTTACCAAAAGCTGAATCAAAGTAAAAATGGAATAAATTTTACTACATTAAAATGAAAAACTTTTGCATGAAAAGACACCATGACAAAGTTAAAAAACAATGTTAAAAAGTTTAAGGAGGTGAGAGAATAGAAGAATGTATTTGAAGTGTAAATAACCAAAACAGAATAGTAATCAGGTTGTGTGAAGAACTAATAAACAAGAAAAAGTCATACTGGGTAAAAGGTATGATCCAAAAATTCACTAAAGAGATGTCACAAAAGACCAATAAACAAGGAAAATATGCTTATTTCATTAGTAATGGGAAATGCAAAGAAAACAGTAATGTGGTAGCAGCTCATATATATCTTACTGGTAAAAATTAGAAATTTGTCAATACTAAGTGTTGGCTAGAAGGTGGAGAAATACTTCTAGACTTTCCCATGGAGTGTAAATGGTGTAACCACTTTAAAGTTACTTCAACCTACTACTGTTGAAGATTCGTATACCTTATCATCCAGCAGTTCTACTGCTATGTATTTTCCTCTTTTAGAGAAATCTACACATGTATGCAAAGGCTTAAGTACAAGAATATCTATTGCATTATTTTTAGTCATAGTGAAAATAGGAAAATACCTAATTGCCCTAATTCTCTTATCAGAGAAGGGAAAAAATTGTGATATATTCATCCAACAGAAGGCTATACAGCAGTTGAAACGAATAGACAAGATCCACATGTATTAACATAGATAAATTGTAAGAACACTTCTGAATGTAAAAAGCAGGATACAAAAGGCTAGTTATGGCTAAATTTCTGTAAAATTTTAAAATACACAAATAATACTAATTATTTCTATGAATACATGTATATGAAGTACAAGATTACAGTCATGGAAGGAAAACACTTTCTAACTTCAGGGTATTGGTCACTTCTGGGGAAGGGTCTTCAACTCTGACACATCATTTAAAACTTGTTTGAAGCAAAAATAAGAATATAAATATAATAAAAAGAGAAACAGCTCTGGTTTAGGATTTCAAAGTTCAGTGGTGCCTCTGAGTGATCCTGTGATTTTCCACATGTCCCTTGAACTTTCTGGGGGACAATATTAGGTCAGGGTTTCAAACACTTTTTAGCAGAGGAACACTTCATTCAAAGAAAATCTGAAAATCCTTCACAATGTGTGAAACAGGTAAAATCAAAACTGCTCAGGCAGAACCTGGAGAGCAGAGCCAGGGTGGACGCAGCGCAGTTGTCTCCACTTCCCATCACCACCACTCCCTCTGTGCAGTCCAGGGATTGGCAGAAATCAGTTTGTAGACCCCTAAGTTCGGTGACGTCTAAGGCAGCTTCTCCTTCTGACAGCCTGTGTGTCTGTGGCACTCTGTATTTCTTAAACAACAGCCTACAGGAGGTAAAGCCTATTTCTCTGATGAGTCCCTGCCACATATAAGAGCTCTGTAGGAAGCCATCTGGAAAAATGAAGAATGCTTTTCACTGTGAATAACGATCTCCTAACCTGGCCGTTCCATAGATTTGAATGTCAAGAGCAGGATTTCTCCCAATTTTTAAAAGACAGTAATTCATTATCTTTTTGCTGCTTGTATGGCCTCCTTACCTCCCTAAACTTATATCCTTACCATTCTTTGTCCTGATCTCACTTATTCTAAGTAAATATTGTTGAATGAATGGATGTCTCCTGGGTTTGGTCCTTTCTTTCCATTCTGTCAGTCACCTTCATTCACATTGTTATTACCTTGTGCTCATTTTGGTTCTGTGACTTGACAACGGTTTCCCTTCATCCAGGCTAAACTTGAGGCCCCTTCAAACTAATCTACCTGAGACACCTTTTTTTTAATGACTTTAATTTATTTTTTGAGTAAGCAATACATTCATGTGGCTCAACGTACAAAAGGTACAAAAAAGGCAGGTTGGCATCTTGAAGACATTATTCAATATCACTTCTTTTGCCCATCTGATTTTTAACTTGATAGTATTTATTAACAAAGACTTTTTGTTGTTGCAGTATAGTTGCCCATCTGATTTTATAGTTAGTTGAGACATAGATACAGGAATGAGAAAGACAGAGAGCAAAAGCTAGGTAAAATAATGAGTCTCAGTCTGTAAGCTGGCTTGCTCATCTTTCACCCCAGAATTAGAAGGACTGACCCACCCAGCCATGGACCCAGCTGGACAGCATGAGCCTTCCCTAGGTCTGGGAGGAGCCAGGGACATCCACTTTGAGCAAGCAGACCGGTTCCAACACTGAGAGAGAGGGAGCTGAGATGCACACACTCAGTTCCTTTACTCCAGCTTACCAATTAGACTAGTCACTCTCTGTTTCCTAGGGAGAGTGAGTGAAAGGTGGGACCAGGGCCAGGAGTGTTAAATCCTGTACAGCGCTCCCCACCTGGTGTGCTGATGGGTTACAGGTGTGCCAGAGATATCAATCTCTTCATCCTCAGGCTGAGGATGGTCAGAGTCCTAGTCTCATCTTTTCATCCCTGAGTAGTCTCATCAGGACCCTAATTTCCCCACAGTTTACCCCATTGACCCAATATACTCATTTTCTGTGTGTGTGTCATGATGGCAAAAATGCTGGGATGCCCTACTCTAAGCAGCAGTCTTCTCTGTATCCATAGGTATGAAGCCAGGGCAAAGAAAGTCATCCCTCACTAAGTACACACAGAAAATCCTTCTCCTAACCCCCATACTTCCTGCCACCAAGTTCTCCTCCCTGGCCTCCCCAGAAGCAACTGATTATATATATATATATATATATATATATATATATATATATATATATATATATATATATATAACTTATATATATAATATACAGTAGACAATAGTATATATATGCATATATACACACACACATATTTATAATATGCAGGTAAATATTCTACACGTCCTCCTTTTCCATACAAATCATGGAATAGGCCAAATGCTTTAACAAACTACCCCCAAATCTCTATGACTTAACACAATAAAGGTTTATTTCTTGCTTGTGTTCCAATCCATTGTGGCCTTTGGGCCATGAGGGGACCACTGTAGTCTTCTCCAGGGGCCATTAATCATTCCCATCTTCCTTTAGTCTAGTGGTTCTGCCAGTCCCTAGTATTTGAGACCTCTGCCAGATGTTCTACAGGAGCTAACAAAGGCAGAAAGACAGAGAACATGGAAGATTTAGGGGATTTTTAGAGACCAGGGTTGGAAATTATTTATATTACTTCTATCCATATTCAACTGGCCAGACCTTTGTCATATGGCCCCATGTGACTACAAGGAAATGTGGTCTAAGTGTCTGGCCAGGACAAAAAGAAAATGGGGTGTGGTGAGGCCATAGCAGTGTTTGTTACACATGCCAGACAGACTGTTCTACACCTTGCTCTTTTAGCTTGACAGCAAATTTTAGAAAGCAACCATATCAGTTCATAGACAGTTTCCTCAGCCTTTCTAACAGTTGCATAGTATTCAATTTTACAGATTATAGCTGACCCTTGAACAACACAAGTTTGAACTGCGTGGGTCCACTTATATGCAGATTTTTTTCAATAACAAGTACTGCAGTACTAGATGATCTATAGTTGGTTGAATCCGCAGATGCAGAACCATGGATAAGCAGGAACTGCAGAAAGGGAAGAACCTCATATACAGAGGGCTAACTGTGAGTTATACCCAGTTTTCGACTGCATGGAGAGTCAGCACCGCTAACCCCTACCTTGGTCAAGGGTCAGCTGAATATTGTGATTTATTTAACCAGTCCATTTTTCAATCATCCTCAATGCTTTCTTTTCCCCCATTTATTCATCTGCAATGAATACTCTTGCCCTTATGTCATTCTACACATGTGCAAGCATATCTGCAGGATAAATTCTCAGATGAGGTGTTGCTGAATCAAATGGTATGGATATCTGGGCTTTCCTGGTGGTGCAGTGATTAAGAATCTACCTGCCAATGCAGGGGACACGGGTTCGAGCCCTGGTCTGGGAAGATCCCACGTGCCGCAGAGCAACTAAGCCCATGCTCCACAACTACAGAGCCTGCGCTCTAGAGCCTGCGAGCCACAGCTATTGAAGCCCATGCGCCGAGAGCCTACGCTCCACAACAAGAGAAGCCACTCCAATGAGAAGCCCGCACACCGCAATAAAGAGTATCCCCCACTCCCTGCAACTAGAGAAAAGCCCGCGTGCAGCAACAAAGACCCAACACAGCCAAAAATAAATAAATTTCAAAAACAAAACAAAACAAATGGTATGGATATTTGACATTTTGATAACTTTTGCTAAATTACTCCACTAAAAGGTTATACAAATTTGTACTCTCAATAGCCATTTTATATAATCCTGCTGTGCAAAATATCTCTATTTTCTTCCGTGTTTGAGTGAATATAGTTTCAGTTCATTTCCGCTGGGTTAGAGAGGTTAATAGTCTGGGCAGTATGCATAGCCAGGCCTTAACGTCCTCCCACATCACTCAGGAGGTCTACATTTTCTACTTCTGTTCCCAAGTGCACCATGTACCTCCAATCCTTAACCCATTGCTTCAACAGTTTCTTCCATTTCAATTCAAGTATAGTGAGCATTTCTTGAGAAACAATCAGTGTCAGGTACCAAGTAGAACACTTTACATCTCTTATTACATCTAATCCTCAAAAGCAAGTCTAGGAAGTAGGCATTTGCATGCCCATATTACAAATGATGAAACTGAGCCTCAGAGAGATTAAGTGGACTAAGCTCATCTAATTAGTAGGTGGTATATTTTCATCAGATATTCTGAATTTGTTCTCCATTCTCCCCCTCTGGTGCTTTTCATACCAAAACTTAGGGCAGAGGAAAGGAAACACACACCCTTGAGTTGTCTCTATGTATATCCCAAAGCTGTCTCCCCCGAGCAAGCCAAGGTTTCTTTGAATTCTCATATTTATATTAAAAATGCATATGGGTTTTGATTTTCACTTTTAAATATATCTGCATTTTAAAAGTATTTAAAATATTTCAAACTGCTTGCTATCAAGTGTAACTGAAACTCCAGGAAGCCGCCAGTTTCCCTTGTGGCTTGGTGAACCCTGGCCCACTGCTTCCAGGGCAGACAAAGGAGCATGGTTCTGTATGTTGGTGCCCCATGGAGAGGCTCCTACCCATCCTTCAAAACCCAGCTCATACGCTGCTTCAATATCAAGCCTCCCTGCAGGGTTAGCAAGCCCAGAGTGGTGTCTCTGTCCTAGAGAACCATGAACTACAACGTAACCCTGTGCCGTGTACTGAAACTACACAGCGTCTTTCTTTTGACTATAACCTTCATGGATTCAGCCCATCTATCATATATCTTCCAGAACTTTGCAACAGAGAAGAGGCTTGTTAGATTTCTAATGAACAAAGCGTTGAAGATAACTGAACACATTGTTGTGTTAACCACTTTTACTTTTCCAAAGGAATTGGGAATTGCCAAAATAATGAAAGCCTACTTCTGAGTCCCGGCTTCTCTTAAACACTCCTAAGTCTTGCTTTAAGTAGTTATGTTAGCCTGGTTCTCCCTTGGAAAGCACACATTTAGCTTGCCCATGCAGATACACCCAATTCCCAGCAATATCCCTGACACATTCATTGACACTGGGCATGCCATTCATTTCTTCTCCTGTCTCTGGAAAAAGGGGATAATTGCATTTGCTAGTTACCACTCAGGAAT
The DNA here is from genome assembly GCF_964165515.1 of Mesoplodon bidens. Lineage (NCBI taxonomy): Eukaryota > Metazoa > Chordata > Mammalia > Artiodactyla > Ziphiidae > Mesoplodon > Mesoplodon bidens. The sequence continues at coordinate 136,171,445 of NC_138161.1, forward strand.
GCTGTCAGAGTTGATGAAACTATGTTTTTAAAAGGCCTCTTTGGGAGTAATATGCCACATAAATCACAGTCCCCTATTAAAGTGGTTCTTTTAGTGCTTATTTATTTAGTAGTTGCCTAGAACACTGATATTTTTTCCTAGATAGTTCATACTGAGCTGCTGGATGCCTTAATACTCAGGACCAAACAGAATTTTTTTTTTTTTTTTTTTTTTGTGGGTGTGTTGGGTCTTCGTTTCTGTGCGAGGGCTTTCTCTAGTTGTGGCAAGCGGGGGCCACTCTTCATCGCAGTGCTCGGGCCTCTCACTATCGCGGCCTCTCTTGTTGCGGAGCACAGGCTCCAGACGTGCAGTCTCAGTAGTTGTGGCTCACGTGCCTAGTTGCTCTGCGGCATGTGGGACCCTCCCAGACCAGGGCCCAAACCCATGTCCCCTGCATTGGCAGGCAGAATCTCAACCACTGCGCCACCAGGGGAGCCCCAAACAGAATTTTTGTATCTATAACCTTCTGATGAGAATTAAACTTGGTACCTTTGCTTTCTGCTTTTGGAAGTTTTCAAGTTGATTATCTCTATCAACATGTCCAGGCCATTCCTAGCCAAATACCGGTGCATAGTTGAGTTAATAGGTAAAACTACTGCATCCTTGTAGTAGTTGAACATATTGGTATTTTTCTGTCTCATATTATCTGGTATTTTAAGAATTGAATCTCAGTATTTAAAAATCTCACAGTTTTCATGAAGCATCCATAATTCTACCACCTGAGTCTCAGGTCGGTTGCTTCAAATTAGCCATTCCTTATATGGGACGATAAACCATCTAAGAATTGAATGGTCTGAATTTTTAAATTCTAGTAACTGTCTATAAATGTACAGTCCAACAGTTACTAGCCACAGAAAATAAAAATTTCAGTCCCTCAGTTCCAGTAGCTTTCAATTCAATTGCTCAATAGATCATGTGACCCATGGCTACTGTATTGGGCAGGACAGTAATAGAACATTTTCACTTCACAGAAAGTCCCACTGGACAGTGCTGGTGTATAAAATTTGTATCTTAAGACTAATGTATTTAACTGGAAGATTTTTAACTTTCTGCTCTTCCCTTTCACACCTGTCTTAGGTTTTTTCCCCCCTCATACTATAATGAAGAATTTTAATTGTTTGGGCCTTAAAAACAGTCTCACCTCCAAGGCCACGATTTGAACACAAAGTCTGAGGAAAATGACATGTGGAATCGCCATCTGGAGGTTGGTGCAGCAGCAGATCCAGCCATTTCTGAGAAATTGTCTGGGTTTGGAGTTACTCCCAGAACTCTGATTTAGCAGTTCCTAAGCTTATAGCAAGTCTGAAAGGAACGCAAATCTGTTTTGTATATACAAATAAATCCTCGTACGCTGCATGCCATTCTCAGCCTGCCAGTTTCATCTGGCTGCTCCAGAAAATATAATTCAATAACACATTAGTTAACCTGCATGCAGGGAATGGGGCATTCTGATTATTGAAATGTTCTGGTTGAGTGACTAACCTGATTTTTGCAGAAAAACTGCCGAGGCAAGGGATTTTCTGTCCAAGATGTTGTGCCACTGTAATTCTCTTTTCCAGATGATCACGGCTGCATTGCCTCTCTCCTCCAGAACTCAGAGATACACCTCTTTGCTAAAAACTTTCAAATATGCAATTGATACACTCTCAAAGAGGCCTCAAAAATAGATCAATAATGGTGTTTCAGATAATCTTAGAAAAAAGAGTAAACTTAGAAGGAAAAGTAATATCTTTGCCCAAATGTTACACAGTTGTAACACTCAAGAGTTCCTAACAACAGGGCAACTTCTTCAAATAGTATAACTTCAAAATATTAATTCAGATATTTCATTTTCTTTAGTAATAAATACTTAAAGGTGCTTACTAGATGTTAGGCAACGCTGCAAGGGCTTTGTAAGTATTAATTCATTTTAGTTTTATAACCGCCTTAAAATTAGGTACCAGATTATTGTATTCATTTTCAAGATGAAGAAACTGGCACAGAGAGTTCGGGATGGGCCAAGCTGATCTATCTGAATGCTTACTGGTACAAGCAGTTGTAGCATCAATGAGGGAATAACTAGGTTTATGAGAGGGTGCCCAGCTGAGTTACGTGGCTCCTACTTACCCCCCTTCCCCTTCCCAAATATTAGAAGAGTAGAGTTGAGGGGCCAGTATGCAGAAAAGCGAAGAGGGACTCTGGCAATGCTCAATTAGGCCCAAAGTAAAAAATGGGAGTTAAGAAAGGCTTTTCTTAATTTTTACTTAAGTAAATCTTACCTGTAATGTGTAAGGTTGTTAGGGATATATATTATTCATTCCATTTTAATAGATTTGTCTCTCAAAGGCAATTAATTTTTTTTCCAATTTAGCAAATATATATTGAGCAATGGGGTAGCACTGGGAGGGATGAAAGCAACACAGAATTGACTAAGACATCATCGTGATCCTTGATGGCTTCCCAATTTAACTGGGAAAACAGTCAAACAGAAACCAATAATCGTGTAAAATATGTTATGAAACACATATGCTGCAAGGGAGGGTACAAAGTGCTGAAAGAACATAGAAGAAAGAATGGTCAGTTTTGACTCGGGAAATCAAAGCATGTTTCAGAGAGGAGTAGCTTTTGAGATCCAGCTTCAGAGATGAGTAAGAATTCAGGCAAAAAGGGGGAGGAAATTAGAAAGTATAGTTGTGAAACCCATACATCTCAAAGATTTTGACGAGTGCTGTAATGGTAAGAAGGCTTAGTGGTGAAATAATGAATGGCAGTGTGTGTGTGTGTGTGTGTGTGTGTGTGAGAGAGAGAGAGAGAGAGAGAGAGAGAGAGAGAGAGGGAAAGTGTGGAAGAAGAGAATGAGCCTAAGGAAGGTTTTAAAGATTAAATGAGTTAACATTTTCAGACTACCCAGCAAATAGCAGATATTGGATTCAAGAATTTCTACATCTCATTTCATTGTATTTCACACCAAGGAATTTTTTGCCAAGTTTATTTTAACATTTAAGTAAAAGCCAATAAACAAATACTAGAAAAATCCAGTTTCACTTTCAAATGTGTTTTTCCAGAGTCCAGAAAATATTTTGAACTTCAGAGTGGGATAAAGTGGGAAAAGTAAGACTAAATTTCTAAAAATGTTTTATTTGGGAAAACCTTAGATAAATACTTGTCAGAGCTAAAATGTTGGAACACTACCAATCCCCTCAACCAGAAAAAAATAAAATAGAATAAAAACATTGAAAATATGAGGAATGAATAACTAATCAAAGGAAAAGGAAAAGGAAAAGGTTTTCTTTGCCTAGAGAGGTTTCATTGAGGTTTTTTTGATGTTCTTATTAGCTACAGAATAAAGTTTTACATTTAAAATATTACTTTAGGGCTCCTCTGGTGGCGCTGTGGTTGAGAGTCTGCCTGCCAGTGCAGGGGACACGGGTTCGTGCCCCGGTCCGGGAAGATCCCACATGCCGTGGAGCGGCTGGGCCCGTGAGCCATGGCCACTGAGCCTGCGCGTCCGGAGCCTGTGCTCCACAACGGGAGAGGCCACAACAGTGAGAGGCCCGCATACCACACACACAAAAAAACAATTACTTTATAGTTGTATTCAATTATGAATTTCTAAGTTTGCATTTTCTCTTATTTTCATCTTTGCTAATTTAATATCATGTTAATATGCCCCAGACAACCTTAGCAAGGGTGACTATAACAATTTTTTAAACTTATTTTTAGTAGCCCAAAGGAGCATCTTCTTAACTATACTTTTGTCTTTTCTGGCAGATGACATTTGATCCAGAAATCTTCTTCAATGTTTTACTGCCACCAATTATATTTCATGCCGGATATAGCCTAAAGAAGGTAAATATACAGTGATTTTTTTTCTTCTTTTATCATTAAGTAGAGAATTTTGCCAGCACTAATGAAAAAAATTATTTTATTTGATGGGTTTACCTATTAGGTAAGAATATCATTATCTTAGATCATATGTGATACAGATTCAAATCTGACATGCTTAGAATTCTTCTAAATCGTGCTATGTCCAATATACTGACCAATAGCCACGTGCCATTGAAATGTGACTAGTCTGAATGGTGTGCTTTTTCTTTTTTGTTTGTTTTTTTTACTTTTATTTATTTATTTATTTTTTAATATTTGGGGCTTTTTAATCAGTTGTTTTTCTACAGTTATCATAGTTTATTTTATTTTATTTTATTTATTTATTTTTGGCTGCGTTGGGTCTTCATTGCTGTGTGTGGGCTTTCTCTAGTTGTGCCGAGCAGGGGCTACTCTTCATTGAGGTGCGCAGGCCTCTCATTGCGGTGGCCTCTCTTGTTGTGGAGCACGGGCTCTAGGCAAGCGGGCTTCAGTAGTTGTGGCGCTTGGACTCAGTAGTTGTGGCGCCCGGGCTTAGTTGCTCCATGTCATGTGGAATCTTCCCAGACCAGGGTTCAAACCCATGTCCCCTGCATTGGCAAGCTGATTCTTAACCTCTGCACCACCAGGGAAGCCCCTGAAGATGTGTTTTAAGTGTACAATATGCACTGGATTTTACAGACTCAGTATCAAAAATAATGTAAATTATTTCAATAATGTTTTATATTGATTTCATATAGAAATGATAATGTTTGAATATACTGGGTTAAATAAAACATTTTATTATCAACATTCATTTTACTTTTTAAAATCTTATTTTAATGTGGCTACTAGAAAAATTTTAAATGACATATATGGTTTACATTATATTTCTACTGGGCAATATTATTCTAGATGATTATAACCAAAGAGTTTGCTGTTAATTACATTGGGTTTACCCATCACCCATTGGGTGAAAACTTAAGGTTGCTTTGCTAATACTCAGCTGTTGATGCTCATAGAGACAAAGTCCGGTTTTGCAGTTCCTATGCACTTGCAAAACGTTACTTAGGTGCAGCCTGAATGCTCACATTTCCTAAATTAGTAATTCACATAAAAGTTTAGGTGCTAGCATCCCCAGTGCTGCAGAGTGAGGTTCTGGCCTGAATGAGTTTTGAGATGCAGAGGTAGTGCAGTTGCTTTTCCGCTGCCCACCACCCACTCCAGAGATTCCTAGGGCTCTCCTCCTTTGGCCTGTGGGCTCCAGCAGCCTTTGCTTTTTCAGCACAAACCTGATTTTCTTGTGTACTCCAGGCTCCCTCTGTCTGTCAGTTCTGGCTACTCAGGTGCGACTTACAGAACTGGAAGCGAGTTTTCCTGAGCAAGCATTTGAAAAGATTTAGAAAGCTAGACTTATTCCAGTCATCCTTCCTCATCCCCAGCCCCAAGAATAGGCATCATTTTGTGTGATTCATTAGAATAAACTGTTGTAGGTGATTAAGGTTTTGTTTCATCCCATTCAGAAGAACTGTAAATCAGAGATCCAATAAAAGTCAAATGACAACTTAAATCTTTTAGAATAGTATATTTAAAGTGCTGAAGGGGTTTCAGTGACAACAAAACTTCTGAAAAACTCTGTCTTCCTTTAATCATCCCAGAATCCTTCATGGCCATTGCTCCAGTCCCTTCCCTCTCTCTCAGGTCCAGCCAGTTCTGGCAGTAGTTTCTCTCATCTCTACCCTGTCACATTCCAGGTGTATTTTTTCCCCTATTTTTTGGAAACCTCTATCCTTTTCTGTGTAAATCAGTTAAACCTTATTTGTACAATAAGGCCAGGAACTGATGCTCCAAAAACAAAATTTGCCTAAACAGTGAGGGAAGGGTGGGGCAATTTATTGCATTTATTTTTATTTTCTGTTAACACTAAGAAGAAAAATGCTGATGTACTATATAAAATGTATCTTTTTCTCCCCAGAGACACTTTTTTCAGAACTTAGGATCTATTTTAACATATGCCTTCTTGGGAACTGCCATCTCCTGTATCGTCATAGGGTAAGTGACATTCGGAGCACAAGTTCCAGAAGGCTGTAGGGCCGGTGCTCTGGAAATGTGGGAGGAATCTCACACTTCCTGGACTCACACTGACTAGGTGGATTGTCTATTTTTTTCAGTATATCACCTCTTTACACATTTTTCTGACTCAATTCCAAGGCTTGCATGTCTTCTGACAAACAGAAGTCTTCAAATCAAAGCAAACTAGAATTAGACTGTTGGATTTTCTCTGTGAGTTTTGAACTTCTGACTTAGAGAATGTGGATAATTTGGTTTGAGTTATGTGAAGCACGTTCCCTTTTTTGGCTTAAATAATGCAGATACGCACATCGCATTCGTTTTCCTTCTTGGCAGAACCTTACCTGTAATTGATAGGAGTAAAATAGTAACTATACGTTAAGGGTTTTCTTTCTAAGGGAAAGTTTACAAGAGAGCAGTCTGAGACAGACATCTCTAAATATCAGCAGAGTTGTTTAATGCTGGGACACACTGTAGGACGCAGACTTGTTTTTTTCTCATTATATTTTATTGGTTATGCTGCTAAGCCCCAAGTCTAACTATACAGACTCTGGCTTGCAGCTCATCATAAAGCAAAATGTGGTACAAAATGGTGAAGCCAATCCAATTCACTTATAATCCTATCCAATACGTTAAATCTCCACTGCAGAAAACATGTACAGCTGCTGTGACTACAATGGTGTGGATGTCTTAAATTGTCGATACAGCCAGTTCTACCCTGGAATTTTACTGCATACAGCTGTTATATCCCTAACACAAGAAACTGAGGCTAAAAACACACATTATTCACTCATCCAGCCTTTTCCTTATGAAATGTTTAGTGTGTGTCACTGGGAGGCTAAGGAGCTATCATTACTTGGACCTGAAAGTAGGGGGCAGGGTGGGGGGATTATTTTGAATTCTCTGTTAAATTTTTATTGATTCAAGCCTAGAACAACTCAGGCTACATTATATGAAAATGTCCAGCATCGTTAAGGTGGTGAGGAAGCTGAAGATTTTAGCACCTGAAGGTGGAGGCTTGCAGAAATGTAGACTGGGGAGCCTTATAAAATCTGGACAACTAAGAGATCTTTCAGCTGTTTGTGATTGAGAGTCACAGTGGATTTGATCTTTCTCAAAGCTTGTTCAAGGTGGGGCTTCTCTGTTCTGTGGGTGTGCCATAGCTAAATATCCAAATTTCAAAGCTGGCAAGGGCTTCAGAGATCTGTGTAATTAAAACCCCTCCTTCTGAAGATGAGGAATGTAACATCTTGAAAGACTAATTAATTGTTTCAGTCTCACCATCTATGAGAAGTAGGACCTTGGTCAGGACAAAATTCAGAACTTCTGCTCTTGATCCAGTAGGTCTTTCCATCACCCCTCTCTTCATTTAGCAATTTATCTTGAATTTCTATACATACCTAATATTATCCCTATACATTGACACAAGACTCCGAGATGTGTGGACTCTACAAATGATTATCAGTTTATAGCAAGATTGATCTTTAGCCGTTCTATAATATGGAAACCTGAGATTTACAATAGATGCAAATTCTAAACTTGTGGACAATTCTGTCAAATTATGGCATAATCAGTTTCATTATTACTCTGTTTCCTTTGCATAACTGATTTTAAGTATACATAAGTATATGCATTTATATAATACGCTTTACTATTATTAAAAATCTATACATCTATTTTTAACGCGGAATAATGTATAGTGTGTGTGTGTGTGTATGCTTGCACTTGTGCATCGTATATAACTGACTTGTTCTTAAAAATTTCAATTCAAGAGATCTAGTGATATGTATTTACTGGAGCTGAGAAACTCTTCTAATTGATTTTTAAGGCTGTGATCAATAATTTATAATGAAAAGTGATTTGAATAAAAAGTACAGCCCTGGCAAAACTTTTAGAACCATGTTCCTTGTTTGAACAACAAAAACTTGTAGGGTGCCTTCCTAATGTGGGTCATTAGGTTAAAGTGCAGAAGGGTTAGATAGTTTAAAGATTTTAGGATCTTATCCAGCAAGGTAAGGGAAACCATTGAAGAGCTTTAGCTTGAGCGTGACAAGGTCAGATTTATACTTTAGGAAGGACATTCTGGTGGCCATGTGAAGTGGGAAAAAGGCAGCAAGGGGACTATTTTAGAGGCAATTTCCAGGCTAGGTTGGAAGTGATGAGGGCCTAGTCTTAGGCAGTGGCCGTAAAGGTGGATATGGAGCTATCAACTTGTTGAAATCTTGAGAGAATGAAGTCATCCGGGGCAAGTATGTGGAGTGAGAAAGGAAGGTACTTATGCAACAGCACTATTTGAAGAAAGGAAGAGGTGCCCATGAAGGACTAAGTACTGGGCCCAAGAAACAGGAAGCAAACCAGCAGGCAATGTATCTGGAAGTTAAAGTAAAATGTAGATGGAAGGTGGACAGTGTCTAACACAGGAGAGGTCAAGTGGGATAGGCGTAGGTCCATTGGATTCAACCCCTAGGAAATGATGGGCGACTCCACACTTATGCTATGGGCAGAAATAGAGGAAGAGTATTGGTAGGTTCAGTTGTTTGGGGTAGTGTACAATGAGAAACCATCATTTATTTTTATGCTGTTCTCCAGATACAATCAGAAATTTTGAAAGAAAGGCACACACTTAAATTCAGACCGAACACTTTCATAATTTGGTGACTCCTGTTGTAAGTCACTCAAACTTACACTTAAGTCTTAGAAAATGACCAGTTATATTTTCTGATAACTTAATGGTGGTAAGAACAACGCAACAAACATTTATTCAGTGCTTAATATGTACCGTGCCCTTTTTAAAAGTACTTTACATGGATTATTTCATTTAATCCTCCAAATAATCCTATTAAGTAGATAATGTTATTAGCCTCACTTAACAGTTGAGACAGCTGAGGTTCAGAGAGAATAACACAGTGTAAGTAACAGGGCTGGTGTTAGTAACCAAAGCGTTTGACTCCAGAGTCAAATTCTTAATGCCAGAAAATGTGCTTTACTTCTATGTATTGGTATCACTAAAAAACAGCATTCAGAATATTAAACTAAAGAAAACATTGTGTACATCAGTCAATATTTACTCACATGCCCCTTGTTTCTTCATTTATCCCCTTAAAAGTTCTCACAGACATGAGAGATTTTTATTATGGAACCCTATCTAAAAGAAATCCACATGTTTAAGGGGAAGAAGGGGGAGGCCTGAGTTTATGCAGTTCTGTTTATACTCGCATAAAATGGGCAAGAGGAGGGATTCAGGACAGTCAGGTAGATTGGACTCTGAGAATAATTTTATAAAGGAGGCAGATTCTGGGTAGTCATTTAGTGAAGAGGGATGAGGTAGTTGGAGTTTCCATACTCTCAAGTGCATTAGTCCTGGTGGGTATGGGGAATATTGTGCAAGTTTCCAAGTTAGAGAGTAAGTTTCACTGAGCAATGTAAGAGACTGTGGGAACTAAAATACTGGAGCATCAGCTGACAGATGGCCATGAAGCCCAGGATCAGAAATATATTATATTTTTATTTTTATTAAAAAATTTATTTTATTTTATTTATTTATTTTTGGCTGCGCTGGGTCTTCATTGCTGCATGCGGGCTTTCTCCAGTTGCAGCGAGCGGGGGCTACTCTTTGTTGTGGTGCACGGGCTTCTCATTGTGGTAGCTTCTCTTGTTGCAGAGCCATGGGCTCTAGGCACACGGACTTCAGTAGTTGTGGCACGTGGGCTCAGTAGTTGTGGCTCGTGGGCTCTAGAGCACAGGCTCAGTAGTTGTGGCTCACGGGCTTAGTTGCTCCGCGGCATGTGGGATCTTCCTGGACCAGGGCTCAAACCCATGTCCCCTGCATTTGCAGAGGGATTCTTAACCACTGCACCACCAGGGAAGCCCCAGGATCAGAAATTTATGAGAATGTGAAGGTCACAAAGAGTGATCTTGGAATATGAATGAAAACTCAGCTAGTGGGTCATGGTCTTCTGTAGGTAAACACTGTAATCAAACTACAGGTTGGTTTTAGAGCTGGATTCAGAGGCTTTAGTAATTTAGATCATTGGGTCCATTTAAATGAAAGAGTTCTTAACCTTTATTAACTTCATTTTGTTTCAAAAATTAGATGTAAATCATCTTTCATATTACATGGGAAATTTTAACAGTATCCTCCTGGCAATAAAGTCAAAGAAACCTTTAACCATTTTTTTATAGGATGGATTGTTCTTAAAGAATCAAACCATCTTTTCTAGTTTTCTCTCCCATTTTATCACTTAAGAAATATTTTAAATGCATATCTGTTTTTAAATAAAACCCATATGTTTGAATTATTTTGCTATTCATCTCCTTCATCTTTGGGGACTATTCCTTTATCTTTGACTCCATGTTTCCACTCTATGGCCACACAGATGTGTCATCACAATGACAACCTACCTAATGCTTCCTGTCAGCACATACATTTTTGTTCTAAGAACTCATTAGTACCCATGAAGTGCTTCTTCTTCAAGAGCAATGAAAATGATACCCTTTTATCTTCTCTGTTAATGAGGAATTAAAACAAATGCCACAGTTTCAAAAATATTTGGAAAAAAGGGACATGGAAGATTTCCCTGGTGATGCAGTGGTTAAGAATCCACCTGCCAATGCAGGGGACACGGGTTCAAGTTCTGGTCTGGGAAGATCCCACATGCTGCAGAACAACTAAGCCCACGAGCCACAACTACTGAGCCTCCACTCTAGAGCCCGGGAGCCACAACTACTGAGCCCGTGGCATGCCACAACTACTGAAGCCCGCGCACCTAGAACCCATGCTTACAACAAGAGAAGCCACCGCAATGAGAAGCCTGCGCACCACAACGAAGAGTAGCCCCCACTCTCCGCAACTAGAGAAAGCCCGTGCGCAGCAACGAAGACGCAACACAGGCAAAAATAAATAAATAAATAATAAGAAAGAAAGAAAGGGGACGTAGATCTAAATGATGAAGAATGGGGTGTTAATGTTAAAACTAGCTCACTTTTTAAATCGCATCCCATGTGCCACACACTGACCTATGCTTCTATCTCATTTTATTCTCATAATGCCCCTATGAGACAGGTACTATTATTATCCTTATTTCACATACAAGGATGCTGAGGTTGAGACTTGCTCAAGGTTACACAGGAAGTAAATGGTATTAAATGGCATAGCCAGTCTGACTTTAGAACAGACACACTTAGAATCTCCTTGTCCTCCTCCTCCTCCTAAGATGATGCATTACATTTCCTGTAGTGTTTTGCAATTAATAACTATATATGCCATACAAACCAAGTCCTCAATAATTTCAGATTCTTGTATTTATCATTATGGCTAGCAATTATGAAAAATCTGTATGTTTAAGAATGAGCTGTGAATATAATTGCAAAGTAGAAATGGAACCTGTCTTTTCTTACTGGAGGTAGTTGGAGGGATGGTATGAATCCATTTTACTTGCCTAGAATTGCTGGACTCTGCGTAACTCACTCTGGAAAACTTGGATTCAGAAATGTGAGGTTGTTTATATTATTCCTATCAACATTCCTCAGGAATGTTGATTTTCCTGCTGGGCTCCTTAATATACCACAGAAGCATGCCTGACACTGCCCTCTGTGTCATCATGCCTGCTGAGCTGGGGACCCATAGGTCTAAGTGCCTATGGCGCTGGTTCTGGAATCGCTGTTGCTCTGTCCTTAAATGGGATACTGTATGCTGATGTTCAGTAGTCTCCAAAGGCTGACTCCTAAACCTGGAAGAAGGAACAAGTGTCTAGGACCAAAACCTGAAGAGGTTTAGTTCATAGATGGAGGCCGAGTGATACCTCAGTGCCTTAAGCTCTAACACTGGGAAGAGAATGACTTAGAGCAGTTCTTAATTCCTAATCCAGTTCTTAATCCAGGAAACACAGACCCTTAAATGGTTCATAAAAGGACTTCAGGGTGGGGCATTCAACCCCCTTAAATCGTCCATGAATTTTTCATGGGAGAGAGTCTGCATAGATTTCACTGATTCATCAGCTTTGCTAAGAGATTGAAGTTGACAAAGAACAAGTATGTTTTTCAAGAGCCGAAGCAAAGAGAGTGTTGAGAAAGGAAGGATTTCACATATCTCCATATTTAATTAGAACTGAAGAATTCTCGAGACTGCATTCAGTGTGGCCATAAAGTCTGTAAATATGCATGCTATTATCTTATCATGTACTATAATGTAATAACAATAAACTAGCTATTACGTATTTGTCCATGGTCCCAGACTTGGTGGCCATTCTGTATCCATGCCTAAGAGTGGAAGTGCCAGGTGGTACGGTCTGAAAAATACTACTCATTTTTACAAAATAATGCAAAATCATTTCCAAAGCACCTGTACCAATTTTTCCTCTTAAATTTTGGCAACCTAATAGGTGTGAAGTGAAATTATACTGTGGTCTTTATTTGTATTTCTCTGATTGTTAATGAAGTTGATTATATTTTCATATGATACCTCACCAAACTTTTTTTTTTTAATTTATTTATTTATGGCTGCGTTGGCTCTTCGTTTCTGTGCGAGGGCTTTCTGTAGTTGCGGCAAGTGGGGGCCACTCCTCATCGCGGTGCGCGGGCCTCTCACTATCGCGGCCTCTCTCGTTGCGGAGCACAGGCTCCAGATGCACAGGCTCAGTAATTGTGGCTCACGGGGCTAGTTGCTCCGCGGCATGTGGGATCTTCCCAGACCAGGGCTCGAACCCGTGTCCCCTGCATTGGCAGGCAGATTCTCAACCAGTGCGCCACCAGGGAAACCCCCTCACCAAACTTTTTGTCCATTTTTCTAATGAGTTGTTTTACCATATTTTCATTAATTTGCCTGATTTCTTTGTATGTTCTGCATGGTAGTCTGTATTCAGTTACATATGCCACAAATATTTTCTCCCAGTTTGTGTCTTATGCTTTTACTTTTCCATGATGTCTCTTAATGAACAGAATTTCTTAAATTTAATGTAGTTAAATTTATAAATTTTTCTTTTATGGTTAACGTTTTTGTGTTTTATTTAAAAAATCCTTCCCTACCCCAGAATCAGAAAGACATTTTCTTCTAAAGTGTTTTAAAGTTTTGCCTTTTGCAGTAAGTCCATTTTCCGGAATCGATTTTTGTGTATAGTATGAAGTAGACATCCAATTAAAATTTTCTTTCTCAAAGGGACAGCCAGTTATTCTAACATCATTTATTGTCTAGTCCCACTTTTCCCCAGTATCTACAGTTCCTCCTGTACTATGTGTTGTGGTTTCTGTTTCTAGACCATTAATTCTATCTTATTGGTCTCTAATCTATCCCTGCACAAATACCACATGGTCCTAATTATGATGGCTTCATAATAAGTCTTTATATCTTAAAAAGAAACTCTTCTTCATGAGTACCTTTTCTATTATTATTTCTTTACTCTTGAATATAAATTTATTCCAATGTATATATTTATGAGTATATAATTTTAACATTTATAAATACATTCTTATATACTTTGTAGATATTTGTGTAACTTATAACTCTATTTCTGAGTGTTTTCCTAAGGACCCCCTTGTACATGTGCACCATGCATAAAAGTATTTGTAGCAATTTTATATAGTAATATATATATATTATCATATATAGTTATATATATGATAATATATATATATAATATGATAGCAAAAACTTGTAAACAACTCATTTCATTAAAAGGAGAAAAGAGAAATAAATGTATTTAATATTATACAGCAGTGAAAAACAATGAAATAAAATTGCTAATGACAATAGAGGTGAATCTTGGAAACATAAGGTAAGATCAATAAATCAAGTCCCGTAAGACCTTTTTTATAATGTTCATAAATGACCAAGATTAAACAATGTTGCATAAGCATACATGCATATAGGTGAGGATGCATATATGCATATGTGTAGTAAATAAGGGAATTAAGAACACAAAATTCAGCCAAGTGGTAATTTCTGGGAAACAGGGAAAAGAATGTAATGGAAAGAAACACGTAGAAGAAATAAGTTATTGGTAATATTCTGGCTTATGGGTTGGAGTGGGTTTCCAGGTATTCAATATACTACTATAATTTATAACTTGCATATATCTTCTGTATATTCTCTTGCATGTGTCAATTGTATTAAAAAGAAAATAAAAGGGAAAACAAGTTGATGGAGCTATTTAATAGATTTATAAATATAAGCAGCTTGGTTATGTTGCTTACTTCCATTTCTGGGAAACTCAGACTCTTCTATTGTTTCTCTTTGTGTGTGTTTTAATAAGAGCAACTCTGGTTGGCAGGCAGTAGCAGAGATGCAAAGGTGCCAAGAGTGTATTTGCTAGTATCCCCTGGTTAATTCTTATCAACCACAAAGCCCTCTGTTTTTCCTCTCTCTTCCCTTATCTATCTTCACCTTCTCTCTTCTTTCTCCCCACTCTCTTTCCCTCCATCCCAACCGTGTTTTTCTCACTGTCCCCTGAGACTCTGTCTGGGCTGCTGCTCTCTGAGACTCCATTTTCAGTAGGCTGCAACACAGCAGAGCTCGGGAGGCTGTGTTGAGTCAGCCTAGAAGGCCCCATGCCTCCTCAGTGCATTCATTTACTCTCTAGATACGGAGCTGGCATGGTAATAGCTGTCACTGGTGTCAAAGAGAAAAATAAATGTGCTGCTGCCCTGACACAGCCAAATGAGAAAAAAATAATCTCTAATCTGTCAAGTACAGCCCGAGCTGCTTAGCAGTGTGGTTTCTCATATCCATATCACAGCAGGCACGGGCTGTATTTCTGGCAGCAAAGAGGAAAGTGAAGTTTATGAGGAAAAGAAACAAAAGGTAAGGAGGGAGGGACTGTGGAGAACATCAGAGATGTAGTTTGGAGGTAAAGGAGGTGAAGCCGTCAGAGCGCCATATGGATCTATGCATTAGTTACTACGTTACTCCTTCTATCACAACCTTGAAGATGTTGGGAATAAGAATGACAGCACAGAACAGAGAAAAGTAAACAAATTCTGAAAGATTCAAAAAGGAAAGCAAATAAAACCTAACTCCAAATTAGGAAGAGGAATGCTGAAAATCATGTAGAAGGAACAAAATACGTGAGATTTTCTACATGGAAAAAGAGAAATATATAATAATAAAACAGTATAAAAATAATTGAAACAATCTATTCTGAAAAAGCATTTGCCTGATAAGTCTTATGGTGAAATAATGTATTCTAAAGATTCTAACTATGGGATTCCTTTTAAATGAAATATTCAAGTCTTGGAATCACCTAGTTTATCTTCATTCTTCATTACCCTTGGGCACAAAGTCAAATATTTTTCTCAATTTGACCAAAATCTGATGGAGAAGCTTTAAATGTGGCTCTGCTTCTACATGCACACACACACACCACAGCCCTTGCAGATAAAAGGTAAAAAAAAATAAGGGAAATATATCAGTTATCTGTTGCTGTGCAACAAACCACTCCCCAAACTTAGTGGCTTAAAACAGCTATTTTATTAGTTCACAATTCTGTGGCTCAACAATTTAGGTTGGACTCAGATGAGCAGTTCTGTGGTTCTCATCTGAGGTCACTCATGTGACCACAGTCATCTGGGGCTTGACAGGGATTGGGTGGTCTAACATGGGCTCACTCAAATGTCTGGTGGCTGATTCTGATTATTAGCTGGTTGGTCTGGGGACTCAGTTCTGTTCCATGTAACCTCTTACCCCCCAGTAGGCTAGCCCTGGCCTTTCTCCATGGTGGTCTCAGGGCAGCATTCCAAGATGATGAGAACCGAAGTGCAAGACTCTTAAGGCTCAGTCCCAGAAGTCTTGCAATATCACTTTCCCTGCATTGTATTGGTCAAATTATCACAAGAGCAGCCAAGATTCAAGGCATGGGGAAATAGGCTCCAGCTCTTGATGCAGGTTGTGATAAAATCACATTACAAAGGGGTATGCATACAGGGATGGGAAAATTATTGTGGTCATCCTTGCAAATATTCTACCACAGGAAGGAACTATAAAATATCTTCAGAGACATCAAGGTAAGAGCTGGCATTAAAAAGTGGGACTCAAAACTTGGTGTGAAACCTATGGCTACGAAAGGAAAACATGATGGAGAATCAAGTTGACCTTAGAAAGGCTAACTCACCAGCCTTCTCTGTTAGACTTCCTGATGTTCTGAAAAGAGTAATAATGAATCTGTACCCTGAAGACTTAAGTGACTTTTAAAGAAGTATCTTATAACATTCTATGTTTGGATATAAAATTTTATGCGGCAAGGAGCCCGCGAGGGGGGTTGGCGCGCGCTAAACGGGAGAAGCACTGGTTTGAGAAAAGCATGGGTCGCAAGTACACATTGGGACCCTGCCATTAATGGAGGGGAAAAGCGGGGAGACGCCAGCAGATTCCATCCTGTAAGCTGGTAGGAAGCCTGAAGGCTTGATGGGATTCCAGTGTGATAGGAGGCAAGGACATGCTTCAGATACACCAGAAATTCATCTACACGTGGAACAACTCCTACAGAACACCTACTGAACGCTGACAGAAGACCTCAGACCCCCCAAAAGGCAAGAAGCTCCCCACATACCTGGGTAGGGCAAAAGAAAAAAAGAATAAACAGAGACAATAGGATAGGGACGGGACCTGCACCAGTGGGAGGGAGCCGTGAAGGGGGGAAGGTTTCTACACACTACAAGCCCCTTCGCGGGCGGAGACTGCAGGTGGCGGAGGGGGAAAGCTTCGGAGTAGCGGAGGAGAGCACAGCAACAGGGGTGCGGAGGGCAAAGCGGAGAGATTCTGGCACAGAGGACCGGTGCCCTCAGGCACACACCAGCCCGAGAGGCTTGTCTGCTCGGCCGCCGTGGCGGGCGGGGCTGGGAGCTGAGGCTCGGGTATCGGCTTTCAGTCGGAGCGCAGGGAGAGGACTGGGGCTGGCGGCAGGAAGAGAGCCTGAAGGAGTTAGTGCACCACGGCTAGCCCGGAGGGAGTCCGGGGAAAGGGTCTGGAGCTGCTGAAGAGGCAAGAGACTTTTTTCCCTTTTGTTTCCTGGTGCGCGAGGAGAGGGCATTAAGAGGGCTGCTTGGGGAAGCGCCGGTGACAGGCACGAGCCGCGGGTAAGGCACGGACCTCGGAGACGGGCGTGGGCCGCCGCCGCCGCCGCCGCCCGCCCGCCGCGGCCCGCCGCCGCCGCCGCCGCCGCGGCCCGCCGCCGCCGCCGCCGCCGCGGGGCCTGTGTGCGAGCGCGGGTCACTGTCCGCCCCGCCTTCCGGGGGGCCTGTGCACCCCGCCACTGCTGGGGTCCCCGAGACCCGGGGACGGCTTTCCCGGGAAAGCGCACGGAGCGCCACGGGCTGCTGCAACGTCACGCCGGCCTCTGCCGCCGCAGGCCCGCCCCACACTGCGCGCCCCTCCCTCCCCTCTGCCTGAGTGAGCCAGAGCCCCCGAATCAGCGGCTCCTTTAAACCCGTCCTGTCTGAGCGAAGAACGGACGCCCTCCGGCGACCTACGCGCAGAGGCGGGGCCAGGTCCAAGGCTGAGACCCGGGAGCTGTGAGAGCAGAGGCAGGGAAATCTCTCTGTGCAGCCTCGGAGGCAGCGGATTAAAGCTCCACGGTCCATTTGATGTGCCCTGCGTCTGTGGAGTGCATGAATGGACAGCGAATCATCCCAAATTGAGGAAGTGGACTTTGAGGACAAGATTTAAGACTTTCCCCCCTTTTCCTCTTTTTACAACGAATTATTCCAAATTAAGGAGGTGGACTTAGAGAGCAAGATTTCAGACTTCTCGCCCTTTTCCTCTTTTTACAACGAATTATCCCAAATTGAGGAGGTGGACTTGGAGAGCAAGATTTTTGATTTTTCCCCCTGCTCTCTTTTTGTGAATGTGTATGTGTAATCTTCTGTGTAAGATTCTCTCTGTATAGCTTTGCTTCCACCATATGTCTCAGGGTTCTATCGGTCCGTTTTTTTTTTTTTTTCAATAATTACTTTCTAATTTTAATAACGCTACTATATTTCATACTTTATTCTATTTTACTTTACCTGCTCTTTCTTTTTTTCCTACTCTCCCTTCCTCCCTCCCTCCCTCCGCTCCTCCTTTCCTTCTTTCTTTTTCTTTCCTCCCTCCCACCCTTCTTCTTTCCACTTTCTTTTTCTTTCCTTCCTCCCTCCCTCCTGTCTTTCTTCCTTTCCTTTCTCCCTCCCTCCCTCCTTTCTTTCCTTCTTTCTTTCCATCCTTCCTCCCTCCCTCCCTCCCTCCTTTCTTTCTTCCTTCCTTTCTTCCTTCCTTTCTTCCCTTCTTCCTTTCTTTCCCTCTCTCTTTCTTTCTTCTACTAATTCTTTCTTTCTACTTTTTCTCCCTGTTACTCTGAGCCGGGTGGATGAAAGGCTCTTGGTGCTGCAGCCAGGAGCCAGTGCTGTGCCTCTGAAGTGGGAGAGCCAACTTCAGGACACGGGTCCACAACAGACCTCCCAGCTCCACATAATATCAAGCAGCAAAAATCTCCCAGAGATCTCCATCCCAACACCAGCACCCAGCTTCAGTCAACGACCAGCAAGCTACAGTGCAGGTCACCCTATGCCAAGCAACTAGCAAGGCAGGAACACAACCCCACCCATTAGCAGAGAGGCTACCTAAAAACATAATAAGGCCATAGGCACCCCAAAACACACCACCAGACGTGGACCTGTCCACCAGAAAGACAAGATCGAGCCTCAACCACCAGAGCACAGGAATTAGTCCCCCCCACCAGGAAGCCTACACAACCTACTGAAACAACCTTAGCCACTGGGGTCAGACACCAAAAACAACGGGAACTACGAATCTGCAGCCGGCAAAAAGGAGACCCCAAACACAGTAACATAAGCAAAATGAGAAGGCAGAAAAACACACAGCAGGTGAAGGAGCAAGATAAACACCTACCAGACCTAACAAATGAAGAGGTAATAGGCAGTCTACCTGAAAAAGAATTCAGAATAATGATAGTAAAGCTGATCCAAGATTCTATTTCCATGATCCATAATCTTGGAAATAGAATAGACAACATGCAAGAAACAGTTAACAAGGACCTAGAAGAACTAAAGATGAATCAAGCATCGATTAAAAACACAATAAATGAAATGAAAAATACTCTAGATGGGATCAATAGCAGAATAACTGAGGCAGAAGAACGGATAAGTGAGGTGGAAGATAAAATAGTGGAAATAACTGATGCAGAGCAAAATAAAGAAAAAAGAATGAAAAGAACAGAGGAGAGTCTCAGAGATCTCTGGGACAACATTAAACGCACCAACATTCGAATTATAGGGGTTCCAGAAGAAGAAGAGAAAAAGAAAGGGACTGAGAAAATATTTGAAGAGATTATAGTTGAAAACTTCCCTAATTTGGGAAAGGAAATAGTTAATCAAGTCCAGGAGGCACAGAGAGTCCCATACAGAATAAATCCAAGGAGAAATACACCAAGACACATATTAATCAAACTGTCAAAAATTAAACACAAAGAAATCATATTAAAAGCAGCAAGGCAAAAACAACAAATAACACACAAGGGAATCCCCATAAGGTTAACAGCTGATCTCTCAGCAGAAACCCTACAAGCCAGAAGGGAGTGGCAGGACATAATTAAAGTGATGAAGGAGAGAAACCTGCAACCTAGATTACTCTACCCAGCAAGGATCTCATTCAGATTTGATGGAGAAATTAAAACGTTTACAGACAAGCAAAAGCTGAGAGAGTTCAGCAGCACCAAACCAGCTTTACAACAAATGCTAAAGGAACTTCTCTAGGCAAGAAACACAACAGAAGGCATATACCTACAATAACGAACCCAAAGCAATTAAGGAAATGGGAATAGGAACATACATATCAATAATTACCTTAAATGTAAATGGACTAAATGCTCCCACCAAAAGACACAGAGTGGCTGAATGGATACAAAAACAAGACCCATATATATGCTGTCTACAAGAGACCCACTTCAGACCTAGAGACACATACAGATTGAAAGTAAAGGGATGGAAAAAGATATTCCATGCAAATGGAAATCAAAAGAAAGCTGGAGTAGCAATTCTTATATCAGACAAAATAGACTTTAAAATAAAGACTATTAGAAGAGACAAGGAAGGACACTACATAACGATAAAGGGATCGATCCAAGAAGAAGATATAACAATTGTAAATATTTATGCACCCAACATAGGAGCACCTCAATACATAAGGCAAATACTAACAGCCATAAAAGGGGAAATCGACAGTAACACACTCATAGTAGGGGACTTTAACACCCCACTTTCACCAATGGACAGATCATCCAAAATGAAAATAAATAAGGAAACACAAGCTTTAAATGATACATTAAACGAGATGGACTTAGTTGATATTTATAGGACATTCCATCCAAAAACAACAGAATACACATTTTTCTCAAGTGCTCATGGAACATTCTCCAGGATAGATCATATCTTGGGTCACAAATCAAGCCTCGGTAATTTTAAGAAAATTGAAATTGTATCAAGTATCTTCTCCGACCACAATGCTATGAGACTAGACATCAATTACAGGAAAAGATGTGTAAAAAATACAAACACATGGAGGCTAAACAATACACTACTCAATAACGAAGTGATCACTGAAGAAATCAAAGAGGAAATTAAAAAATACCTAGAAACAAATGACAATGGAGACACGACGACCCAAAACCTATGGGACGCAGCAAAAGCAGTTCTAAGGGGGAAGTTTATAGCAATACAATCCCACCTTAAGAAACAGGAAGCATTTCGAGTAAACAACCTGACCCTGCACCTAAAGCAATTAGAGAAAGAAGAACAAAAATACCCCAAAGCTAGCAGAAGGAAAGAAATCATAAAGATCAGATCAGAAATAAATGAAAAAGAAATGAAGGAAACGATAGCAAAGATCAACCAAACTAAAAGCTGGTTCTTTGAGAAGATAAACAAAATTGACAAACCATTAGCCAGACTCATCAAGAAAAAAAGGGAGAAGACTCAAATCAATAGAATTAGAAATGAAAAAGGAGAAGTAACAACTGACACTGCAGAAATACAAAAGATTATGAGAGATTACTATAAGCAACTCTATTCCAATAAAATGGACAACCTGTAAGAAATGGACACATTCTTAGAAATGCACAACCTGCCAAGACTGACTCAGGAAGAAATAGAAAATATGAATAGACCAATCACAAGCACTGAAATTGAAACTGTGATTAAAAATCTTCCATCAAACAAAAGCCCAGGACCAGATGGCTTCACAGGTGAATTCTATCAAACATTTAGAGAAGAGCTAACACCTATCCTTCTCAAACTCTTCCAAAATATAGCAGAGGGAGGAACACTCCCAAACTCATTCTACGAGGCCGACATCACCTTGATACCAAAACCAGGCAAGGATGTCACAAAGAAAGAAAACTACAGGCCAATATCACTGATGAACATAGATGCAAAAATCCTCAACAAAATACTAGCAAACAGAATCCAACAGCACATTAAAAGGATCATACACCATGATCAAGTGGGGTTTATCCCAGGAATGCAAGGATTCTTCAATATACGCAAATCAATCAATGTAATACACCATATTAACAAGTTGAAGGAGAAAAACCATATGATCATCTCAATAGATGCAGAGAAAGCTTTCGACAAAATTCAACACCCATTTATGATAAAAACCCTGCAGAAAGTAGGTATAGAGGGATCTTTCCTCAACATAATAAAGGCCATATATGACAAACCCACAGCCAACATTGTCCTCAATGGTGAAAAACTGAAACCATTTCCACTAAGATCAGGAACAAGACAAGGCTGCCCACTCTCACCACTCTTATTCAACATAGTTTTGGAAGTTTTAGCCACAGCAATCAGAGAAGAAAAGGAAATAAAAGGAATCCAAATTGGAAAAGAAGAAGTAAAGCTGTCACTGTTTGCAGATGACATGATACTATACATAGAGAATCCTAAAGATGCTACCGAAAAACTACTAGAGCTAATCAATGAATTTGGTAAAGTAGCAGGATATAAAATTAATGTACAGAAATCTCTGGCATTCCTATACACTAATGATGAAAAATCTGAAAATGAAATCAAGAAAGCACTCCCATTTACCATCGCAACAAAAAGAATAAAATATCTAGGAATAAACCTACCTAAGGAGACAAAAGACCTGTATGCAGAAAACTATAAGACACTGATGAAAGAAATTAAAGATGATACAAATAGATGGAGAGATATACCATGCTCCTGGATTGGAAGAATCAATATTGTGAAAATGACTCTACTACCGAAAGCAATCTACAGATTCAATGCAATCCCTATCAAACTACCAATGGCATTTTTCACAGAACTAGAACAAAAAATTTCAAAATTTGTTTGGAAAAACAAAAGGCCCCGAATAGCTAAAGCAATCTTGAGAACGAAAAACGGAGCTGGAGGAATCAGGCTCCCTGACTTCAGACTATACTACAAAGCTACAGTAATTAAGACAGTCTGGTACTGGCATAAAAACAGAAAGATAGATCAGTGGATCAGGATAGAAAGCCCAGAGATAAACCCACGCACATATGGCCAACTTATCTTTGATAAAGGAGGCAGGAATGTACAGTGGAGAAAGGACAGCCTCTTCAATAAGTGGTGCTGGGAAAACTGGACAGGGACATGTAAAAGTTTGAGATTAGATCATTCCCTAGCACCATACACAAAAATAAGCTCAAAATGGATTAAAGACTTAAATGTAAGGCCAGAAACTATCAAACTCTTAGAGGAAAACATAGGTAGAACACTCTATGACATAAATCACAGCAAGATCCTTTTGGACCCACCTCCTAGAGAAATGGAAATAAAAACAAAGATAAACAAATGGGACCTAATGAAACTTCAAAGCTTTTGCACAGCAAAGGAAACCATAAAGAAGACCAAAAGACAACCCTCAGAATGGGAGAAAATATTTGCAAATGAAGCAACTGACAAAGGATTAATCTCCAAAATTTATAAACAGCTCATGCAGCTCAATAGCAAAAAAACAGACAACCCAATCCAAAAATGGGCAGAAGACTTAAATAGGCATTTCTCCAAAGAAGATATACAGACTGCCAACAAACACATGAAAGAATGCTCAACATCATTAATCATTAGAGAAATGCAAATCAAAACTACAATGAGATATCATCTCACACCAGTCAGAATGGCCATCATCAAGGAATCTAGAAACAATAAATGCTGGAGAGGGTGTGGAGAAAAGGGAACACTCTTGCACTGCTGGTGGGAATGTGAATTGGTACAGCCACTATGGAGAACGGTATGGAGGTTCCTTAAAAAACTACAAATAGAACTACCATATGACCCAGCAATCCCACTACTGGGCATATACCCTGAGAAAACCATAATTCAAAAAGAGACATGTACCAAAATGTTCATTGCAGCTCTATTCACAATAGCCCGGAGCTGGAAACAACCTAAGTGTCCATCATCGGATGAATGGATAAAGAAGATGTGGCACATATATACAATGGAATATTACTCAGCCATAAAAAGAAACGAAACTGAGCTATTTGTAATGAGGTGGATAGACCTAGAGTCTGTCATACAGAGTGAAGTTAGTCAGAAAGAGAAAGACAAATACCGTATGCTAACACATATATACGGAATTTAAAAAAAAATGTCATGAAGAACCTAGGGGCAAAACGAGAATAAAGACACAGACCTACTTGAGAATGGACTTGAGGATATGGGGAGGGGGAAGGGTAAGCTGTGACAAAGCGAAAGAGAGGCATGGACATATATACACTACCAAACGTAAGGTAGATAGATAGTGGGAAGCAGCCGCAGAGCACAGGGAGATCAGCTCGGTGCTTTGTGACCGCCTGGAGGGGTGGGATGGGGAGGGTGGGAGGGAGGGAGATGCATGAGGGAAGGGATGTGGGAACAGATGTATATGTATGACTGATTCACTTTGTTATAAAGCAGAAACTAATTAAAAAAAAAAAAAAGAAATCTAGAAACAATAAATGCTGGAGAGGGTGTGGAGAAAAGGGAACACTCTTGCACTGCTGGTGGGAATGTGAATTGGTACAGCCACTATGGAGAACGGTATGGAGGTTCCTTAAAAAACTACAAATAGAACTACCATATGACCCAGCAATCCCACTACTGGGCATATAAAAAAAAAAAAAAAAAAAAAAAATTTTATGCAAAAATATACAAAAGTTCAAAGGAAAAAAAGTAGAGAGCTTGGCTCACTAAGATTTTATGCTACCAAAGCAAATGGCATTCGTGGAAAATTGATCCCTGCTCAGCTAGAGTGGAGGATTATGGAAGAGTTTTATTTAATTTGGGAATTTCAGTTGCTCTGTTTCCTACCAGTGGTGCTGAGAATGTGGAGGCAAAGGTGTGGCCATGTTCACTGTAAAGGCAACAACAACCTTGCTGAGGTTTCTTTCATGGCTGCACATCCCTTGCCAAGGGCTGTCATAACAAACCTGATTTGCATGCACTATTGTCTGACTGATTGTGGTGCTTTGGGAAAGGGTGGAGCTTTGGAGATGACTAAAGCTTGATCTTGGCAGCTTATTCATTTTGCTTGAACAGTTTAAGAAGAAATAAGACTAAGGAGTTATGCCACATGGCCTTTATTGTATGTTTTCAGGGCCTTGAAAATTTCCTTAAAAATGGAAACCCATGAATCTTTCACTAAACTATAAGCTACATTGCCAAAACTGTCCAACTTACCTGTGTGCTCCTCCCCATTCTCCTTCCCCCCATCCCCAGAGGTAAATCTTACGCTGAATTTTTATTTACAGTCTTTCCATGTGCTTTCGAACTTTATAAAAACAGTATTATACTTTATGTCATCAAGCCATTTTCTTCTTTCCCCCCACTCATGACTTTTCTAAGATTCATCCATGTTATGCTTTTTAGCTGTAGTTCATTCACTGTCATTGGTAACATGCGAATGTGGGAATAGTCCACGCTTTCTTATTCTCTTATTGATGGAGTTGCTTCCATCTATGAATATTCTTTTTTTTAATAAAGCTGCATTTATTTTTGTTTGTTTGTTGTTTTTGTTTAATTAATTTATTTATTTTGGGCTGTGTTGGGTCTTCGTTGCTGCACGCGGGCTTTCTCTAGTTGCGGCGAGCAGGGTCTACTCTTCATTTTGGTGAGCAGGCTTCTCATTGCGGTGGCTCCTCTTGTTGCAGAGCATGGGCTCTAGGCGCACGGGCTTCAGTAGTTGTGGCACGCAGGCTCAGTAGTTGTGGTGCACGGGCTTAGTTGCTCTGCGGCATGTGGGATCTTCCCAGACCAGGGATCGAACCTGTGTCCCCTGCGTTGGCAAGCAGATTTTTAACCACTGCACCACCAGGGAAGTCCCATCTATGAATATTCTTGTACAAGTCACCTGCGGCTCTTGTAAAAGATTCTTTAAACAATGAACTTGAAATGGAATGTGTGATACCACACTGTTTTCCAAAGTGGTATCCCTACCAGCTGGTGTGTTTCCATTGCACCACATCTTCACCAGTGCTTATTATTGTCAGACTTCATGATCAATTTGTCTAGCCCCATGACAGTATCACACTACTTTAATCATTGTTGCCTTCTAGTAATTAACTCAATATTTAATAGGAACAACCTTACCCTACTCCCCACCACACACACCCTACAATATTCCTTATGAATATCATAGCTCTTTGGATCATTTTCTTTTACTGTAAAAATTTTAGAATCATCTCGTCAGATACTTTGACTCACTGTGCTGGTATTTTGATTAGAATTGCATCAAATCTATAGATCAATTTAGGGAAAACTGACATATTTATGATATTGCCTTTCTATTCTTAAAATCTGATATCTCTTTTTACTTATGTTTTCTTTAAGTCTTCCAATAACAGTCTTGCACAAATTTTACTAAATTTATTCCTAGGAATACTGTATTATATTATAAATGGTTTTATTTTCAACATTTCATTTTCTTAGTGTTGCAATTTAGCAGTCTTTGAAAAGCAATAAAATGGCCCACTTCTAGCTGGCCTGGAGCTTACAGTCTACAAGGGAGGCATTCATGAGGGAGTCACATAAACACATGGAAAAGCACAGCTACAGAGAGTGTGAGCAAGGAGAAGTGAATGCTGCAAAGAGATCAGAGACTTGGAGGATCTGCTTGAGGCTTGGGTCTGGAGTGATAAGAGCTCTGACAGGGTAGGTAGAGGGATCTGTGGGAACACACTAAGGAGGCCAGGAGAGGCTTCGGGGAAAATGACTTCTAACCTGAGATCTTACATTTATTTCAAAGGAGGAACCTAGGAAAAGATCTGAGAGAAGACATTTCAGGCAGAGTATAGCACGTGGGAAGCCAGCAGCAAGGTGAAACTTTAGTTCTGGCTTTTGTGCAGGACCAGCGTATGGACAGGAAGCAGTAGGAGATACACAGGGTGAGGGCAAAATTTTTTCTGGGAACTCGAGACCTTGTTCTGGAGTTTGGACATAACTCTGTAGGCTGTAGAGTGCTCAACAGGAGATAAGCACTTTTAAAATTTCACTCCAATTGGAATATGAAAATGGATGAGAGAAAGTCAAGGTGGGAAACGAGAGCAGCTAGGAGGTGATGCTACTTTAAACCTGGAGACTACTTGGTTGGATTTGAGAGCTGACTGGGAGATGGAACTGACAGGACATGGCCATTTGTCAGATTTAGAGAAATAAAGGACATCATGGGTAACTGTCAATTTTCTGGCTTCAACCATAAGCTCACTCTGAATTTGACTGTCAAATCTAGCACAGTTTGGACCTTATGTGCTATCCCCTTCCATCCTTGTCTTATGTTCCCTAATAGAATTAACCTCTTGGGGGCTTCCCTGGTGGCACAGTGGTTGAGAGTCTGCCTGCCGATGCAGGGGACATGGATTCGTGCCCCGGTCCGGGAAGATCCCACATGCCGCGGAGCGGCTGGGCCCATGAGCCATGGCCGCTGAGCCTGCACGTCCGGAGCCTGTGCTCCACAACGGGAGAGGCCACAACAGTGAGAGGCCCGCGTAACGCAAAAAAAAAAAAAAAAAAAAAAAAAAAAAGAATTAACCTCTTGGTAATCATGCCCTTACTTTTAGTAAAAGTCAATAACTATGTAATAGCCAAGTGAATCAATGAATTAATGAAAAGATCTGAGAAATGTATATTCTTTGGTTGACAAATAGGTAATAGAAGTAACAAAAGTTTCAACAGAAGCTAGCTTTTTGGTTCATTTTTTTGGTTCCTGGCCTTGAACTGACCATTCTGCATTTACTATCTCATTCAATCTTCACAACAAACAGCAGAGATGGATAATTTCTATTGTTCCCTTTTTGTAAGTGAGAGGTATGAAGCTCATATTGCTTAAGTAATTTTTCCAAGGTGTGACTGACTCCAGAGCTCGTATGCTAAATTCATCCTTAGAACTGAAGTTGCATCTTTGTACCTGCAGCAACACCTGGAGTTTCTTAGAAATGCAGAGTCTTGGGCCTCATCGAAGACCTCCTGAGTCCTAATCTGCATATTAACAAAAGCCCTAGGTAAATTTACTATGCTACACTTCCAAACTGGTAGTGAGATTTAATACCTTACTTAGGGATTTAGTAAGAACAGACTATAGGAATCAAGATGATTTTAACTTGTGTTTAATTCATATTACCCAGGCATCACTGAAACGAAACCAAATCAGTTAATTTCAGAATTTATATCCACAAGATTTATGTAGCTATCTTTGTCTGTGCACATATCTGAGTCAAATATTGTATGTGTGTTCCGTAGAAGGTAATTGGTAGATTACTGTTAGTGGGGCACATAGAGCCATCTCTATGTGAGAAATGCCCAAAGTTCTGGTCTAAGGGTTTTAGCAGTATCAGTGTGGGAGGTACTCTACCTGATTTAGCAATTACGCTCTGATGTCAGTGAAATGAAATGGCCCCAATAAAAGGAATAGAAGTCAATCTTAACCACAGCTCTGAGATGCTTTATTGCTCTATTTCACCCTTACTTACTAATTCCCTCTGCGTGAGAGGCAGTTATAAAGGTTTCCAATAGGTAAGCTACATTATCAACAGAATCATGAACATGAATGATGACATACATCATTGTTTTAGCATCAATGAGCAAGTTTAAACTTGAAGGTCATTGCTACTGGATGATAGGTACCTACGATCTGTTTTTATATGATTCTTGACTATTTGCCCTGTGGTTGCATCTCCTTCCTCCTTGTGATTTCAACATCTATATGAATTTGACCTGCTTTTGACTGGATTTTTCTTGGCAACTCTTTTCTAGTGCTTGGTGAAGTGGATTACTCAATCTTTTCTTTAGCTTCTCAAGGATACCGTATCTCTTGGTCCCCCTCTTCAAATAAGGTGTACAACTATGAGAACTATCAACTCTAATGATGATAATTGCTTGCATTTATTGAGCATGTACTTTGTGCCAGCCACTGACATGCACTTTACACATATTAAATTCATTCATTTTCACAACCCTCCATTTAAAGATTTTTCTCGTCATAAGCATATACATTTTCATATTCTTTACTAAAACAATTTTTAATTTTTCTTTAGAATGTTAAAAAGTTTTGCAAAATACTTTCATAAATATTCTTACTTATGGAATAGACTCTTGCTGGAATTTTGTTAATATACAGTAGAAGCTTAGGGTTCTTAAGGAAGAATGTCCACAAAGACAAAAAATGAACCCCAATGTAAACTACAGACTTTAATTAATAATAATGTATCAATATTGGATTATGGTAGATGAAACTGGAGGAGAGTGAAGGGGTATATGGGTAACTATCTTGAGATTTTGAATACTTCTACTCAATCTTTCTGTAAACCACTCAAAAAATAGTCTATTAATTAAAAAAAGAATGTCCATTTTATAAATCTTTTACACAACCTCTTTCTTTGATAACATATAGAATATACCAGATATTTCCTATGGCCCTAGTGGTCCGATATTGGATGAAAACTAGAGGTTCTTATCCTTATCTAAACCTAGGACTGTAACTCTTTTGGGCTCATGGACTCCCAAAGCCCACTTAGCCTGTTTTAGTGATAGCACCTTAGCTGACCAGTTTGGCAATGGCCCTACTACACTTCATCTCTATCATAGTACCAGGGGTCCTAAGAATAGTAGAATTAGAAGCTGAACTCTTTATGGCTAATGGGAAACTTTCCCTCTGGTTAGCCTCCATTATATGGTGGCCACCTCCCCAATCCCTTAGAATAGGTGTTATGAGGATGATGCTTTCTTAATTGCCCAAGTTAAATCATGTTTCTTCTATTTTACAGAATGGATATTAGCACTCATGAGTTTCTTGCTTCTCCTCTTTCAGTGTCTAAACTACACTATTGACAAAATCATGATTGAATAAAACTTTTCATAAGAGTGATCATAATGTATCATCAAGCCCTAATTGGCTGTGATTCACTAATCACATTTCTCAAGATCATTTTCTCCATGGCTATGATCATAATATCTTCATTATGTTTTTTGGTTGCATGTAGTGTGCCAATGTTTTCTTCCCTCCAAAATACTAACCATAATTTAGTCATTTGTTACTAATTGATTCTTTCTCTCTGCGTAATACCTGACACTTCTTTTTCAAAGTTTACTTATGTATTTAGTTTTTCCTGTTTATTTTGTATAGCTTGGCTTCTGTTATTGAGCTGTCCTCTATCCAGGTGACCTATGGCTTCTAACATATATATATATATATATGTATATGTAATAAATAAATTGCTTACATGATTGTGAAGGCATTGCTTTTAATTTGCAGCAAAAATACATCTATTCTAGGTCACAAATTTAAGACTTCTACAGGAATCAATAACCTGATTATTTAATAAGTTATCCACTGTGCTTCACAGGGCTAAATACAATTACAGCCTTATCCCAGCAGAGAGAAATTAAGAGTATAGGAAAAGGTAAGCATTATCCTCTAAGGGTGGAAAGTAGATGGAGACTCATTTGGAAGAATGTAAGTGGTTATTGTGGATGGCACACGCCTTAGGAAAAAATTTTACTTTCAAATGGCCTGTTTTCATAGAAATGATACTCATTTTAGAAATATGAGTGAAGTGTACTATTCTCGTAGTCCCTTGCCCTCCTCACACAGTGTATTCATTTGCATTTTACCACAACCATGCCAGACAGGCAGAGGCAGAAATTATCCTACTTTATACATAAGGAAACTGAATATTAGAGAAGTTATATTACTTTCTAAGATACTTTTTTCATTAGTATTTGTCAAAACTGGAAATAATATCTGTTTTTTCTAATTCCTAGATCTCTTCAAATGCTTTACATCCTTGGTTAAGGGCTATCCCACTCTTGAAATCTATTCTCTTGCTGATCATTCAATACAACAAGTGAAATTTGAGACTTATAGTAGACATGATAAATAATAACAGTGTATTACGTACACTGCAGGTATATATATATATATATATATATATATATATATATACATATGTATAGTACATACACATATGTACATAATATATATATACATACCTACACATGCGTACACACGCACACACAGACACATCACTTTCAATTTTTAATTATTTTTTTTTACATCTATTATTTTAACTGCCTATCAAGACAGCAGGGATGTGAGATTTCTCCCCAAAGACATCCCTGAGCCAGATCCAGAAATGAATATAAATCCAGTGAAATTGTTTAGGACACTGGAGGTGTAATTTCATGTCATTGCAAGAGTCCTACATTAGAAATAGTGCTGTGTTCACAGAATTTTAGAGAACTGTATTTAGTTGATCTCTAGAGGAAATTACATACACAGGGCATGCAAGTCAACCAGCATTAACTCACTCAATGGCAGCCCAAATTATACTTTTCAGGAGCTGTGTCTCTAATCTTAGATTCAACTGTTCTATTACTTCCACTGATGTTCAGTTTAGCTTGGCTACTTCTAATGAATAACTCTTTGTAAGGAAATCGATTTTCCTGTTGGGAAAAGGTACAGAAGTTTCCCCAAAGGTTTTTCTCTCTTTCCTTCTAAATTTAACTAACTTTCCATATATCAGGTTAGGAAAATACAGCTATTTTTAAAGATATTTTCTTACATAGTTGCCAGCTGATTTCCAACCCTCCTTTTTCTCTTCCTCCCTGCCTCCCAGATGGATACGTTTACAAGGGACATAGTTAAGCACGGATATACAGTTCCAAAAGCCGTTCTCTGACTCCATTCCTCCCATTTTGAAGAATTTCAGCATTCAGTAATAGTTATGGGATTTTTGTTTTAAAGTTTTACAAGATGAAAGCGATTTTACTTAAACCTTGAGTTATTCATAGCTATTTAGATACTTTGAAACATATTTTGAGCAATGTTAGTACTCTTCAGGCAATGTAGCTATGAGAACATGTCAGGTTTTTTACAACCTTGCTGTAAGAGGAAAGGTCATGAGCACAATGCTACTGAGAGTGTTATCTGCAGACTGGTGCTGGTCTGTGGGCTGGGTGCTATGAGATTGGGAGGAATAATTACAAAGACTGAGAATAAACATTTAGGAATAGCCACAGTCATTTGATACCTGTTGAATTTAATAATAAAATACTTGGACTTGCATTTTGTGTAATGTAAAAGTACAGTTTATGCAGCATTTCATTTTTATTGCATTTTACAAAAGTATCAGTGGCAATAGTTTGGAATTAATAATAATAATAATTAACTAATTGATTAATGCTCCTTCACCACAGAGAGTTTGAGAATCAGTGCTCAAGGAGGTCAATTCAAAAATGTCCTTATGGTAGGGGTATTTCATAGAGGAAAAGAAAATGGTTGAAAATCAATTCTAGGTTATGGTTTTAAAAAAGTTTGGTTAAAGTCCACTAGGTGGATAACTAGTTTCTCAGAACAAATCTTAATTCCATTAAAGTTCATCAGAAAATTACTTAAGCATTTTTATGAGATGACATTTTTTCAAGAAGGAGATTTTTAATTTAAGATATATATAAAAATATAACTCAGATAAACTTTGCTTCAAATTTTCTTTTATTGGAGTCAGGGAGGAAAGGCAGGCAGTTCAGCTGTATACTTGAAATCTAACTTGACTACGTTTCTTCCTGATGTAAGCTTTCCATATTGAGTAAATTTCTTTGAGGCAGCCAGACTTACTTCAAGTAACTCTGGCTATCTAGTTTTTAATAAAAATGGCTGTTTTCCAAGATAGGTCCAGTAGAACTGAGATTCAGGCATGATCTCTGTGATGGGTACACCAACACCAGCCTAGTATTTTTAAGAAAGAGAGAATGGGGCCAAGGAAGAGATGATAAAAATGCCTTTTGGTGGCCTCCTTAGTCCCCCAAAGAACTAAACTAATGCATCTTTCACCAGGTAGATATTCAATTCCTGAATGTTGTGAGTTGCTTCCCAGAAGAAAATTTTTATATTGAAAATATATCTTAGCATTCTCTTAAGTGAATTTACAAAATTCTTATGATGGGAAATGTTCAAAATTTGCAGTCTTTCTAAAATAACAAACATATGTAGGGATAGATTTTCCTCAATTGAAGCAACGTTGCTACCATGGTGTGAAATTCATTCATTTGAAGGGGAAATATTGGTAAAATATTGCTTAAAAACATTACTTATAATTGAAAAGAATTCTGATCTAGAAAAATATCCCCCCCTCTCAGATTTTCAAATTTTAACATCTAATAATATTTGTAAAACTTTTTGTTTTATTAATTTGAATTTTAGTCTTTTTTTCCCTCCAGTTACACGGTTTTCAAAAATCCATAAGTCTGTAGAAGAAGTTATAGTTATGGGAAATAGCTTTTATTTTACATGGCATATTCCTGCTTTATCCTTTTTTAAAAAGGGGGAGAAAATAAATAAATAATTATATATTTTAAAAATAAAATAAAAGGGGGGAGAAAACATTACAAATTATATTCCTTAGAATGGAAGAGTTGACTCGATAATGCTTTAGAGTTTGTTTTCATCACCTGCCTTGCTGTTCAGATTTTTTCAGATGTTCACATGTTTTCTTACTAGTTTACAACTTCACAGGATAAGTCCATTAAATCACTATGAAGAACATCTCAATAGGGGGAAATTCCCTTAACAAAATTTGGTTTGAAGAGATGGAGAAAAATTATACAATTGCCACAAGATATAAATAAAAGATCTAATGATAATCTTTATACCTATTCCTTTTGAAGGATAGGAATAATATATAGCTTATTATTACATGCATTAAAATCCTTTCAAACTGCCATTATATTAAATAAACACATGTTTTGAGAAAGCAGAAAAGAATAGTAAATTAGTTTTTTAAATTGTTATGTTTTAGATTTAAAGAACATACATTTAAAATTTGAAGCTGATAGGTTTTATTTAGAACATGATAAGGATGTGTATATTTTCTCAGTGTCCTGAGAATTTGCATGTAAACTAGATTCGGAGCACAAAACAAATTGATAAAGCTACACCCCTTGCTTTTTAACCACTAACACCCACACAGAGTTGAAGCCAGATTTTAGCAGTGTTTAAAGGCACCATAGAGTGTTATCATAAGTTTACATTTCAAGATCATTTCAAAGTTACAATCTTTTGCCTATTGGAAAGAAAAGTTGGAACTTAAAAACGGTCTGTTTCAATAAGCAGATGTGAAAAGCCATTTTGGTAAAATTATTTGTGGATTTCAGACTCAAGGCAAACCCTAAACATGTGAAGAATGAAGTGTGGATTATATTAAAATGGATGTTAAACAGGAGGGGCAACTATCACCACCTAGGAAGCTGAAACTCCATTCCAAAATCAACAGAATGAAATAATTATACACAATAAACCATACACCAGCTGTAGCTCAGCAGCCATTGGCTTTTATACTGTGCCCTCTGGTGGGAAAATTTATAAATCACAATTTTAACAGTTTCGAACTGACTCAACAAGGTTTATTATTTCTTATTTCTGGGCTTTATGTATAATCAAACTTTAGCCTAAGGGAGAATATGTACTGAATTTTTGAGGCAGAGTTGCCTACGGCATCAACTAATCCAACCTCCCAGTTTTACCTGGAGATGATAAATAATTTAGTCAGGCTTAAAAAAAAAAGTGAACTATTTATTATTCAGTTCTCCTTTGTCCCAGGAAAGTATTAATTATTGAATACCTCTTAAGTGCCAGACACGATATAATCGTCATTTCATTTAACCTCATTAACTCTGAATTCAGTCCAATACTTTCCCTCTTCATTTCCCTGTTACCTTAAGGTCTTCCCAGAGCTAAAACCTCATCTCCAGTCTACTCATATTTGCAAATACAGGTTTTAAATGTTATTTGCTTCCTCTCCCCTTTCAGAGAGGGCCAAGGAGGGGCAAGACCAGCAGGGTAGGGGTGGGTCCCAGGAGGTGCTGCTCTCTTTTGACTAGTGAGACCTGGGGTCCTTCACACAAGTTAGCAATGGGACCAGGAAATCCAGCTCCAGGTCACCTATCCGGGGCCAGGTGGGGACAAAAGTCCATGGCAGTGGGCCACAGTGAGGCTTGTGAAGCTGAAAAAGCTGAGGAGAAAATTAACCAACGAGGCAGGGGAGAGGAGGGTCCTGGGGTAGGGGTGGGGGATGGCTGGAACACGATGGGGCATTTTCACCCAGCCTTGGGCTTGTCCACATATGCTAGGTCAGTTTGAAAGGCTCAGAGTTGGCAAATATGTACATAATATGAACAATTTTAGAATTAGGAAATGTTGCAAAAATATGTAGTTCAGCTTTCGGTTTTTTAAAGATTGTCTTCTTTCCTTCTTTATAATATGATACATGATACACATAATAATAATATAATAGCTAACCTTATAGGCCA
Organism: Mesoplodon bidens; assembly: GCF_964165515.1. Taxonomy (NCBI): domain Eukaryota; kingdom Metazoa; phylum Chordata; class Mammalia; order Artiodactyla; family Ziphiidae; genus Mesoplodon; species Mesoplodon bidens. Next base: position 136,206,179 of record NC_138161.1, read on the forward strand.
TCTTTTATGTATGTATTTTGTTCCAAGCCTTTCATATATCTTAATCCATTCAGTCCACACAAACACCCCATGGACTGGATGGTGGTGGTGTCCTCAGTTTGCTGGTGGGGAGACCACAGTCCAATGGGAATAGGAACCATGACAGATGTCACATGGACAGTACGTGTGAAGAGCTGAGGTTCAAACCCAGGCCAGCCAGCTTCAACCTATGCTCCTAACCAATCTGCCATGCCTATTATGAAGCATAATAATACATCAAACACCTATAAACCCTTGGCTCAACTTTAGAAATGAAAGGCATCACTGGTACCAGTGAGGCCCCCAACCAGTGAAGGTTCCTTTCTCAGAAAGGCTAAGTGACCGTCCCACAGTTGATTATTATATCTTGCTGAGTTTAACACTCAGCCATTGAGTTTATATGGATGCTACCTAGTAGCAAAAGTAGAAGTTTACTAGTTGATTTATTATTTATTAAAGCCAAGAAAACAGAATTTTTGCCTTATATGCGGGAGTCACCCCCCTCCACCCCTTACTTGATTTTAAACAGACCTGAATCTTTTATTGCATTTGCATTTGGAAGACTTTTAGGCTCAGAGAGTTACTCATTAACTAATGAACCAATTAATTCACCAAACTTATGTAAAACACCTACTAGGTGGCAATCACCATGCTAGGGACAGTGTGACGATCAGTGCCACACTGAACTGGCTTGTACTGGCTCACAAGAGCCAGTGGTTAATGTTTCAGGACTTTTGTGAGTCAGTTGTCAAACACATCCATTATTAAAAATTATTAAATTATGTGAATATACAAATATATAAATTATATTCAAACAAAGTTAATAGTAAAAACATCACTTCTTAATTTTTACTACATTTTATTATTCATGCTTTTGAGGTTATTTACAAGTGTATCTGTATGGTGGAAATACAATGTAAGAATGTGCTAGCAACTGTGCATTTTTTCCCAACTCTACTTCAGAGATCTCACATTGGTAGCTTGAAATTGGCTATTGTGTATTTACAGCATAGAAATCGGCAAAGGCTATAAATCAGGGCTTTTCTTCTTAAAGAGCTAGTTATTAAACATTTAGCAGCACACAACTAGATACAGTGAAGATTAATATACAACTAAAAAAAGAATTCTTGGTCTAATGGAACTAGTTATTTGAGCAACACACACACTCAAAATGTTAAAAAAAAAAAAAAGAAAGAAAGAAAAGCTGAACAAAACAAACACCAAAACCCACCATGGTCTCCAACAATGATAATTTTAAAGTATTACCTTTCAACATAGTTAAAATCAACTTCATTTCCATATTTCTCTGGAATTTGCAGTTGGAAATACAGAACTGCTGCCACACTTCTGAAATTGGAATCAGTTGGGCAGGACCTCTTGGGGGCAGTGGTGTCTCTATAAATGTTTCCAGTCACAGCTCCAATCCGACAGTTTTACACAAACTGGACTTTGGGGCAACCAATAAGCTTGCTAATTAGCACTTCACAAAAGTGGTCACAAGTCTTCTTTTGAAGTGAAAAGGCCGTTTGTAGTATTTAACTAATAGGGGTTAAGTGCTACAGTTCCTTCCGGAACCTGCTTTCACTTCAGGTTATAACTAGGCAGAGAGAATGCTCGGAAACAACCACGGAGTCCCTGGGCTTACAGCATAAACTACATATGACCCAACCTGGAGTTTGAGGCCCTTCTAACTAGAACCCTCCTTCTCAAATATCTGTATTTGATTTTACTGACTGTCCTTTAATCCACAAGCTTGAGTGTACCAGAAAGAAAATTTTCTTTACTTTTTTTTCTGTAACTAAAATTTGTTTCTGTTTTGAGGCTTTAATATCCTGTCTGGGTGGCT